>NC_064771.1:18242378-18867378 GCF_011397635.1 Epinephelus fuscoguttatus
GATCCCCTTCAGGCTTACGCACGGCAGAGATAATTATATAGTATACTAAGTTGATTACATAACTCATACAGTTAGTTTAGTAACACAGTTGTTGGGGTGACAGGTGACAGTACATGCTGCAACATACCAGCAGTTCATCTAAAGGATGAACTGCTGGTATGTTGCAGGGTTGCTCTTAGTCATCACTAAGCATTTTAAGCATACAAAGTACCTGCACAGATGTATGTCTGTCATGCCTGACACCATGACAATGAAAATGCTACATCATTTTGTGAAATGTTGTACCATACATGTCAGATACAAAGCTGTTAAAAAAACAATGAAAAATGCAGACTAAATGCAAATGTTGTGAATATGTATTACTATATAAACTGCAAAAAAATCTGTCACATGTTCTATTGTTTGAGTTGTCTGAGTTTTCATGGCTTTTCTCAATGTCTATTTTCCAGCATAAGGGTACCCACAAAAGCAGTAGTGGCTCAGAACATTCTGAGGTAACTGATGTAGATTTCTTGGACCAGCAGATTATACTGCTTTATAGTCAAGTGTTCCTAAATCCTTCACCATGTTTGTCTCTGTAGACATCTACCACGTCTGATACTGATCCCTGGAAAAAACTGACCGACCACTTTTCAGCTATTCAAAACATCAGTGAGTGCATACTTGTTTTGTTGTGAATAACATTAGAAACACAAATGTGCCACTAAATCTTGTGTGTTTTTGTGTCAACACAGGCTCAAAAGTTAATGTCACAGAGGAAATCTCGATTGATGACTTGCTGGGCGAAGTAAACCGAGAGGAATACTACCGCTACAATGGCTCCCTAACTACACCGACATGTGATGAAGCGGTGGTTTGGACAGTCTTTAAAGAGTCTATCAAGGTGGACGAAAAACTGGTACGTGCCTGTCATTATCTTGGTGTGTTTGGTGTGCCTCAGTAACCTTGTATTGAAATAATACACACTGGCACAACATTAAAACCACTGAGGGGTGAACTGAATAGCATTGATCATCTCATTACAATGCAATGTTCTGCTGTGAAACCTTGGGTCCTAACGTTCATGTTGATGCACAGCCCCTCATGGTAACGGCACTCCCCGATGGCAGGGCCACCCATCGGGACAATGCATCGAACCACACCACAAAAACTGCTCAGGAATAACTTGAAGAACGTGACAAAGATTGAGCATCCATGAAATGTGCCAATACCCCACCTCACCAATGCCCTGGTACCAGACACCCCTTAGAGGTCCTGTGTCCATGTCGCAACAGGTCAGATCCTCACCACGAACAGGACTCAACTCTGACCTGTCGAGGCATGGACACAGGACCTCTAAGAGGTACTGGTGCGTCCCACGGATG
Organism: Epinephelus fuscoguttatus; assembly: GCF_011397635.1. Lineage (NCBI taxonomy): Eukaryota > Metazoa > Chordata > Actinopteri > Perciformes > Serranidae > Epinephelus > Epinephelus fuscoguttatus. The sequence continues at coordinate 18,243,743 of NC_064771.1, forward strand.
CTTGATCGGATTGGGATCTGGGGAATTCGTAGGCCACGTTGATGCCTTGAGTTCTTTGTCATGTTCCTCATGACATTCGTGAGCAGTTTTTGCAGTGTGGCATTGGGTATTACCATACTGGGAGGAGGTGTACTTGGTCTGAAACAGTGTTTGGGTCAGTGGTGTGAGTCAAGAGGCATCCATGTGAATTCTGGAACCAGAAGTTTCACAGCAGAACATTTCATTGTAGCATGATGATCAGTATTATTAGCTTAAGCTGACAGGTTTTAATGTTGTGGCTGATCGGTGTAACTTAACTTGACTGCCAATGACTGCTGATGTCCATGAGTCAGATGTCACTGCCAGATACTTGGTATCTTCCCTGTTGATGCTATACTAGATCTGCGCTACCTTCACCTCTGGCTTGTGTCAAATGCTATGTTGTCTTCAGTCTGGTTGTTAGGAAGATAAACATACACTCGAATTGATTAATGTCAGATGAATCTGGCAGGATTTCAAAGCAAGAACATTGAAACTTATCAGCCTCTATGTATCTTCGGAATAAGCAGGCAATTCCCCTGCTTTGACTGAAATAGCAGTTATCAGTTTAATCAGCTACTGCTGGCTCCCTGTATGATTCAGTGTAGAGCAGGAAGAGATAAACATGTGACTGAGTGCCTTTTGAAAAAATGCAGGCCAACAACACATTATGGGTTTACTTGCGTTCATATTGTGTTGTTATTTAATCTATCCTGTAATTAATGACCAGTGAATCATTTGATCTTATAATTACATGCTGGGAAAGGTGTTGACCCAGTTTTCACCTCCATCAGAGTCACTGACAGTTGTTGTTGTTGTTTTTGTTGTTTTTTTTCATATGTTAAAAAAAAAAAAAAAAAACCAAACAAACTGGTTTGAAAGGACATTGAACTGTTTGCCACGGTTATTTGCCTAGTACAAAAGAAAAGGCAATTGTTGTTAGTCTGTGGGGCTGTAAATTTTGTGACACTCACTAGTTTGAGAACTCTGTTTTGGCCTATCCCTACACCTGTCTTCAGTATTAAACAGGAAAGCACAATAGTTACACCTACACCAATCTAGGGCTGCCCTCTGAAAGACAGATTTGTATCATCAGTCAGAGACCCCTCAGTCGATTCAGATTGCGTCAAATCAAGCAGGAGGATAGTTTTTTTCTTTTGGTTTTTTGCCAGTCAGTGTGAAGTGTACTTGTGGGGATGTTTTGGTCCAAGATTTTGCTGCAGCTGCCGCTTTCATGCTGCTCTTTGGTACAGGCAGCTGCGGACACCAGGCCCCCAAGAAGTGCGCCAGGCCTTGAAGCCTATGTCCGTAGTGGCCAAACCGTGGTACTGCAGTCTACAGGGTCTGTCACATGATGCCATGGGGCCCAAAAAGACCCTTTTCCATAGACTTACATTGGGAAAAAGAAATCTATAAATCAGTGGATAATATATATATATATTTTTTTTAAAGTAACAACCCCTGCGAAATGATTCATTTCACTATCAGGATTTAATCTCTTCAACCTGGTAACATTAATTTCATCCCGTTCAACTTGGAGGAGCACTTAACCAGAAGTCAGCTGCTTGGCCGTGTTTGGCCATGCTCAGCAGCCATAATTCTATAGGGCGCTTGCTCTATGGGGCCAATGATGTGGAGGCAGTGTCGATCATCCTGGTAATTTCATACACCAGAAATAGAGCCTTTGGCTTCTTGCACCACTGAGCAACTTTATGGAAATCAATGGGGTGAGGAGGAGAGGCTTTGCCTTGTAAGGCTTTGAAATAATGTTTTCCTCTGACTTCATCTTAGAATTGGTGAATTTACAGCTCACAGTAACTTAATATGATACAGTCTGATTTTTTTTAAATAGCTAGTGTCAGCAAAAACTGTTGTTGCACATTTTGAATAAACTGTATTACATGACTGTCACTTAACGTTCCGCAACAAATGTTGCAAATACACACAAAGATTGTCAATGGACCGCAAAGCTACAACATATGCTATATGCACATTATCAATGGATGAATGCACTGGTTGGCTTGAACGCAGCTCAACATCAGCGTGCAATCAACTTGAAAAGGCGCTGATCAACAGGATTCCTCATTATGACGAACTTCTGTTTATCCTGTCAAGACATAGTGTGTGCATGACTGACCCCACCATCAAAACAAGTTATAGACCAATATACCATGACGTCGCAACCACTTGCGGGTAGAAAACTGCCAACTGATCACAATTGTAGAGATATGTAAAACTGAGGAGCTTGTTAATATCTGTGTCATTTTCAGTTATACCTGTAACATTTAAAGATATGTAGATAAACACGGTGGTCCAACCTATCTGATGTTTCTATTCTAAATATAGTGTACACTTAAATTGTTATGGGCTTTTTTGGGGGGTGGCTAAAACCAACTAATTCAGGCAACGTCTGACAATTGCTGTTAGATGTTTACTTAGGTGGCGCAAGGATTTTCTCCCCAGAAGTTATTACTGCTGGAACAGGGTAACTCGTATTGGATGTCCAAGTCAAAAGAATGGAACTAACTTAAGTCTGTTTAACGAAAACTAATACTTTCTTTAACCTCACCAGATGACGAAGTTCTCAACTGAAGCTGGATATCACAACGTGTATCGGCCTACGCAGCATCTTCATAACAGGAAAGTCTACTCCACCAAATCAGCATCCAGTGCCTCTGGTCCCATAACATTGCTTCTGCTGCTGGCATGTCTTTATACCTTTTCATATAACTTGCACATGTGAGAAGGTCAGTTAATCGAAACTGCTATAAAGAAGTATATTGCACTAATTGCTCATCTTGCACTATTAAGTTTATTATTCCAATATTTCTTGCTTCATTGGGGATTTCAATTTAAATACATTTCAGTATTCAGTTATGTAATCTCATAATCAAGGCATTGTAACTATAGGCTGGCCAAAAAAAGCTTCATTTTTCTGTTTTATCAGACTCTAGGGTGCTGCAGTTCTAATAATGTTGTTTAATAATACTGTTTTGACCACTCAGCCATTTTAAATTCAACTACAGTAGTAAAAATAATATTAATGGCATGATTTATAAGTAGGGTGGGTCATAATTGATCATGTACAGCACTACCAATAAGAATCAACTAAATCTCAGGTAATTCAAGACTACTGTGTGATATGCTGAATGATTCAATGATTACAGTTGTTGACTGTGCAGAACACAGACAAAGAAAATTTAATATTGCACTAAGTGTTCTTGTTTTTTCATCACTGGGCAATGCACTATACCATTGTAACCACTTAAAAAAATAATTGAATTAAAAATAAATAAATATATCAGTGCTATTTGGGTGTAAATGCTTCCATGAATTGCCATTTGTGTTATTGTTCTGCAGCATTATGTCATTGTGGATAAGAACAAATGTCAAGTAAGCAGCTACCTACATAACCTGTTGTTGTGCTATTAAAGCTGCTGCAAATATTATCAGTCAATTTCAGTCCTTTTTAAAGTGTTGGAAATTTGAAACAGTACATTAATTCAAAATCAAACACTTTTAAGAACAATACAAGCTGATAAAATGGTACCACACCTTTCAAGAGTCAAAATATAAGTCAATCATTTTCTGTAGCCACTTATCCTGGTAGGGGTTGCGGGAGCCTATTCCAGCTGACATTGGGCCAGAGGCAGGGTACACCCTTGACAGGTCACCAGACTATCACAGGGCTGACACAGAGACAGACAACCATTCACGCTTACATTCACACAAGTTTGGAGTCACCAATTAACCTGCATGTCTTTGAAGTTGCAGAACCCGGAGAAACCCACGCTGACAGGGGGAGAACATGCTGTGATTGCATCACTGTGCCACCCTGAATACAATAATTAACAATGATCCAGATCATCAAACACATAAAGGGTCAATGCCATCACTTAATGGTATGGACCTGCTATCATTTACAAATCAGTGGATATTCTCATTTATCCAGGTCATAGTTGATCTGACAGATGTTTGAAAAAGGTATAAAAGAAGCCATCCATGTGAAATTGGAAAAACCATCTCTCAGTAGAGGAGGTATGCGACACCACCTATCCCCCACCTATAATGCTGTCCTTTCATCCTTGCCCAGGAGATTTAACAGCTTAACCTCTAAAAACAATGGTCATTCACAAATGGCCTCATGTGACTCTAACGACTCCAACCAACAACCGGTGCAGCAGGAGTTTCGACGACCGTTGTTGACACACCATTGGAGCATCATTGGCCTTGTGAAGACCTCCTCAGAGGTTAAATACCTGGGTTTTTCCACACCAGTTTGTCAGACTAGTTCCAGCCTAGTCCGACAAGCATGAACTGATGAAGTCTCTTGGATAAGAGGTGAAACGTCTTCTAAGACAAAACTAAGTCCAGTTGCGTTCGATTCAATTGCCTTGAGATATCCAGTATGAATGCATTTATCATTTTAGATAAAAGCCACATTAATGTAAAATCATCAAGTTTACACTGCTCGAGCCACATGACGTGGATTCGGTTCACAAACAAACGACTTTAGATTCAACAAAAGCCAAAAAAAACATTGCGACTTGGACGTGAACACCAATGACTTGTGACTTCACTTGGACTTGAGCCTTTTGACATGAAAATACTTGACAACTTGATACCCCAAGCCCAAAGTTGTGAAAAGTATGTTAAGGTTGGTGATGCTGCATACCACATTGAAGTACTCTATTTACTGTTCAACATTTACTTTTATATTAAATGTCAAGACAGACACATTACATTTGATGAAGAGCGCATTATAGTTTGCTCACAACTTAACTTGAAACTTGAGTGCAAAGACTTTGGACTTACTTGTGACTTGAGACCTGGTCCCACCTCTGTGGACCAGTCTCCACTGCTATCCTGAATGTTCAAGAAGCCCAGCTATATACCACCTAACCAGCAATGACCATTTTGTTAAGTTAGCAGCTTGCTAGCTAAAAAAAACAAGCATCTGCTGTAACAAGCTGAAAGAGAATAAACTATTGGATATTGGACTCTAATCAGGTGGCCAGAAACTATAAATAAATCTAAATGTTGCTTTATGTCCACTGGTTGTGACTGTGTTAGCTGATGTGTTCACTATAACAATTTAACAAGCATGTGAAATAGTGGTAGGTTTTTATCTGCCACCTTGTGTTGTTTTTCTGACTCTATGAATCAAAATTGGGTCAGCTCAACAAGATTAAATCTAAAGACTGACATGACTTTGGATGCCACCTGTGACCTGAGGTTACTTGGTAAAAACTGAGTTGGAAAAAAACCACAGCAGCACAACAACAACAAAACTGATACTCTGGCAGACAGATGAGATGGCAATTGGCACTGTGGCACATACTTTCTTAAGGTTTGTACCAACCAGACATGCCAGTTCAACAAAGTTATTTCCTACTAACTACTATTTATGACACACAAAGCTGTTCATGGCATTGTTTGTGCACCAACAGGTTGTTTTCACCCCCTCCCTGGTATTATTGTGACGTGTGAGGCTCCCTCAGAATCAACTAATGGAATAAAGATGCTTTATAATGAGACGCCATGGAGCTCATTCTCTCTGGTGAGACATGATCTGCTCCATACATATTGTGACGCCTCGGCAGCCTTTTGCGTTGTATCTTTATGTAGGGGGTTGGCGGTTAGGTTTAGGTACCAAAAGTCCTTGGTTAGGAAAAGATTGGGGATGCTGTTAGTCATGCCATTTGACTCTTGTGACTTACAACTCATTTAAAAAATAAGTTTCACATGGAACACAAACACCTTTCTCCCGGGTCAAAGGTCTGTCCTTGTTTAATGTACCCTTATTCAGTGGTTCATATGCTATCATGCTATGTAAAGTTAAGTACTTAACTAAAGTTACATAAGCTAGCTTTAGGCAAAGTGCATCACAGGTTTAGGAAGAGAAACATGGTGACAATGTACCTTAAAATGACACAAAGCACACGTGGTTTCACATGGTTCAGAACACTGGTCTCAAGGGGAAAGTCTGTGACCCATCCACTACCCCAGTCTGTCTCCTAATGCATACGTCTTCCTTCGTGACTGCTGCCTTCCTGATTAGGTGGGTTATACACAAATTACTGGCCCACGATTACATAGGTTATATACGAATTGTTGTGCATTACTTTTTATAGGTATACATATGAACAGGGCATTAGAACAGCCTGGCATGTTTGATCCATCCAATTCCCCTGCCACTTCTCAAAAAATACACACTCCATGCAGTTAGTTATAGTTTCAAAGCAGGGTTTGAGCCACCAAACGTGGGTGTCTCTCATCGACCTGTTCCTGCTTTTCCAGCAGTTTTTATGCAACCAAATGTTGGTGTTTTAACCAAAACATGATTTTTTTTCCTAACCATAATGATTTTTGTGCCTAAACCTAACCAAACATTCCCCACAGCCTTGTTTAGAAAGATAAAATTTCTGCTATGAAATAATGTACAAATGTAACACATCTGTGATTTGCAGGAACTGGCGATGGGGATGTCTAACTGCTGGGAATCTGTATTTTCAGAGAAACAAGACTTCAGACAGGTTTTTGGTACAGTGGGTCTTTTTTTAGACAAACGTTTTGGTTGTTTGAACAAAGGCACTCCACACCTTAGGTGCTTTCCATTTCTAGCGCCTCCTGAGAGAGCAGCAGTATTTCACAAGTCAAAAGTCAAACAGCATATGTCTGGGAATGAGTTGGTGACATTCTTCAACATTGAGTCATCATTACTTTTTTTCCCCTCAGGAAATAATGATCATTCTTTTGTGTTTACTTACCTTTTGTGTGGTGAAACACCAAAAGCTAGTTTGTAAGAATGCCAACAGGAGGAACAAGCTAATGGACCTTGGACGTCTGAATCACTCAAAAGAGCATTTTCCTTCCAGAAATACATTCTTGAATTCATCATGTGGGTTTTAACAGAATCAGATCTCAGTGTTTTTGTTCTCACACACCCTGCATCTGGCCTCATATTAATTAACAGTACTTGGGTGACTCACTGGGTCATAAATTTGTAATTAAATTGTCACAGGTTTGGCTTGCTGTTTGTATGCTGCCAGGGCATAGCCATCACTTCAGAAGTGAGGTAGACAAATTGTTCGGAGGTCTACTGAGCGATTTATCATCCTCTCACATTCAGTTGCACTTCACCTCACAACCATTATATCGTATTATATTCAACCTCTTCTTCTTCTTTTAATGCCTAATTTTAACTGGCCAGTGGAGCTTTACTGCCACCATTTGCCCACAATGTCAAAATGTGCAGCTTTTAGCTAGTTAGCAAACTAGCATTAACATTCACGTTATCGTTCGCAGTACCAAATCATTACAGACTGCTAAATTAACCCAATAAGCACTGCTGGCTTATACCCGACAACAGTATAGTGGTGCTTAGTGCAAAAAACACATGTATTTGTACAATGTAGGGACGTTCACAGTCGCACAGTCCTCAGCCGCCATTTTCAGTTTGAAAAGTGGTCCCTCTCCTTCCACTACGTAGCCAAGATGGCGACCATTGAGGGCGAGGAGTGTCCATAGTTCCACACTCAACTTCTTGACCGTTTTGAGTGCACCATCCGGGTACTCATCATGCACTGCATTTTTCCATACTTCTCAGTGTGAACGCACTTATGCACTCAAAATATTAAGTGTAAATACAGGGGATTGGGATACTGGGATTGTTTTGCCTCTGTGGTAGATTTGCATCTGCATAAAAAGATAAATATTACAACTAAAACATTTATTTCAAGCTAAGGGTTGCCAAGTTTCCTCACACCATTTTCTCTGCCTTCTGTTATTTCAAGAACTTGTTAGTTCTGCATCTCACACGACAGGTTTAGCAGAACAGTGCACAGATGATGATTACTTCTCTCTGACTGCATGTTAAACCATCTCTTGCCATCTACGCAGCCAAGAACAATCTTTAAACCATTTTTCCTGAGAATAGGTAGGGGTGGACAGGTATGGCATTCATAACTGGCCAATTTAGGTGTGGTCCAATCTCCTCCGCTCCCTCACCTGTGGCTTCATCTTCACCTGCCTGTCTGGTCTGTCTGTCTGTCTGTCATTCTCTTAAACCCACTCTCCCTGCTTGACGGTATCACATGAAATGCACATGCTTGCGAAAAAACATGCTTAGAGGAATATGTCATCTTAAATTAACGTCAGGATTTGACTGTTGTGATGTCATTATTCGGTCTTAACCATCAACACATGCTCCTTCTCTCACCTACCTTCATGTCACCTGCTCTCCCCGCCCCCCTCTACCTGTCGCTGTGCCACGATGTCCAGGAATGGATTACGAACCATTTCTGATCTGAAAGGCAATGATTACTTTCCCAAGAAACACTGACTCATTTCTCATCTTGTCACTCCCACACCTACTTTTGTTTCCGGTGACACCAACTGTGAACAGCTATACAGTCTATGAACACACGAAGAATAAAAGCTGCTACTGTCTACATTAATTACATATAATTAAGAATACACACACATGGGGTGTTGGTGGCTTAATGGTAGAGCAGGCACCCCATGTACAAGGCTTTTGCTGCAGTGGCCTGGGTTCGACTCCAGCCTGTGGCCCTTTGCTGCATGTCTCTCCCTCTCTCTCCCCCCCTTCACACTTCACTATCCTATCAATTAAAGGCAAAAAATGCCCTAAAAAATATCTTTAAAAAAAAGAATACACACGCATTGTTGGTATGTCATATGTGTGGCTAATTGACTTTCCAAGTAACTTGGGCTGAGTTCAGACTGCAGACCAGATTTGTTTCTCAAATCAGATCTTTACAACAAGACCTTCTGCACTGTTACTTGCAAGTGACAAGACATTACCAACCTATCTGCATTGGTTGCTGTGGTAACAGCATACCAAGTCCAACATAGGACTCTAGCTGTAGAAATGTGATTGTAGAAATGTGATCAGAATGGCATTTCAGACCACCTTCTAATGTAGTTTGGATCCCATTCCATCACATTTCATGTGTTGTCTGCTGCCCAGACTTTCTAAAATCAATCTTGATATCGCAGCAATCTAGATTTGCTCAAAAATGAATCTGGGCTGGCAGTCTGAACAAGGCCTCAGCCATGATTGCTAACATTAGTGATGGTTGATAAGTTCAAGACTTTCCTTATGCTCTATCCATTCACAATTCTCTCTCTGTCCCACTCCCACCACTTCCACCAATCAGCTGACTAGGGGTGTTAGCCAGTCAGATTTTGCCACAATGTCCCTCAGCCGTTAATGTTGCTGCTGCCAAACTTGAAATCTGTTCTCCTCTGTGCTCCTGTCAGTTTTAATTTTAGGCAGAATCTTCATGCCCTCCTCCACCCCATTCACCTCCAGAACCCAGGACAAGCTTATCAAGAGTCGATTCCTCTTCACATCCTGATCCTCAGCTCCCTCTTCATCTTATCTCATCACCACCATTATCACCACCAGCGTCTAGACTCCATAGGGAGGGGGTTCCCTTATATACTATGTCTTTACCACCCTCCTGGAAAAGATGACATTACAATGGGGTCTAAGACTTTTTACATACTTGTGCATATAAATGTCTAGAAATAGTACAGACTTGTTACCACACTTACTTTGTGGTGTTTTATTCAACAAGTTATTAATGATGTATCATGTTTTAGATATCCATCCAGTCAGACCTCAGAATCAGCAGCTGTCAGAGCACTTGTTTTTATCTCTTTTATGTCTTTATCTCCACAAGTCAATGGTTCATTGCTGCTCTGTGCACACAAGAGGACACTGGTGCAGCCAGATCGGAATCCGGTGCACCCTGAGAAATGTACAATGTTTTTGTGGAGCTGTGTGAAAAGTTTTTAATGTGTTAGTCTCCAACACACGTTTTCATGTACATCTTGGCACTACTTTTTTTTTTGTTTGTTTGTTTGTTTGTAAAGATATTTTTTGGGCCATTTTGCCTTTAATGGACAGGGCAAGTTGGATTTGAACCTGGGCCGCTGCGGCAACAGCCTTGTATATGGGGCGCCTGCTCTATCACTAAGCCACCGACGCCCCCTTGGCACTACTTTTATATTCTAATGATTTTTTTACACAGAAATAAAAAGCTTAAGTTATAAACTACATCATGGTCTCATGATTACAACGTCACCACCACAACAAGCCTGTAAGGCTGTGTTGGGCGCCTTTTGAAGACATGGAAAAGCTTCAGTGTTCAAGAGCGGTGTATTTACTTAAGTATTTTATGTCACACCACAGACCTTATTTCAGGCATCTAACCAAGAACTTACTCAAAAACCCATTGATACTGGTTGGGTTTGTGGTGGGTGTGGTAGATCCATGCCCATTTTCTCACATTTTCTCGAGCCGCTCTACCACATGTCGATGTTGTTCACATGTTTCTCTGCCAGAGATCATTGTGGCTGTGCGATCTGGCAGGTGAATGGTCAAGATCTGCAGCAGGTAGCTGTTGATTATTGTTTTTACCTGCATCATTGTAGTCACAGCCTACAGATGGCTTATTGTTCTTCTTATCTTATTTATGCTAATCCATTAAATCCCTTATTTATCTTTGCTGCCTGCATTAGCAAAACTGTAATTATTATGCAGAATCAGGACATTTTCATCTTTTATTTTTACTAAAATTATCCCGTGCAAAGCTGTGATTTCAACTGAAGGTCGTCTGTGTTTACTGTAAAATATGATAATTATGGAGAGTCACACTGAAAATACTTCCTTTAAAATTTATGCAAATCAGCTTAGCTGATGATCTGAACAAAAATAAATATAACCAAATTAGCCTACTTGTGTTTCTGGTTACAGACTCACAGAATCTGAATGCTCGTCTTTTGGTTTCTCAGGGTTGAACTGTCAAGTGAATAGGTTTCATAAATGAATAATTGCTACAGGATACTTTAACAAAAATACCTAGAGGTGGAGCTGCTAGCCTGAGGCAGCATAGGGAAAAAAGATATGACATCTTGAAAGGCAATTATGCAGGAGTGAAACTATTTAAAAAAAAAAAAAAAAATGAAGAAGAAGAAGAAGCATGCCATTCGAATGACATCAAAGATCCTCTATCTGGTTGAGAGGTGTCTCTCTGGTTTCTGCCAGCCTGACTATCCGCAGATCCATCAGCCTGTTTGTTCTTGTGTACATTTTTGTAATCATTTGAAATAACTGCGTCACATGCTTTGAGCACCGCAATCTCCTCCTCAAGAAATCCTTTGCTACTGAGAGAAACAGTCGTTATGCAAACATCCTCGAGGGGTTGCTTGTTGAGTGAAGCATATTGAAGCATTCGCGTAAATGACAGATGCTGGTTTTTGGTGAAGACAGTCTCCTGAGAGAGTCTTTGTGTGGGATTTTTTCCCCAATTTGGTCTTTGCAGTTTGACCCATGTTCCCAGATTACATTTTTTTATTGAATGCAAAGCTATCAGGGAACTTGTAAGTAATGTACAATATCAATGATGGTGGGTCCTGCTATATTAGTTCTCTGTGGCCCTGTCTTACAGCGAGACTCTGTCAAAATCTATTTTGAACAGCTTTATTATTTCAATTTACAAGCTCACATTCTTAACACAGTTGTGTTAAATGACGAAATAACCACAGACAAATTAAGCATTTATTTCGGAGTACTGCATGGTTGCAGTTATTAGAAACTTAAAGGTGAAAAGGTATGTACGCATTACGCAGACAGAGATAAGGGGCGTGGCAGTAGGGGCCCAACAGCAAATTTGTGTCTGGCAGTGATGCAGTAAAGGATTAGGAGGAAAACAGTATACAAACTGAAATGTATTTAGGCAGCCAGAGCGACAGAGCCATGTGTCACAGTTTATGCAAATGATGGGATTTCCTAGCTTGTATAGTTGAGAACAGAGCTTTGGTAAAAGAGCACACATGGCATTCAGTAAAATAAATGTGCAACTGTTTCTGTAAGTTGAACATCTTGGTTTGACTGAACATGTGACTGAAACATATCACAAATAATTAGCTTCAGGTACTATGAAACTACGGGACAATACTCAGGAATTAAAGGTCCTTTTATGCCAACTCACGATCAGACAGGGCCTTTTGGTACCGGGAAGAGAGGCAGTAAACAATAGCATCACATCACCTGACTACCCTGTTTCCTAGATATTACATTTCTGTTACCAAACTGCTGTCTTATTTGATGGATGTGGCAACATGAACACTGCCTGGGTTATGTTCAAGGACATTTCTTTCAGGAAACAAAACGTGGGAAGGATGGTGGGTGTACAAAGTGCATGACCATGACACCATAACCCTGGGTTTGTGTCCAGACTCCTGTCTTAGGTTTATGCAAAAGCAGCTTTTTGCTTAAGGTCGGGGAGATGTCATGCAGTAGCTACAGCTAAGCCTATGCTCTGTAATCTGGGGCCATGGTTACGTTACCTGACCAATACTGTCGTTGTGGTGGTGACTTAATAAGGGGCAGCACCCAGATGTCAGTCTGAGCAGCCATGCCTTTAGCTGACCCTTTGCTACGCTCGCCCTTTGTGATGATCTGTCAAGCTGTTGGAGTGAGCATGGAGCGACACGGTCACGCTCCCTGAGGAACCACCACATCATTGGTGATCGAGATATAAGACAATGAATGTAAATGTAAACTTCCCTGATTTTCAACCAGCTATGTGTCATTGCTGTGTGTGCAGATAAATAGTGTTTTGCTCTCCCCCTGTGCTGTAAACGAATATTAGGTTATAAGGCTATACCTTCAGTAGCTAGCTAGTTAGCGAACGCGGGGCAGGACTCAGCAAAGGGTCAATTCTGTATACCTTTAAGCTTTTATGACATTTAAAGTGAATTACATAAAAATTCACCCCCCTACAGTTGTCATGAACGTGGATATTAGCTACAGAGACCGAAACTATTTTGTGCCGGGCTGTAAACATGTTTATTTCAGCTTATAAATTGGATATTTTAACATGGGGGTCTGTTGGGATTGATTTTGGAGCCAATCCCTTCAATGAACCGTAGTTTTTGGCTTCATTTTTCAGCCCCAGAGGCATCTTCAAAGCCTTTTATGGCTAATATCATTTCCTCCTGGTACATAAAGTAACAATATATTTTTATTTTTTATTATACTACACACTTAACTGAGATGCTTCTGCTTCTGAAAATGCTTGAGCTTTATTTCAAGTGTTCCTATTTTTAAATTGGCTGCAATTTCATTATCCAATATACATTTACCAGCAACACTTAGAGTTCCTGTTCATGAATCCAACCGGTTTCCTACATAACTCTTTGAAAAAAAAAAAAAAACTCCCTCTGAACGCACAGTCCTCTGCTTATCTATCAGCCCCTGTGCATTCTTCGAGGGAGGTAAAGCCCTAAGGCCCGCTGAGATGTCACATAGAGGCGGTGTCAGTGCAGCAGCCTGATGGGTTGAGCTAATAAAAAGAGGGAGCATGAAACTCCACAGCTGTTTTTACACACACAGGAGGTCCAGGTGCGTCAAAAGGTAAGACACTCCCCTGCTCTGGTCAACTGGATTCAGCTGCGGCCGGACTTGATTGTCTGAGACGGGCTCCGTGCTTTTTGGCGCAATTTAAGGGTCCCTGTCGTCTTCTTTATGGGGGTTGGCATTTTTAAATTCTGCATTAAATTGTGATTATTTTAATGATTTATTATTATTATTATTATTATTTATTTAATTTTTTTTTTTTTTTTAAAAAAAAGCTGATCTGATATATAAGATTTGTGCGTAATTGTAGAATTGGTTTTGCCAAATTGCCAATTTGAAACCCAACACAAAAAGGCAATTATTCAGATATTTGCATGGTCATGGGTGCATTTTCTTGTCGAGGATTTAATGTTGGTGCACATTTGTTTTGGTGAGGAAAAAACTTGAGGGTTTTTTATTTTGGCATCTTACATGAAGTGATGCTCTCTCTCTGTGCGCCCTCGCGTAATTGGCGAATTGATTGCATTGCGCATGTTGAGCCAATTTGAAACCCAGGTTATGTGATGCTATTTGAAACCCACAAGTTGTGCATTAAATTGTTTTTATTTTAATGATTTTAAAAAAAGCGGATGAGATGTTTAAAATGTGTGCGTAATTGTGGAATTGGCGGCATTTGACAATTTGAAACCCATAATCACTTACATTAGAGAATTTATTCTCTTATGAAGAAATATGCATGGTTATAGTTGCATTTTGTTGTCGATGATTTAATGTGGGTGCTCGACTGTTTTGCTGAAAAGTTTTTTTTTTTTTTTTTTTTTTGTCTGTTAATTTAGATGAACTGGTTTGTGGCTGCTCTCACTCTGTGCGCCCTCGTGGTCAGCACCCACGGTGCTACAGGCACCATCGGTAGGTACCCACCCCTCATTTTTTAAATCGAGTCTTTGAATAAACGTTGCATCTCTTCGACTGTCATAAGGGACTTAATGCATTTTCCCCTCTCCTCCAGCCTGGTGTTATCACGAGCCAGCCTGCAGTGAGTAATTTCCATCCATCACTAAACGGTCACAGTACCACCTCAAAACAACTGCTCCTCTTCGGCTACTAAAAGTCTTTCTCCCTTTTTTTTCTAGATGACACTCAGTGGCCAACCATCGTTCCTCAATTTTGCAACGGCAGCCGCCAGTCTCCCATTGACATCGTCACAGCTAACGCCACAGCTAACGCCAACCTGACTGCGTTCACCTTTCACAACTACAGTAGCACGTCAGCTATGCAAAAGATCTCAAACACTGGCAAGACAGGTAAGCAGAGGGTGGAGACAGACAACCTCTTTTAAGTGGTGTCAGATGCTTTGTCTGTATTTGGCTATGTGAGGAGGTGTTGAGATTTGAAAGGATTTTATGATTTTCTCCAGGCTTTAAAAATGCAGTCAGCTTTCTTCCTGTCACAAGCCAGGATTGTAGGCTACACACAAAAAATGGATAATTTTCCCATTTCCAACCAATTGATTTAAAAAAAAAAAAAAAATCCATTCTGTTCTTTCACCCTCTTCCAGTCAAAGTCACCCTCAGCAATGTTGGGGTGTCAGGAGGAAACCTGCCTGAGGCCTATGACAGCCTGCAGTTCCACTTGCACTGGGGTAATGGCAGCGCCGTCCCCGGCTCTGAGCACACAGTGAATGGCAAGCGCTACCCCATGGAGGTAGCGTACAGTCTTCATTTCATGTTCAGCTACAAGTTTTGCCATTAAATTCATATTGTAATATTTTCTTTACTACTTCACTTCCCCAGCTACACATTGTGAACAGCAGGTCGTCCTTTAATGGGAACACAACTCTAGCTATTGCAAATTCAACAGGACTTGCTGCTCTTGGTTTCCTAATTGAGGTGAGAACATTTTAATTACAAGTTTTCACATCCAGTTTCTGTTCTGTGTAGAAATTGTTTCGTAAGCGTTGGAAAATAAAACAACTGAGCCTAGTTAAACCAGTGTTTTCATTTTATAGGAAATGTCAGGTAATGCAACTGGCCAACCTGCAAGCTGGCACAACTTGACCTCCTACCTGACCAGCATCAGTAATGCCGGTAGGGAGATATTTTGCTCTTTTATTGTGGAGGATTTAATCTAATGTCTTTGAATAAAAATGCACCGGCTACAGTTAAGGGATTGTGTTTCTGCACTCAGGTGACAGTGCTACAGTGGCACCGGGATTTTCACTGAATGATCTTCTGGTCGGAGTGGACACCACCAAGTACTTCCGCTACCATGGCTCTTTGACCACCCCCACTTGCAACGAGGCTGTGATTTGGACTGTGTTCAAAGACACGATCAAAGTCAGCAGGGATATAGTGAGTGTTATTTCCTCCTGGTGCGTCTTTTGTACAATGGCCAGGGCCCTATTTCAGGAAGCGGGCTCAACAAACTCTGAGCCTAATCCCGATCTCTCCAAGTTGACTGAGCCTGAGCTGGGAAGCTATGAATTTTCGGTTCCAGAACAGCTGATCAGAATCAGCTCAATCAACTCTGGGTATCTTTTTTTTAATGATTATTTTTTGGGCTTTTGTTGCCTTTAATGGCAGGAGAGAGAGGGAATGACATGCAATAAAGGACTGCGGGCTGAACTTGAATAGAGAACATGACACGCCATGTTTCGGCGGGCGATTAGCCTCAAGCTTAGATGAGTCAAACCCATCTACCTTCATGGAGTATGTTGTCATAGTAAGTGACTCAGGGCTACGCTTAACTGGCTTTATGGAACGGAAAACTCAGTTTCCTCATCTCAGGCTGAACATACTCAGAGTTTTCGCTAATCCTACTTTCTAAAATAGAGCCCAGGTTGGTCAACACAAATGCTCTAACAGCCTTTTAACATTCTATTTCCAGATTAACCTCTTCAACTCCACCGTACGCATCGGCAACGCCTCATCACCTTACCAGGTCAACGTCTACAGGAACATCCAGCCAGCCCTGCCTGTGCAGACACAGCCCTCGACCTCCGGCGCTTCCAAAACCTGCTACTCTCTGGGGCTGATGGCGCTGAGCCTTATTTTTGGCAAGAGTTAGAGCCGTGAAAGTTTGTGGTGTTGTTGTGGCGTCTCAGCCAGTGAAAGCTGTTTGCAATAAGAATACACCCTTTTTTTTTTCTTTTTTTTTAACCATCATTTGTCACCTTTCCTTATATGGAGCTAGAACAGGAAGTTTTGGCATCAAGAATAAGATTTGGCATTGGTTCAAGAAAACATGGGCAATTACGAAAATCCACTGAAAAATAGAACAAGCATTAAAGAATATTTATGTTGATGGGGGGAAAAAAATGAAATGGGGAAAAAAACAGTGCATATCATTTTAATGCCTGCTTTATTTTTCAGTGTCAGTTTTCACTGCTAGATTTTATTTTCACTCCCAAAACTCACTGTCACTGTTCTATCTCCACACCCTTCCCCTTTTCCTATGGTTTGTCTGACTTTACCATCGTCCATACTGTTACTATATAAAGTACACACTTATAAATGCCTCAAATTCAGCGTGTAGGGCGCAGTATGCACTTGAGATCACATTCAAGCAAAACTCAGCCTTGCCACCACAAGAACCTTGTTGCTTTCCAACGTAGCTCTATGCACTATTAATACTGTTATCAGGAAAATAATAATATATGTGATGACTGCCTTCCTCTTAGCGGTAGTTCATATCGTTTCCAGCTGTAAGCAATTATTTATCTGTAGTCAGATTTTAATCTGTTGTGTATGTTTGCACCTCTTGGTTAATACATGTTAAATGAGATGAAGAATTCAGCATGTTCTGCTGAGATGTCAGACATAGCTCAGTCTGTTTCTAAGTTGCCAAAGCTACATTCAGGCACCTGACAAAGGGATGCACTATCTATACAAGTTTACCGGGAAGATGTAGTAATGGTACTTTACAAATCCTGCAGTGTAATCAGTGTGTGTCAGTATTTAGTTACTCTAAAATCTGCTAGCCTTTATCTGCCTAGGGTTAAAACTCAAGTCTGTGTTAATTAGATTTTAATTTGAGATTTTTCCTTTTATTTATTCCTTTTTTTTTTTTTTTGTTACCTTGATTTTATTTTGTCCTCACCGGTGCAGATACTGTCAGCAGATGAGATGTAGCCACATTGCCGAGCTGAACACTAAATGAGACCGTGCTGCTTCCATAGTGGGTGTAATGAAGGATTGAGGAGTCGCTTAGTCGACTGAACACCGTTATTTATCACAATGATTTGGCTATGTTCCATTTTTCACTTCAGCCTCGCACTATTTGCACATGTGACAGAACTGTGAGCTCTTGATCTTATGCATCTCTAAATTAAAATGATTTGATGTCAATCTGTTGTCATTTTGTTTTTATTTTAATAATGTGGATCATTTCCGGTGAGTATTCTTTTCAATGGCATCGTGTAACGGCATCAAATTTAATCCCTATTGTTGTTCTTGGCCTGAACTTGGTTCGGGCACTTGAGACGTGGCCTTTTGGGAGAGTTCAACTTAAATTTCCCAAAACAGATGACATAAAAGGCTGCTGCTCTTATCAAAGAGGGTGTACTTTTTCTTCAGCGATCACACTTTGATATTAAGTCGCTTTGCTTCCTCATAACTGACGTCTGTGAGGAAGCAAGTGTGGCGCTTTTGCCCTTATCAAATGACCCAAGCCACTACACAGCTTACCTAAACATTTGAAGAACAGAGTAAATATGTCTGTCCAAACTTCCTTGAACAACTTGAATGTTGACTAGACTTTTATGTCAGCGTGAAGTCATATTTATCATTTGACAAATCAAGGACACAGACAGGGCAGTGGGAGATTCTTATCCCTGTGCTCTTCCTCAGAGGTTATTTGTGACCTGATGCACTCTCAGATTCCATGTCACAGAGATAAGTATGTCACCCCCCAGACATAGGGGCATTCCTAGTGATGCTGCACATCACTGATCTAGGATGACCCATACTGGACTGTCACTGGAGAATGATCAGCATGCCATCTATTGTTAAAAACAAAAAAAAAAGATCATTTCCTGCAGGTCTTAAGGCTGCACCATGACATATGCGGGTGACAAGAATGCAGCTTCTGAGATCCAGAGATAAAGTGCAAAGACACAACACAACAAGGCAACTAATATTCAAAACTTCAACATTTTAATGATGATATCTTTTTAATAATCACATCAGAATGGTCCCATTTGTTGATTTCTTGCCACAGTCAAACAAAGCCAGTTCAGTGTAACCCTAAGTAAACCTGCTGGCTGGTAGGTTTGCTTTATCTAAGCTTGAGGCTAATCGCCCGCTGAGCGTGTAGCAAGGCTATTCAAGAGAAGGCTGAGACATGGGGGGGATTGCACATGTGCAGTAAAATCTGGTCTGCACTTCCTCAAAGGCTCAGTAGATGGCGTGAGACCGCGGAATAAGGGGGATGTTTGTTTCATGGTCAATTTGTGTTTTTGGTTACATTTGGGAATTTATGAATGATTTGAAAATGTTTGTTTTTGCAATAGAATTTAACTATTATGGCAAAACTGATAATCTGTGCTCTGGCTTAACAGCAAAATATATTGTGATAATATCTAGTGTTACACTGAAGGATGATTCTCAGAAACAAAACCAATGACAACAGCCCTAGTTCTTTACCAGAGGCATTAGTTAAGGTTAGCTACTTTATTAAGGAAGAAAAACAAATTAAAATGATATTGAAAAAAAGAGCTTATTGACACATTTTGACATATTCCAGTATTCAAATATTTGCTGTCACCCTCCAGCATCGCAGCTCAAGTTAAACTGCGCATGTGCAATCCCCCCATGTTTGACCCCATGTCTCAGCCTTTTCTTGAATAGCCTTGGCGTGTAGCAGGAAGGAGAAACACCATGTGTCCTTTTGTGAATAGAGTCTTGGACACTGGGGCACAAATGATTCAGAGACTGTTGTGTAAAGAGATGGTGATTAGACCCCGTTTGGACATGTTATCATTCCTGGATAAGTGTGTATATGAAAGATACAATTTTGCCTCAACGATCTGTTCCATACACATATATCAAATATAACACATTGTAGATCTGCATCATCACCGCAGCGAATTTCATGCATTGCCCTTTGATTCTTCGGCAGCAGCATAAGATTTGGCATCAAAAATAAGATTTGGCATTGGTAAAGGAAACATTGGCATTGAAGGAAATCCACTGAAATATAGTTCACTTACTTTACAGTGACAGAAGGTTGACACTGAAAAAAAATGCTTTATTTTTCAGTGGATTTTTGCCCAGTGTTAGTTTTCTTTATAACATCAGAGACAGTGAACGCATCATTAGGGCAACTGTCAGGCTGTGAAAAAACTTTTGCCTGTTTTTGTGGTGTTCCCTGGGTATAAATCAGACAGGATCATAAAAGAGAAATTCCACAGAACTGCAGGTTTTTAATGAATCCATGTAGATACATTGTGCAGTGATTTATGAATACTTTTCATATATTCGCGTATTCCGAGACTCACATCCCATCATAGCTCCATCTGAGCGTAAAGGAAATAATGTGAATTGGAAGCGATTCAGGAGGCTTTATTTACAGCAGTAGAAACTTTTAATTGAGTTTTTCTCTGCACCCACAGAAGTTATATATACATATATAATAATAAAGATACACATACAGTTATCACATAATGTTATGCACTCCCTCCCAGTGGCAACAATGCACCTTGATGGCAGTGGCCCATTCAGAGCAGTGCCTCACTGCAATAACTGGTCAGTAGTGGCCCGAAGAATGTGACAGAGAACTCAATGCATCAACCTGGCCTCCAAATTCCCCTGATCCCAATCTGATCGAGTATTCATGTGACGTGCTGGTACCCTAGAGGTACCCCAGATCCACTATGGGGCCTCCATGGATTGGACCTGTCTCTGACATGTCAAAGCATGGACACAGGACCTCTGGAAGGTGTCCTCTGGTGTCTGGCACCGAGCGCTGGCTGCAGATCATTTGAGACCCGTGGGTTGTGAGGTGGGGTACCAGCATGTCCCAAGATGCTCAGTCAGATTGGTGTGTGGAAGATTTGGAGGCCAGGTTGACGCCTTGAGCTCTTTGTCATGTTCCTCTGGCTGTTCCGGAGCAGTTTTTGTGGTGTGGCATTATTTGCATGTGTATTTATTGATACTCTGATTGTGAGTTCATCATTGAATAACCCAGAGAATGATCACGGTGTTATTGAACACCGGAAATAATTTAATAGGTGAATGAAAACAACGGTCAGTGATGTTGAAGTGTTTCTTGCTAACAGACCGACTCTCTGACTTTCATTGTACTCATAATTAAAGTTGATGAGGGAAATAACAGGTTGTGAAGAGAAACATCTTTCTAAGAAACGTGGCAGTGATACATTTGAGTTTCTCTTATCTGTCTTCACTCTGTATAAAACTCCAGTGATGTTGGGATGTATCAGATCAGTCCGATCAGCTGTGTAATCAATAACTGATATCCAATTAGGGGTGTGTGTCGGTTGGTTAAAGACTTCTGCGAAGACTTGTGCATCCCCGCTTCCCTCCCTGCTGAAAGCCTCCTCTCTCCTCGACTCCTCTGAGTGCATTTAACATATTGAGACATCCTACAAGATGGCGAGTCTCAATCAATTTCCAGGTCAAGTGATCGAGGACAGAGGAGTCGAGAAGGGATATTGGGATGAACCCAGAGTGTCCCAGCTCAGGCTCAGTCAACTCAGAGATTGGGATTAGGCTCAGAGTTTACTGCATTACATCTTCAGCTCCACCTCAATGGATCACAGTGACAGTGAATTTAAATAATCAAATACAAGAATAAAATCATTTTTCAAGACAAGATATTTAATGTTCAAACTGTTGTCAAATTGTTTTTCTGTAAATAAACAATCATTCTGAATTTGATGCCTGCAACACATTTTTTTAAAAAAAAGTTGTGACAGCAGCGTGTGTGACATCACCTTTCATTTTAACAACACTCAGTAAGCGTTTGGGGCCTGAGGACGATAAATGTTGAAGTTTTCAAAGTGAAATTCTTTCTCATTTGTGCTTGATATACAGCTTCACTTGCTCAACAGTCCACTGTCTCTGCTGTCGTATTTGTGCTTCATATTGCGCTACACATTTTCAGTGGGAGACAGGTGTGCACTGCAGGCAGGCCAGTCTGGTACCCACATTCTTTACTGCGAAGCCACGCTGTCGTAATACGTGCAGAATGTCCTGTCTTGCTGGAATAAACAGGGACGTCCCTGAAAAAGACGTCATCTGGATGCTCTAAAACCTGTATGTACCTTTCAGTATGCATGATGCCTTCACAGATATGCAGGTGACCCATGATGCCATAGGCAGTAGCATACCTCCATACCATCACAGATGCTGACTGTGAACTTTGAGCTGGTTACAACATAGATAGCTCTTTTCCCCTTTAGCCCAGAGAACATGATGTCCATGGTTTCCAAAAAACTATTTGAAATGTGACATCAAACTCAGAATAAGTGTATATTTTACAAAAAGTTTGAACATGAAATATCTCGTCTTTGTACTTTATTCAATTTGATATACGTTGAAAAGGATTTGCAAAGCATTGCCTTCTGTTTCTATGTACATTTTACACAGCGTCCCAACGTTTTTGGGATTGCATGATAGTTAAATCATTGTAAAATAACTACAATATGAAAAAGCAGTCCCATTCCCATCCCAGAAACCTGTTCGCCCCTTGCCAGTGGTGCCCCAAGAAATCTGTCATAGGGGTGGCCAGACAGGACAATTGACAACGATGGGGTGGGGCATGAAAACCAAAAGCCATAACTAAAATTTGGGAATTATTAATGCTGTTGAATCATATAGTCAAAACTATGTTAATAAGGAGCAGTAAGGAATCCCATACTGATAATCGTGTGATGTGCATAGACTA
Source organism: Epinephelus fuscoguttatus (assembly GCF_011397635.1). Taxonomy (NCBI): domain Eukaryota; kingdom Metazoa; phylum Chordata; class Actinopteri; order Perciformes; family Serranidae; genus Epinephelus; species Epinephelus fuscoguttatus. Next base: position 18,266,058 of record NC_064771.1, read on the forward strand.
ATACAGTTAACATTTTGAATTACTACTTGGGTAGCCACAGAACTGATCTTCATTCAGATATCCTGAAATGAGAATTCAAGGGAGCCTTTTGAAAATGGCCATGTCCGTTGTGCCCTCGCCAAAATGTTGCCTGTTTTGAGAGCATAATTTAGCCCTGTCCTCTAAAAGCTATGTCAACATGGCTGGTACCAGTGTTTCACACGGTGCCACCTTTGTGCTAGCTTAAAAAATGAGCACGCCACAGCCTCTTAAATATAGTTATTATCAGCCTCCGGTTATTTTCAATAGGTGGGGCCACTTTGTTTGCCCCAACTGATTGAGTACCAGTTGGTAAACTCTGCTGTGAACTTTGGCCAAGTAAACAATTGGTTGCTTTCAACCTCACTGAGTCCACATCTATGTTTGCAGAACTGTTGCGTTAATACTGTCAGTGAGCATAATAGTATAAGCGTAATGTCAACAAAAAGGTAATTTCTCCTCTTGATCATTGCAAAGTCTGTGAGCGAAAATCATTCACGTGTACAAAATCAAATTCAAAAACACAAAAATGGGGCGACGACAAACCGCATTGCAATCTGCACGTTCAATTTGCCCGATTTCTGTTTGCACTGTGTAAATGCATGTGCACAAATGTGCTCTGAATTTCAAAAAATGTTGCTCTTCAGTGTGGTTGTGTTGACTGTTAACTGTCCAAACAAAAGGTGGTTGCATAAGACCTCATTATGAGGGAGTAGCCCGTGTGCTACATTTCAGTGTCAGATTTCCAGGCATTCTCTAATACTGGCTCCACATGATCCATTACTCTCTAAACAGGAAGGGGTTGAAATTATATGGCAGGATGACAGACACAAAATAAACTGTTTTCACAGGTCAGCAATATGCTCTGATAAGGCAAGGTATTTACAGTATCATGGGCCTTATGCTAAAGTAAAAGGCAGATATTAACATTTTTATGACAGCAGTATGTAATTTGAAACCAGCTCGTGGGTTGTAATGTACTGTGAGTGTGTGGTGATTTGAGGAGCCTCTTTAACCCTCCATTAGAATAAGGGAAGTGGTAAAAAGCAGCCTGCAGCCACTGCTGGATACTCAGGTGTCTATTTTCTAATAAATTCCTGAATGACCAATAAAACAGAGATCAGGAGGAGCCAGTTGCTCCTTACAAACGAAGCTGATGCCTTCAAGTCACAGTTGCACTTCCCTGGGTGTTGAGGAGCAGAAGTCGCAGGCGGAGCTGGACATCTGAGCCAGTCTACAGCGATGGATTTCGGAGTGACGACTTCTTGGTTCAGGCCTCCGTTCTTCAGCACCCAGTAATGGTTGTCCTTGAAGAAGTAGGCATCTCCTAAAGAGAAGCAGCAGCAGTGTGACTCTCATTCATTTTCCCCTTATCACACAAAGTATAAAACAGCCTGGTAACCCGAAGAGCTCACTGCCTTTGTTGCAACATTTGTTGATATATTTCTGCCACCCAGAAATGCGTGAAGATAGAAGTCACGCTGTCTGTGTATACAAACAGGAAGCCACTTGTAAAAACACATTGCTACATATTGCTGCCAGTGAAACAAAAAATCTACAGGGTCACTTATTTATCTTGACTCTTTGTTCTTTTCCATTGCTTTGATGGCGTCTCATATCATCCATACCAAAATGTCATCACCCTTAAACAGCCATCTCTATGGTTTTGTTTATATAGCCAGCATGGAAGTCAGAAACTCATCACATATTTATGCTTCTGAACTGCGTACAGGTACTTTTGAAGTGCTGGGAAGTATTGAACCCTGTCAAGTCAAACAATACCTTCATTTAGTCCTTTTTGTATCCAGATCTAGAAAACAGACTACTGGTGCTGTTTCGCTTCAGGCCAGTTACTGGGTTCTTCAATTTAATGCCACATATGATTGGCCCACTACCCCAGCAGCTACAACCCATATGCTCTGTAGTGTGGTGAAGTCAAGCATGGTGTACAGTTCAGCTGTGGCATCTAGTGGCATCTTAAGCAACTGACTGCTTCCATTCACACGATGGGTAACTACGGAAGCCAAGAACTTTTTTAATGTCTTACTCCGACAGCTTGTCGGGTCATCGGCTTAGCGAAAGGTCAATTGTAGCAACCGGTTTAAGCTGAAAATGTCAGATCAAGGAGTATCCATATCATTGATCACATCAAATGGTGATAGTTATGGAAGTCATGACTCAGTGGTTCCTTTTCTTGAGATAAACGAATAAATCAACTTATTGTCTTGAAACAGCATAGAAAATTTAAGTGGTAGGACGGCCACTCTCGGCTTCCATAGACAAGGTATGAAAAGAAGTAATCTATTGGTATCGGTATCACAGTAAGGGTGCTGGTATCATTTTTTCTAAAACAATAGCCAACCCTACTCTGAACACAAGGTTACCTTCTCCCCAGCTGATGATGTCATCCATGTCGGAGGGCACTCCTCCCCAGAGGCTGTTGTCTCGCGGGTAGCCCTGATCCGGCTGTCTGATCACCTGTTCACCCTTATGGCTTTCGTCAAACCTCCAAAACTCCCCGCCGCTGAACAGGTAGGTCTTGCCGTTGTGGGCCCAGACGAAGGCTGCGTCCACCCTGTCCACCAGCGCCCCGCTCTTTGTCTTCATGCCCCATTCAGAGAGGGGCCGAGGGTAGCCGCTCATGGCCACCGTGTCCTTGAAGACCCAGTACTGAGGTCCTGGGCAGATGGGGGGGAAGTGAGAGAATTAAGAATTCATTCGTCCAAACTGGAGCCAAAAAGAACTTTGCAATGTTTAGAAATGCCTGTAAAAGGATCATGTACAGTGGATGGGTCACTGGATCAACATGATTAATGAATACCAGGTTTTTATTTGTTCGATTTGTTAATCAGGCAATCTAACTTTAGATAAAACCTCTGGCTACATACATAACTTTATTTCCTGCCCTAAGCTGACTTCCTCAAAACCACCTGTCTTGATCCTGGGTTTTGGCTTCACATTCTGTTATCTTGTGGACTTTGTCTCTGAGTTTTTCTGTTTGTGTTCCTTGTTCCATGTTGTTTTACTTCCTGTATTTGTGTGTTTTCCTGCCTGTTTTCTGCCACACCTGTCTCATTAATCCTTGCCTGTTCTCTAGCTGTGTCTCGTCCTTGTGATTAGTCTTCTGTGTATATATACCTGTGTGTTTCCCTTTGTCCTTGGTCAGTCTGTCTGCATACCTTCTGAGTTCGTCATCCTGCTTTCGGCCTACATCCATCCCTGGTCATTGTGTCTTTTCCTGGTTGTTTTTTTAGTTTGGATTTTTGTTTCTGCTCCCTGTTGGATTTTGAGTCACCTGCCTTTTTGGAAATCCTTGAACAGCTACATTAAAGCTCGCCTTTGGTTGCATACCTGCCTGTTGAACCTGCATTTGTGTCCTCCTCTGAACTGAAAACCTTAACCCCACCACCTTAAAAATAACATCTAAGATGTGTGGGAAAAATAAACCACATTCACACCTTCAACCCTGACTCAAATGTGACATTTCCAAAATTAGATTCAGCAAAGCCACACGTGGGTGAAAGAATATGTTTCTCACCAATAAAGAAGATGATGCTGCTGTCGCTCTTCCTCTCGTACACGGCGTCGATCTTGTTTGTTCCTGGTGGGAGGCCGATCCAGAAGTTTTTAATCTGAGCCGGATTGAGTGAAATCAACTCCCCGTCTCTCTTAGTTCTCCAGAAGTGTGCACCTGTCCGAGAAAGAGATGACGTGTCACTGTATATTCTGACGCATGGAGTCTGATATCTTTTTGTTACATGAGCAATGTAGATGTTGTGGTGATGTTGCCCTTTTTTATTGGTGCAGTCATTTTGTGTCTTTTAAAGTCACCATGTGTCTCTTTGTGTTTGTTTTGCCCCTTTTTGTATTTATTTTGTGTCTCGTGGTTGTTTTGTATCTCTTTGGGGTGATTTTTGTGTCTTTTCTGGTTGTTTTGTGTCTCTTTGTAGTCATTTTGTGTTTCCCTTTGGTTGTTTTGCCCCTTTTTGTAGTTATCTTGTGTCCTTTGTAGTTTTGCTTGTGTGTCTTTGGGGTCTGGTCGCTTGGTTTCCTTTTGGATTCATTATGCATCTCTTTGTATTTGTTTTGCCTCCTTTTGTAGTTATTTGTGTCATTCCAATTATTTTGTGTGTCTTTGGGGTAACTTTGTGTCTTTTCTGGTCGTTTTGTGTCTCTTTTTTTGTTTTGCCCCTTTTATAGTTTTGTTTGTGTCTCTTAGTGGTCACTTTGTGTTTCTCTTTGGTTATCTTGCCCCTTTTGTAGTTATTTTGAGTCCTTATAGTTGTTTTATTTCTCTTTTAGGTAAATTTATGTTTCTTTGACATAATTGTGTCTCTTATGGCCATTTTGTGTCTTTTCTGGTCATTTTGTGTGTCTGTGTTTGTTTTGCCCCTCTTGTAGTTTTGCTTGTGTCCCTTTGGGATCAATTTGTGTCTTCTCTGGTTGTTTGGTGTCTCTTTGGAGTCATTATGCATCTCTTTGTGTTTGTTTTGCCTCTTTTGTAGTTTTTTTTATGTCACTCTAATTGTTTTGAGTCACCGAGGTCATTTTGTGTCCCTTTGGGATAATTCTGTTTCTTTTTGAGGTAATTTCTGTGTCTTTTCTGGTTGCTTTGTGTCTCTTAGTGCTCATTTTGTGTTTCTCTTTGGTTGTTTTGCCCCTGTTTGTAGTTATTTGGTGTCCTTAGTCAGTTTGTCTCTTTGAGGTAAATTTTATGTCTCTTAGAAATAATTGTGTCTTTTAAGGTCATTTTTTGTCTCTTTGTGTTTGTTTTGTCTCTTTTTGTATTTTTTTGTGTAATTGTAAGCGTTTTATGTCACTTTGAGGTCATTTTGTTTCTTTTCTGGTTGTTTTGTGTTTCTTTTTGCTTGTTTTTCCCCTTCTTATAGTTGTATTGTGTCTCTTTGAGGTCAGTTTTGTCTTTTCTGGTTGTTTTGTGTCTCTTTCTAGGCATTATGTGTCTCTTTGGGGTAATTTTGTGTCTTCTGGTCATTTTTATGTCTCTTTGCAGACATTAGGTGTCTCTTTGTGTTTGTTTTGACCATTATGTGGTTATTTTGTGTCTCTTATAATCATTTTGTGTCACTTTGGGGTAATTTTGTAACTCAGATCACTTTGTGTCTTTTGGAGGTAATGTTGTATCTCTTCGAGGTAATGTAACTCTTTGAGGTTGTTTTGTGTGTTTTTTCTGGTCATTTTGTGTCTCTTTGTGTTTGTTTTGCCACTTTTGTAGTTTTGTTTGTGTCTCTTTGCAGTTGCTTTGCATCTTTTTGTGGTCTTTGTGTATCTTTTCATGACTGGTATATGTTCATTTAAATTACATTTTACAGGTGAGGGTTAGGGGGGGCCCTGGCCCTGTGCCTGGTAGGCCTGTTCAGTAATCCATATACATAAATGTAGACATGCTTTTGGGAGATTTTGTGATATTGTTTGTGTTGTGCATTTGTGATGTTTTCTTCTTACCTTTGAAAAAGAAGACCTCTCCCCTGATGTTTGCCACTGCGTCAAAGCCCCCTTTGCAGCGCTCATGGGATGAGGGGTCAGAGCTGGGACAGAACAAGTCACATTATATTTTACAGGATGCAGTTTGACAAAAAATTCACTAGAGGGTGCAACAAGACCAAACACTGTCACAGTGAGGATCGATCAGAAGGCTTTTATCTGCATCCACTGATCTAAAATTACTCATCATCACTCACGAGTAAACTGACTGCATGGAGAGGATATTCATAGTTTGTAAATGTTAAGTGCTTATTGTCTGGATGGATGTACAGTGGTTTTCATTGTCTAATCTGGCTCTACTCACGGCTGTGTTGGTCTTGGTGGAGGTGGGCTAGGCAGGCGTGGGACATCAGGATCAACACCTCCTGGTGGTCCGTCGTCCTTCACACCTATAACAGAATGGTGACAGCAGCCAATGTTAAAGCAGTGAAAGCTGATGACAGCGTTGAAAAAAATGTGCATGCAACCCACGTTCTTCTCAGTAGCCAGGGGAGTTTTACACACAGGACGCAAATGCTTTTTTTGAAACACAAGGAAGGAAATGGTTGAAATCCCTCTGTGTGCGTGCACCTTACCCGCACCATTACCTCGCTAATAAATGATTTCATCAGAGGTAATGCCAAAGTATAGTATCATCGCCGCAGCATGATTATAAACAACTAGGTAAATTTAGGTCAATCATGGTACCAAGAGCTGGGTCAATCTAGCACCCAGTCACCTGTGTATGGGTCCAACAAGGTCAGCTATAACTTTTGCCTCCTTCCTCTTTGTGGGTTTACTTCTGTGTCAGTTTCATTAGCTGAAATAAAACCCTGACCTAAAGCAGTTAGAAGACTGCAAAATCTTGTACAACTGGGAAAATATACTGTAAGCCTTTCCAAGCAATACACAGGGACTTACTGATCCCTCAGGGTTCATCTTTAAACTGTGATGATGATTTCATATCAGAAAAACACCACACATGCTGTAAGTGTGATTCAGTGAATATCATAGACTGATACTCTGGTTACTGACCATAAAGCTGCTGGATGGCCAGCCTGTCGTCCAGATCCAGCTGATAGCTGGCAATGTCTCCCACAGGACCCTGGTAATACGGTCTCATGATGGACGGATCAGTGGAGGAATGGGACAGACCCAGCGCGTGGCCAAACTCGTGCACTGCGACTGTGAACAAGTCTGTGCTGCTGCTGTGACCTGAGGAGGTGTGAGGAAAGTGTTACTGCAGCACATAAACAACTGTGATTTGATGTTACCATCTAAGTAGTCTTTTGCTCCTTTTTTCAATTACTGAGGATCATTTTTTCATTACGGTTTGTGTGCCAGTAGACAGACACATCCTCCAGCCATCACAAATCTATCCATCATCAATCAGTAAGTAGCCTACCTCCGTAGCTCCAGATCTCGTGATCATCAAAGTGTGTGTCACCCGCCACTTCTTCCCTGCCGGGGAAGAAGGCGTGGGCCAGGGTGCCACCCTGCCCGTCAAAAGGGTACCCATCGTCGTGAAGCAAGCGGGCAAAAGTCACTCTGATGTCCCCTCCAGCTTCCGCCCCCCTGCTGTCAATCCTTTGCCGACGGAAAGTCAATGGGGCCGCGTCACTCCAGGCTTTGAAGGCGTGAGTCAGGATGTTGTCCACCAGATCGTTCGACATGCCGGGTGAGGTGGAGGGCGATGGGTAGCTGTGGACACTGCAGACAAGGAGAGATTCTGTATTAACTGTTATGTTTTAACCATCCTCTAAATCTGTTCACTGTGTATTGTGTGTACTCTTTGATACCCTTTTAGTGTTTTGTTTTAAATTCTATATATCATTTTAATAAAAACTACATTTTCCACAGTTCATGAGTTAAAATTTTCAGGGCCAGAATCTGGGGTTGGCTTTTACTGTCCCTTTCACTGGTGAGCGTGCTTATATACAGTAACCTACAATCCTGCATATTATACCTTTAAAAAGATGTTTTGTTTTTCAAGAATCTCACTATTCTGCCTGTTTAATTCAAAGTTTATGTCTGGCAATGATCTGCATTTTTCTTATTGTCAGCGAATGATCGACAAGCATGGTTGGTTAGCAATGGATTACATGTTTATTATTTATAGATTCCTTTATTCCACTGAACTCCTTGGCATGTTTTTTATTTCTGATTTTTATTTATTACTCATCTACATGTTACTGTATGTTACGTTACTGTATGCGTGCAAGGCGAGCTATTCAAACAAATTACCCCTGGTGGGATTAATATAGTTGTCTGAATCTGAATCTGACTCTGAAAATCGGGATTACATGATAAGATTACAAAAATTTAAGTTAATATAATCAGCCCAGATACATTTAAAAAAAAAAAGTGTAATTAGATTCAGTTTAAAATGGCAAGGGTTACTTGATAATCTTAAAAACTAGTCCATACCCACTGAGTACAGCATACCATACCATGACTTAGTCATACCAAAAATAAGAAAAAACAAACAAACACTGGGCCACAGGGGGAGCCACAGCGATCGGTCGCATTTTAGCCATTTTTAAGCATTTTTCTGTTGTTATAGCGCCGCCCAGTTGCCAATTAGAGTTAAATTTCTCCAGTCACCTTGAGGCGTCCTGTTCTACATATCTACCAAGTTTAGTAAAAATCGACATAGCAGTTAGGCCTAGATAATAAATTAGCTCTCTAGCGCCTCCATTTTGTTTGATGGGGTCAATAATGGAGGGGTTCCCTCAGATTATGTGTGGTCATATGCCTACAAAGTTGCGTGGTGATCGGTGAAACCCTTGAGATGTTATACACCTTTATGTGATGAGCCACGCCCTCCGCAATATTCATTGCCTTAGAGAAGCTCAGTTTTAGTAAGTTTTCCATCTTTTGCCGAGAGGGAACTTTAGATATTGGTCCCTAGATTATGTTCACCGAGTTTCATGCAGATCGGTCAAACTTCCTAGGAAGAGATCGATTTTAAGTATTTTTCAAAAAAAAATTCAAAATGGCGGAAAATCTATATAACCGGAAGTTATGAGTTCGTGAGGTAAATTTGTTCCTCATGCAGAGAGGCATCTCTGTGCAAAGTTTCATGCATGGCATGAGATATGGCCATTCAAAGTTTGCAATTTCAATTGGTTGCTATAGCGCCCCCTTTGGCCAATTGATATAATATTGCTTCATTCGCATCCTCCCATGACCCTCTACCACTGTGCCAAATTTCACATAGATTGACCAAGTCAGTGAGGAGAAAAACGTGGAACAGACACACAGACAGACAGTTTTCATTATTATACAGTAAGAAGATATGACAATGTTTAAAATATGGAACATATTTTCACGACAACCAATCTCAGTTTACTCATGAAAATTGTGTCTGACATACAGTGCTCCAGTTTGTGGCAGACCAGCCCGTGTTCATTACCAGTGCATCAAATACTAACACTTTGTCACTCCCCTCGGCGTGTGATATTGACACCTACAGCAGCCCTTAGCGTCTTTTTAAGACGCACCACTGTAAACCCAATGCTTGACACTGACAGCAGGTGACAATGTGTAGAGAGCAAGAAAGTCCACATGGGGTCAGCAGGAGGGGAGGTGGGTGAGTCCAAGGAAACCAAACTTTCTCGTCCGCAGATGGCTGTCTAGTGTGTTTTTTATTATCATTAATATTTTTTAACAATTATTTTTTTGGCTTTTACTGGAAAGGAAAGGACAGATTAAGTGTAAAAGGGGAAGTGACATGCAACAAAAGGCCATGGCCTGGAAACAAGCCTGCGGCTGCTGCAGCAATGGCATTGCCTCTGTACATGGGACGCCCACTCTACCCACTGAGCTACTGGGTGCCCCAAGTCAGTGGGTTTTGTTTTTTTCCTAACGTAATGTTAAGCAATTTTATGAATGGTCATCACCACATTAACATTATTCATGTAATCTATTTATGTCATGTGATGCATGAGTTTTAACCCCAAACATCTTTTTTTTGGAAACTTAACGAGAGGTTTTGTTGTCTAAACCTAACCAGGACTTTTTCGCAGCATTGATCACATGTTACATTCTGTTGGTGTTGGACAACCGGAGATGAGAGCACGTTGAGCAGCAGTGTTTAGTCAAGATGGGAGGTTCAAGCAGCAGCAGCAGTCTTTGTATTTGAATTTGTGTTTGCTTTTGTGGAACTCAAATTTTTGGGGCTGCATCCATTTTCTTTTAATTTTGTAAAAAGTGCAATATTTATGTGTTTTTATTTGTGAGAAATCTTTTTGTAATCCAATAGATTACATTACCAATTACAATAAACCCCATGTAATTTGTCTTTCGTAACTGACTGCATTTCACTGTAATCTGACCCAGACTGTGACTCAGGAGATGGTTCCCTGACTCCTCCAGTCTGCATGTTGAAGTATCTTTATGTATAAGTCTGCGCCATCAGTATGTGAGTGCATGTAAATGGTTACCTGAGTAGCAGGTGGCATCTGTATGGCAGCCTCGGCAACTAGTGTACAAAGGTGTGGGTGAATGGGTAAAGTCCATTCACTTGTTATGTCAGCAATTTATTGTCCATGTAGTGAAAACCTGATACTGTAGCTCATTAGTCTGTGCTGCAGAGCTGCATTGTTTAAATTAAATCTGTTAAAAGCACATCAGTGACTGAACTGCACAGTGTGACAGGCACTTTTCATCACACTGTAGTTTATTTGGAATCAACCCCACAATCACTGCCACTTTGCTTTTGTGCATAATTTCTGTATCATTCCGCAGCTGAAAATAGCCCCTCCCCAAAAATGCACTATTTACTCTAGTTTGAGTGACATTTGGTAAAAACCAAAGTGCCCAGCTGCTTTGGGAACATAGCAAGCCTTTCTTAAAAATGAAACTATACTTTTCTGACCAAAATTTTTTAGGTCTTTAGTTGGAACTAAGCGAAATAAATAGGATGGGGAAGTTAGACAACACTGAGAGATGGACTAATACATCTGGTCATTTGATGGGTCTTTTTAACCACAGGAATATTGAAATATGTTGTTTGATATTACCTCATGCTTCTCTCCTAATGCCTTTTATGGGCCTCTGTGGAGCACTTTGAATTGCCTCGTTCTTGAAAGGTGCCATACAAATAAACTTGCCTTGGTTTGCATTGTCCTATAACGTGTATGCGATCGGCAGGTAATCTTTCTAATTTTTTCGTAGTGGTAATTTAAAGAAATCTCGAATGTTCAGCGGACATACAGCTTTCTCACAGCCACAATGGTGGAAGCAATAGCTCCAAACAGTTTTTATGGGCTTGTGTGAAAGATGGTTGGACTAACGCACAGATTTACAGGTTTTGATCTGATCTTCAGATTGTAATCAGAGACACAAAACAAGCTGAAATGCTACTGATAAGCTTATGTGAAAAACTGTACACTTCCTCAAAACCCTTTCTTCCTCTATTATGGTATCTTTAATCCTGACATAGATGACTTTAAAACTAAACATACTATTGGTATAATTCAAATCTTGTTTGGCATCCAAACCTTAAATGAAACCTAAAGCAGCTGAGGGTGACACACACGACTCTATGATTCATACTGGGATGAGATAAAGCCACAGTGTAACATGACAGGAAACACACCTCCATGTGAGGTCTGTCTTATGCCACTTAAGGCCTGACAGGGCGTATCTCTTCCTCCTCCTCCTCCTCCTCCTCTTCAGCATGTCCTCACTCCCAACAATATCAGGGAGGGAGCATCGTGGCGTAGCCATGAGCTTGAGAGTTTCGCTGTCTGGAAGAGAAGTTGATCACACAAGTGTATGGTGAAACTACAGGTTACAGGAAGTTCAAGACCTCATGTGAATCCGGACATGTGAAACCTCACATGTAGAAATATCTATAATATATCGTCCCAATGAATCAGAGTGGAAAGGTTGTTACCAAGTTCCCCAGTTTCCGGGACCCCGCCGAATCTCTGCATGACACGGATGGCTTTCTCAATCCCCTCTTTGGTCTGCAGTTTACTCGTGCGGGGGTCAGGGGGAGGAAGGTAGCCATACCTGCTCAACCAATCCTGCACGGAGAAAAGGGAAACCAGAGGACATTTGGTAATCTGTTGTTTCTCAAAAAACAATTACCACAGCACAGGATGGAGGGCCAGAAAAAACACACATTAATTTCCTCTTGTGGTGAATTACTTCTCTGTTAAAGCTACTGTTGGTAACTTTTAAGAAATTAACTTTTTGCCACATTTGCTGAAAGAAGTACATGAGACAAAAAAATCATGTTCCTCCTCCTCATAGTGCGTCTAATACCATTTGCTAGAATCAAATCATCAGTTTGACAGTTTGACCGTAGTTCACAAGCAGTGATAGACAGCTCTGCCCTACAAATCCTAAGTGCAGTAACTATGCAGAGGGTAAAACTGAGAAAAATGGCTTCAAAGTTTTTTAACCAGCCAGCCAAATGGGTTATAGCTATAGGAGTGATATCACACTAATTATACATGTATTCAGAGGATAATTTTTATGCCCAAAAACCATGATTGCTGATTCAACCTTTGATCCCAAAAATGTAGTTACTGCACTACATTTGCATCACCATTTTCATTTTCATCATCGTTTTCACCATTACCACTGTTTGTTGCCTTTATGACAATCACATTAATAATTTCCATTATCCTTGTTTTTACCTAAGTATGATACTCTGGGTATTTTCTTTTCAACGCCAGTTCCACCATCTTCTTTCCCCTGGATAGTGCCATCTCAGATTTCTTGTCTGAAGTTAGATGCTTAGAGGATGAAATTGGCTGTCAGAATTCCAAAGCAGTCGCGTGAGGATAGATAGCCCGCGAAAACTGGCCGTAGAATCCCAAGGCAGACCGCAGTAAGTGAAGTTACTGCGGTCTGCCTTGGTTTTGAGACAGATTTTGTAGTTACTGCAAATTTTATACCAGTTTTTCTCTAAAACTAAGCAAAATTGAACTCTGAACTTTGTCACAAGATAAAACAGATACCAAGGAGTTAATTTTGACTTAAAACTCAATTTTGACCAAAAATGTAGTTACTGCACTTAGGCTTTGTAGGGCAGAGCTGCTTTAGAGACTCCTCAGCTCTGATCGGTTGTTTTCATTCACACATAGTAGGCCATTAGAAGCACTCCAAGGCAGTAGAGTAGGCAGAGGAGTATGATTTTTTCTTACAGATAATTTGTCTCATATAGTGCTGTTATTGGGATTCAGTGGACTACAGATGATTTGTCATATTTGCAGATCTAAACTGGACATGTGAAGGCTTTTCCTCTGGGTCTGGCCATCTGACATGTTGACCGAGACTGCATGTTCTTTGTTCATCCAACAAAGGACACCCATTTGGCACTCATCTCCACAGGATCACTGTCACACCTCAGTGATAGTCCATCCCATGGACCCAGTTTTCAAACTTGCTTGGGCACTACTTCCACAGTCAGTACTTTTACATGCACAGAGTAGTCGAGCTAAGCTCATAGCTTGGCTAATCGGTCAAGTCGGACTTCTCGTCTTGTCTGAGTATACATGGAGAAGAGAAAATCGAATTTCTGAACAAGCACGTCTGACAGTCCTTTTTAATATGGTGCGTATTGAACTAGTTCCGGTGGACCTGTAGAGGAAGCTAACAAGGAATGAAGATGTTTAGCTCCTTTAGCTGTTGGAGCATGAATGTAATTTGCCCGTCCGTCCAGAAGTGCGTCTTCTGCTTCTCTGTCGCCATGGTTTTTGTTTGTTTGTTTTTCCGGAAGTTACTGCACTGCTATATATTGAACTGCTACGACGTCATCTCCTTCTTCTTCGTGGATACATACAGCAATAGTTCCATTTTCAATCAAATTATCTAGGTGTGTAGTCGAGCTACAGATAGTCAAATTTCAGTCAGACTAAGCTGTTTACATGCATCTAAAAGTCCAGTTTCAGTCAGACTAAGCCAATAATTTGATTTTCTCAAGTGGCAGGTAAACGTACTGAGTGACATGTGACCCCCGGATGTCACCAAGCCATCTTAGGGAGATGCTTATACTCTTCATTGCTCTTATTCTCCTGAACCTCGACAGAGATAGGACATAGGCACGAAGACCTGATACGCCCTTCCCCCATTTTCTCACCTCTGCATGATCACAACAGAAGCTGTAGCTTTACTCTGAATAATTTTAATCAATAATTATTAATTATTTCTAGTAGCCATTTTGATACTTTGAACCACATCTCCAATAACTGGAGACCGTTTACAAGGTCGGGTCCAATTTTATTTTTTCTTACAAAAATAACCAATCGTAGCTTTAAATGTTATACTTCACCCACCACATGACCTATTTGTATATTAGTTAGTCATGTTGTGTTGCCTTAAATTCGTGAAGGAAACATTTTTCTCACATGTCTCCATGGAAAACGGAGAACATATCGATATATTGATTGATTGGAGACTACGTTTAATGCCAGCAAAACTAAATCAAACATCTGTTCACAAGCTCTCACACAACAAGTTCAGTATAATCCAAGTCTCATTTATCCAGTCATATGCTCAATACTTCCCAAATATGTACATTTTCACTAAAACCTTTAGTTGAAACTGAAATGAAAATGAAATTTGCTATATTTAGATTTTTCAGGAACATGCATGTGTTTGGGAAATACTGAGCATACGAATGGATAAATGAAACTTAGAGTATGCTGCACGAGTTGTGTGAGTGATTATCTTTTGATATAGTTTTGCTGTTGTTAAACGTGACACCAAATCAATGAGTAAATCAATAGCCACTTTTACACTGCCTGTTAAAGGCTTGGACGTCACGCTGTTATTCTCCCTCGTTGCTGTTTTTTTAAAGGCATGAATGTGAACGGGAGGACAGAGTTGTCTCGCCTTTAAGCTGGCTGCAGAGGTAGAACAATGCAAAAGGGACAGGACCACAGACGGGATGTTTTGACGACATGTTGTGTGTGCGACCCATAGGAGAGTAGAAAAGCAGTTAGCAGCTAACTCAAAGAGAAGAACAGCAGTCAAAATGCCTAGAAATTGGGAAAACAATGAAGTCCAGGAGCTCTTTACCATCTGAGCAGAGGACAAGATCAGCTGCCATATAGGAGAGGCAGTAAATGATTGTTACTGCCATGTTATTGCTTCCCATATGCCACAGTTATTGTTTGGTTAGTGTAAAAAAGCAAAGGTGGTGTAATGAAGTGACTTCCTAGCGGTCTTCTTACAGGATCTCTGTGTAAAAAAGGTTAATATCTTTGCGACAAAAACAAACTTTTTTCATGAATAGAGGTAACACTGCATGACTAATTGATTCACAAAATAATTTGCTGGGTGAAGTGTCCCTTTAATGCGCCATTGACATGCTCCCAACCTCAGTGACCCAACAATATCACTGAAATCCATCTTTGCCATGACTCAACTTCAAGATTACGGGCAAACGCTGATGTTACAGAGGATATTTGTTACTACAGATCATGCCGAGCACGTTCCTCGCAACGCAGTGTGTCAGCCTTTTTTACTCATTAATATTATATCATCCTGTCTGTGTTGACTGAGCTGCTTGACGGGATAACGGCAGAGTGCTATTGACAGTTTGCAAACCGCAAGTCCTATTCAGAGCAAGAAGAGTAAGAATAGAGGATGCAGGTGAAATGAGCTGATAAATCTGGCGTGGCATTTTACTGTTGAGTGTGTATCTCTGTCAAAGCAAGCGAAATCTGTTTCTTAAAGCTGATTGTGAAACCAGCACTTCCTCCTGCTTCGCCTCCACCCTTCCACCGTAGTTGCAGTTCAAAGGAAAAGGTGTTGCCTCACTTGCCAACAGTTGTCTCTCTGTGGGTTTTACACTGCAAAAAATACCCATCTCAAGTACTCAATCCTTACACTGTATTTGATCATTTCCAGCTATTGTGGTATTTTATTTTTTCATTTTTTCTTTTTTTGTCTGACACTATTTCATAACAGTCAAACCACCTTATTTCAAACAAGATGTTTGACTCCAAACATGCACCCTTGCCCCAGACGTCGGCAGCATTGTGCAGGATGCAGACCAAACATGATGACTTTATGGTGAAGAGAAGCGAAACTTATTTCTCGTACATATGACACACTGACGTTCATTCATGCAAAATTGTGCAAAAATAAGCAGTATTCATGTTTTTGAGGAAGTGTTTAAGTGAACTGGATATAGGAAGCTCACAGATTTCCACATTGTGTTGCCTTTCATGATTTAAAACACTCAATAATCACTGAATTTGGATATTGTAATATTTGAATACAGTATTTAGTACACTGGAAAACAACAACAACAACAAAACAATAAAAACCAAACCATTTAGGGTTGTATTTTTTCTTCCAAACCTACTTTTTCCTAAGAAAATAAGTTTAAAAATGATCTAGTAGCACAACAGAATATTAACAGAGTGTCTTTTCTTTTGTCTTTTATAACCCTCATGAGTCATATAGACACTTCCTGTGCACCTCCTTGTCATTTGTTCTATATGACACCGAGCTCATATCGACCACAGAGAACACTGTGTAAGCCTGATGCAAAGATAAGCCCCACAGATACTAACAGTTGAACAAAATAACTCATGCAGGCAAGTATGCAAAGTGTCCCCCCCCCCCCCCCCCCCCTTTAAAACCTGCTAATTGTTGGGAGAAATTCTCCTCATTGTGTGTATAAATATATGTTATTAAACTGACATGAGAAGAGTTTAAATGTGTCTTTGGTTCATAAGTCAAAATCTAATCAATAAAGTTTTACATATTCTGGACTAACACATCATCACTGACAAAAAAAAGCCTGTTATATAGAAAAACATGTTTTACCCATAGAAAATTAGACAGTTATGTCAGGCAACACTCAATCACACAACAAGCTTACATAATTAATCAGTAATCGAAGGGCAACCACACACACACACACACACACACACACACACACACACACACACACACACACACATATTTAAGAGTTTTAGATGGCAACAAATTATGTTCTTTCTCTCTGTAATACTGCTCACCACTGCTCTGCTGTACTGCTCAGGCGCCGCTGATGTCTTTCCCACTAAGGTGAGAAGCATCCACAGCAGAAGACCCCACTCCATTCCAGTCACTGCAAAAAAAAAAAACACCCCATAATTTTCACGACATTTGGAGGAAATCAGAGACATTTCTCGTTTCTAACTGCATCAGCTTCTCTCAAAGCATCCCATCACACAAGAGCAAGTGAAACAAAGCTCACCGTTGTTTCTCCTCTGAAGCTTCAGACTCTCTTGGGACTAGGCTGGGCTGATCGATCAGTGACTCTCTCCGGCTCTGCCCTCCTCCCTCCTTCCCTCACTCACTCATACACTCACTCACTCACCCACTCACAGCACAGAGAGTCGCTGCGTGTGGCTTTTTTTTTTTTTTTTTAAATCCGCGCGCATCATGCAGATGTTGGATCCAATTGGGAGCAGTGGCGCGTGTCGCTCCAGGTACATGTGGATGATCAGTTTCTCTTTCAGTCTTTAAATTGCATCACACTAATATGCTGCCATATCCTCCTGAGACCCTGCGTCCTCATATGTGGACATCACATTCTGGGTTTCCTGCCAGTGCCATAGATGTATGACGCACATTGTTGACACGATGTTAACTTCAGTACATGTGTTTGTGCTTTAGATATTCTTTGCACTACTTTGCAGAGTCAGATAAATAAAACAAAAACACAATTAACAAATAAATAACGATGTATGGATAAAGATAAAACTTTATTCATGCCTTGGATAAAATTCAATGGAATAAAAAGCTCCATCTTTACCAGCTGCAATGCTGAAGTAATACACAAATTAATGCATCAATAATTCTGATTAAAAAATATGACATAATTATTCTGAAATGGGCCAACCCGCATAATGAGTATGTTTACTTTTTGTACCCTGAGTATATTTTGGTGCTGATACTTTTTTTACTTTGAAATGCTTGCTTCTCACAGTAACCTACAAAGACTTCATTTGTAGATATTAATCAGTTGTAAATTAATAAATGACAAGATGCTCTGCAGCCCTTTTCCAGAAGGTATGGATGTTTCTGATTACATAAAGAGCTAGAATACAACCTCATGCTGGATTTAGCTAGATCAGTTAATTGGTCTGGTATGGTTGAATTTATCTGTTTAGAGACCCGGGGCAAAAATGTGTTGCCTCCAAGATGACACCTTCACTATATTTGAGACCCAGAAACAGAACAGTATACTCCCATACTGGATTTCTGTGTGTAAGTTGGTTTGTGATCATTTAAAGAAACACAAAACCACTATGTGTGTCACATTCTGCCTCTCTGTGCTTTCCTCCAGTCACATTCCCCCTTCCCAAACCTGTTCATTGCCATTCTCTACCTCTCCACCAGATGCCCCACCTGCTCCAATCACCTGACTCCCTCATCCACCTGCTCAGCTGTTCCCACTCTCCATCAGCCCTAAGCGGCTCATTTCTGCTCATTCCCAGATTTGTTTGCAGTTTCGATTACCTTCCTGGTTTCAACCCTTCCCTGCCTCATGATTCCTGTACCTGCCTGCCTGCGAGCCTAAAGATACATTTACAGTGGGATGAAATCACTTAACTGATCCTCCATGTCTGCACTGTCTGTGTTTGGGTCTAATCCTCCCTTTTCCAGAGTTGTGACAATGTAAGTTCAGTAAAAACTAAAATGTTGAAATTGTTTTTGACACAGGGGCCCCTCTACAGGAAACGGAACCAAGTCATGTGACACTGCAGGACCCAGTTGATACTGTGTTAACGTTAATGGTGCAAATTACCAAACAGCAACTGGCAGGTAAGCTGATAAGTAACTAGGAATGTTTGATGTCCTACTCATCAGCTATCTAGTTCATAATTCGTAAAAAAAGACACAAATGGGATCCTTAACAAAATAACTAATGTTTTAATAGAACAATTTTAATAGAACAATAGACCATACATTCCCATTAAAATTAGTTTCCCCATATCTGTTGCCGTCCTTCCCCCAGATCACATGGCTTCATGTCTGCTGAATCACCTGCATCAGATACATTTGAGCCATCATGCACTGCAACCACAATATCCTGACTTCTGCCTGTTTGTCTCACACTGTCTCTCAGATCCTCTCCCACATTGGGGTTTTTTGGCTTCTGCTATCACCGCAATTACGTGCTTTGTTTTATTCCTTATTTTTGGCCTGCTGATGCCTCCATGAGTCAAAAGTCACCATAAGTCAGACGGCCTCACCCACCTCTGGTGCAACAGATAGTTAAGTTGCCGACATTTAAAGCACTCAGCGACACACAGTAATGTAATCTTACTGACATTTTCAGCGTAAAGCCCTTTAAACAGGGCTCTAAATGAATGTAAATGGGCTTTATTAGAATAAGACCTGGTTGTTCTTCTGCAAAATTCACTTGTCTTGTCAGATAATTACCTAGCTTGTAAAAATAATGGCATTGCATTTGGTGTTTTTGTCCTGCTAAATGACTTTCTATATGCAACTGTCATCAGTGTTTTGCTAATATGGAAGTTTGTCAGTGTGAACTCACATGTTTTTTATACTGTGCGTTCCCATACCCATACTACCATACTAAAAATACCTGCATATACAATACCTTGCACTTTGCAAGCCAGCCTGCTTTTCTTTTTATTGTAAACCACCATCCTCTGCGCAGCGAAAGATACATCACGTTGACTGAGACGTAAATGGATATAAGCTTGTTGACAGCTCTTGGAGGCTGCAATGATGGATGACAGCACATTCAAGTGACTGTGTAGCTCAGGTCTGACCAAATTATGTATTAAAATTTAAAACTGTAAACATTCACTCACCTTTATTTTCAAACAACTTCCTGGGAAAAAAAAGGCTCAAATTTGCCTGTACTATACCAAACAGATATGGCAACCCTGAACCAGAGCAGTAAAATGTGTTGTCCAATTGGTGCATTTCAGTCAATAGGATGTTATATCCAGTTTAGAGGGTTTAATGGATGACTTTTACAATTTCACAAAAGAAGATTGTGAAAATCCAGTCCAGATTTTAAGGACATTTTCAAGATAAGGTTGCACATCGTCTGCCAATTGGAAGTCGAAAATTAAGTTTCACCCAGGAGTTAATATTTACTTATATTATCATGATAGTATACTGTTGTGTTTTTGGAATAAACAGAAAAATTGTAATTGTGAATTTTCAGGCATGACAACCAACATGAACATGTGACTTTGAATTGATTTTTTTAATTGAATAAAGTTGAAAATGAGATTCAATTTGATTAAATAAAGTCGCGGCACGGCACAGTGGTGCAGCGGTTAGCATTGTCGACTCACAGCAAGAGGGTTCCTAGTTCAAACTCAGGGTGAGGAAGCCCTTCTGTGTGGAGTTTGCATATTCTCCCCATGTCAGCATGGGTTTTCTCTGGGTACTCCAGCTTCCTCCCACAGTCCAAAGACATGCAGGTTAATTGGTAACTCTAAATTGCCTGTAGGTGTGAATGTGAGTGTGAATGGTTGTCTGTCTCTATGTGTCAGCCCTACAATAGTCTGGTGACCTGTCCAGGGTGTACCCTGCCTCTTGCCCAATGTCAGCTGGGATAGGCTCCAGCCTCCACATGACTACTAACAGGTTAAGTGGTTACGGAAAATGAATGAATAAATAAAGTAATTTTAATATTGGCATCTTTGACTTTCATACTTATCATCGTGGGGGGGAAATACAGAGTGAGTCTATGACACCTGTCCTCTTTTTCCTTTCTTTTTTCTAATGAAGTGTGACATGTAGTTATCATTTTCAACAAGAACTACTTTGCCATTGTTATTCAACACAAAGTACTCATAATACATTTGTGGGAAACTGATGGCACAGCATTAAGCTGGAGTGCACTGGCATCTTACTTCTCATCTTATAGTCCCATTATGTTCATGGGTCTGTGTGTTCCTTCTCTCTGCAGAGCGTATTGTCTTTCACCCTTCCTCCTCTCCTGTCTTTAATTTCTATCCATCCTCCAGGGCCCCAAGTGAGTCATGCCATTAGCACAAAATGCTGCCCTGCTAATGGTTGGCCAGTTTCCGCCATGTCCACTTCATGACAGATGCCCCATTTGTGCTGTTGCCCCTTTGAAGCCATGTGGATATCTTACTCCTCCACACTGACCCTCAGTTCCAACCCAGAAAGACTGCCATTGTAAGCCTACATTATATTGACCGAATTTTTCCCTCTGCATCCTACACAGATAAAATAGCTTAAACCTGCATGAACTTATTTTTAGCCACTTGGTGGCAGCGAACAGAGGCTGTGGAAACATCACTGAAATCCCTTTTTAAAGCTGATATAGAAGAGTTGTTAGTAAATACTTACCCATTCACACATCTGGCCGACAAGGAGCAAAGTAAACATGAATTTGGAGTTGTGTTTTTACTTCAGGATTATCCTGGCTTCATCTGAGCAGAGGAATTTATACAATGTAAAATGCCAGAGGCTTGTGCTAATAATGTTAGCATGTTATATTTGTTTGGAAAACGTGTTTAGTATAAGACAGTTGTTTTGTCAGTGAATCCTGTCAATTGTAATGGAGCCGAATTTTGTAACATCTTTGTTAAATGTTGCTGTTGTCCCTGGCTTTATAGCTATGAGTAGAGAAAAAGTCCGCTAGCTGCTAGGCTAATTTATACAATGTAAAATGCCATAGGCTTGTGCTAAAAACATTAGCATGTTGTATTTGTGGGGAAAATGTGTCCAGCTAAAGACAAGTGCATTGTCTTTGAATGCTATGAGTAGTGAAGCTAATTTGTGTACTCGTGTTTTAAATTTTCGCTATTAAGCCATGTTTAAAGTGTGTTTTGCCATGTTAAATCATCAACCTATTTTTTATATTATCTGAAACCACACATGAGAAATAAAGACCTTTGAATATATATTCATTACACACAGTTTTATTTTCATTAAAGGGATCCAAGGCCTTCACAAAAGGGTTGACTCTTGGTAGCTATACAGTACTAACACAACACACAACGACAACAGAAACAACACAGAGGACTTGTGTGAACGAGTGAAAAGACAAATAAATAAGAGTTTAAGTAGACATTTCATATGAGATCAAACCGAGATGCATCAACAAAACCAATAGCCAGAGGGAAGTGAGCAGAGGCTTAAAACCCTGCAAAGTACAGTAACGCTTTTGTACAATACTCGATTCATTTCTGCAAGTAGCTGATTGTCTATAGGCTTTATTTTTGGTCATGCACAGATGATGTCATTGCTATTGTATTGACAGTGTTGCAATAATTTCACAGTTCTTCCATGTTTATCTCCTCTGCCTCCAGCTTTGATTGTCAGTCTCTTAAGTGTTTGCATTTGATTGTTTGAAGGCTTTTTGTTTGCTGTGTAATGATGCTTGATTGTCACTGGCTGATGGTTCTTTACAAAAAGGTCCCTGCCAATCCAACATATGTATCACTGCTAAATCTGTAACTGAACTGCTAATGTTTTTCTTTTGATAGATCCGGTAAAATATATATATGTATATAAAACAAACAGAAAAACTAATTGATTTACTGTAGTTTTTTGGCAAAACTCATCTGTAATTATGTATATTTTTATGTTCAGCTTTGTATCAGACATATCTAATACAAAGCTGAGACAGGGTGCATCCCTAATGATATTGTTTTTGTGCTTTGAGGATGATTTGAGTCCACAACGTGCTACATTCTTCCCTCCAATAACATCTGACAATATTCCACACTTATCTTCATCATACACGGATGTCTGTACAAAAATATGCAATATCAGTCTTAGTGTAATGTTGCTGGCAGGGGAGGCAGGATGTACCTTGTTTTTGTTTTTTATGGTATGTTTTTTTTTAAGTTTTAGTAAAAGTGATTGCCATAAGCAAGTCTAAAATCTTCACAGTAGCCTCACACAGCTTAGGGAACAAGCTTGCTATCACAATATCATTGAGCTGCTCAAGTAACAAGAAACTGTGGTTACACTTCACAATACAGACATCTGCTGGCATTTACTTAGTACTACTCAATCACTTACTGAAGCAGTTGTGTGTGGTAGAATTCTAGTGATAACCGTGCCATTTGTTCTGCATGTATGAGCAAAAAAATCCTACATTTAAAGAAGCAGTGTGCAGGATTTAGTGCCATCTAGTGGTGCGGCCAGCTGAAACTTTTCCTGTGTTCCAAGTGTGAACTCCAACTTAGGATTTCTTCAGTGTTCATTGCGCGGGAGGTTTTTACAGAGAGCCGATGTATCTGCAGAGGTCTCTTCCCCTCTAAAACAAACTGAACCAGTGATTTAAACTGGTAAAACACTGAATAAAGCAGTTTCATGCTAAAAATCAGTGTTTTTCCAATGCTATCCAGCATATGGTGGACTTCTTTCTCTGATAATGTAAGATTTGAAGCTGGAAAATCCACAGAGGTCTCTTCCTCTCAAAAACAAAAGTGAATTAATACCAGTAAAGACACTGAATAAATCAGTGTTCTCAGCAAGCAATCATCATTTAAACGTATTGGCTATATTTAGCTCCAATTTAGTCTAGCTCCATGTAACCCAAATCTAGCCGATTTAATTTTGAAATTGATTAAATGTAATTTTCGCCATTACAGATGGCGGTAGTAATTAAAATATGTTTATCTCCATTTTTTGGACATGGTCTCTACATAGCTGTATAATTGATGACATCTACACTTTGGCTATGGTTAGACATCTACCAAATTTTCACTGACAGCCCAAATTCAGCCGTGATTTAGCCTAGACGTCAGGTCTTCTTGTAGACGGCTATTAGACGTTTTTTAAACCAAAAAATGCTTGCTGGGTTGTGTTACAAATCAATGTTTCTCCAACGCAGATGGGCTGCTAGACCAACACCTGCTAATGTGTGCTCACATTTATTCTCTGGTAACTTATAATCTAAACGTTCAGGAGGTTTTTACTGGGAGCTGAATTATCCACAGAGGTCTCTTCCTCTCCAAAACAAACAGACCCAGTGACTTAGACTGGTTAAAACACTAAATAAAGCAGTTTCATATTACAAATCTGTGTTTCTCGGATGCTATTCGGCACGTCGCAGACCCAGCTGAATGTTTAGGTTTTTACTAGAAGCTGAAATATCCGCAGAGGTCTCTTCCTCTGTAAAACAGGTGATCAAAAACCAGTAAAAACTCTGAAAGAGGCAGTTTCACGTTACAAATCAGTGTTTTTCCAACGCTACTCGACACATTGCAGATGGGCTGCTAATGCCTCTAATAATTTATAATCCAAACCTTCAGGAGGTTTTTACCGGGAGCTGAATTATCCGCAGAGGTCTCTTCCTCTCCAAAACAAACACACCCACTGATTTAAACGAATAAAAACACTGAAAAAAGCCGTTTCATGTTAAAAATCAATGTTTTTCCAATGCTGTTCGGCTTGTCACGGAGGGGCTGCTAAGTATGGTGGCCAACGCAAAAACACAAATGGCCCTCTGTAGAGTCAATGTTTGGTTTGTCCCTTCTGGGCTGCTGTAGAAACATGGCGGACTCCGTGGATGACGACCTGCTCCCTATGTAGATACAAATGGCTCATTCTAAGGTAACGAAACCATGACGATTCTTATTTTCAGGTCATTATTCACTAAAGAAAACATACTTATTATATTATATTCCATTTCTACAAATAAATCCCCCTGAATCTTACACACTGGACCTTTAAATTTATGGGCTGAGAGTTTGTAGTAACATCAGGCCGACTTTCTGAACTCTTTAGAATTCAAACCTCAAAGCAGTCCTCTGCCACCTCTATCGATAAAAGTTGTTAAAACATACATAACAAGCACTCAAAAGTCTGCTTACTGGCTCTCCAGAGCTTTCAACCACATCTCACGGTGTGTTTAAAGGTTTAGGCAGACACGTTTTCAGTCTAAATGAAAGCCAAAATGTTTAAAACAATAACATATCGTAAAACATTTGAAGGCTCCAGTGCTTATTCTCAACTACCAAGTGATAAAAAGCACCGTTAAATGTTGCAACTCTGCACAGTGTGACCTAAACCCTAAGTAAAGCCTGAATCTAATCCTGACTCTAATTTAATCCTGAACACACCTCAGACTAATCCTATTTCTAATCCTGACCTCAGCCCTATGATTTAACACACTATCCAAACAAAAAGTTCAACCCTATAATACTAAGCAAATACCAGTATGACCCGAGTACTGTCAAGTGCAACCAAAGCTGCTCTTGGCTGAATTTGTAAACATTTAATGCATTTCGGGGTCTGCAACTCATTGAGGCCCCCCTTTATAGCTCAGTCCTGTGCTTCTTTAAAACCCGTGAGTCCCCATATTGTTTTCTCGACACTTTTTTGTTACATGCCCTTTTTTTCCCTCCTCCTTTAGCTTTCGCCGGTCTGCAGCGATTGTCTGTTGTTCACTGTAATCTGGCCCAGTACTGACCCAGGTTATGACTCATGCTCTGCTGCTCAGTTCCTGGAACCTGGACCGGCACTGAAACGCCGGGCGATATGAGCCCTGGGTGGAAGAGAGGCAGAAGACAAACAAAGTCATTTAGCAGAGTTTCATTTACTGTGCACTGCAGCAAGCAAACATAACAGACACACACAGAGTAAATGTCTCCACCCCTGTTGAATAAACCTATATCTACCTCAGATACACTCACCGGTGTTGGAGTTGGCTGAAGACGGAGTCTGCAGATGAGGGGAGGAGTACGCCGATGAGTCAAAGCTGCGCGGAGCAGAGGGGGATGGAGGCAACATGCAGGAGTAGGAGGAGGCCGACTGGGGAGGAATAGACTGAAAGAGTGGAGGAGAGAAGTGGGAAGATTTAGGTTAGATTTATATTGAAATAACAAACTATATTATCTAAGAAAACCTCTTTCAAACATTGTACATAGCCATTGCTGTCCACTGCACCCTGTACTGTAAAGGCAGTTTAAAGTAATGACATCAGTTTAACCACATGGAGGCACTAAAGTAGCGTTGTATGGTAGGAGAAAAGCAGAGCAGTAGCCCAAAGTACATGCAGATTTATTTCACTTCCTTTCTGATCTTTATGTTCGGCTGTTCTTTCTTCCTCCATTGAAACTTTTAATTATAATCAATAAATCAATATTTTTATATTATTGTTGTTACTATTTTGTGCCGACCACTGGAAGACTAATAACTGTCTGGGTAGTCAAATAAGGAAGAAAGGATAACTAAACAAGAATCAAGAGACAAACTGAAAAGTCCGCACATGGTGATTTATGCAGAAAACAATATTATTATTTTTTTTAGCCTTTATTTGATAGGACAGACAAGCGTGAAAGGGGGAGAGAGAGGGAGTGACATGCAGCAAAGGGCCACGGGCTGGAGTTGAACCCGGGCCGCTGCGATAACAGCATTGTACATGGGGCACCTGCTCTACCACTAAACCACCGACACCCCAGAAAACAATATTTAATGCATAGATGTTGAATTATATTTTTAATTTAATGACTCCTGCACCCGTGCAGAGGGGCTGCCCATTAGGGGGAAAACCTGGTGCCCAGGCACTATAGGGGGCAGGGCCCATGGAGCAGTGATCATGTTTATCCTAAATATAAGCCATGATTCATGTATTGATTCATTCATGATTCAATATTCACCATTACCTCATTAAAACAACAAATTTATTGCTGCCTCAGTTAAAATGTAGCCTCTTTCATAATGAACCCCCCCCCCCCCCTTTTCCTGAAAATAATATATGAGTCATTTTTGGTGTGCAACGTGGGAGGCCCGCCACATGACCTGAGAAATTTACTGATCTAAGCTAAAAGACAACAAGCATGTGCATGCCTAGTTTATATGTAACAGATTTGTAGAAGGCCAGTTTACTGGAGCTTGTCAAGGGCCGAGCCATTTCAGTGGGCAGACCTGCCGGTGCATGAACATGTGAAATAAAGAAATAAAACACTGTGTATTTCAGACTGCTGTTGGGACCGGGCTGATAAATTTGATGCATTCAAAGCAATGTAGATGATAAATAATGTGATTTGTCCTCCCTAGTGTCTGAAGCTTTAATAAATCTGATCTATCTGATTTAATTCCTGATGATCTTCAAACAATGGCTAGAGCTTTATATTCTTTGTGCTCCTCACGCAGTGAAGCTTTAACACCAAAATGTTGCTTAGACAGTTGAAAATCTGCTTTAAAAACTTTTCCAGATCAAGAAACAGTTGCAAGGGTGTACAATGGAGGGGCCACATGAAACTGCCAGAAAATTCTGAGCATCACACTTAATTCCCCGCATTTTCACATTTCTTTATCCAAAAATGTGTGTATTTTCTGCATCAATTTATGATGTATTGTATATGTCTTTCACAATGATAAAATAAAAGTCCTCTACTATTTTCACGTTTTTTATTGGGGGGACAAATGCACGTTCTAAATACTGAGGGGGACGTGGCCCCTGTGTCCCCCTGAAATCCATGGCACTGAACTATTCTAGGTAGATGGCGAGTTGTTTCATTTCCATTACCACCAGGAAGCCCTCATATTAGAGTAATGGCTGAGGCTATTTTTGTTATACAAATGTCACACTTACACCTAATCAGAATCTAGATTTTAGAGGTTGTTTTTGACATATCGCCATTTTTTAAATCATATCACTAAATTCACATACTCCCAAATTTGCTTCCCTTGGCCTGTTTTTTTAGGATTGAACGTCACATTTAGATTACCTACTGCTCATATTAATATAATTATAACTAGGGGGAGACATCCCAGGGTGAAATTTTTAACCAATAGATATCACCATGAAACTTCCCCAGTTTATTACTTACAGACAAGAAGAATTATTTTTTACATTACAAGTTTTCTGAAATTGTATGTTTAAATATGCAAATACTGCATAATCTAATTAAATATGCATTGATTTGCATAGATTTCCCATTGGTGTCTCACCTCAAATAATATTATAAATGTAAGTTATTTTGCTTGCATAACAATAGTACGATATATTAAGAGTTTTGATAGGACGAAGAATAAATTATGTTCATAATACTAGAAGTAGTAGCTGTGGGAGTGATATTTATATCTGCAGTAATCTTCATTTATGTATTTATTTTGGCTATTGTGTGTTTTATAATCCTGATATAAAGGAGTTAACGAACACTCTCTGCTCTGTGGTGATGACCTGCTTTGCTAAAGTTTGGAAGGTGCTGATGAATGATGAATGATGAATAGTCCAACCTGGACTCCCGATGAGAAAACTGACAGGGAGCTGTAGCTGGGCAGGGACGACTCAGCCTGACTCAACATGGACCCTGGAGAGAGACACACACACACAAAGCGAGATGGTGAGCGCACACACACACATTTATACACAAGTGACGGGAACATCTCGCAGTGGAAATGTTGTAATATAGATGCGCTCTAATGGAGAAACTCTAATGGTTTGCCTGCCTGCAAATGTCACTCCGAGGTTTGTAATTATAAACTGGTTATATATGTCTGTCGGCACATGTATAAATCATACACAGCAGATGTAAACTCTTACTTAAGGCATTGCTGATGTGCTACATGAATGAATCTATGAAGACGTATATAAAGAGAGATATTATAATGGACGTGTTGCAGTGTGGTGACCTGGTGTTTACCTGAACTGCTGCCGTGCTGCTGATGATAGACGGATGTGTTGAAGGAAGTGGTCAGCGGGGCTTGGCTCTGTGAACAGGAAGTCACCCCGCCTGACCTCCTTTGATTGCGCAGCTTCTCCTCCCTCCTCCACTTGGCTCTTCGGTTTGAGAACCACACCTGTCAATCAGAGAGTCAGAGAGTCAGACTTCCTTATCACGACAAGCTGCATGCTGCTACAGGGTGAGCGTCAGACGTATAAAAACGACAAGAGTTCCTTTACCTGTATCCTCGCCTCTGGTAAATCAATCTTGTTTGCCAATCTCTCCCTCGCAAAGACATCTGGGTAATGTGTCCTTTCAAACTCTGTGGATGATATTAACTAATGTCAAACACACAGTGAGAGTCTTAATCGAGGGTGACAGGACTATTGGGGAGCAGCTCGGCTAAGAAACCCTTGCTGTGTGGTGTTAACATGTTTTAATTTATCGGTTTATGTGAAAACAAAGCACAAGCTTTACATCCATTCAAAAGCAAATTAATTTAGTATAACAGTCATTTATTGCAGTCCTTGTTAGCAATTTTCCAAAAGGGATGCACATAATGAAGAATAAATGGCATTAAATTAAACCCAGAATGTGAATCTGAAGCCTTTTACACCTTCCCCTTTTTACTTAAATTAAATCACCTATTAATTATCACATTATTTGGACAGATATTAACCCGCGTGTCAGATAATTACAGCTTAAAATCGTCATCACTAATTATCTTGTCATGGAATACACACAAATCCAGGACGCTGAGATGTATCCTTACAACCAGATTTGAAATATTTATCTGTTGCACTTTGTATAAATTATTTAACATTATGGAACATGCAGAAAGTTCAAACGAAAGGATTCATGTCGAGAAGCTGCCTAAGCACTTTATTTCAAAGTAGGCTGACTAAAATTAAGCTGAAGAAAAACCCTTATAGGCCTTCATTTGTCATCGTTTATTCTATAGATCTAAATTTGGCGTCGTGTCTCTCATGTATAACAGACACAGAGTAAGTTGTGAGTACGTATCAATAAAACTTTTCTCTATAAAAGAATCATTCCTCATTGTGGGAGTTAATTAAAAAGTTGACAAACGGCTGACATTTTTGTTGTTGACAAGTCAGAACAAGAATATGCCTCACCCTCTAACTGAGTCATCCTAATGAACTCTGAATTCTCAGGTCTGGTAATGGAGCGATCTTTATGGATTTTGCTGCCTGCACTTATGATGCTTAACATTAGTTTAGCATGTCGATAAAATGGCAGCAGAGGAAACAAATCAGTTGAGTTGATTACATCTGAAATGCTCATTATGTTGTCATTTTAACACATATATTGTTGTGCCTATAATATTAACTGGTTACCAGTGTTGTAAATAACTGCAGATTAAAGTTCCCACTGGTAACACATGGTTAATAAACCCATATTGCCCAGAGATTACAACACTGGCTCTATAAATTAAGTCTGTCTCACAAATTGTTCTAATTGGCTTGGTTATAATTGGCGTCTGTGTCAACACATGATTGTTATTGTGCCTTGGCCGCGCACTGAGGTCAGTGTACCTCATTAATGTCATTTGCACAGAGTGACCACAGTGATACATTTCCACTCGGCTGCACAGTGGACATTGCGTCCTTATTTAGCTCAAGGGCCCCGCTGCAGCCATATCCAGTCAAGGGTGGCTTTCTGATCCCTCTCAGCGGATATCGGGCCATGAGGGCCGGATCTCGCTGCATAACACGACCACAGTAATGATGCATTATCAAAACTCTGCTGTGCACGCTGCCCGAGGCTTTTTTGGAGCAGATAAGGAATATTTGTGGAGTTAAGATTCTGGATGATTTGCATCTTTAAGGGATCATGGGTGGCTCTCTCATCATAAAAATCCTGTCCTGCCCCAAAAAAATTGCTCATATTTACGCCCCTTGCCATTTACCAAGAAGCTGTAAACAAGGTGTAAAGGCTATAATCCAGTAACAAAGGTGTTGGCAGGGGAAAAAAGCAGCAGGGCAAGCTGCGTCATGACACACTCCAGTCTGGCTCGTGCTCATGGAGGGCAGCGATTGGCTGCGAGAGAAGGGAGAGAGCTGTGCGTGCTTGCATTGGCCTGACCTTTCTCCAGAGCCTCGATCTGCTCCTGCGTGAAGCTGGTCCGGTTCCTCTGCAGCTTCCTCTTGAGCTGCAGCCTCAGCTGAGACTCCTCGCCCTCGTCCCTCTCCACGGGGACTCCTCCCCCTCTGCCCGTCCCTCCTCCCCCTGCCTCCCCACCCAGGCTGCCCTCCGTGTCCAGCAGACAACCCTCAGACACTGGTCAAAGAGGAAGGCGACAAAAGAGTGTTAAGAAAATGGAGCAACGACACATTTTTTTAGAATAACAGGATGTGCAGAAGTTGGTGAGTGAAGCCACAAGTGACCCTTTAATGTGGTTTAAATCTGGGGACACTGAACTGACGATCTGTGAGAAGCTGCTCCCTCACCTGTGCTGTGTTGCGTCTGAACGCTGGTGGGGTCATGGTACCAGTTGTTAGGCCCGCTCCAGTTTGAGCCGCTCTGCAGGTTCAGCATAGTTAACTTCTCATACATACTATGAGTGTCAAAACCACCATGAAGAGAAATAAAGGAGTCCTGTCCTGTGCGTGTCCACCCCTGTTTACTGTCACCTTTTGGCTCCTCTTTCCCCCCTTCAGTCCTCCAGTCCTTCCTCCTGGAGGGGTGGTGGTGGGGGTTAGAGGAAGAGGAGAAGAAGGAGGGGTTGAGATCGCATGAGTTCACACATGGTCGGCATTGTGGCGAATTAGCCTCATGATGACAGACAGAAATGGAGTTAGTTACAAGCCCGCTGTCGTAATGTGTGTGTGTTATACATTGGTACGCTGGTATACCATGGGGAGCGAAGGTACATTAGAACCCACTCTGAAAGCCATGACATTTATTATGCTACTTGCTTTTAGCTCTATCTTTTTGCATGCACACACACACACACACACACACACACACACACACACACACACACGTATGCATGGAAAGACACTGCATTTACATGTAGCCACGAACTGGCATTGCGCGGCAGCTTTATGAGCAAGATCCCATTTAAACCAAGTCCATGTTTAACTTTCACTGCAAGACATTGTGTGCACAAGTGTGTCCACAAACATCATTATCTGCCTGGTCTGAGATAAATAAAAGCTTTCTTTTCTCCTCTTATCTTATTTGCATTCCCCCTTTTTTTTTAAATGTCCTCTTTGCAGAGTGAAAAAGGAATGCAAAGGTATGTCAATACTGAGCCAAATCTGCAGCGGCACAATGTCAAAGGTCAAATTTCATTCATTCGGACGAGACAGCTCCATAACAACAGTGCATTCATCTGACGTTCAATTACAATCTAGAGGTTATTCTGTGATGGTGAAGTAACTTGATCCCGAAGCCTCCACCTCAGCCCGCATTAAAAAAGTGACCTTACACACATAAAAGCACTAGAAGGACTAGATTTTTTTGTGTTTTGCAAACTTACCAAGTGTCCAGGTGAAATGATGCGCCGCGTCCTGTGCGTTACTTTCCTCCTCCGTGGACCTTTATTCCCCTGTTCCCCCTGCGTCCCTAGTTCTCCAGCTTTGTTGACAATAACTGTGTGTGTGTGTGTGTGTAAAGCCGAGAGTGTAGCGGAGAGAGATGGAGAGAGTTAGACAGGGTGAGAGAGAGTGAAAGAGGGAGAGGGGGGGCTCTGGAGAGAAATGCGTCTGCGGGCACTCTTGTCCTCCAAGCGATGGAGAGAGAGAGGGAGAGAGAAAGAGAGGGAGGGAAAGAGAGGGAGAGAGAGAGAGGGAGCCACCGAGGGGTGACAAAGTGAGTCAACATCAGTGTCAAGTTTGAACTTAATGCCAGCGAGAGGAGGAGGGGAGGCCGAGAGAGTGGAGCATAAAGCACAGATAATGGAGAGATAGTGGATGATAAATAGATGATGGAGCTCAATTTTAACCATAAATTTCACATTAATACGAAGAATAATCAGCAGATGAGTGTGTTACCTTTTTTTCACCCAAACACATCTGCAACCAGACGACTGATACTGTTAGATGAATATATGAATGAATAAATAATTCTTATTTCGATTACATACATCCGGAAAAACAAAGATTATTTACACAAATTTTCTCACAGTCAGTAACCGAAAAAAGGAACAGGCTGAAACCCCAGGCTAATTATTGCCTATCCTATATCAACCAAAGAATAACCCAGAATATCAACTATACCAAAAACAGGAAATAAATAAATTAATAAATAAATTATACTCTAAATTATAATCCACACATTTTAAGGCTTTTTAAAAACTCAGCAGAGAGCTACACAGTTTCAAATCAGCACTGAGTCCAAAAACACATCTGTATTTTACATTCTCACTTCACATGTTTCATGAATAAACAATCCTTTTAAATTATAATTTCCTTCTCTTAATCTAAAAAAAAATTGCATACAGGCAGGAAGGTTTCTGTTCCCACAAGCATGGACTCATTTTTATTGATCCTCATTTAGATGCTTTAAAACTTTGATAAAGCTCTGACGTGTCCATGTGCACCTGCTATCATAAAATACTGCATTCAGCAACTGCACACAGAAGCAGATATTTTAGGCAAGAATTAAGAGATAGATGATTAGTAGGGAATGAATATTAGGCTTAACAACATGTTGATATGTTGATTTTTCTTATCTTGTCAACATACATTTTATATATTTTTTATTTATTTCTGTGTCGTGTCATTTGGCCCATCCCTCATGGGATTACAAGACACCACTTTTTTACAAAACGTACATCTTCTGGTCTTGCATACAAAACATGTGGAAAAAGAAAAAGAAACACAGACAATACATAGGTTTATATATATATATATATATATATATATATATATATATATATATATATAACATAACTATCACGTATCTATACATTATCTTGATAAAGAGCTTTTTTCCTATTCTCAAAAGAGTTTCACAAAATGAAACTCATTTTCTATATCATTTACACAACACAGTGGACAAATCCGCCTTTCTTCTTCTAAATTAACATACCATCCAGTTTCCACAGTCAAAGGTAAAATACCAGATCTCAGCTGGGCACATAAAAATCTCTGCTTTTTAGACAAATTATATTCAACATAATTCTCTTTTCCATATTCAGTTTTTATCCTCGTAAAAGTGCGCAATTTTGGTTTAGTCCATATAACCTCAGCCCACTGTCCTTTTTCGCAAACAGAGTCTTTAAACAAATTAGTGTTAAAGTTTTCATAATTTAAAAGGCACTGACAAACCCAGAGCTACAAAATAATGTACGCACATGCTTAGACCAGGAACCAACAGTTTGTTTATCCCAAACAAAGATTTGCTTCGTAAGCCTGCTTTCCTGCATATCAAGTAACCGATTCCGTAACTGAACTATACATACCTTACAGCGTTGGAAGATATTTGTGCACAGCCAGGAAATATCTTACAGCACTATTTTGTACTGATTGACACACAGAAATATTTCTGAGGCCCCTAACCCCAGCAGTATAATCGAGCACTGGACATACACAAACAGCTTTGAATATGTTTGGAAACTCATATCTTTCAGATTTTTTACTCTTACCAATGATTCCTCCCAGAGAGAACTTTAACAACTTCTATAAAATTCATGTGTTCATCAACATAGAAACTGAGATATTTATGAGAATCTGCGTAATTCATTTATGTGATCCAACTTTAAACTGGATCTTTTGGTTAATAGACAGTCTCCATTTTTTACACCACTCATTAGTGTAAGAAAGCATTTGCTGCATTTTTTCTCCAGATGGAGACAGTAAAACTATGTCATCTGCATACAGAAGAATACTTAACGTCTCCCTTCCTCACATTACACCACTATTTAAAGTTTTGATTTCTTTAGCCAAATCATTTATGTTTATGTTATCAACATATAATTAACAAATAAATGTAGTGAGAGATATTTCTCCAATTATACATAGCAATATTAAGTATAAAATACCATATTTGGTTGATTTTTTTTAATTATAATGATTATAATGATAGCTTAATAACAGATCATATTATTGTCTGTTAGAGACACTGATAAAGATCATGTTTCAGTCTGTATCATTCATCATTAAAACATATTACAACTTCTCTGTGACCACATATAGTTAAAGAGGAGTATGTTCAGATTATTGACAACTTGTTTCATTGAATTATTTAATGTTACTGGATATACTAATGTGATAAAGATGTTAATGTCTAGCACGATAATATTTAACCATAATGGATGAAGATATTTGTTCAATAAATTTAAGTAATATCTGTTTGATTTTTAGCTAATTTTGAAAAAATTAAAAAACTAAATCATTTCATAATATAAATTATTTTTGATTTAAAAAAAAAACTCACAAAATTGTTCATTTATTTTATTTGTTCATTTCATTTATTTGACTCACAGCCATATCACATGGTATGGAGTGCAAATATTAAATATAATAAAAAAAACAATGGCACATGGTGCGGCAAACCAATGCTACTTAAACAAATTTAATTTAAACATAGATGGACAGTTTGATAATACTCTGGTGAAAACCTTTCTCTGTAAGTTATCAAGCTTCCATTCTGACATTTAAACAAAATATAATACTCATCTCCCACACGGTTATCATCACAAAGGTTGCAGATCCTCTGGTTTTTGTTGTTATGGACAGTATTAAGTTTTACGAAAGCATGCTCTGTGTTTGTTTGTCTCCGAGTGAGGGCTACAATTAAGTGTTTTCATTATCTGCAGATTTATTTCTTGATTAACTTGTTAATTGTTTGTTCCATAAAATGTCAAAAAATACAGAAAAATGTCAACAATTTTCTTAAAAATTAAATTATTAAATTAAAGATAGCCAAAATTTATTTCATAAATAAGTAAGAAAAAGCAGCAAATGATCAAATTTGTCAAGCTGAAAATGTTTGGTGTTTCTGTTTGAAAAATTACTCCACTTTAAACTGTAGCTTTTTTTCTTCATCAGCTATTGTTCTGCCCCTGCTATGTTAATCCTTTAACACCAGTGTTTGAGGCCTACAGTGCTGTAAAGGAGTTGGAGGTATGCAGCTAAAGTTCCCACCAGTTATTCTTTAACACAAGGCCTAAAAAATGCAGACATTGAGTAACAGCTGTTCCCAGAGCACCTGTGTATTGTTCCCTGACTACAGAGGTATTGTTCTCCTGCTATAACACTGTGCTTAAAGCCATGGGACAATAAACAAAGGCATCGTCTGGCCCCAGAGCAGGTTAAAGGAGCACCATACAGAAACCCTTGACGGCAGACACACAAGGTCTGATGTGAGGCGTAAGTAATGACGCAGGTATGACGGTATGTATGGTGGAGTCAAAGAGCCGGAGCAGAGTAGAACTGGGGGTTTAAATATATCCCTTTGCAGTGGAGAGGGAGAGAAGAAGAGAGAGATGGAAGATGGGAGCAGGGAGGCAGAGGGGAGAGATAGAGAGAGTGAAGAGGAAGTATGTGACTTTGGGGTGGGTGTTGGGGCTCGGGGATGGGGAGGGTGCCAGCTTGTTTTATTTCCGGTTGACAAGACTTTGCGCTCCCTTTCTCTCTGTCGCTCCCTCTCTCTTTCATACTATGCTATTCTTTCTCCGCTGCCCCCATTGCTCTGTCCCCCCCCCCCCACCCTCTCCTCCTCTGCCTCCTCTCTTTCTCTGTTACTTTCCTCCAAGACGTGCCTCGGAGAAAGGAAAGGACTTGACAAGTTCAAAGGTAAAAAGGAGTAAGAACAGTGGTGGAAGAAGCATTAAGATCTTTTAGTTAAGTACTAATAACACACTATAACATCTCTCCACTACAAGTTAAAGCCCTGAATTCAACATTTTACTAAAGCAGAAGTGCAAACATCTCATCATCAAGTATAAAATTTGTGCTCACTTTGCAGAATGACTACATATCATTACATATATTACATTATTGCGTTGCTATACTGATTCACAAACACAGGCAGCATTTTAATGTTCGTAGCTGGTGGAGGTGGAGCTCATTTAAGCTACTTTACCTTATGTTGGGTAGCTTCATCTACTACAATTAGGGCTGTATGATAAAAAAAAAATATATGATTTGTAGGCCGCGGCATCTCTGTAGCACCACAATACTTCATTAATTTTATCAAAAAATTGCAGCTCCTGTGATTTGGATATTCACCTGACCATACTGCAATTTTTAATTTCAATATCTTTTATTGAGCAGATGGATTCCACATATAGTCAACATCTACATTTGAGGCTCATTTTTCTGAATTTAACAATTATGCGCAATATACTGAGATCCAAAAGGGATCAGATGTTAAAGTGGGCACAGAGGTAGGATCAAATAAGGTCGTAAAATAAAGTGCAAATACATCAACATAAAATAATATGATAGAAAAAAAAAGAAAAATAACAGTAGCAAGAACAAGCTGACCATTATCTCCAAAGTCGCAGGGCTGACCATACTGCAATTTTGATAATGTTTTGATTTAATGGTGCTGCCTGAATTATAATGCTTCATATTTTACAAAATCATCATATGTTTTGTGTGAAATAATAATGTGCATATGCTCTAATCTGTCAAATCAATGCAGTGGAGTAAAAAAATGCAATATCTGCCTCTAATATTTCGTTTAGTAGAAGAGTAAAGTAGCAAAGAAAGTGGAAATACTCATGTGCAAGTTCTTTTTTATGGTATTTGAGCGAATATACTTTGAAGTAACTGAGGGAAAGCTGAGGAACAAAACAGTTTGGTTCATTTAAAACTTTTTTGTGTAATAAAGTGATTAAGTGAAGACAAGTGCAGGGACATAAACAGCTGGAAGACATTATATAAAGTGAGACATAGGATCAAAATGAAAGGGGACACAGTAAAAATGTGGTATTAACACCCCTCCACACACACACACACACACACACACACACACACACCCCTGTGTTTTTTAGCTGGTCTGTTTTTCCTTTATTGTGAAATCATTGTTACATCTTATTGTGTTCCAGTTGTTGGAATGTGGCTTAACCTATGTGATCCCTATGTGCTGAGTGCAATAACGTGTGTGTGTGTGTGTGTGTGAGTGTCTGTGTGGTTTTTGCGTGTGTGTGTGTGAGTGAGGCGGCGCGTGCTTCACTGCAAAGATTCATGTAGCTCCAGGACATGCATTTTTTTAGTGCATCTTGTTAGTTCATTCCTGTCACCTCTCTCTCTCTCTCTCCCTCTCTCTCGCCATCCCTTGCTTTTTCAGCGCTGAAGGGGGGATGGGGAAGGGGTGGTGGACGGGCCTGCAAGGGGAGGGGAGGGGGAGGCGGCGGCGGTGGAGGCAGTCGCCATGGTTACAATGCCATGACAAATATTCATCAAGTCGTTAAAATAAAAACAAACTGGAGTGCATTATAATTGCTCTTACTGACTGGATCCTGTAATGCGTTCATATATTATGAGTGAGAGGAGTGGAGTGGAAGGGGCACGCACACAAAAACACACTGTTGGTGATTAAAATAAAAAAGTGAGTATCGGCTGACCCGAGGGCACATGTGACACACACACACTCACACACACACACACACACAGCAACTCTTTGTGTATAACTTTATATTTCCATTACCTGTTTATGGAATTCCCTATGAGTACTTTCGTGAGTCTCTCCTCTCTTTTCTCTTTGTCCCTCCATCTCTCGCTCTTCCTCTACTGTTGTGTAGCCCGAGGCGATACTGTGATGTGTCCTCCCTCTGTCCCTCCCTCCCTCTCCCTCTCTCTCTGTCCCTGTCACCTTCAATTGCTCTGTGAAACTAGACACACTGCCTGGGGCGGGGAGGCAGGGAGGGAGGGAAGAGAGGAAAAGAGAGAAGGAAAAAGAGAGACAGACAGACAGCTTTATAGACAGACAGACAGACAGACAGACAGACAGACAGAAGGAATAAACATTTGGTGTCATGTAAAAAAAAAAAAAAAAACATGGTAACCACAGCCCACATGTGTGGCACACAAGTTATCTTAATCTTTACAATCCAGCCAAAACACTCAAATAATTTAGTGTCAGAAACACACAATGAAATACATACACACATCTACCCAATTTAGGACAGCGTTTGACCTTTGACCTGGGTGAATTATGCTACCGCCTAATCCAACATGGATGCTCCAGGATGCTGTTTATTTTGTGTGTGGTTATAACCCAGTTGCTTCTACTTGAACTGATACCTGTTAAACTGGTTTCTACTTCCCACTGAGAGCAAGGAACATGAGTACTCCTTACAAACACTCCTGTTTGTACTCCTAGAGTCCCTACAAATACAAACAGTGAAGCTTCAGCGCAACCTCAAAACAGTTCAAGCAACTTCTAAAGAACAGAGTTTAATACCTGGAATCAATGTAAGGCCTATTATAGTAGGTATAATATCAAATAATAACTTTTAAGGAGGACGTAAAACACCAGAACTAATAATCATACTGCAACTGGCAGTCAAGTGTCTTTACACACAGATAAATTTCATTGGGCCTATGAGATTAAACTGAATGTTCACATTTGAAGAGGCTGATCATCTTTGATCCTCATTGACATTACTAAAACATAAGATATGATACGATACGATACGATACGATACGATACAAAGTGCTACCATACCATTCCATGCGATGTGATACGATCCGATACGGCGTGATACGATACAATACAATGCGATATCATACCATGCGATACGATATGATGTGAGACCATACCATTCCATGCGATATGATACGATGCAATACAATGAGATAAGGGAAATACAGTTGTTACCACAGCACAAGGACAGCAATAGAACAGATCAACAGAGAAAATAGAAGAATAAATAAGAGGTGTATGAAAAACTAAATGTAAATAAGTATATAATGAAAAAAAAAGTTGTCTGTTTAAATGTGATGAAGCTTTGGCATGTCCACATGTATGTAAATATTTAGGAAAGATGATAATATGCTATATTTTTTAATAAGGTAAAAATAAATTATAATATTAGGTTTAACAAGACAGTATTATATTCATTATCTGCTTGTCACTGATATGATAAATGTGTCAAATGTCAAAAAGCATTATCCATCATAGTAAAACATCCATCCATCCATTTTCGTAACTGCTTATCCTCTTGAGGGTCGCGGGGGGGCTGGAGCCTATCCCAGCTGACATTGGGTGAGAGGCAGGGTACACCCTGGACAGGTCACCAGACTATCACAGGGCTGACACATAGAGACAGACAACCATTCACGCTTACATTCACACCCACGGTCAATTTAGAGTCACCAATTAACCTGCATGTCTTTATTCTCCATTCCAGAATAAATAAAGGTGAGAATGTCTTTGGCCCTGTTTAGACGACAACGGTTTCTCTAAAAAACGGAAAAGTCTGTCCTTTGCGTTTTAAAAAACTTCTGCATTTATATGACGACGTTATTGAAACGATTCCTGTTCACACAGAGCCACAAAATCTACTGGAAACGCTGTAGTATGCACGCCAGGCCAATGGGTGAGAGGGTAAATTTGCAAAGCAACACCGCTGAAGCGCCTTCCTCTACAACGCGGTTATTACATACCAAAACAAAGAAGACACAATGGCGAAAGCATGCACAGATAACTTTGTCTGGATGGACGACGAGGTGGAGTTGCTACAGTAACAGATCTACACTTCACTTCAAATCAACAGCGTGAGCAGCACAAACAGAGCTCGGCATTGTTGTTGTGACGTCGGCATGCCTAGTGACTGGAACTGTAATGCACATGTGCGAAAAGTCTCCGTTTTCAGAGGAACTGCATATTGCAAGTTTACATGACAACCGAGATGCTGCCGTTTCCAAAAAGTTGCACTCTGGAACCTGTTTTCGAATCGTTGCGTTTTCAGGCACCCAAAACACCACTGTCGTGTAAACGATTGGCCAAAACGCAACTAAAGTATACCGTTTTCAGTTGAAATCGTTGTCGTATAAATGGGGCCTCTGGACTGGGGGAGGAAGCTGAAGTACCCGAAAACCCAGGCTGACACGGGGAGAACATGCAAACTCCGCACAGAAGGGCTCCCTATAGTAAAACATGTATACCTCAAATAAAACATCCCATGTAGCAGGGTCATAATCACATATCTAACATTAGGCGGGACCATTGTCAATCTACAACCTCTGTGACCCAACTTTTGTGGGGAGTCTGGGAAGAATTAACCCCTGGAGACATTTTAAGAAAAACTTAACAGCTGAGCTGACCATTTTTGAGACAAAAACCTTCAGTCAGGAGCTCTTAAAGTTTGGATGACTGGGTGCTATTTTAGGAAACTAGGATATGATTATGGCTTGAGAGCTACGTGAGAAAAAGCACACACACTATGACTTTTTATGATCTTTTTTATGCCATATATTACACACTATGAAAATTTTAGTGACTTTTTTCATGACATACTAAACTATGATCCTTTATGACATTGTTTATGACACACTAACACTTTACATACTTTGCATGTAATCCCTTGTGTTTTCAATGACAGCATGACCACAGTATGAATTTCTGAGCAGGATGTCAGTCTGCGTGAATCTACAAATTTAGATGGCTACACTGGTATGTTGTGTACCCCCAACCATGCCCATGAGCTGTTCTGGGACTTCAAAATACACACTTGATGAGAGGCCATTGGTTGATCTTCATCTACCTGCAACTGTCCAGACACCATGATGAGGACACAACTATCTATCATGAGATGGAAGTCTTGTTCAATGATGATGTGCTTAATATGCTGGAAAAGCAAGCTTACTAATTTTCCAGTGATGGCTGCTGTCCCCTGAAACGCGGACCCTTCCCATTGTCAAACAGGCCTCAGCACAATAGAGGTTACCCAGTCCTGTCCTGTTGGTACTGTCAAACTGGTTGTAATATTCTTGGACAAGAATCTTTTGCCATATTTCTTTCTCACAAGCCATCTGTGAAGCTTTGGATTTTTTCTAAATAGTGGGCGAGCCAGCATGGAGCTACAGAGATCCAATCAAGGATGATGGGGTTCCTGCTTTCTCCAAGTTATGACAATACACTTGACAAAAACTCTAACAATCAACAGCTATACCCTACGTAACACTCACTTTACATTCTTGTTTCCCACCTTTTAATATATTTAATTGGCTGATAAAGGTTGTCTGAGTCACTGGCTTCGTTTTACGTCTCTCCTAAAAACGTACTTCCATCGGAAAGCATATCCTGACTTTATCTGAGCTGTCTGTCTATTTCATTATTATTTTATTTTATTATCTTACTGATGTTATTTCCCATTAATCATCATATATTACCTTGATTTTAGTGTCGACCTTCCTTATTTTATCTTTTACTGACATGATATTTTATGACATGTTATTTGTTTTATTCTCCTTGTCTTTTAAATGTGCTGCCCTTTATAACTGTGTTTTGAAAGGTGCTATCTTACGATATAATGACGAAAACTCTGTCTGTCTGTGGGTGTGTCTGTTCCAAGTTTTTCTCATCACTGACTGACCATGTGAAATTTGGCACAGTGGTAGAGGGTCATGGGAGGATGCGAATGAAGCAATATTGCATCAATTGGCCAAAGGGGGGCGCTATAGCAACCGATTGAAATTGTAAACTTTGAATGGGCATATCTCATGCCCCGTATGTCGTACAGACATGAAACTTTGCACAGAGATGCCTCTCCTCATGAGGAACAAATTTGCCTCAAGAACCCATAACTTCCGGTTATATAGATTTGTCTGCCATTTTGAATTTTTTGAAAAACACTTACAATCGATCTCTTCGATTCAGTGAACATAATCTAGGGACCAATATCTAAAGTTCCCTCTTGGCAAAAGTTGGAAAACTTACTAAAACTGAGCTTCTATAAGGCAATGAATATTGCGGAGGGTGTGGCTCATCACATAAAGGTGTATAACATCTCAAGGGTTTCACCGATCACCACGCAACTTTGTAGGCATATGACCACACATAATCTGAGGGGACCCCTCTATTATTGACCCCATCAAACAAAATGGGGGCGCTAGAGAGCTAATTTCTTATCTAGGCCAAACCGCCATATCGATTTTTACTAAACTTGGTAGATATGTAGAACAGGACGCCTCAAGGTGACTGGAGAAATTTAACTCTAATTGGCAACTGGGTGGCGCTATAACAACAGAAAAATGCTTAAACATGGCTAAAATGCGACCGTGGCTCCCCCTGTGGCCCAATGTAGGTTTTTTTTCTTCTTATTTTTGGTATGACTAAGTCATGGTATGGTATGCTGTACATAATCATGGAAGCTGTCAGTGTGTCAGTCAGTCATTCTGTCTGTCCCACGTTTTGGTCAATTTATGTGAACCTGTACATGGGCAACTGTGCACTCAGTGGGTATGGACTAGTATAAGTAAATCATTCAACAGCTTCTGCTCGGGTAAGGCAGCCTGGTTTGCAGGTGGTTTGCACAAACCACAGACTGAACTGCATCACACTGTAACACTAGACACAGTGGTAATAATAATGGCAATTTGTTACATTTATTAATAAATATGATTACATTTGCTCATGATAACTGCAAACAGTAATTGTGTGGTTGCCTGCTGTAGCAAACTTTTTTCTTTATAGTTTTTATCATTATATTGAGAGGGAGGGACATTGTAAACATAATGAATATGAGATGTCCCCCCAACATATATTATACATGCCTAGCCAAATAGCATGTCACATGGGAGCACTGGTCGTTCTGCACACCAGGTAAATGCTCAAAATGCGTCATAAAAAGTCATATGATATATAGGCTTATTATAACAAAACACATGGACTAACTGCATTTTATCACGTACCAATATCTGGGATTGAGACCTGTGTGACCGAATACGCATATTTTCTTGGACGGAGCAGTGAAAAGGTAATTTTATTCAGAAAACAGTTTACCTGTGACCAAATCAGGAGGACCAAATCAGGCGGAGGATCTGGTTTGTCCGCGGTTGCACAACTTTAATTTGATTGGCTCAGGTGGAAGATGAGGGCGGGATAATAGTTTTGATTGGGTGTGGTTGAGAGCACAGGTAGCCATCTGTTTGAGATCGAGGCGTTTACTTGGAATTCACTCAAAACCATTATCGGGAAGGCTGGATCCGTTGTCGACGGTTAAACGCACGGAAAAGCGAGTTTAACGAAGGAAATGTAACTTTTTTTAAACACTTCCCGTTACCTGTTGTGAGAGTTTCAGTTAGAGTAGAGGAAGCAGAAGTGGGAGGTGGATGTAACGTTACTTGGGGAACAAAAAGAAGAAAAAGGGGATTTGCGTGGCTTTAGAGATTTGTTGGCTCTGTGACAGTTATTGCTGTAACACAATTTGTTGCGCGAAACCTCATAAAATGTCGCCGAGATTAGAGTTTCATGCCATTTTTTGGTGCGTAGCAGGTGAGTACCGACCGTTGTGTGCCCCCTCCATCCCCTCCCTGCTCTGGCCATGTCTGTTGTTTCTTTGTCCACCTGTAGACACAGCCTGTATGCGCACTTTCAGCTATTTCACTGAAACTGAATTTTGTATCCTAATGTTAAATAAAGGTCAGAGTAAACCACAATTGTATATTATGTTTACATTCAGGTGTTTTGGCTTCCTACGCCCAAGAGTGTGGTCGACCGTCCATAGTGGAGAACAGGATTGTGGGAGGGAATGACGCCACAGATGGGGCCTGGCCATGGCAGGTGGCTATCCAGGTAGGTCCCTCTGAAACACCTAATTTAATGTTCTGAAGTATCAGTTTTGCCTGGGGGTAGTTAGATGTGTGGTTTAGTCTGGGTCTTGTTTATCATCCTGACCTGCTGAGAGAGGGATTTGCTTGTGATGCTGAGGTGACTCACTCTTTCTCCCCCCCCCCTTCGGCCTCCAGTCAGGCACTGTTCATATCTGTGGAGGCTCCATCATCACAAAGGACTGGATCCTCTCAGCCGCTCATTGTTTCCCCAAGTAAGAACTCTCCTCAGACAATTCATGGGTTCTCAAACTCAGTTTGTGAGATCAAGATTAAGATTGCCCTACGCCCATAGTGCAGCCCTAGAAATACAACATACAACATAGTAGGCCTACATAGACAGATCGACATTATACCCAACGTAGCAATAGGAAACACAAGAAGATAAATAACATCATACACTAAAAATAGCCTACCTCTATAAAGATATAAATCGGCATAATCCAATGCCAGATCATTTTGTGGGAATTCTTAGCTGCCTCAGTTTTGTTAAAGACCTTAAGGAAAATCTTGTGTTTAATGTCATTCAGGAAACTTACCTACATCATATTCAACATCAAATTGATTCTTTCAAATTTTCAATTTCAATTTCTAGAGAGTAGAAAGTCTTCTAGACAAGAACTATCCAGAGTCCATGCAGACAATGGTGTAAGGTAGTTACGACGGGCCCCAGTGCACGCTATTTACTAGTTAGAAGGCACACACACACACACACCACTGGCACCTGTTTTTCAAAATGCCAAAGGAATCTAATTAGGGAGCTTTGCTT
Source organism: Epinephelus fuscoguttatus (assembly GCF_011397635.1). Classification (NCBI taxonomy): domain Eukaryota; kingdom Metazoa; phylum Chordata; class Actinopteri; order Perciformes; family Serranidae; genus Epinephelus; species Epinephelus fuscoguttatus. Next base: position 18,310,694 of record NC_064771.1, read on the forward strand.
CTTTTTTCTCCTGTTAGTTTCTCTTTTGTCCTTTCTTACTGCCACTTTTCTGTTTAAGAGGACTCGCTGTACTAACAGATATTATGCCTAAACTAGCTACTGAATTGTATCGTCTTGCCACATGATCAAAAAGAGAGTTGACATTAGGCAACATCAACATACATGTTACCCAACAATCATCACTGCATACCTGTATGTGCAACTGCACCACTGGCACTGTCTATATTTACGCCCCTGCCTGTGGATCCATAAAAGTCTGAAAAGGCATTGAATTCATAGATCGAAAAGTAAGGTGTTGGTATTAAAATGCCTTAAATCAGTCTTTCAAAAGTCCTGAAAATTGCAAAAAGTTTTTCAAACTCAGAACAATGAAAGTCAAGGCATTGGAATCCTGCATGCAGAGTGAGAAATACAAAATCGCCAAGAAAACTTGCCAGTAAATGTCAGGTATTTCCTAGTTCTGTTAAACCCTGGATGCTGCCACGAAACCTTAAACTCATTTTTAATGTTAAAATAAGCAATTTGGCAAATGTAATCCACCTCAGTCGTCACTTGTGACCCACTAGAAGTGTGTGAGTGTATTTTTCTGCAGGGACATTTCCCTCTGACAGTATTTTCTTACTGTCTCACGTTTATGGGTGTAAACCCCCGCAGTGCTCAGGTGAATTGAGGGCTTTATTTAAAAGTAGCAACCAGGTGCCAGATCGTAAGCAGCAGGCTTCCAAGAGACACAGTGCTAAAAAAAAAACCCACATATATAGCGAGGTGAAATGTCAGAAGAGAGTGAAACTGGGGTTGGCTTTTATTTTTACTGTCACTTTTACAATTATTACTTTACAATCCTGCATAGTACACCTGTGAGTTTTACTTTATGACTGTCTAATGGCCAAAATGTTTCACATTTTAAACCCCACTTGATTTCCAGTCTAGCAGGTGTCATTCAGTGACCCTCTCTCTTCTTTCAGTCCATCCGACGTGAGCAGTTACATTATCTACACTGGCCGGTACCAGCTGAATGGCTTCAACCCGCACCAGACATCGCATCGCGTGAGCGAGGTGGTGGTCCCGTCCGGGTACACTGACCCCAACCAGGGCAAGGATTTGGCATTGGTGCGACTCTCCAACTCGATAACCTTTTCGGATTATGTTCGGCCCATCTGCTTGCCTGCCTCTAGCACGCTGTTTCCAAGTGGCATGATGTGCTATGTCACCGGCTGGGGAAACATCCGGAATGATGGTAAGGCTTGCTAAATTCTTCATGACTAGTTAGCATGTGTGCAGTTAACGTTTTATAAGTCTTCAAAATATATGATTGTTTGTGGACTCTGGCATGAATCTTCTTTTCATTTACGTAAAAGAAAAAAATATGAAGGATTCAAGGAAAAAGGTACCAGATAGTACACAGCAGGCAGAAATAAATCTTGAATGAGTTACTCTCTCATTCCTTTAGCTATCACTTACAGTTTTTCTTTAGCAGAGCGTGTAACAGATGGTTTATGGAAGCCAGTCCTTTACAAGCGGAGCCAAGTTGTAATTAGATATATTCATTCATGTACTTTCGGTTGAATTGTGATGTGTGTTTGTAAATGTTGAGGTCAAAGTAATCATTCCATTCAAGTTTTACACATGAAACTAGAACTTTACACACGAAACTTAAACTAAAAAGAAAAAGACTGAATTTAGTCACGCTTTGTTTAGTTTTATCTAATAGTATCATATTAAACCAGAAAAATGCACTAGTAGAGTGCACATCTCCACCAGACGGTCGCCTAAGCTGATCGTAGCCATTCGAGACAATCCTTGCAATGTCAGCAGATGCGCCACAGTGTGTTTCCGAAGCGTGCCAGAAGCTAATAAAAATACACACCTTGCCTATTCTTTGATCCATTTTGTTCTTTCATATTGATCTTTGAACAGTATCAACTTTGTTTTAAGCTACAGCACAGCAAAATAGGAAATAACAACAATAAACAGACAAAATAGAAATATTTTAAATACATACCTGGTTACTGGCTTATGGTAAAAGCACAAATATTCTACAAAACTCAGACAGGGAAAACAATCTGCTTCTGAAACACTGGGTGCGGTATGACACCGGGTGGCAGACAGAACAAAACCGGGTCACAGCTGCGCCTGGTTGAATTGTCCCTTCTGGCTCCCTTTACAGTTAAGATGGTGTTGAAGATCAAGAAAACCGGGACTAATTCATCTTGTAATTTTAGAGGATCATAACACATTGGGTATGGAATTAATCTGCAGATGCCCCAGTTCAAAATGAGACCAATCTTTACTATGGGTGTCAGTTTTTGAGCCACAACGAAGGTCAAAATGTGGCCTGCAACAGGCAGTAAGGCTTGCTGTTTTAAGGTGAGCCAATGTCTGGAAAACTTCCGCTCCCTATCAGCCAGCTAAGAGAAGCGAGGTGTCAGTAGTCAGTAAAACAGGTTTTAAACAATTGTGAATCACTGCAACCACGAGAGGTCCTTGAGCATACAGTCATAAATGTGCAGAGAAAATATTAGACTGATTGGTCCAGTAGTTTGTGAGATTAGCTGCAAATAGACAGATACACACACTCAAGCACACACGACCAAATGCATGATTGCCTCTGGGCTCACGCCTGGTGAGGATAGCAATGTTTACGTATTTGCAAGCCTACACTAAGAACACCATACAAAGAACAGAAAGTAAAAAGGTTACGTCTACACAAAGACAAAATACACAAAGCAACAAAACACTGGAAAAGAACAATAAATAGCATAAAGCACAGTCAAGATGGCCGTCTAAATGCTTTACTAGACAAATATACTAAAAATAAACATGTCTTTTAAACCTCACTCCTGTAGATAGTAACAAGAAATGCTCACTAGCCACATGTTTAGTTACAGAAATTAGGAAGTCTCACACTCCTTTCGTTTCTCATCCTCTATCTCCCCTCAGTCCCTCTGCCAGGCATCGGGACTCTGCAGGAAGTGCAGGTGCCAATCATCTCCCAGAGTTCATGTCAGGAGATGTACCGGACGAACCTGAATGAGCAGGTGGACATCCTGTATGACATGATCTGTGCTGGATACCAGGAGGGCGGCAAGGACTCCTGCCAGGTACTGTTGGATCAGCTGTTTGTGCTGCTGTGTTTACATCCACAACAGGGCTGCACAGTGTAAGGAAAAGATGTGATGACTGTGTTGGATATCACAATAACATTAGTACGATAAATAAACAGATATTAAAGTGTTCTCAGTTTTTGACTCAGACTTGCTCACCACTCATTTCTGCCATGCCATCTCTCGTTTATCCAAAATATTGACAGGTGGCTAACTTACTTTTTTTTGTTGCTGCTGTTGTTTCTGGCACCAGTTCCTCTCTGGCAGTCACACTTTCATCTACGCTCACCTTGTCACTTTGCTTCTCCATCCATGCATGTGCAAAACAAGAACCTACATTGAAACTACCTGGCTGGATGGCCACTTTTCTATAATCATGCACCCTCTAGTTTCTAGTTTCGTGAGCACTTTGATACCTCCCAGTGGTGAAAGCTGAATGCGTCTGTTTGTGTTTGTTGTCCTTTCAGGGTGACTCAGGAGGGCCTCTTGTCTGCTCCATGGTGAATGGGACCTGGGTGCAGGCTGGGGTGGTGAGTTTTGGACAGGGCTGTGCTCAAGCAAACCAGCCAGGTGTGTACACCAGACTGACCAGCTACTCCAGCTTCATCAGCAACACGGTATCAGGGATCCGGCTGTATGGCCGAGCTAATCAGATCTGGTGTGGGAAGGCTGCCATGTTGGTCAGCTTTCTGTCCACTCTACTGGTCCTGCTTCAGAGGTAGAACACTTTGAAAATTGAATTTCTGGGAAGTGGATCACAAACCAGGCCAAATGAAGGAGGAGATTAATCCTATGTCTGACGTGTGTCCAAAATTATCCTGAATAGTAAAGCTAAACTGTATCTTACGTGCACATGAAGCCACACTGAACATGAAATGTAATATAATCTTCATTTTTAGAACTTAAAGTCTGCATTATGATTTTTGAGTAAAAGCAGTTTTGATAGGTTTGTATTTTAAATCAGAATTATGAACTAAGTAAATTATGTGTTCTGTATTTGAAATAAATTGTTAATTTGATTCTTAAAATCAGGTCAGTGCTCTGTTCAACTTCTCATAGCAGAGTTTGGAGGTGTTTTACAAGTGTCATGTTGTTAATGGATCAAAGCTGTGCTGTAAAACTGTAAATAATAGAGCCTTTGAATTAACAAAGCCACTTTTGGAACATTACCTCATTCTTGGTACACATTTCTGAAATGCAAATTATCTCATTTTTATTTCAAATTTGTCTTCCTCACAGGCAACCAACTTAATCTCAGTTTAAATTGCTTATTTTAGGATAGTTCATTACATATCCAGAGGCAGAAACAGGTGATGACACAGTTTTCTTTATTGTAAAGAAAGCGCAGCATGTCATAATGGTAAAAAAAGACTGCTTGGTAGTGCCTATTAAAAAAAAAAGCTAGCTTTTAAATTAATTCGTTAAGTCTTTACTTGATGTTTTCATGCTTAAAAAAAATCCAACATTTACACAAATCCAAGTGTTGACTTTGAAATTCCAGGAAAGGGAAGGTCAGGCATCAGGGGGAATGGTATCAGAGAGGATCATGGGAGAGCCGAGTTGCAGCTCCTGCTGCAGCGATTCCAGATCAGCTGGAGTCATGCGGTGAACCTCGCTCCAATCAGATAACAGGGAGGCCGACAGGGGGGCAGAGTCGTAACTGATGGAGAAGAGAGGAAGAGGTATAAAAAACATGAAGAGTAGCCTTCTTTTGATTATACCAAACATGAGTGCCAACACTAGCTGCAGTCACATAGACAATATTTCTTCAATCTGATTGAAATCGATGTACATTTACATGCCCCAAAGCATTTAATCAGAATATAACTGGTTTGCTCAGCAATTGCATCCAAACTGTTCCTGAATGTTTATTTATTTTTAACGTAATTAGTAAATAGGTGTGAAATATCAACCCCTCCCTTTAATCTCTTTGGCTGTATCGTGGTCTCAAGGGAGTTTCTCTGTCCCTTTCAGAGAGTATTCTCCAGTGTTTGTTGCTGTGGTGTAGCCTTTGCATCAGTTAACTGAATCAGCTGTGTTCCACTGAGTTTTTATTTTTGTCGTTTTTTTTTTTTTTTTTTTTTAATGGGGTGAGGCTACATTAATTTTATTGGCGTTTCGCTCCCAGGGATTTTGTTTCACTTTGCAGTTGTGTGGTGAGTGAGGTTGTTGTCAGTTCTACACCGCTGTCTGTCTCCCCGAGGTGACACCATGCACCATGAACAGAAGATATTCTCACACTGAGCTAAAGTGAAATGAGTGCTCATAATTTTGGTAAAAAACATAAATAAATAGTCTCATACTGCATACTTGCTGTCAGTTTTAGCATATGGTGTTTTCGCCACAGTTGGGACTTAACCTCTGCTCTTACAAACATGGTCCCTGCATGAAAGTTTGACAGGTAAAAACACGTGTGTGACAGCTGATATAAAACAAAGGACCAGATCCTCTATTTAGCTCAATATAGCCAATCCAGATCAGTTAAAAAATGCCTTTATCAGCCCCGAAACCGATCTCTGAGATTGAATCAGGACATCCCGAGTAAGTAATGTAAGTGTAATTTACTTGGTTGGGTTAAACCCAAGTTACTTTATGCAGCTACAAATTACAGATGTCCCCTTAACACCTAATATGCAGGGTGCTGTTACTGGTGGTTATTGACAATTGTTATGTCAAGTGACTCTACAGTTAAGCCTGTAGCAATCAGCCTCAGAACAAAGCACTTTGAGTTTATAAATGATTCTACTTTGTAGTACAAAGTCGCCCTCCACTCGTGTGTTTTGCGTCTTGTTACTTCTTCGATGTTTAAGTTTCACTGCAGAATGATGCATGTGCAGAGTTTGATACTGTCCACACAAGCTGTCCAAGCTTACCATAAATCTGAACGTAAAACGTATACATACAAGGGATTTTTCATGGTTAGTGTGGAAGCTATCATGGTCCAGTATGTAACTGACACAAGTGTGAACTTGAAATCTCTGGTATACATACATTGAGAACTGTCTTTACAGTTTAGAAGATGCAAATATTTATCTCAGGCCTTATATGTATACTGGATATATTTTTATATGTCCTAAAACATGTCTGGCAGGGATCTTTAAGGAAAGCCAGCTCAAATCAGGGCGACTTCATGAGCTGAGCTAAAGTGAGCTAAAGTGAAATGAGTGCTCATATCTCACGATATGAGACGAGATGTTTCCTTAGATTTTGAATATCGTTAAGTGTTGTCTCTTCCTGGTTTTACAGGCTGCATTACAGTAAAATTATGTAATGTTCTGAGCTTATCAGACTGGTCAAGCTGCTCTATTATTTGCTTTTCCCCACTTAGTCATTATGTCCACATTACTGATAATTATTGATCAAAAATCTCATTGTGTAAATATGGTGTAAAAGCACCAATAGTCAACCCTGCAATATCTATGTCAAGGTATTTGGTCAAAAATATCATGATATTTGATTTTCTCTATTGCCCAACCTTACGTCAAGTTTCATTCAGCTGTTGCTCAGTGCTTGGTCAAAGCTTATAAACTTTGCTGTCAGAGGTAGTTTACAGTGTAACTAAAAATAAGAACGCAACTGTTGAATAAATAATTTTCCAAAACAAGATCATCAAAAAGCAAACATGAAATAGGCTGGGCTCGGCTTGAATTACACTGTACTCAAAGGATGGCAGTGAGATCTGGTGTTTGCACTTGGTGGGTCAACATGCGTCATCAAACTTGAGGAACAATTACAGCTATTAATTGTGCTTTGAATGTCCATATGGGCCAGATATAAACTAGAAACTATCCTTTGAGATAACCTCTTCTGTTGCATTTACTGGTACAAATCTGGTGTGACTACATTACATATAACCTCATTTAACCACAGTTAAATTCTGTGGTTGAGCTGTGGTTTATCCCCAGAGCTACTGTGCGGCTGCAGAGCCATGTTTATTTAAATAATGACTCCCGGATAATAGTGTGATATGAGCAGGTAAAACTTAGGCAGAAAACATGTCCTGTTCTAGTATTATTACATTAGTTTTGTTGGTGAAAGCAGTTTTAGAAACAAAGCTCACTCTGTATTAGACCTTACCTGTCCCGGTCACAGTGTTGCAGGTCTGTGAGAGATTGGTTGAGGAGGTCATCCAGGTCAAAGCCCACGCCGTACCCAGCCCCACTGCCTTTAGGGGTGACCGAGAACACCGGAGGTAAAACGTCCTCTACCTGACAGGAGAAAAAGGGGAAACATTGGGTCAACTGAACTTTGTATCTTCAAGATCGGTTCAAGGAAAACAGAAGATTGTGACATTTAAGCCTGGCATGTATGTACAAAAAATGTTTTTTGTAGCGTGTCTACAATCAAAGTAGAGTTGTTCCAATACCAATACCAATATCGGAAATGCCTCTGATACTGCCTTAAATGCTGGATTGGGTATCAGTGAGTATGCCAGTCAGTGAGCCTATCAGATACCAAAGACTTTAGCAAAATGTTAAATTAGTTTATACAAGAAACTTCTATGCATTCATTCTCTGGATGTATTTGTTCATGTTTTACAAAGCCATGCTATACAACAAAGAGCACAGAGGATCCATACAGGGTTAGTAGGGTTAGATTCATCCAGATCCATACAAGGTAAGTAGTACACAGCTGTTCAAACTTTTTTTTTAAACGCAATGATATCAGATTGGTTCTCGGTATTGGCCGATAAGCAAGTTCAGGAATCTGCATTGGGATGGAAAAAATTGTATCAGAACATCTCTAGATGAAAAAATTGTCAGTGCTTTGCCACACAGCTTTTTTCAGGTAAAATGCTACCTGCAAAAAGCAAAATTTCATCTAAACCTGAGACACACCTGGGACTTTGAGAGCTGCAGCGTTACTGTATGGATGTCAGGGGCGATGGAGGGCCCTTGCTGTCCAGTATCTGTGAATCCTAAGCTGGGATGAGGCTGTGAGGGGACCCCTAAAGCCCCACAGAGAGGGTTTGTGGCCTGTGGCCCAGATTTCTCTCCTACAGAGGGACACAGCTTCTCCATCGGGCCAGCGTTTGCAGTGGAGCCGTTAGGGTGGGAGTTGAGGTTATTTTGGCGTCCAATATTCACATTCCCGTTCGTCTCTCTGGTGGTTAACGTCGGCGCTTTGGTCAAAAAACTCTCCAGAGGAAGTAGTTGCGACTGGGGTTGAGGGTCAGGCTGGGTTTGACTTTGAGGTTGGAGCTGGGGCTGAAGAAAGCCTGACGGTGGAGGCTGTGGCTTCCTGTTTGGTAGTTGTGATTGATTCGGCCTCGCCTCTACTTGCGGCCCATTCCAGTTCCCCAAACAGTTGAAACTACCGTTGGTCTCACTGTGAGGTTTGAGTGTGTTCTTAACAAAGCCACTAGTGACAGTCATTATATCCATCCCTCCGCTTACAGCAACAACTATATCAGATGGAGGTTTCCTCTGGCTCAGGGAGAAAAGTACTGATGGTTGCTGGGCGCTGGGGGGCTGAAACATGCCCTGCTGGTTAGGTTTAACTTGAGAGATTAACTGTTCATGTGGCTGGACCTTCCTTGCCTCCTTGCTTGTTTTATTGTTCGGTGCTCCTTGAGTGTTATCGCTGATGGCTACACCCCGGTGTAAATTCACACTGCAGTCTTTGTTCTTTGCTCCGTCGTTATTAGGAGCCTGAGATTTCTCATTGCGGCTGACCATCATCTGTGTCCAACGTTGCAAAAGGCTTTTGTCATCGTCACTTAGCAGAACCCCACCCAGCGAATCCCCCTGCTTCCCCTCTCTTTTCTCCTTTTCCTTCATTTTTCTCTCCCTCTCTCGTGCCCGTTCCTGCCTCTTCCTTCTTTTCTCCTCTCTTTCCCGCTGACGCTCCTGGGCTGTGACAGGCCGACGCGAGTCTGGAGCAGAAGACAGGGAGGACGATACACCTCCTCCTGCGCCAGCGTCAATGCCCAGGGCAGAGGTACCTCCATCTGCAATAAAGATGGAAAATTCTGATGATGGTCGTCTAAGGAATGACATGTCAGTGATATACACAGATAAGCCACAACCTTAAAACCACTCACAGGTGAAGTAAATATTACTGGTCATCTAGGTATAATGCATTGTTCTGCTGGGAAACCTTGGGTCCTGTCATTCATGTGGATGCCACTTGTCAAGCACCACCAACCCAAACACTATTGCAGACCAAGTACAACCCCTGATGGCAGTGGGCCCCCAGCATGACCATGCCACACTGCAGAAACTGCTCAGGAATGGTGAGGAAATTCCCCAGATTCAAATCCAATCAAGCATCCATGGGACATGCCTTTACCCCCAAATTTGCGACCCACAGAACTCACCGGATCAGCCACCAACGCTCTGGTGCCAGACACTATAGGACACCCACAGACATCCTGTGTCCATGCTAAGTCCACTCCAATGTGGGACCTCTCACCTGTCAAGGCATGGTCACAGGACCTCTGGGGTATCGTCACATCCCATGGATGCTAAATCAGATTGGAGTCTGGGGAATTTGGCCTGTGTTCCTTGGGCCTTGGGCGCATTCTCCTACTGGGGGGTACTGCATGGCAAGTGGTGTCCACATGAATGCCAGGACTCAAAGTTTCCAAGCAGAATGTTACATTGTTATGAAATGATCAATGTTATTCACTTAATCACCCTTTAATGTGAATATGGAAAAACAATGCACTTACCACCCCTGGCTTTATTTCTGAGAGCTGATTTCAATAAAGCCGCTTTCAGTGCAGCTTTAGTATCCTCTGAAATAGCTCCTTCTTTTCTGGTTCCCTCCCCGGCACCTGGAGCTGCCCTGACATTCTTGGACAGTGACTGTGAAAGGGACTGAGACAGTGACTGGGCCTGTGCCACAGAGAGACAAAGAGAAGGCACAGTGGTGGGTAGGGGTGTCATGGTCTGTGCTGGCGTTGCAGGAATAGAGGTGGGAGCCTGGGTCATGGACTGGCTCTGGGTGGGCTGAGTCAGAGGAGCCTGACTTCCACTTAGCTGCTCTTGTACCTCACTGTCTCTCATTGTTTCTGATGGAGCATCCTGACTCGACACTGGTGTTGTTAAATCTATAGTCTCTGGCTGGCCGCTGTCTGAGTTGGCACTGGGCATGTCCACATCGACTGGGCCACTGTCGCTTTTAGAAAGTAGAGGTAAATTATGGGTCACAGGCTTAGTAAAGGTTTGCATCTGATCTGTAAATGTGTGGTTCCCTTCTGCTGGTGTGTGATCTTGTTGCTGTTGAGATTTCACTTCTCTCATTTGCTGCTGTTGTATCTGTGCTGCTTGTGGGTGTTGTGCCATTGGAACCAGTGTTGATTTGCTCAGGTTAACAGTTGAGGGCTGAGCGTTACACTGGTTACTGCTTTGTGCTGCAGCTCTGCCGTTTGCCCTCGGCAAGGGCTTAAAATGCAGTCTTGGACGACAGGCCTGTTTGTTTCGATGAAAGTCCTGGATCTCCATCAGAATTGCCTCTTTAATTTGTTCCTTGTTCATTGGCAGCTTGTCAAATTCAAAGTCAAAAGCTGGCACACAAACTGGCTCATCATCTGGGTCGTGGTACTTGGACAGGTAAGGATGCTCCAGCGCTTGTGTCACGCTGATTCTCTCACGGGGGTCAAAGCGCAACATGGCAACCAGCAGGTCCAAAGCTTCTGGTTCAGCTTGTGGGTACAGTTTGGCCAGAGGCACAGCAGACCGTGATGGAAGACTCTGAACATAGGAGCGTACCCTGTCAGCCCTAATAGCACCAATCAGACCCTCAGGAGGAGTGCCTAACACAGACAAAATGAGCTGGAGCTGGTGGACGTAGTGCTTCCCGGGAAAAAGCTGCTTACGCCCCAACATTTCTGCAAAGATGCAGCCCACAGACCATAAGTCAATGGCCAAGCTGTAGTGATTCAGAGACAGCAGCAGTTCGGGAGCACGGTACCATCGAGTTGCCACATATTCAGTCATGAAGGAATGAGACTCCTCGGGGTGTGAACTTAGACCCCTGGCCATGCCGAAGTCACCAATTTTTAGCTCACAGTTCTCGTTCACCAAGAGGTTAGAGGGTTTGAGGTCACGGTGGATGACGTTGGCAGAATGCACATACTTAAGGCCACGGAGGAGCTGGTACAGAAAGTAGCGTGTGTGCTCTGAGGTTAGCGTCTGAGCAGAGTGTATGATCTGGTGCAAGTCACTCTCCATGAGGTCCAGCACCACATACCTGCACACAAAGAAAGTGGAAAATATGAGATGTGCGTGACCTCTATTAAGCCATAAAGCATATATCTAAGTATAACAATCTACAATTGTGGAGCCAGAACAGTAAGTTTGGCATCAACAATAACGTGGCATTGAAAAGTGACTTTTTTTTCAGAGCTAATGTTTCCTTTCTCAATGCCACATTTGATTTTCGATGCCAAAACGTACTGTCACTGTTACGGCTCCATATAAGTAGAAGAGCCACATATAAGTGTGTTAAATCTAAACTAATATTTTAGGGATTTCTTTAAAACTCTGAATATTTTAGGGATTTCTTTGAAACACTGCTGGAATTGGCCACATTTTCAATTTTCAAAATGCAGGTTTTTTTAGGAAGGCATTTGATAAAATGTTTAGTTGTGTGAAAATGTTCCAACTAAAATAAAACATCCAATTATTGTTTTGTCTCCAGATGTGTTATCTGCCACTTTGTGTTATTTGCCACCAAAGTTAACCATGAAAATAAAAAGTACATACACAGACTTGAAGGCAGAGTGAGGAAGGTTAGGCTGCAGGATGTCTTTGATAGCGATAATGTTATCATGTTTGAAGTGTTTGAGAATCTTCAGCTCTCGCAGAGTGCGTTTGGCATTTGTCACCACTTCAAAAGCATTGGAGATCTTCTTTATCGCCACCTGCTGGCCTGTGAAAGGTAAATAAGCTCCAATTACTAAACAGAGCAGTACAGGGTGCTCAACAGAGTGTGAGAGACACTGATGAATGTCCACATTCAACAATAAGCATTGTAGTACTGAACAAGTGAACACTGAATAAGTTTTTTCATCCAATCAGCCCTACCATTGTCTCTTCTCCTGGCAGATGAAACGACGCCATAAGCCCCCGTGCCGATGGTTTCTATAACATCATACTCCTCTCCGACGTCGAACTTCACATCCAGAGAGTGCGCTTTGAGCAAAGCCAAGTTTTTTGCTGTTGTGCTGGTGTCTGTGGTGCCTCCTGTTGCCTCGGCTTCACGCTGGTTCTGGTTTTCTCTGCTTTTGTCAGTGGCCATTCTTTCAGGCGACATGGCCACAAGTTGACCATTTTTTCCTTCTTCTCCCTCCTTAGTCGACATTTTTCTGTAAAGAATCAAAAATAGCAAAGTGAGATGTATTTGTTGGTCTTAATTAATAATAATAATAAATAATAATAATAAATGTTGCGAACAAAATGTTTATCTCATTTCTACAGCTGGAGTTACATGAGCAAATGCAGTATATAAGTACACTGACAGTGTTGGGTGATACCTTATTAAAAAACAACACTCCATTGTTCAATGTTGTTTTTACTGCTCATGTGCAGCATTTTCCTGATCTGTGTTTTATTGTTTAATACAATTACAGCTGGATGAGGAAAATAGAACAGAATAGAAATAGAAGTTGAAATTATTAACACAACATTGCTAAGGATTTTTTTCTAATTTATTACAATATGGCAAATGTGCAAAAATCACAAAAGACAAATAAAAACTGAAATTCAAGCAATAACGTGCTCCAGAATTATGCAGCATATCCGACAAAACTCTTTGTATGTGGAAAATGAACTACTAATTTCACTCATAATAAGATAATAATATATGATTCTCCTGAGAGTTGATCAACAAAAAATACTGAATTATTGCCCAGCCTTATATAGCCTATCTAATAAAATTGAACTTAAAACACTTAAATAATCATTAAGTTGATGAACACAAAATTAATTGGCAACTATTTTGATTTAGTGTAATTGTATGATAGGGTTGCAACTAGGGATTATTTTCATTAGCGACTGATCTGCCAATTTTCACGATTAATTGATTAGTCTTTAAAATGTCAAAAAAAAAATGTAGAGCCCAAAGTGAAGTCTTCATATTGCCTCTTTTATCTAAATAACAGTCCAAAACCTGAAGATTCTTTATTCACTATCAATAATGACAAAGAAAAGCAGCAAAATCCCATATTTAAGAAGCTGTAACCAGCAAATGTTTAACATTTTTACTTGAAAAATGACTGAAACAATTAATTACTTAGTTGCAATTAATTTTCTTTCTAGCTACTAACTGTTACAGTTCAGTTGCTGAAGTCACTTTTCACTAAAAAATTCCAAGCAATTGCAGAACGACAGCTTCTCAAATGTGCATATTTGCTCTCTTTATCCTATATGATGATAAAGTGAGTAAGCTTTGCATAGACTTTGGACTGCTGGTCTGACAAAACAGGTGATTTAAATGTATTTCTGGTATTTCTGTAGGCTCTGCTTTGTTTTTGTCTGACATTTAATAGACAAAGTACTTAATTATTTGAGGAAACAATGGGCTGAATAATTAATAACGAAAGTAACTGTTAGTAGCAGTGCTAAATCAGTGTCATTGTCTTTCACAAAACAACAACCTAACTGCTTTTGAACCAACATTCTTACAGAGCTAAACATCAGTATTATCTGATAAGGCTGGCAAATGTGTGATAAGCTTTGAAATACCAAACTTGTCCACTGCTGCAGAAGATAATTATTGGTTGGGCAGCTGCAATGAAACAATGAGGTAAAAAAGAAAATCAGTGAAGCCAAAAGACCAGACTCAAACAGGTCATATTTCAGTTTCACTGGAGTCCACCTTACTGATAAGTTCACAACAAAGCCTTTCCTCTCTCTGCCTGGAGCCACAAAGGATCAGTCAGTGATCTTTTAGGTCAACTAACAGATACAACTTTACGAGATTAAGATAATGCTTTAGCAACTGTTGGGTCACATTATTGACTAAACAGAAGTACTGTACGCAACCAGGCAACACGCTGCCCAGCAACTTCTCATCCGTTAGGCCTGACAAGTCAGGTGGCCAAACCTGTAGCTCTCACCCAAAACACGGCTCTCTACATTACACCCTGCTTACAAACAGACAGAGAACAAATCCACGAGTGGCTGTCTTTAGGAACCCGCTCGTTTTTGTACTACAGTGTGGTTAAAATAAACTAATTACATGATATAGACGCAGCCTTTCCCACTTTTGACGCAGGGGCGTAGGCTAGTTACCTGAAGCTCAGGCTTTCTAGGAACGTAAACCGTTAAATCACCTCTTTATCGGTTTATACAACCAAACGGGGCAGCACAGAGATATGTTTCTAAGTCAGGAGACAGCCTCTCACCTTATTAGCCAACCAAAACATCCGTAATTGTGTTTTTTAATACCGTAGTAGCACGGCTATCTCTTGTTTTTGTCTGCCGCTTCCTCGTACAGTTCCGTGTTGGGTTTGAGTGGCCATGTGGCGGACCAATGAGGTGGGGCGATGTCCGAAAGACTGTCCAATAGGAGTAGTGAACGTAGGAGAGGCGGGGCATTACAGCAGACAGTAGGCTCTCTGTTTCTTTTTTTTTTTCTGGTGGTGACGCCGTTTTATAGCATTGAATAATGTGAGAGGGGCCATATTTGGACACATTTACCTGTAATTAAACCTCTTTGTATGTACGAAGGACTTTAAATAGGCATATGCAAATTGTACAATAGCTAATTAGATATGTGCAAATTTGCATACATTTCCAGAACAGAAACCTGAACTTTGGATAAAGCCAGGTTCAAAATTCTTGTTTCATTTTGTTGACATATTAGAGTGAAAGGTTTTTACAGAGGGAATTTTGGATAGGCTGTCTTTATTGCTCCACAAATCAGAAGATACTTTAAACAACCATGCAATGTTTTAAATCAAGCTATGAATGATATATGCAAAAACATTCAAAAATATGCATAGGAGTCAAACTGGAAAGTTTGATGTATGCAAGTGCTGCTGAAGTGGATTTTCTGGTTCATAGTATGAGGAAAAACTCATTTAGACAAAAATACAATTTGTATGTGTTGTAAAATTCTACACACTTTTATACAATAAATAATATACTACAGATGAATTAAGTAAAAAAAAAATCAACAGATGTCAACATGAAACTTCCCTGGATGATTACTTACATGAAGACAATTCGTTTTTGTAACAAGTTTTCTGAAATGTGATGTTTAAATATGCAAATGAGGCATTATCCAACTAAATATGTGCTTTCTGCATACACTCTCAGAACAGAAGTATGAACTAATGTGTATTTTGGATGTTTTCTTTCCACTACTCTGAAAGAACACATGCTATGGCAGCAAAATGGCCCCAAATCTCAAAATTGATAAATGTATGAAACATGTTTTCACCTCTAGTGTCTCCCCTTAACTAACAACTAGGTCAGCGGTGTCAAACTCATTTTAGTTCAGGGGCCATATACAGTCCAATTTGATCGCAGGTGGGCCGCACCAGTAAAACCATTGCATAATATCCTGCAAATAACAAACACCTCCAAATTTTACCCCCTTTTTTTATTTAAAGAAGTACATTTTAAAAACACTCATCCATTTACAAGTCAGTTGTCAAAGAGCCTGTGATGTCTGCGGAAGAAGAAATGCAATTTCAACAACATCGTCGACTAAACCTGCCACCTCTACCACCTGTGCAGTGGTGTGTCTGTGTCACTCTGCAGTTACACCTCCAAACACTGATCGGCAGTGGAGGTATCTGAAGTGCTGTAAAGTTTAGCTGATTCGAAACACACATTAAACACACATTAAACATGGGTTAATAGAGACAGTTTTAAATACAAGTGCACAAATCAGCTTCACTATAACTCGCAGCATTCACAGACAAAGCACTTGTCTTTATCTGGACACATTTTACATTGTATAAATTAGCCTAGCGACGAGCAGAGATTTCCTCTGCTAAAATTAAGCCAGGATAAATCCCAAAGTATAATACCCTGAAGGCTAAATTACACACAAGATTTAAAATGCTATTTTTGTGGAGGCTTTATTGTCTTCACTATTTATTGTTTCTTATCCCTGAAATAAAAGTAAATAAAAGCTTTGTTTCCACTGAGGGAAATTGTTTCAGCATTCAAAAATAGACAGGAGGCCTCAGTCGCCACAACCTATACATTACATTTCTGGGGAGGTCTAATGGCGTAGGTTATGACATAGTTTCCATGTTGACGCAGACCCTACATCATAGCTACGGCGTTGATTCAACGCAGAAGTATAAATACTACATTAGCCTTCACAACTGCATTGCTATGAAGTGTGCAAAATCATCCAGTGGGCATTTTTTGGGGGAGCTGGTTCAGGCCCTGGGGCTGTATGTTTGACACCCCTGATCTAAATAACCTATGTAATAGCCTATAGGCTGAATAATTGTATAGAACAATAATGACTTCTACTAGCCTACTATTTCTATGATCACGCAATAAAATTGAAAAAGACCAGTTTCTTCTCGAAGTGCTAAAACAACACTTGAGGATAGATAGATAGATAGTTTTAAAAAATAATCTGATGATATAATGCATAATGAGTACTTTTACTTTTGTTACTTTACACAGGCTACATTTTGCTGATAATTCCTCTGTACTTTTACGAAAGTAAAAATTTGAATGCACTCTAATGAAGTAAATCTGAGCAGTCCTTTCACCATGCACTGATTCCCCTGGGGGGCAAACAGGGTAAAGTCCACAGTAACTACACAGTAAACACCCCTCTGTCTGGTCCAACATCTGTACCCGACTGTCCAATGAGAGGCAGTTACAAAAATCACCAGAACCAATCAAAAGTGAGCATCTGTTTTTTAACACGTCGCTTTGGCTAGAGGGTCCATTCAGTTTTACAGGAAAACGAAGCGGAATTCTCCTCATCTTTAAGCCTGCTGGAGTCATTTAAATTCATCCAAAAGTGTCACTGAAACGAGTCCTGAATCAAATATGGCGTTGCCGACGTGGGAGAGAAAAGTGCGCATATTTCTCTGCGTTTTCGGTTTGTTTTTATCTGTTTACGCGCTTCACGTCGAGCTGTCCCGGGAGAGCAACCCAGATTACAGGGCGATGTGCGACCTGGGGGAGTCTGTGAGCTGCTCCAAGGTTTTTACCTCCAGGTATGTTTGTCATTCCTCCTTTGATGTTATCAGCTATTTCCTGCTTTGCTGTGCACAATCACCAGACCTCGACTTCTGAGCACATTTTAGTGGCCATTGAGCCATTTCAGGTTCTTGCTTTTGCTTGTAAAATTTGGATATTTACTTGCAGGTCTGCCCCCCTTCATTGCCACGTGTTAAAACCCTCTAGTTGCATAGGTGTAGATTTCAGGGGGGACACAGGGGACACCTCCCACTCAATATTTAGAACGTGCATTAGTCAACCCCAACAAAAACATGAACGTAGCATAGAACTTATTATTACTTATTATAATTTTGGCAAAAATGATAACTTTTACACCATAAATTACACAATTTGGTGCATTAAAAATTCATAAGTATGCAGAAAATAAAGTGATGCTCAAAATTTTTTGGTGGAGTACCCCCACACCCTCCAATTCATATGTGTCCCCATCCCAGTGTTGAAACAAAACCTACGCCCTGTCTAGAAATGCTTCAGATCAGCTACAGTTTTACATTATGATAATACCAAGAGGACATTCCTTCTTTTGGTATTATAAACTATAATGCAGGCTATCTTTTCATTTTCTTTTCAGGAATGTGCTCTAACTGTATCCTCCTTCTTTTTTTGGCAGATGGGGACGTGGTTTTGGCTTGGTCCAGTTAGTTGTTGCCGAAGATAGCCCTCTGAACCAGCCCAACAGCGTGCTTGGCATCATATTTTACACTCTGCAGATGGGCCTTGGTTAGTCTGTCATTGTCCTCTGCAAATTATAGTGCAGCACTGAGTGTTTTTGGGCAAAATAGTTTGCAATCCAGTCTGTCAGTAAGTCATGGCTGGGCCTCCTTCCAGCTAAATTCAATATAGCATAGGCTTATATTTGATATAATAATGACATATAACATTATGTTTTGTTATTATGTATCCATTTCTATTCCATTTTTTTCAAGTCAAGCATATCAGCCATGCATGATTTTCCAAAATCATGTATTTAATTAAAGGACTGTTCTCTGTGGTTGTCTTGCAGGACTGTCTCTGTCCAAAAAAGCAGCAATGTTCTTGGTCTTCTCCTCCTGGGTGTCAGTGGCCGGCTCAATCTATCTTGCGTGTATTCTTGCCTTTGTGCTGGGAGATTTCTGCATGGTCTGCGTGTCAACATATGTCATCAACTTTGCGTTGCTCTTCACCAACCTGAGACGAAGGGGAGCAATCGAAGGAATGAAGGAAAAGGCTGGATAGAAAGTGTTACTTGCAAAATTCAACACCTTTTTTTTCTGGGGCTGAGCTGAGGTCACACTGGATCTGAAAAGCAAATTCTCTCCCACAGTATTTTTGCACTGTTTACACCTGTTGAGACTTTTCAGAGAAACAGGACTGGAGATGCATCTCAGAAGATCTATAAGATGATTTTAAGAACAAGCTTTCTAAAGCAGCAGTTCTTTTTCTACATCAGTGTGCATTTGTGATGCTGATTACACACTTTTAAACACTACCTCTTGTTTCATGTGATTTAGGTCCAGCTTATCCTAACATTGGATATACATTGGTCTACAGTCAATTATGAGGTCCTGAAGAAATACAAACATGCAGTTACTCGGTCTAACCAGGAGATAGAGCCAAATGCACATGGTTATCACAGTGACTGTGGCTACAGGTGAAGTTTATAGTTGCGTTTCAAGAACATAAATAAAGTACAAAAGCCTATTTGCATTTTATGTATGATTGAAAACATCACATATAACACAAAAATGTTGTGAAATCCTTCTTTATATTCCCAGCTTTACAACCAAGTGTATTTTAAGCCATTCATACAGAGGAATAGTCAGTAATCAGACCCCTAGTTTAAGACAAAAGGAACAAGCTTGTAACTCAAGTTAAAAAAAAAAAAATACAAGCTCACTCATTTAGTTTTAGTGAGCTGTTCATTGATTGTGCGCCAGTTAGTCACACATCAACCCGCGCCACCCACACACTACTGCAGGTAAGCAGGGGGACAGGAGGACAAAGCCCCACCTGCTGGCAACAAACAAAAGTCTGGTTTTAGTGGTACTGAGTTATTTAGAAATTCATATAATTCTGAATGAATACATAAAATAAAACATCATCAGTTGCTGTTATTATCTGCAGACCACTATGTGAGAATACCTCCACCTCTTTTATGCACAAATCTGGGATTCATCAATATTTGGTTATCTGAATTTGTTTGTACTCTGCAAACAAATTTGGAACTGCCTCAGATCATGTGTATGCACAAATGATGAAGGCACGGCTGTCTTAGACAATATAAACACAGACCATTTAACTACATGCAATAAATAAATAAATTGACAGGGGAAAAAATGGTAGTAACCTCAGGAGGAGCAACTGAGGAGGGATCCCTTTTCCAGGACGGACAGAACTGCAAAACAGAACAGATCAACATAATAAATTTAAAGAATCCATATGACAAAATGATACATAATCATCAATTATTTTTCATAATGAAAATATTTGACAACTTAAATTAAGTGTTCTGGTCCTAGTTTACAATGGAGTGAAGGAAAATATCCAGTTTGGTTGATTGTATTTGTAGAACCAGGATGGCCGAGTGGTTAAGGCGTTGGACTTAAGATCCAATGGACATAGTCCTCGTGGGTTCGAACCCCACTCCTGGTAGGAAACCTGGCGGTAGTAACTCAGTCTATAGGGATCTGAGTTCCATATTGAGTCCCAAATATGGAGTGTAACCTGGTAGCTGGAGAGTCCTGAGCACTGCTGATGTGATCTTGAGGAAGGTGCTGAACCCCCCCAACTGCCTCTTGTGGTGGTCAACTGAGTGAAAAAAAAACTGAATTCCCCATCAGGGGATTAAAAAATATTTTTATTTTATTTTATTGAGACTGGTGATAATGGTTGATTAACAATTGCCTTGTAGAAAAATAGCTAGCAATAAAAAAAAAAATAAGTAGCCTAATACTAATACTTTTATTTTGATAGCAGAACTTCATAAAACTAGGCTGTAAAGGCTGTGGCATATGCCTTTACTGAAATGGTAGGAAACCTACAACTACCAGAATGCACTGCGCCGCACCAGACACAGCAGCTCTGACCACAGCAACCACTGCCAGTTTTTCTTACGGAAACAAAATGGCGGCTCGTAACAAACAGTCTCGGATAACAGTTGAAAGGTAAGCTATTAAATAAATATGTTTCTGAAAACATTTTAGGCGAAAAACACACAACACAGTAACACAGTTTTGGTTTATATTTGATCAGAAATGCGTAGTTTTATTGTTTAGGCGAGCACTGCCTAATTTTACCGTCAGCAGGGAGGTGTGGATGCTGGTATGATGGAGGGAAGTTTACCACAGTTCATATACACTTAGACATACGAACCACGTAATTATGATACAAAGCTGGTTGAAAATAAGAAAAGTGGCCCTTAAGTAATGTTGCCACAAATCACTCAACCAAAGATATATTAATAACGACACACAGTGAATGTGGGGTTTTCAGGGACCTTAAAGTCAGGTGCCTGCCTATGCTATGTACAATTGCTTCATAAATAATCCTTATTGTTTTTGACATGCAGTCTATTCTTGAAGAATTAAATAACAAGAACATGATTTAAACATTGTATTAGATCAAATTCCAGTTACCAATTGGAGTTGGGATAAAATTTCAGGTGACAAGTTTTCTTCTGACTGTGGTAGCTAGTGAAGATTTGAACGTTATGGCCATTTCTACACAGTTTTAAAACCGTATAACGTTATCATATACTGGGCCCTAACAAAAACAAACTAAAACTACTGTAAAACTAAAACTACGTTTGTAGAGACTAAAACTAACCCTTTCTGAAAAACTTAAACCGAACTAAAACTAGCAAAAACGTAACGAAAAGCTAAAACTAAAATAAAATAAATACTATAAAAACTATCATTCTTGTGGATGTAGGTGTTTTTTTGTTTTTGTTTTTGTTTGTTTTTTGCCTGAAACTTCACACACTGGTCACAGACATGAGGCTTTTCTTCAGAGTGGATACACAGATGAAGTTTTGAGTTCATTACCTGTCTGAAATTCTTTCCACATTGGTCCCAGGAAAAAAAATGTGTGTATAAGCAGAGTCTTCAAATATGTTAATTATGGGAAATTTTTCCCCCAGTTTTTGCAGGTCTGTTTCTACAAAGCAGTCAACGAGTGGATGGACTGCCAGTCACAAGCGCATACAAGGATATAAAATGGTAAATCCAAATTTCTGATAACATAGATAGAAAGGGGTGACAGAGGTAAAAAAAAATGGTGTTGGGTTTCATTCGTCAAGCCCACTATTTCTATGTAATGAGACCTAAAAATGATGCATTGTGACTGTACCATGGTGTCCTAATAATCACTCTGAAGATCCAAGGACTGGAGAAAAAATGTAAACTTTAGTCTAAGGGTGATGCCTGAATAAAGGCTCGGTTGTGCTTTAAGCTAAAAATTGGGATGTTGGAAATATTTGCTGGGAGAAGGTCGTGTAATTGGGGGGTTAGCGGTTAGGTTAATATCAATAATTTGAGGATTTTACAGCATTAGATGCTCAAAAGGCATTTTTATTATTACTACAGTAAAAAAATGGATACAAAAGATGTCAAGCATGCTCATATCAATCACAACACCTTAATAAAATTCTTCATCAGAGAGTGCAAAAATGAAAGGCATTTGGCAATTCAGTTGTGCACATAGTCCACAAGCATTTAACACACACCATTTCACCCTCCCTTAGTGCTCAATAAGATACCCCTATTGGCATAGCTCGTCAGGAAGGGGGCTGAATAACGCTCCAAAGTTAACGTTAAAATTTTGGCAATGGAAAACCTGTCATTGCCATTTCACAGGGGGCCACTGAACTCTCACCTCAAGATATCTGAATGAAAATGGGTTCTATGGGTACCAACAAGTAGCCTATTCTGTAAACTTGAAAAGGCTTGTTCTTAGTGAATGTTTTGTTCCTTACAATCAATGTACTCTTTCAAACTAAAGCAGCATACTTGTCGTTTTAAAGAAAAGGACAGTTGGCCCATGTGGGGAACAAGGAATCACCCAACACACGCATACACAGATAACACATTAAAACAGGATTGTTGTGGAACTTAAACTGTTAACTGTTACGATGTTAGTCTACGCACACCAGATATTAACTGTAAAACAATAAACTGAAGTATATCAGTGTGCATATTGCATATGTCCATGTTGACATAGTGTTCAACCAGCCTATATAGACTGCTAAAACAGCAAAATCAAACTGTTGAAATTCAGTTATGGCTTTTGGTTTTGGTGTGCCACCCCAGTGAAAAATTTCTGGAGGTGCTACTATAGTGACCATTAAGTCAACATATATTTCTGCAAACATGGTAAAGTGTCAGGAAAATCTCAATCGTCATTATTATTAAGCATTAAAAGAATGATTAACGTTGCATTCATTGTGCTCATGTTGAAATTGACTTTACAAAGTGCTTCACATTTTGGGATCAAATTAAATTATACTTGACAAAATGGCTTAAATGTAAGGAAAATAACCCTGAAATCCATCACTCAGAAATAATTTGAATTTAATTCTGTAACAGATTTTTTTAATGGGAACTTTGACTCTTAACTTCCAAAATATTATTATTATCACATTGCAGATAAATACTTCAGATGCATTTAGAAAGTAGAGTGGTAAAGCACCTTTAACTGACTGAAATACTATCAGTCAATTAGCTTTATTATAGACTCATGGTCCAGATAAAAGACGAGACATTTCATCAAATAAATAACATACAAAAACACATTAAAAACATGTGTAAAAAGAATATAAATCAGTGTCCTACAAAGAGACTTTACCAATGTTTCCACACCTAGGATTGGTAGTGTGTACTACTACACCTTATGTTTGACTGGCATAAGATTATTTCAATTTTAGAGCCATTAAGATAGCAAATGTTAGGTAATAGAATTTGATTGATGGTATGGATAATACAAATAAAAAGCAGTTTGTAAAAGACAGCTCTTTTATAGAAATGCAGATTAAGCGCTCATGTCTACTTCCGTTAGCGCACTGGCAGAACAAAACATTTTTGAAACTTACAGTGAAGTACTGGGTGTGTACACTGCTTCACAATACGCACTTAAAGACTGCTTTCGCGGAGGTCACTTCCAACCCTTAAAGTAATAGGCTACTTAAGCGGCTTTTGTCAGTGTTCCTCATTCCAGTGGACTTGCAGTCTGGACAGACTACATCACAGGAAAGCCAAAGTGACATTCTTGTCAATTTTTAGCGTCTTTTCTTATTGTTACTCATGACCTCAACCCCTCTCCTAATCTTTCATCCTACACACAGTTTTCTTTCTAATAAGGTAGTTTTCCACAAAATCACGTTGATTCTCAATAAGCAGTGACTCAGTCCGTTGTCATGTTTAGTGCATCACATCACCATGACAAGGTTGCTTTAAAATTGATGACAAGGGACAATATATGAATAAGGAAAGATAATTTTGACTTTTGCATGCTTTGCTTCTGCATCAGAGAGTTGTCTGGTGTAAAATGGAACATTAGTGTTGCATTCCCCAGCACTGGAATTAAAAGACAGGTCTTGGACTTCCCTTATTTGATGTGTTTAATTTAAGTTTCATTTAACCATCCATTCAAGAAGTTCAAGATTTCTCGTGACATTAGTAGGCTGTTTGTGATGATATCATGCGAGATCAAGAGCTTTACATACAATAAATGACACGTTGAAATGTTGAAGTTACTGCTAAAATCACAATTTTCTTCCACCATATAAGTTTCTATTTCTCTCTTATCACTTTCCTCAAGTAAGTCAGGATCAACTCTGCAGTTGCTGATATATGGGACCAGCTCCCAAACTTATTTCTGAGGTCAGTGTATCATTTTGGACAGCAAAAATATTCAATTGACCATGCAATCAGTCTAGGAAGTAGGAAAGCATGGTAACTTGGACGGGTGGCTTTTTTTTGCCTGTTTTTAATGCATGGAGAGCAACAAGGTACTTTAGTTGTCATTATTTATTAACAGTACAATATATTTCATCTTGTGCTAATATTTACCAGCTTTTGATTCTGCAAATTCGTCAAGGTGTTTCCATCTTTGGAATTTGTCAACAATCAGGAAATATATAAACATTGCCACTTCGGCAGGTGTGCGCTCGATGACTTCTTCTACTATGGCATAATGTGCATTTTTCCTCTGTTATTGGGGCCTTGACAAGCAGAGTTATAAACTTTTTTTGTAGTCGATAATAAAGAAAATAATTACTGAGGGGATCACTTAGTGAGCATAAAGTTAATCAGAATTTCACTGAGAACAAGGGTAGCAAATATTAACCAAGCAAACAGTCTGCTGTGGTGTTATATAACTGCATTTGAAAGGGTCTTTTTACTTACTGTCAAAGTGCATATTTGCACTTAAAGAACAGAAAGAAGATGATGGATGGCACCTAAAGGTTGCAGCCATAGTGTGAACATAAACATACCTGTGTAGTATTGTTCCCTGTTACATAATCCCTTTCATTAGCATGTCTGTAAGAACAATTCATCACTCTGGTTGAGTTCGTTATCTTTTCTGAGATTTAGTTTTTTCAATTTCGCTGAAAGACAGTAGTTATCAGTGATGCGTTGTAGTGTGACGGTGCTTGTCAGTGTTTTGTTTTTCTGTAAGTGACGTACTTCTTTGACATATTTGTTTCCAAGATGACAACACTACAACTCACCCACCCTTCCTGCCTAACAACTCCCCCTAATCCCTGTCTGATGATGACGATGAGTGGTGCCTGTGGTTCATGTTTTGAGGTGAGAATAAACTTCTTCGGATTACTCAGCAACTAAAATCAAAGCTAAACTGACTTCATACCGTAAATAAATGCTTTTTAGTGTGAGCCATCAATAGCTGTCACAAGTAGTGTGAGTATTTTGTCTCTGTCACGTCGGCATGATAATTGCTAGTTTGTAAGACAGCAGTGACATAACCGGAGGGTGTTTTGTCTCTGAAAAACTATATTTAACTACAGGAAAGCCAAGGTGCTGAAATGCACGATTCTTCTACAAACAATGACCATGGCCACTTTTGTCACTTCTTGCACAATTGTTCCACTGCTGGCCGTTTCTCAACAGCAGGACATGTTAGGTATTTGCACTGAGTTTGCAAAGGTGTCATATGTGACAGGGTTGTCCACTCTTGTGATTGGAACGCAGAAGTAGTAAAGACCAACCTTAATATTTATGCAACAATAGTGCTGCATTAAGCTCTGTTTAAACTGTGAATAAGGGGCAACCCTATGTCATAATAACCAGGACTCGTAATTAAGGTTTATTTCAGATGTCAGGTTACAAAAAATTTAAAGGATTTTTCATCTAGATTTTGTTTTAATCAAGATCAAAGCTATATTCATCACGTCTTTGATATGGCATATTCTATAACATAATCTTAGGACAGTGGTCTCTAAGCTGTGTATGTATGAAATTACATTACTGGATCACTGGAATAATTCCCCCAAAATTAGGCAAAAGTAACAAGGAAACTGTCAAGATGTTATGTGGGGTGCCTTGTGGGAGGAGCACTCCCACACATGGCAGGTGACAGGTCAAACCAGGCTTATAAAGAGTGACAAACATGAACCGTGCAGTCACACAATGGCTGTGCAGAAGTGGATCTGCGTGTTGACTCTAGCGGGTCTTTTATCTGCGGGTAAGTCACACTTAGATTGGACCAACACCTTTGTTGAGCTGCAGTTGCTGGAAAAATAGTTTAATATAAGAAGAAAGCCTTGTTAGAAATTAACTTTCTATTTTCATTTATTTACGTGGCTACGTGACTTTTAAGTCTTTCTGATCTTGGCTTGTTATTGATGTCTTGTGAACATGAAGGTCAACTGCTGAGTATTTTTAACACAGAGTGGCTGAATGTTAGATGTAAAATATGATTTTAATAGAAAAGCTGTATATTTTAAATGGTGTATATATTGATTTGCCTTCAGTAAAACAAAGTAAAATTTTCAGAAAAATCAGTATTTTTGGCAGCGATTTATACATTCATGTTGGTGTTGTAGAATCTGTATTCAAGTTCATTATCAATGGCTAGAAAATGTTATGATAAACTAATTATAATAGAATAATTAAAAAAATATAGAATAATTCAGATTTGTGCAACAGGAAGTTCATAATCTGTTTCTTTTCTTTTTGGGTGTTTGCCTGGAAAAAACCCAGACTAATTAGAATTAATATACATAAACCATTTGTGTTTCTCTTTTCTAGAGTCACATGCCCAGCTTGATGGTGAGTTGAAAATATTTCATATGTTTAAATGTCTTGTTGAAATGTTGCATTTACATTTCCCCAATATTTTCCAAGTTCAGCTGTAATTGGATTTATTAATTAAAAAAAACCACATTTAATTCCAGTTTAATCTTTATCACAATGATCTGGATTTAGAAGTCTCTGCTATCCAGGATCAGCTAATCTATTTTACTTTTGTACGTTTATTGTTTTTTTTTTTTTTTTAAAGCAACATTGGATTGTATGACCCTGATCCAGATACAAACATATCACATTTGTAGCCCACTCACTGTTTAAAAACAACAGGTAGAATAACTGGCGTTGGGTCACTTTAAGTGTTTTTATTGAAGAGACACAAAACAGCAGGGGGGTGCAATTATTACACACTCCTTTTACTTTGTCATCACAATTTATATGAAGTGATTTTTATTTGACATTGCCTGCATATGGGGATAGTTTTAAAACCCCCCTTTTTAAAAACATGACTTGCAAGGCTAAGGTCTACTGTATCTACTTTATCACTGTTAGTAAAGTCAATTGCAAAATGTAAATACATTTATATGTACTGTGTGTACTGATGATGTCAAGATAGCTTTGTTTAAGTCATATTGTACTTCTTTGTATACTGCACACTTGTGGTGCAGTTACAGTGCTGCAAAAATGAAAAAAATCCAGGTGGGATATAATGATGCATTTAGGATTTTACTCAGGCATCCAAGATGGACAAGTGCAAGCCATATGTTTGTAAGCAGTGATGTGCCCACTTTTCATTCTGTTCTTAGAAGGTGTATTTACAGTTTCATGTGTCGACTTAGCCAGTCAAAGAATGGAGTCATCATGGCCCCACTGCTGCCTGCACAAAGTGACACAAAATATTTGTCATACTTCTGGAAGCACTGAAATAGATGCCTGTATGTGTTTTAAACCTACTTGTTGTGTTGTGTTGTTTTTATTGTATTATCTGTATTTTTGTATTATTTTAAATGAATTTGAGTCTGGAATAAAGTTTATCTTATATGTATTTCACCAATTTAAAAGTTTAATTACATTCTGTTCCTAAAATCCACTCTGACTCCACCCTTCTGCAGGGATCAGGATAATCCAGATATTTTTTTAAATCAAAGGTATCCCAATCTTAATCAAAAAAGATTTGATCAACACATACTGAAGGTTTGATTCACATCAAAACTGTAATCCAAGACTGGATTACATGATCTAATCTGATTACAGAATCCTTTTTTTTTTTCCTTGAACAACCCATTTTCAAGAGTCGATACAATCTAATAGCCAATTGTAATCAGGTTACTCCTGGCACCCAATTGAATAATTACTCGAAAGTGTTCTGATTTTGCTTCTGAAGTCTGTCCCCACTGATGTATTTTATAGTATGCGGCACTACTCCCGTGAACAACAGGATAGTTGGAGGTGAAGATGCTCCAGCTGGAAGTTGGCCCTGGCAGGCGAGCCTGCAGGCATTTGGCGGCCATGTTTGTGGTGGTTCCCTCATCAACAAAGAATGGGTGATGTCTGCTGCTCACTGCTTCTCCAGGTGGGTGACATGAGCACAAACATGGTCTTTATTATTAAAATGATCCAGTCAGGACTGGCGTTTGACCAATGTTTGACCAAAGCTAGTATCAGCGTGGAGATTTCTAATAATAAAATGCTTGACATTCCTAGAAGCGGGGTGAACCAGGTCACATACACAAATATTTCTCTATCCTACTGTTTTTCATGTTGTATTTTACCTTCAGCTCAGAGCCACAAGGATGGACCATCCTGTTAGGTCGACAGAACCAGCAGGGCGCTAACCCAAATGAAGTGTCCAGAAATGTTGCTGAGATAGTGTTACACCCGGATTATGACAGTAACACTTTCAACAACGACATTGCTCTGCTCAGACTCTCCTCACCAGTCACATTCACAGACTACATCAGACCTGTGTGTCTGGCAGCCAGTGACAGTGTGTTCAACAGCGGTACCGATAGTTGGGTCACTGGCTGGGGCACAATCAATGAGGGAGGTGAGAATTTTAACATGTATAAAGTAATATTTTAAAAGCCTGAAATGTCCATATTCTCATTCAGTAAATTCAGCCATGTACCTTACAGTCTTGTTTCTGGGATATTCTAGTTTTAGGAGAGAGTTGTCATTGTTAAGAACAGTGGTTTTTACAGCCTCTGACTGAGTTTTCTTTCGACACAAAACAGTGACTGAACATGCTGTTTCTTGCATGTTCATCTTATGCTTGAATTGTCTGATGTTTCAGTGCCCCTCCCCTTCCCTGAAACTCTTCAAGAAGTGGAGGTGCCAGTTCTGGGCAACAGACAGTGTAACTGTCTGAATGGGGTGGGTACAATCACAGACAACATGATCTGTGCTGGTGTCCTGGAAGGAGGCAAAGATGCATGTCAGGTATAAATCATTAATTTTCCTTGTCATACATGTTATAAAATTAATTTGTAAAGCAGTGAGGTTGAATCTGTTTTTGTTCAACACACAGGGTGACTCAGGAGGTCCAATGGTGAGCCAGCAGGGCTCTGTGTGGGTCCAGTCTGGAATTGTTAGTTTTGGTTTTGGCTGTGCTCGTCCCAATCTGCCTGGAGTCTACTCCAGAGTGTCCAGTTACCAGTCCTGGATCAAGTCCCACATCAGCTCTGATCAGCCAGGCTTTGTGCGCTTCACCTCCAGTGGGCTGGATGCTGACAGCAGCTTCACCTGTCCTGGTCTGCCTCCTCCTCCTCCTGCTGCTGTTACTGGTACTGCAGCACCAGACACAGCTACAGATGCAGGATCCACAGTTTCCAGTGCTGAATGTAAGTATTCTCACTACCATAGCACTAGGGTTATTCATTTCATTTCTTTCTTTGTTGGTAAAAAAAATATAACAGACCAGGGAACAATTTGTCCAGTATCTGTGTTGCTTTCAGCCCTTTCATGTTACCACATGATGTCATGCTGTCGGCCACAGTGTGTGTTCTGATGCTCCCATTAGGAGTCACTGATGTCAGATATGCACAAACCATATTTATAGGGCTAATACGTAACATCATAGTATTTAGTTTTCATTGTTTTGTATACTGCATAATGAATCATTATTATTGCTGCTGCTCCCCGATTGCATTTAGTAGCCTCTGTAAGTATTGTTAGCCTGTGTTGCTACTTTAAGGTTCTCTTTCTATGCTGTGTTGTTTGCAGTGTGTGGCATCACTCCCCTGAACAACAGGATAGTTGGAGGTGAAGACGCTCTAGCTGGAAGTTGGCCCTGGCAGGTTAGTCTGCAGAGATTTGGCGGCCATGTTTGTGGTGGTTCCCTCATCAACAGAGAGTGGGTGATGTCTGCTGCTCACTGCTTCTCCAGGTGGGTAACTGTAATATTAGAAGAGATCAAATGTTCAGTTTTTGAATATTTGGTTTGACTTTTAGTCCATGTTCTTCCCAAAACTAATACATTGTTATCATTTTTACTTCAGTTCGAGTCGTCTGGATGGCAGAGTTTCTCTCGGTCGTCAGAACCTGCAGGGCGAAAACCCAAACGAAGTGTCCAGAAGTGTTGCCACAATCATTTTGCATCCAAACTATGACAGTGACACCAGCAACAACGACATTGCTCTGCTCAGACTCTCCTCACCAGTCACATTCACAGACTACATCAGACCTGTGTGTCTGGCAGCCAGTGACAGTGTGTTCAACAGCGGTACTGATAGCTGGGTCACTGGCTGGGGCGCAGTGGAGGAGGGAGGTCAGTCTGCTTGTTGCTGACAAACACTTTTGTTTCAGTGTCCTATAAACAGTAGACGGATGTGTGAATTGTCTCTCTTGTTGCTGCTCCCTCAGTGTCATTACCGTTCCCTGAAACTCTTCAAGAAGTGGAGGTGCCAGTTGTGGGAAACCGACAGTGTAACTGTCTGAATGGAGTGGGTACAATCACAGACAACATGATCTGTGCTGGTCTTCTGGCAGGAGGCAAAGACTCATGTCAGGTAGGCTGCTTCATTCAATCTGTCACTTGTTGCTAAATGTGTTTAGGATGGAGTGAAATCCTCACACATGTCCTCTCCGTCTCCTCAGGGTGACTCAGGAGGTCCAATGGTGAGCCAGCAGGGCTCCGTGTGGGTCCAGTCTGGAATTGTTAGTTTTGGTTTTGGCTGTGCTCGTCCCAATCTGCCTGGAGTCTACTCCAGAGTGTCCAGTTACCAGTCCTGGATCAACTCCCACATCAGCTCTGATCAGCCAGGCTTTGTGCGCTTCACCTCCAGTGGGCTGGATGCTGACAGCAGCTTCACCTGTCCTGGTCTGCCTCCTACAGCTGCTGTTGTTACTGGTACTGCAGCACCAGACACAGCTACAGATGCAGGATCCACAATTTCCAGTGCTGAATGTAAGTATTCTCACTACCATAGCACGAGGATTATTCATGTCATTTCTTTCTTTGTTGGTAAAAAATAAAACAGACCAGGGAACAATTTGTCCAGTATCTGTGTTGCTTTCAGCCCTTTCATGTTACCACATGATGTCATGCTGTCGGCCACAGTGTGTGTTCTGATGCTCCCATTAGGAGTCACTGATGTCAGATATGCACAAACCATATTTATAGGGCTAATACGTAACATCATAGTATTTAGTTTTACTTGTTTTGTATACTGAATAATGAATCGTTATTATTGCTGCTGCCCCCCGATTGCATTTAGTAGCCTCTGTAAGTATTGTTAGCCTGTGTTGCTAATTTAAGGTTCTCTTTCTATGCTGTGTTGTTTGCAGTGTGTGGCATCACTCCCCTGAACAACAGGATAGTTGGAGGTGAAGATGCTCCAGCTGGAAGTTGGCCCTGGCAGGTTAGTCTGCAGAGATTTGGCGGCCATGTTTGTGGTGGTTCCCTCATCAACAGAGAGTGGGTGATGTCTGCTGCTCACTGCTTCTCCAGGTGGGTAACTGTAATATTAGAAGAGATCAAATGTTCAGTGTTTGAATCTTTGGTTTGACTTTTAGTCCATGTTCTTCCCAAAACTAATACATTGTGATCATTTTTACTTCAGTTCGAGTACGTCTGGATGGCAGGTTTCTCTCGGTCGTCAGAACCTGCAGGCGAAACCCAAACGAAGTGTCCAGAAGTGTTGCCACAATCATTTTGCATCCAAACTATGACAGTGACACCAGCAACAACGACATTGCTCTGCTCAGACTCTCCTCACCAGTCACATTCACAGACTACATCAGACCTGTGTGTCTGGCAGCCAGTGACAGTGTGTTCAACAGCGGTACTGATAGCTGGGTCACTGGCTGGGGCGCAGTGGAGGAGGAGGTCAGTCTGCTTGTTGCTGACAAACACTTTTGTTTCAGTGTCCTATAAACAGCAGATGGATGTGTGAATTGTCTCTCTTGTTGCTGCTCCCTCAGTGTCATTACCGTTCCCTGAAACTCTTCAAGAAGTGGAGGTGCCAGTTGTGGGAAACCGACAGTGTAACTGTCTGAATGGAGTGGGTACAATCACAGACAACATGATCTGTGCTGGTCTTCTGGCAGGAGGCAAAGACTCATGTCAGGTAGGCTGCTTCATTCAATCTGTCACTTGTTGCTAAATGTGTTTAGGATGGAGTGAAATCCTCACACGTGTTCTCTCTGTCTCCTCAGGGTGACTCAGGAGGTCCAATGGTGAGCCAGCAGGGCTCCGTGTGGGTCCAGTCTGGAATTGTTAGTTTTGGTTTTGGCTGTGCTCGTCCCAATCTGCCTGGAGTCTACTCCAGAGTGTCCAGTTACCAGTCCTGGATCAAGTCCCACATCAGCTCTGATCAGCCAGGCTTTGTGCGCTTCACCTCCAGTGGGCTGGATGCTGACAGCAGCTTCACCTGTCCTGGTCTGCCTCCTCCTGCTGCTACTGGTACTGCAGCACCAGACACAGCTACATCTCCAGGATCCACAATTTCCAGTGCTGAATGTAAGTATTCTCACTACCATAGCACTAGGATTATTCATGTCATTATTTTCTGTTTGTAAAAAATAAAACAGACAAGGAAACAATTTGTTCAGTATTTGTGTTGCTTTCAGCCCTTTCATGTCACCATGTTGAGTCATGCTGTCGGCCACAGTGTGTGTTCTGATGTAACATCATAGTATTTAGTTATGATTTTTTTGTATACTCAATCATACATCGTTACTATTGCTGCTGCCCCCGATTGCATTTAGTAGCCTTTGTACATATTGTGAGTCTGTGTTGCTACTTTAAGGTCCTGTTTCTATGCCCTGTTGTTTGCAGTGTGTGGCATCACTCCCCTGAACAACAGGATAGTTGGAGGTGAAGACGCTCCAGCTGGAAGTTGGCCCTGGCAGGTTAGTCTGCAGAGATTTGGCGGCCATGTTTGTGGTGGTTCCCTCATCAACAGAGAGTGGGTGATGTCTGCTGCTCACTGCTTCTCCAGGTGGGTAACTGTAATATTAGAAGAGATCAAATGTTCAGTTTTTGAATATTTGGTTTGACTTTTAGTCCATGTTCTTCCCAAAACTAATACATTGTGATCATTTTTACTTCAGTTCGAGTACGTCTGGATGGCAGGTTTCTCTCGGTCGTCAGAACCTGCAGGGCGAAAACCCAAACGAAGTGTCCAGAAGTGTTGCCACAATCATTTTGCATCCAAACTATGACAGTGACACCAGCAACAACGACATTGCTCTGCTCAGACTCTCCTCACCAGTCACATTCACAGACTACATCAGACCTGTGTGTCTGGCAGCCAGTGACAGTGTGTTCAACAGCGGTACTGATAGCTGGGTCACTGGCTGGGCGCAGTGGAGGAGGAGGTCTGCTTGTTGCTGACAAACACTTTTGTTTCAGTGTCCTATAAACAGCAGATGGATGTGTGAATTGTCTCTCTTGTTGCTGCTCCCTCAGTGTCATTACCGTTCCCTGAAACTCTTCAAGAAGTGGAGGTGCCAGTTGTGGGAAACAGACAGTGTAACTGTCTGAATGGAGTGGGTACAATCACAGACAACATGATCTGTGCTGGTCTTCTGGCAGGAGGCAAAGACTCATGTCAGGTAGGCTGCTTCATTCAATCTGTCACTTGTTGCTAAATGTGTTTAGGATGGAGTGAAATCCTCACACGTGTCCTCTCTGTCTCCTCAGGGTGACTCAGGAGGTCCAATGGTGAGCCAGCAGGGCTCCGTGTGGGTCCAGTCTGGAATTGTTAGTTTTGGTTTTGGCTGTGCTCGTCCCAATCTGCCTGGAGTCTACTCCAGAGTGTCCAGTTACCAGTCCTGGATCAAGTCCCACATCAGCTCTGATCAGCCAGGCTTTGTGCGCTTCACCTCCAGTGGGCTGGATGCTGACAGCAGCTTCACCTGTCCTGGTCTGCCTCCTACAGCTGCTGCTATTACTGGTACTGCAGCACCAGACACAACTACAGATGCAGGATCCACAATTTCCAGTGCTGAATGTAAGTATTCTCACTACCATAGCACGAGGATTATTCATGTCATTACTTTCTGTTTGTAAAAAAAATATAACAGACAAGGAAACAGTTTGTCTAGTATTTGTGTTGCTTTCAGCCCTTTCATGTCACCATGTTGAGTCATGCTGTCGGCCACAGTGTGTGTTCTGATGTAACATCATAGTATTTAGTTATGATTTTTTTTGTATACTCAATCATACATCGTTACTATTGCTGCTGCCCCCGATTGCATTTAGTAGCCTATGTACATATTGTGAGTCTGTGTTGCTACTTTAAGGTCCTGTTTCTATGCCGTGTTGTTTGCAGTGTGTGGCATCACTCCCCTGAACAACAGGATAGTTGGAGGTGAAGATGCTCCAGCTGGAAGTTGGCCCTGGCAGGTTAGTCTGCAGAGATTTGGCGGCCATGTTTGTGGTGGTTCCCTCATCAACAGAGAGTGGGTGATGTCTGCTGCTCACTGCTTCTCCAGGTGGGTAACTGTAATATTAGAAGAGATCAAATGTTCAGTTTTTGAATATTTGGTTTGACTTTTAGTCCATGTTCTTCCCAAAACTAATACATTGTTATCATTTTTACTTCAGTTCGAGTACGTCTGGATGGCAGGTTTCTCTCGGTCGTCAGAACCTGCAGGCGAAACCCAAACGGCGTCCAGCAGTGTTGCCACAATCATTTTGCATCCAAACTATGACAGTGACACCAGCAACAACGACATTGCTCTGCTCAGACTCTCCTCACCAGTCACATTCACAGACTACATCAGACCTGTGTGTCTGGCAGCCAGTGACAGTGTGTTCAACAGCGGTACTGATAGCTGGGTCACTGGCTGGGGCGCAGTGGAGGAGGGAGGTCAGTCTGCTTGTTGCTGACAAACACTTTTGTTTCAGTGTCCTATAAACAGCAGATGATGTGTGAATTGTCTCTCTTGTTGCTGCTCCCTCAGTGTCATTACCGTTCCCTGAAACTCTTCAAGAAGTGGAGGTGCCAGTTGTGGGAAACCGACAGTGTAACTGTCTGAATGGAGTGGGTACAATCACAGACAACATGATCTGTGCTGGTCTTCTGGCAGGAGGCAAAGACTCATGTCAGGTAGGCTGCTTCATTCAATCTGTCACTTGTTGCTAAATGTGTTTAGGATGGAGTGAAATCCTCACACGTGTCCTCTCCGTCTCCTCAGGGTGACTCAGGAGGTCCAATGGTGAGCCAGCAGGGCTCCGTGTGGGTCCAGTCTGGAATTGTTAGTTTTGGTTTTGGCTGTGCTCGTCCCAATCTGCCTGGAGTCTACTCCAGAGTGTCCAGTTACCAGTCCTGGATCAAGTCCCACATCAGCTCTGATCAGCCAGGCTTTGTGCGCTTCACCTCCAGTGGGCTGGATGCTGACAGCAGCTTCACCTGTCCTGGTCTGCCTCCTCCTCCTGCTGCTGTTACTGGTACTGCAGCACCAGACACAGCTACAGATGCAGGATCCACAGTTTCCAGTGCTGAATGTAAGTATTCTCACTACCATAGCACGAGGATTATTCATGTCATTTCTTTCTTTGTTGGTAAAAAATAAAACAGACCAGGGAACAATTTGTCCAGTATCTGTGTTGCTTTCAGCCCTTTCATGTTACCACATGATGTCATGCTGTCGGCCACAGTGTGTGTTCTGATTCAGCCCTTTCATGTCACCATGTTGAGTCATGCTGTT
Source organism: Epinephelus fuscoguttatus (assembly GCF_011397635.1). NCBI lineage: Eukaryota > Metazoa > Chordata > Actinopteri > Perciformes > Serranidae > Epinephelus > Epinephelus fuscoguttatus. The sequence goes on from NC_064771.1 coordinate 18,346,370, forward strand.
GGCCACAGTGTGTGTTCTGATGTAACATCATAGTATTTAGTTATGATTTTTTTTGTATACTCAATCATACATCGTTACTATTGCTGCTGCCCCCGATTGCATTTAGTAGCCTCTGTAAGTATTGTGAGTCTGTGTTGCTACGTTAAGGTCCTGTTTCTATGCCGTGTTGTTTGCAGTGTGTGGCATCACTCCCCTGAACAACAGGATAGTTGGAGGTGAAGACGCTCCAGCTGGAAGTTGGCCCTGGCAGGTTAGTCTGCAGAGATTTGGCGGCCATGTTTGTGGTGGTTCCCTCATCAACAGAGAGTGGGTGATGTCTGCTGCTCACTGCTTCTCCAGGTGGGTAACTGTAATATTAGAAGAGATCAAATGTTTAGTGTTTGAATATTTGGTTTGACTTTTAGTCCATGTTCTTCCCAAAACTAATACATTGTGATCATTTTTACTTCAGTTCGAGTACGTCTGGATGGCAGGTTTCTCTCGGTCGTCAGAACCTGCAGGGCGAAAACCCAAACGAAGTGTCCAGAAGTGTTGCCACAATCATTTTGCATCCAAACTATGACAGTGACACCAGCAACAACGACATTGCTCTGCTCAGACTCTCCTCACCAGTCACATTCACAGACTACATCAGACCTGTGTGTCTGGCAGCCAGTGACAGTGTGTTCAACAGCGGTACTGATAGCTGGGTCACTGGCTGGGGCAGTGGAGGAGGGAGGTCAGTCTGCTTGTTGCTGACAAACACTTTTGTTTCAGTGTCCTATAAACAGCAGATGGATGTGTGAATTGTCTCTCTTGTTGCTGCTCCCTCAGTGTCATTACCGTTCCCTGAAACTCTTCAAGAAGTGGAGGTGCCAGTTGTGGGAAACAGACAGTGTAACTGCCTGAATGGAGTGGGTACAATCACAGACAACATGATCTGTGCTGGTCTTCTGGCAGGAGGCAAAGACTCATGTCAGGTAGGCTGCTTCATTCAATCTGTCACTTGTTGGTTAATGTGTTTAGGATGGAGTGAAATCCTCACACATGTCCTCTCTGTCTCCTCAGGGTGACTCAGGAGGTCCAATGGTGAGCCAGCAGGGCTCCGTGTGGGTCCAGTCTGGAATTGTTAGTTTTGGTTTTGGCTGTGCTCGTCCCAATCTGCCTGGAGTCTACTCCAGAGTGTCCAGTTACCAGTCCTGGATCAACTCCCACATCAGCTCTGATCAGCCAGGCTTTGTGCGCTTCACCTCCAGTGGGCTGGATGCTGACAGCAGCTTCACCTGTCCTGGTCTGCCTCCTCCTGCTGCTACTGGTACTGCAGCACCAGACACAGCTACATCTCCAGGATCCACAATTTCCAGTGCTGAATGTAAGTATTCTCACTACCATAGCACTAGGATTATTCATGTCATTATTTTCTGTTTGTAAAAAAATATAACAGACAAGGAAACAGTTTGTCTAGTATTTGTGTTGCTTTCAGCCCTTTCATGTCACCATGTTGAGTCATGCTGTCGGCCACAGTGTGTGTTCTGATGTAACTCCCATAGTACAGATATGCACAGACCATATTATGTAACATCATAGTATTTAGTTATGATTTTTTTTGTATACTCAATCATACATCGTTACTATTGCTGCTGCCCCTGATTGCATTTAGTAGCCCCTGTAAGTACTGTTAGCCTGTGTTGCTAATTTAAGGTCCTGTTTCCATACTCTGTTGTTTGCAGTGTGTGGCATCACTCCCCTGAACAACAGGATAGTTGGAGGTGAAGATGCTCCAGCTGGAAGTTGGCCCTGGCAGGTTAGTCTGCAGAGATTTGGCGGCCATGTTTGTGGTGGTTCCCTCATCAACAGAGAGTGGGTGATGTCTGCTGCTCACTGCTTCTCCAGGTGGGTAACTGTAATATTAGAAGAGATCAAATGTTCAGTGTTTGAATCTTTGGTTTGACTTTTAGTCCATGTTCTTCCCAAAACTAATACATTGTGATCATTTTTACTTCAGTTCGAGTACGTCTGGATGGCAGGTTTCTCTTGGTCGTCAGAACCTGCAGGGCGAAAATCCAAACGAAGTGTCCAGAAGTGTTGCCACAATCATTTTGCATCCAAACTATGACAGTGACACCAGCAACAACGACATTGCTCTGCTCAGACTCTCCTCACCAGTCACATTCACAGACTACATCAGACCTGTGTGTCTGGCAGCCAGTGACAGTGTGTTCAACAGCGGTACTGATAGCTGGGTCACTGGCTGGGGCGCAGTGGAGGAGGGAGGTCAGTCTGCTTGTTGCTGACAAACACTTTTGTTTCAGTGTCCTATAAACAGCAGATGGATGTGTGAATTGTCTCTCTTGTTGCTGCTCCCTCAGTGTCATTACCGTTCCCTGAAACTCTTCAAGAAGTGGAGGTGCCAGTTGTAGGGAAACAGACAGTGTAACTGTCTGAATGGAGTGGGTACAATCACAGACAACATGATCTGTGCTGGTCTTCTGGCAGGAGGCAAAGACTCATGTCAGGTAGGCTGCTTCATTCAATCTGTCACTTGTTGCTAAATGTGTTTAGGATGGAGTGAAATCCTCACACGTGTTCTCTCTGTCTCCTCAGGGTGACTCAGGAGGTCCAATGGTGAGCCAGCAGGGCCCGTGTGGGTCCAGTCTGGAATTGTTAGTTTTGGTTTTGGCTGTGCTCGTCCCAATCTGCCTGGAGTCTACTCCAGAGTGTCCAGTTACCAGTCCTGGATCAACTCCCACATCAGCTCTGATCAGCCAGGCTTTGTGCGCTTCACCTCCAGTGGGCTGGATGCTGACAGCAGCTTCACCTGTCCTGGTCTGCCTCCTCCTCCTGCTGCTGTTACTGGTACTGCAGCACCAGACACAGCTACAGATGCAGGATCCACAGTTTCCAGTGCTGAATGTAAGTATTCTCACTACCATAGCACGAGGATTATTCATGTCATTTCTTTCTTTGTTGGTAAAAAATAAAACAGACCAGGAACAATTTGTCCAGTATTTGTGTTGCTTTCAGCCCTTTCATGTCACCATGATGTCATGCTGTCGGCCACAGTGTGTGTTCTGATGCTCCCATTAGGAGTCACTGATGTCAGATATGCACAGACCATATTTATAGGGCTAATACGTAACATCATAGTATTTAGTTTTCATTGTTTTGTATACTGAATAATGAATCGTTATTATTGCTGCTGCCCCCCGATTGCATTTAGTAGCCTCTGTAAGTATTGTTAGCCTGTGTTGCTAATTTAAGGTTCTCTTTCTATGCCCTGTTGTTTGCAGTGTGTGGCATCACTCCCCTGAACAACAGGATAGTTGGAGGTGAAGATGCTCCAGCTGGAAGTTGGCCCTGGCAGGTTAGTCTGCAGAGATTTGGCGGCCATGTTTGTGGTGGTTCCCTCATCAACAGAGAGTGGGTGATGTCTGCTGCTCACTGCTTCTCCAGGTGGGTAACTGTAATATTAGAAGAGATCAAATGTTTAGTGTTTGAATATTTGGTTTGACTTTTAGTCCATGTTCTTCCCAAAACTAATACATTGTGATCATTTTTACTTCAGTTCGAGTACGTCTGGATGGCAGGTTTCTCTGGGTCGTCAGAACCTGCAGGGCGAAAACCCAAACGAAGTGTCCAGAAGTGTTGCCACAATCATTTTGCATCCAAACTATGACAGTGACACCAGCAACAACGACATTGCTCTGCTCAGACTCTCCTCACCAGTCACATTCACAGACTACATCAGACCTGTGTGTCTGGCAGCCAGTGACAGTGTGTTCAACAGCGGTACTGATAGCTGGGTCACTGGCTGGGGTGCAGTGGAGGAGGGAGGTCAGTCTGCTTGTTGCTGACAAACACTTTTGTTTCAGTGTCCTATAAACAGCAGATGGATGTGTGAATTGTCTCTCTTGTTGCTGCTCCCTCAGTGTCATTACCGTTCCCTGAAACTCTTCAAGAAGTGGAGGTGCCAATTGTGGGAAACAGACAGTGTAACTGCCTGAATGGAGTGGGTACAATCACAGACAACATGATCTGTGCTGGTCTTCTGGCAGGAGGCAAAGACTCATGTCAGGTAGGCTGCTTCATTCAATCTGTCACTTGTTGCTAAATGTGTTTAGGATGGAGTGAAATCCTCACACGTGTCCTCTCTGTCTCCTCAGGGTGACTCAGGAGGTCCAATGGTGAGCCAGCAGGGCTCCGTGTGGGTCCAGTCTGGAATTGTTAGTTTTGGTTTTGGCTGTGCTCGTCCCAATCTGCCTGGAGTCTACTCCAGAGTGTCCAGTTACCAGTCCTGGATCAACTCCCACATCAGCTCTGATCAGCCAGGCTTTGTGCGCTTCACCTCCAGTGGGCTGGATGCTGACAGCAGCTTCACCTGTCCTGGTCTGCCGCCTCCTCCTCCTGCTGCTACTGGTACTGCAGCACCAGACACAACTACATCTCCAGGATCCACAATTTCCAGTGCTGAATGTAAGTATTCTCACTACCATAGCACGAGGATTATTCATGTCATTACTTTCTGTTTGTAAAAAAAAATAAAACAGACCAGGGAACAATTTGTCCAGTATCTGTGTTGCTTTCAGCCCTTTCATGTTACCACATGATGTCATGCTGTCGGCCACAGTGTGTGTTCTGATGCTCCCATTAGGAGTCACTGATGTCAGATATGCACAGACCATATTTATAGGGCTAATACGTAACATCATAGTATTTAGTTTTCATTGTTTTGTATACTGAATAATGAATCGTTATTATTGCTGCTGCCCCCCGATTGCATTTAGTAGCCTCTGTAAGTATTGTGAGTCTGTGTTGCTACGTTAAGGTCCTGTTTCTATGCCGTGTTGTTTGCAGTGTGTGGCATCACTCCCCTGAACAACAGGATAGTTGGAGGTGAAGATGCTCCAGCTGGAAGTTGGCCCTGGCAGGTTAGTCTGCAGAGATTTGGCGGCCATGTTTGTGGTGGTTCCCTCATCAACAGAGAGTGGGTGATGTCTGCTGCTCACTGCTTCTCCAGGTGGGTAGTTGTTATATAATAGAGAATGAATTTTACTGTGTTTGTATCTTGGGTTTGACTTTTGGTTCATGTTCTTCCTGAAACTAATACATTGTGATCATTTTTACTTCAGTTCGAGTACGTCTGGATGGCAGGTTTCTCTCGGTCGTCAGAACCTGCAGGGCGAAAACCCAAACGAAGTGTCCAGAAGTGTTGCCACAATCATTTTGCATCCAAACTATGACAGTGACACCAGCAACAACGACATTGCTCTGCTCAGACTCTCCTCACCAGTCACATTCACAGACTACATCAGACCTGTGTGTCTGGCAGCCAGTGACAGTGTGTTCAACAGCGGTACTGATAGCTGGGTCACTGGCTGGGGCGCAGTGGAGGAGGGAGGTCAGTCTGCTTGTTGCTGACAAACACTTTTGTTTCAGTGTCCTATAAACAGTAGATGGATGTGTGAATTGTCTCTCTTGTTGCTGCTCCCTCAGTGTCATTACCGTTCCCTGAAACTCTTCAAGAAGTGGAGGTGCCAGTAGGGAAACAGACAGTGTAACTGTCTGAATGGAGTGGGTACAATCACAGACAACATGATCTGTGCTGGTCTTCTAGCAGGAGGCAAAGACTCATGTCAGGTAGGCTGCTTCATTCAATCTGTCACTTGTTGCTAAATGTGTTTAGGATGGAGTGAAATCCTCACACGTGTTCTCTCTGTCTCCTCAGGGTGACTCAGGAGGTCCAATGGTGAGCCAGCAGGGCTCCGTGTGGGTCCAGTCTGGAATTGTTAGTTTTGGTTTTGGCTGTGCTCGTCCCAATCTGCCTGGAGTCTACTCCAGAGTGTCCAGTTACCAGTCCTGGATCAAGTCCCACATCAGCTCTGATCAGCCAGGCTTTGTGCGCTTCACCTCCAGTGGGCTGGATGCTGACAGCAGCTTCACCTGTCCTGGTCTGCCTCCTCCTGCTGCTGCTACTGGTACTGCAGCACCAGACACAGCTACATCTCCAGGATCCACAATTTCTAGTGCTGAATGTAAGTACTCTCACTACCATAGCACGAGGATTATTCATGTTATTTCTTTCTTTGTTGGTAAAAAATAAAACAGACCAGGGAACAATTTGTCCAGTATCTGTGTTGCTTTCAGCCCTTTCATGTCACCATGTTGAGTCATGCTGTCGGCCACAGTGTGTGTTCTGATGTAACATCATAGTATTTAGTTATGTTTTGTATACTCAATCATACATCGTTACTTATTGCTGCTGCCCCGATTGCATTTAGTAGCCTCTGTAAGTATTGTTAGCCTGTGTTGCTAATTTAAGGTTCCTCTTTCTATGCCCTGTTGTTTGCAGTGTGTGGCATCACTCCCTGAACAACAGGATAGTTGGAGGTGAAGATGCTCCAGCTGGAAGTTGGCCCTGGCAGGTTAGTCTGCAGAGATTTGGCGGCCATGTTTGTGGTGGTTCCCTCATCAACAGAGAGTGGGTGATGTCTGCTGCTCACTGCTTCTCCAGGTGGGTAACTGTAATATTAGAAGAGATCAAATGTTTAGTGTTTGAATATTTGGTTTGACTTTTAGTCCATGTTCTTCCTGAAACTAATACATTTTCACATTTTACTTCAGGCCGAGTACGTCTGGATGGAGAGTTTCTCTGGGTCGTCAGAACCTGCAGGGTGCAAACCCAAACGAAGTGTCCAGACGTGTTTCCAGAATCATTTTGCATCCAAACTATGACAGTGACACCAGCAATAATGACATTGCTCTGCTCAGACTCTCCTCACCAGTCACATTCACAGACTACATCAGACCTGTGTGTCTGGCAGCCAGTGACAGTGTGTTCAACAGCGGTACTGATAGCTGGGTCACTGGCTGGGGCGCAGTGGAGGAGGGAGGTCAGTCTGCTTGTTGCTGACAAACACTTTTGTTTCAGTGTCCTATAAACAGTAGATGGATGTGTGAATTGTCTCTCTTGTTGCTGCTCCCTCAGTGTCATTACCGTTCCCTGAAACTCTTCAAGAAGTGGAGGTGCCAGTTGTGGGAAACCGACAGTGTAACTGTCTGAATGGAGTGGGTACAATCACAGACAACATGATCTGTGCTGGTCTTCTGGCAGGAGGCAAAGACTCATGTCAGGTAGGCTGCTTCAGTCAAGCTGTCGCTTGCTGCTAAATGTGTTTAGGATGGAGTGAAATCCTCACACGTGTTCTCTCCGTCTCCTCAGGGTGACTCAGGAGGTCCAATGGTGAGCCAGCAGGGCTCCGTGTGGGTCCAGTCTGGAGTTGTTAGTTTTGGTTTTGGCTGTGCTCGTCCCAATCTGCCTGGAGTCTACTCCAGAGTGTCCAGTTACCAGTCCTGGATCAACTCCCACATCAGCTCTGATCAGCCAGGCTTTGTGCGCTTCACCTCCAGTGAGCTGGATGCTGACAGCAGCTTCACCTGTCCTGGTCTGCCTCCTCCTGCTGCTGCTACTGGTACTGCAGCACCAGACACAGCTACATCTCCAGGATCCACAGTTTCCAGTGCTGAATGTAAGTATTCTCACTACCATAGCACTAGGATTATTCATGTCATTTCTTTCTTTGTTGGTAAAAAAATAAAACAGACCAGGGAACAGTTTGTCTAGTATTTGTGTTGCTTTCAGCCCTTTCATGTTACCATGTTGTGTCATGCTGTCGGCCACAGTGTGTGTTCTGATGCTTCCATTAGGAGTCACTGATGTCAGATATGCGCAAACCACATTTATAGGGCTAATACGTAACATCATAGTATTTAGTTTTCATTGTTTTGTATACTGAATAATGAATCGTTACTATTGCTGCTGCCCCCGATTGCATTTAGTAGCCTCTGTAAGTATTGTGAGTCTGTGTTGCTAATTTAAGGTTCTCTTTCTATGCTGTGTTGTTTGCAGTGTGTGGCATCACTCCCCTGAACAACAGGATAGTTGGAGGTGAAGATGCTCCAGCTGGAAGTTGGCCCTGGCAGGTTAGTCTGCACAGATTTGGCGGCCATGTTTGTGGTGGTTCCCTCATCAACAGAGAGTGGGTGATGTCTGCTGCTCACTGCTTCTCCAGGTGGGTAGTTGTTATATAATAGAGAATGAATTTTACTGTGTTTGTATCTTGGGTTTGACTTTTGGTTCATGTTCTTCCTGAAACTAATACATTTTCACATTTTACTTCAGGCCGAGTACGTCTGGATGGAGAGTTTCTCTGGGTCGTCAGAACCTGCAGGGTGCAAACCCAAACGAAGTGTCCAGACGTGTTTCCAGAATCATTTTGCATCCAAACTATGACAGTGACACCAGCAACAACGACATTGCTCTGCTCAGACTCTCCTCACCAGTCACATTCACAGACTACATCAGACCTGTGTGTCTGGCAGCCAGTGACAGTGTGTTCAACAGCGGTACTGATAGCTGGGTCACTGGCTGGGGCGCAGTGGAGGAGGGAGGTCAGTCTGCTTGTTGCTGACAAACACTTTTGTTTCAGTGTCCTATAAACAGCAGATGGATGTGTGAATTGTCTCTCTTGTTGCTGCTCCCTCAGTGTCATTACCGTTCCCTGAAACTCTTCAAGAAGTGGAGGTGCCAGTTGTGGGAAACCGACAGTGTAACTGTCTGAATGGAGTGGGTACAATCACAGACAACATGATCTGTGCTGGTCTTCTGGCAGGAGGCAAAGACTCATGTCAGGTAGGCTGCTTCATTCAATCTGTCACTTGTTGCTAAATGTGTTTAGGATGGAGTGAAATCCTCACACGTGTCCTCTCCGTCTCCTCAGGGTGACTCAGGAGGTCCAATGGTGAGCCAGCAGGGCTCCGTGTGGGTCCAGTCTGGAATTGTTAGTTTTGGTTTTGGCTGTGCTCGTCCCAATCTGCCTGGAGTCTACTCCAGAGTGTCCAGTTACCAGTCCTGGATCAACTCCCACATCAGCTCTGATCAGCCAGGCTTTGTGCGCTTCACCTCCAGTGGGCTGGATGCTGACAGCAGCTTCACCTGTCCTGGTCTGCCTCCTCCTGCTGCTACTGGTACTGCAGCACCAGACACAGCTACATCTCCAGGATCCACAGTTTCCAGTGCTGAATGTAAGTACTCTCAATACAGCAGCATTTTGAACATGACTGTCATTTGTCCCTTGTTTGTAGCTCAAAGTGACAGTCCGGGGTACAGTTGACCCTTCACTAAGCCCCGCCCCTTTGTAATGGTCCTACAAGCTGTCGCAGTAAGCATGGAGCCCACACTGTAACAAATATTATAATATTTTGTGAAAAATGAAAGAGTGATTCCAGAGAGAAGCAGACAGAGGGGCCTACAGTCTGTGTTTGAAGGATATATCCAGGATGTCAAACTGACTCAGCAGCAACAACAGGTTAAAAAGACAAAGATAGTTAGAAGCTAAAGCCGAACTATAGGCTACAGATCACAGTGTAAAAGTGAACCACCACATCACTGCTGATTGCCACAGAAGACAATGAATATAAGGGGAAACTCTGCTGATATTGAACCAGCTGTGTGGCATCGCAGTGTGTGCAGATAAACAGTGTTTGGCTTCGCTCCCGTGCCGCTGCCAGCACCTGGACCTCCACTGGCAGACAGGCGGGGAGCTCTGGCATGAGCTCAACAACGTTCATCTGTGCACAATGCGATGACACACAGCTGGTTCAATATCAGCAGAGTTTCCCTGCTTCCCTTCACTGGTTCCTGTACAGCAGGGTCGGTCTTTCTTCACTGTTAAAATCATTAAAAAGCAAAAGCAGCATGTGTATACATTCAGTAGGCTATATCTTCAGTAGCTAGCTAGCTAACCCTACACTTTTCAGGGTTTGATTTTGGTTTTGGAACGGGAAGAAACGTGTATCTTTTTCCAACCTCTCCAGGTAACGTGTATCATTAATACACGACGTGCCCCAGGCACAACGTTTAGCTCCAACTCCACAACACCAGCCTGAAAATGAAGGAAATCTGAAACGACTGCATTAGAGTCAATAGAGCGCAGCTGTGTTGTTTTCGGACCCTGGTCTGAGCTGGCCTGATGCTACATTATGATTGGCCATTCTGTGTCTGGGGGAGGGACTTAGCGAAGGGTCAGTTGGCACAGTATATATGTTGATTTCAGGTCTTTCATGGGAGCATGTGCAGTGGTGTTGATACACTCTCAGTGAAACAAGCCCCTGTGTCCCAGAGACTCAGCAGCAGCAATTACCAAGATTTATTTATGAATAGTTTCTCAAATTATTGTGAGTCTGTGTTGCTAATTTAAGGTCCTGTTTCTATGCCCTGTTGTTTGCAGTGTGTGGCATCACTCCCCTGAACAACAGGATAGTTGGAGGTGAAGATGCTCCAGCTGGAAGTTGGCCCTGGCAGGTTAGTCTGCACAGATTTGGCGGCCATGTTTGTGGTGGTTCCCTCATCAACAGAGAGTGGGTGATGTCTGCTGCTCACTGCTTCTCCAGGTGGGTAGTTGTTATATAATAGAGAATGAATTTTACTGTGTTTGTGTCTTTGGTTTGACTTTTGGTCCATGTTCTTCCTGAAATTAATACATTTTCACATTTTACTTCAGGCCGAGTACGTCTGGATGGAGAGTTTCTCTGGGTCGTCAGAACCTGCAGGGTGCAAACCCAAACGAAGTGTCCAGACGTGTTTCCAGAATCATTTTGCATCCAAACTATGACAGTGACACCAGCAACAACGACATTGCTCTGCTCAGACTCTCCTCACCAGTCACATTCACAGACTACATCAGACCTGTGTGTCTGGCAGCCAGTGACAGTGTGTTCAACAGCGGTACTGATAGCTGGGTCACTGGCTGGGGCGCAGTGGAGGAGGGAGGTCAGTCTGCTTGTTGCTGACAAACACTTTTGTTTCAGTGTCCTATGAACAGTAGATGGATGTGTGAATTGTCTCTCTTGTTGCTGCTCCCTCAGTGTCATTACCGTTCCCTGAAACTCTTCAAGAAGTGGAGGTGCCAGTTGTGGGAAACCGACAGTGTAACTGCCTGAATGGAGTGGGTACAATCACAGACAACATGATCTGTGCTGGTCTTCTGGCAGGAGGCAAAGACTCATGTCAGGTAGACTGCTTCAGTCAATCTGTCGCTTGTTGGTTAATGTGTTTAGGATGGAGTGAAATCCTCACACGTGTCCTCTCTGTCTCCTCAGGGTGACTCAGGAGGTCCAATGGTGAGCCAGCAGGGCTCCGTGTGGGTCCAGTCTGGAATTGTTAGTTTTGGTTTTGGCTGTGCTCGTCCCAATCTGCCTGGAGTCTACTCCAGAGTGTCCAGTTACCAGTCCTGGATCAAGTCCCACATCAGCTCTGATCAGCCAGGCTTTGTGCGCTTCACCTCCAGTGGGCTGGATGCTGACAGCAGCTTCACCTGTCCTGGTCTGCCAGTTCCCTCAACATCTTCACCGACCAAAAAACCAAGTACTGCTTCCCAAATTGCAACCACTCCTGCACGTGAGTGTCCTGAAAAAATATTAAGACCAAATTTTACCACTGTTTAAATTTGGATTGTGTTGTTTTCCTCTGTCATTTATTTCTGCTTCTCTTCATTTTTCAATTTTTAACATTTAGCTTCAGTGTGTGGCAAAGCTCCAATGAACAGTCGTGCCATAGGTGACAGTGGTTTTGTACCTGGAGGGACGTGGCCCTGGATGGTTAGTCTCCACAAAAATGGGGTCTACACTTGTGGAGGATCCCTCATCTCTCGCCGTTTCGTCCTTACTTCTGCACAATGCTTCTCCACGTAAGAATAGAATACATTTTTATATTCATTATTCATTGTATAACATTTAAGCTTGAGATAACAGAATATGGTACCCTCTATCCTCCTGACAGCTCCAATCCAGATGCCCGTGAGTGGAGTGTGTTTGTGGGCCAGCAACTTGTGAACGGCTCTGAAGAGTTTGAGATGTCTGTTGGTGTTGCGAAGATTATACTGAGCCAAATGACAGGCTCCAATATTGCAGTGCTGTTGCTGACTGAACCAGTCATATTGACAGATTATACCCAGCCTGTGTGTATGGATGTCAGCAGTGACAGAACCTTCCTCAGTGGGACTCGCTGCTGGGTGGCAGGTTGGGAGATGGGCAGCAAGAGCAAAGGTATGGGTATATCAAACTTTTGTGTTAGAGAAAGCAGATTTTTAATAGGTGCCTCATATATGCAGGCATCATTTGATGATCATTATTTAAGAATTTATGTGATTAAATGATTTTTCCATGCACTGTTAAAGCTGGTTCGAACCTCCGAGACCTTGAAACTGAGGTGGCCAATTGTGGGAATAGTTCTAATTCGGAGAACATCTGCACTTACGCCATGGACCTTCAACAGGTACAAGTTTTCCTATCCACCAGTGTTTCTGAAATCTGTTTACCTTGTCATCAAGGCGAAGGAGTCTCAGGACCTCACTGATGATTAATCTTGTGTGTTTGCATTTGCAGGGGGATCAGGGCAGCCCTCTGCTGTGCAAGTCGGACACGTCTTGGTTCCAAGTGGCCGTTGTATCAGTGAGTGAAAGCAAATCACTTCGCGCTGATATTCAGGTCTTTGCCAAAACTTCAAGATACGGGTCCTTCTTAAAGGAGACGGTTGACGACATGCCGTCCCCTGCATCAGCTGCAGCAGGTTTCTCAATTTCATTATTCCTGTCTTTCGTTGTTCCCATTACCTCAATGTTTCTGTTGTCAGGGTGGTAGGTCTGTCATCAGCTTGGGTGGTTGAAGTTGTTCATCATTGCACTTGAAAGCTCTTGGTGAAGGTGAATTCTGCTGAAGTTTATTTACATAGTGTGTATTCAGCAGCTTTATTCAACCCAAAAATAATACGTCAGCACAAACTAATATCAAACTCATCACCGTCTCCTGTGTGAAAGTTCTGTGCTTGACACATTTACCCACCACATCTTACTCCCCCAGTGGACTATGTCGCTCTTTATCCTATGTCACCTGACCTTCTGGCGGTACATTTGTGAGTTTATTTGTGTAAATCTACCACTTTAATCTCAGAGAATATCCAAGATTGGCTCATACTAGCCCTAACCATGACCCCTTTACCCTAATCTCAACCACTTCAATGAGGACACATCAAATATGGATGGGTGTAAATAGCTGAACAGCTGCAGTGTGACTAACTTCAACCAGGTGCAAATAGACACTCCGCTCTGTAAATGCACTAAAGATACTCAGGTCACTTGTCAGACACTTCCTGAAAAGTATATTTTTATAATAACAAAAAATGTTTTACTTTAGTACGATGAATTTTTTTCTATGAATGAATTGTACAGAGAAATGCCTTTTATCACGTGTTTTACTGAATCCAGTTAAATGAAGGAACTTCTGTGTTATTTATTCTGTATTCCACTGCACCTCTGATGTCTTTCTACTTAAAAATGCAATGTATAATAAATATCGATGAAGCATAAAATAAATGTCTCAGTGTTGCTGTTTCATTTTCAGCAGTTTTACAGTACAAGATGGGATAAAACCAGAGTCCAGGTGGTCATGCTAGTTTTACAGTACAAGATGGGATAAAACCAGGGTCCAGGTGGTCATGCTAGTTTTACAGTACAAGATGGGATAAAACCAGAGTCCAGGTGGTCATGCTAGTTTTACAGTACAAGATGGGATAAAACCAGAGTCCAGGTGGTCATGCTAGTTTTACAGTACAAGATGGGATAAAACCAGAGTCCAGGTGGTCATGCTAGTTTTACAGTACAAGATGGGATAAAACCAGAGTCCAGGTGGTCATGCTAGTTTTACAGTACAAGATGGGATAAAACCAGAGTCCAGGTGGTCATGCTAGTTTTACAGTACAAGATGGGATAAAACCAGAGTCCAGGTGGTCATGCTGTGTTTTTCACTTCACAATAAATTCTACAAATTGACACACATAGCTTGCAGAAAATACAAAAGCAAAAATGTCACTGTAGCCAAACAGTGAGTTATTCAGTCCAAAATTTGAGTCAGAAAAATGTACAGTCATTTTGTAAAGCCTCCTGCCGCATGGCATCACATGGGCTGTGTCTGAAATCACTCTCTAATGGCACAACATTCACCCTCCACCATTTTATACAATTATCGTGCATCTGTGATATAAGTTAAGTAGTTCCCACCTTTTTTTAAATAAATTAATTTTGTCTCCCTAATACGTACCAATGTCTACATGAGGTCCTTGGTCACAGGGTGCATGTCTGAGACGTCTCTGATCAGACTGTTCAATTTAAATCATTTTTAGTGAGCTAAAGAGGTAAAACTAGGGATGTCAGTTTTGGCTTATTTTGCTTTTATTATCCTATCACCTTCTAAACAGTAACTAACTGGTTTATTTTTAAGAGAAAAAAAAAAAGCAACCACTTCGTACGACCTTTCACTTGCGTTCAAGTGTGGGTGCTATCGTTGTTCATTGTTAATGGAGCTAATGTGTGTGTGGTCTAGAGGCAGCACAATGAGTGACTGGGTGTGTCTTAGCCAGCACTGCCCATTTTGATACTCTTGTCCATGGCCCAGGGAGGAGTCACTTTGGTCGAAATCCTGAGGTGAGGTTTAGTTACTCTTTCAAAGCAATGTCCATTTCAAGAGGGTGAGATTTTAATGTTTTGTGATGTAGTTGTGTCTGGTTAGCCATTGTTAGCCTTGGCTGCTCTGCACTGTGCACCACCAGAGTGTGAGCTAGCTGGTTAAGTGGTGCTGCTAAGTGACCTATGGCTAAGCCACGCCCCCCTCCCCACTCACTCCACAAACTATCAACATTCAGTTACTGGGCAATATGGCAGGTGTCACAGTACACGGCATTTCGCAGGAGGGAATTGATAATTTTTGGAGACATAACGATCAGATGTCATTGAGAAGTAACCAAAAGGGCCTAAGCTACGCATTGGAGGGATATATTCATCATTTTATTGTTGAGAAGGTCGATGAAAAGCAAAATTACAAGCCAAAATTTACAGGTCACAGTGTACGCTTGTGAACTGCATCTCGTTGCTGTCACCATCAAAGACAACAAGTTAAAGTGTCACTGAAGTTAAGGTTTTTGGCTCAGAATATGAGAAAAGGATAACGGCCTTTTTTCTTTACCAAGAGTGTCTCTCTGTTAGTTTGGTGCTACAGTATTTACACTGAATCATTCAGCATAATGTTTGCCAATCTTTGTTATCTCTGTGATTACAGATAAATTAATGAAGCTAAGCTCCAGAAGTTAACGTTAGCTTAACTAGAGCCCTATGGACAACAGCTAACAATGATGTACGATCACCGAAGTACAAAACTACAAAAAAATAGGCTAATGAACTCCCAGCAGACAAGGTGACATGATGAACAGCAGCTAGGAGCTAACGTTAGGCTAACTTTAGCTAACGTTAGCTAGAGATGTTAAAGATAACTTTATATTTCTTTCCAGCAAAGTGACAATATGTTGCCTCAAACATGATGTTGACATACCTTAGAACAGATGTAGACATCATTGTTAATCTTATTCACGTTGAGTTGATGTGGTCTAACGTTACCGCACAACTTTATCCAAAGGAGACACTTTTCTCGGTTGAGATGTGGTTTAAAGTGTAAAAAATACACCTCGTCGCCCAGCCTCTCAGGATACCTTGTGTCGGCGTTGCATGTACCCCATGCACACCGTTTGACCATGTTTAAACTTCAAATCTCCGAAAAAGCTCATAAAACTGAACAAAACTGACTTTCTGTAATGCATTTCAATGGACGTCCAGGCAGAGAATGTCTGAGTGTATAATGGGAATGGCTATACGCACTATGATTGGCTCATCGCGTTTGAGGGCGGGACTTAGCCATAGGTCAATTCAGCAATGACCGCTACTTTTGTTACGGAAACATGCTGTTTTTTCCACAACAAGTTGCTAGCTTAGTTTGACTTGGTTTGACTCAGCACTTCAGTCCAGCGTGGATTTTCATCTCCATTACAACAGCACTATGCGCTTGATGGTGTGTCTTTAATTTTGAGGTGCTAAACCCCTTTAGCGTAAACTGCGCTGACACTGCTAACGGTACGAACAGAAGTTAGCAATGCTACAGCGGGTTTGTGGCTTAAAATTGAGCTGCTTATTCAGTGGGGAGAACAGAGGGTGGGCACAATGTTTCAACAGAAACACATTACTAGCATTTTTTTCTATTCCCTTCTAGCTTAGAATGAGTGGCACAGCTAGCTAACATTAGCTTTGAATAGCGCACAGTGCAGTTAACTAAAGAGTAGCAAAATAAACCTGCAGACCAACATGCGTAACTGGTCAGAAATATTCTTAGCAGTTGACATCCCTAGGTAAAACTAAACATTATTGATTTACAGTTAGTTGCTTCTTTTCATTTTATGACCCGTTTGGGTCCTGACCTCCTGGTTGAAAGCCTCTACTACAGGAAATAGTGGATGAGTGAGCAAGGGAGTGATTTCAGACACAGCCAAGCTTTTTAGTTGAATGAATCCAAAGTGGTCCTCTTCCATACAAATCATGTACATTCCTGGAAATGGCAAAATGTTATAGAACTAGTACAGCTCTGAATAATGGCACATGTGAACTAATCAGAGATAATCATAAAGATCATGGTATAGATGTAATGGTTTTGCAGTCAGCTGCGATCAGCAGGCTAATACTACAGTATTAAAGTACTGGATCTGGAAACAGTTGGTGTCTGTGGGACATCATCTGATTTTGTATTTGTTATTCTGGTGCTGATGCGTCTCCATCAACCCCTGGATCTGCAGCATCATCTTTTATCATGTCCTGATATTTACTCTTGAAAAATCCAGCCTGAGAAAAAAATAACAAAGAAATGCAAAATAATTAAATGAAAAGAAACAAACAAGATGAAAACCTAATTGTGTCACCTAAGTGTCTCACCTTATACAGGCCAGCGGTGAGTAAAGCGAGGAAAGCCAACCCTCCCAGGGATCCTCCTATAATCTCTTTGGTGAAGTCTGGTTCAGTGTACACTTCTACCTCTGTCTCGATCTGAGAGGTGTAATGACAGAGTGCGGCTCAAATTTCAAGCTCTTTAAAAACCCCAATAAGTGAAAACAACGTTTAATCACCTTGCGAACAGGAGGTTTGTTATTAGACGCTGCTGAAATAAAGATGTACTGGTTTCCGTCATACTCCAGAGTGGCTGTGCTGGTCAGGAGGAATTTGGCAGATCTAAGTCCAATCTGTTTGAGGAGAAAATGAGAAGTGGAATGATTTGATGTTTAGCGTTGTTACATTTCAATGCAAAATCATTTGTAAAGATATTTTACCACAACAGAGTCAGGGAGCTGTTTTAATCAAAATACTGAAATGCTGCACTTCAGTTTGTTGAACATCAAACACACACTTCAGTTACCTGCTCGATCCATCCAGAACTAAGGTTGGCAGAGATGTTGTACCTTCTACTCTCCAGTCTTCCCATGAACCTGCTGCACTTGAACACCCTACACCTGGCTACAGAGCAGTCCTGTTGGTGATTCAGAGGCAGAAAACACAGAACACTGTTTTCAGGTCTGCACACTCCAATTAGATGGAAAAACCTCCCAGCTGGTTTGATATGCATGTTTTCTTAAAATAATCGTAGAAATCACACATTTATCATCACTAGAAACTGTAATTATCATCCGATTTTTGGTCCTTGAATGCAGTGAAGGGTTCCAGCAGAAGTTATAACCAAATCTTAACTAACTCTTAAATTTTACATGCTAAGTCCTGATCCAATCTCAAAGATCGTTATAAGAGTCGATCAAGGCACATTTTAACTGACAGGCTTTACTGAGCTATATTGAGCCCAATCTGGCTCTTTGTTTTACATCAGCTTTCACACAGGTGTTTGTACCAGCGAAGGTTTCATGCACAGTGCGCAGTAAGTGCAGCTGTCATCAACTCTCCAACCCTGTCTCTCCTCCACTCCACACCTTGCCGGCGGTGAAACACCACACACTAAAAACAACAGCAAAATGCTGTTTGAGACTGTTTATTTATGTTACTCATCAAAGTTATGAGCACTCGTTTCGGCTCAGTGTGATAATCTCTTGCATTTTGGTTTTAGACAGACAGACAGACAGACAGACAAATAGTCCTGTGCTGTTTGCTGCAACAACAAAGTCACATCCCAGCCACTCCCTTCCTCTGATAAATAAAGAACAGTCCCTCACACAGATGTAGCTCCTCATCGAACTTACCACAGTCTTAGTTTTCTCAATCTTGGCAACAAAATCTGTGTCGGTAGGTTCCTTATCTGTGTGTTTTTGGCATTCTGGAATCTGAAATAGAGCCGCATCATGTCAGTTTAGGAGCGACCAGATGTGGTCTCCGTATAACCACAATCATCCATGCATGATGCTGCAGTTGCATAAAAACAGCTACATTTGAGACATTTATGAGGGAGGTTGGGTAAATACAAGTTCCCACGTTACCGTCAAACTGTCTGAATCCACCCAGATGTCTTTATCACCAAGCTTCACTGGCACATTTATCACCACAGTGAAATTCAGTGCTCTGATGTCATTTGTAACCTAAGAGAAGGGGAGAATAGAAAAAGGTTGTTGGTATTAAAAAGCATTAAAATGAAGTCTAACTCAAGCAAATGAACTTAGAATTAATTACTGATAAGATATTTTACCACAATATGTTGTTGGACCGGTTTCTGCAAATCGTTCTTTCCGTAAGAGAAATTGGTGTAGCTGAGAAAACTGAACAGACATTTTAAAAATGTGATGCATTTTGGGCAATATTACACCAGATTAAAATGATTATTACTTTTTAATTTATTTATTTTGTTTCACCTTAAATAACACAAACCTTTCAATTGTAGCAAAAATGCCGTACTTCACATCAATCCCTTTCTTTTTGTAGGGTTCGCTTTGGGGTGAGTGCACCTGATTCCCACTAACAGAGAGGTGAAATCATTTGTACAAATGGTAAATGGATAATTGTACTCTTGCGTATTGTTGTAAGCAGACAGCTGAGCAGTACCTGGTAGCATTTGCAGTGACAAAAATCCTCCTGTCAAGTTGACTGTTGGTTTCGATTCCATAGGAGACGATGAAGAGAGTCTGAAATGAAACGAGCAAGATCAGATTGTATCTCCTGTCTCTGCAGCGGTGAGAAAAGATGCTTCTGTACCAACAACAAACCTTTGTTTTGCTCTTAAGAATAGGCTTGTCAACAGTGCAGTCTGTCTTTCCTCGCGTTAAGCCGTCTTCACTGTCCAAGGAGTTGCACTCTATTCTTCCCTTTTATCAGAAACAAACAAAACTTGAATTGCTGTGTGACACCAGAGCGCAGTCAAGATGAACAGAAGCCGACAGGTTACACCTTACCTGCAGACTTGTAAACTTCCTATAGGAGAACCCAGCAGGGTACGTGAGAATGACATGGCTGTTGTAGGAGTTTTCCTCTGTGTTCTCCACTGAGACGGTGACATCCAGCAGTTCATCAATGCCCACTTTAACCACGGAGGAACTGATAGATTATGAGGAAAGAGAAAGGTGAAGGTGGAGGAGAACAAGTCTTCAGCCATAGTAGCATCTCTCTGAGGTTGAGGCACAGCTTAATGCTAACGTCAGCATGTTACCATGCATGTTTGCCATCTTAAGCGGGATTTATACTTGTGCGCCTACGCCATAGTGAGCATTTGTACTTGTGTGGTAATGTGTCTGTGTCAACCACACCTCCTCACTAAGGTAAAAGTTTCTGTCCCTTCTAGGGATGAGTAAACGATCAAAATTCATTATTGGATCATCAAAAAAATTAAAAATCAATTATCGATTAATGATAAGCAAGTATTTAAAAAGAGAGAAAACAAAAGAGTGCAGTGCAGACTGTCGTCACAAGAACGCGCAGCTGCCCCAGCTTGAGCTTCAACCCCCCAGGCCAAAGAGGAAGAAGAGTTCACCCCTGGGTGTTTACAACCGTTACCAGCCAGGGGTTACAGGCTTCAGTTTCAGCGAAACCACCGTCTTTCAATGGCGTAGTGTTTTTAGAGGTCTCAAGGGAAGCCACTGAGGCTTTGGAGAGTGATGAGAGCTTCCGTCTGTTTATGATTTTTTTGCCTGGCATAGGTCTGGTGGGGGGTGTCGTAGGCACGCCGGCTTGCCAGGCCTGTAGCATTGCAAGGGAAACACTGCGACTATTGAGCAAAATTATTTGTGATCGATCAAAATCCTTAACAATAATCGAAAATTGATGCCCATCCCTAGTCCCTTCCTTGCTCAGAGTTGCTTTAAGAACTTTCCTAAATCACTCCCAAGCTAGGACTCCTTACTAAAAATGTTTTAGGCTAAGTTAGGAGCTCTCTGAGAGTGTTCTCAGAATGTTTTTGAATGCGACCCCTGTCCTACATAGGAGCAAGACACAAACACTCTGTGGTGGTTTTACCTCTCTGTGTAGTCATTGTGCATTTTGATGTGGTTTTGTGCCTCTTTGTGGTCATTTTGTGTCTCTTGTGTTGGCACACTTTCCTTTTAGCTGTCAGGCTAGGTGGGTTGGGCTCACCAAGACATAGAGCCTGTGTTAGTTTGAAAGGCGGCATGCCGAAGTAATTAAGAGAGATGATTCGGACCAGGTGTGCGACCAGAGTTGATGAGAGATGTTTCTAAGCGCCATGAGGAGGACAGATGGTGGAATAGCCTCCATTTCTCTATGAAGTTTTGTTTCAAGATATTATCTGCGTGTTTAATGTCTATAAATAAACTGTGAATGCAGCACTGACACTAAGCAGTGTAGGACCACAGAGGGGAGCTGACAGAGTAACAGCCATCGGATCAGTATCCGGACTGCAAGGCAGCAGGTAGGCCCACATCCCTTACCTTTAGCCTGGCAGCCAAATGCTGACTCTTTAGTAATATATGTGTGAGCCACCAAGCTCTGGGAGCCCTACATGAGTGTATGTCCAAAGTCAGTGGTTCCCATGTGATGGGTTGATGTCCAAAAGTGGGTCTCAGGTCCATTCTGAATGGACCGCAAGTGACTTATGAATGTGTCAAGTTTGTAAAAAACACACTTTATTTTGAAGAACACTGGATTTCCTGCACAGAGCTTTTATTTTCAAGTGCTGTCTCCTGCTGTAGAGTGAATGACTAATGGACAGCTGCTTAACAGAGACAGAGACAACTAGCTTGACTACATGACCAAGCGCAAGCATGATCCTGAATATATTTAACTGTGTGGAATGTGAACTAATGAAGGAGAAATTTGGACCCCTTTACTGGACCAGTTGGGAACCACTGTCCTACATAATAGTATCAAGTGCCCAGGGTTGTGTTTACTGTGACGCTTGTTAGTCATTCTGTGTCTTCTTTTGGGTTGTGCTGTGTCTCTTTATGGTCATTTTGAGTCTCTTCCCATCAGTACATGTTAATTTAAGTGACATGTTGCAGGTGAGGACTAAATGCGGGCCTTGATACTTTGGGCCCCAGGGCCTGTGCCCAGTAGGCCTGTTCATCCATGATACATGAAAAAAATACAAATTTTTATCTGATGATGACATCAGACAAAAAGTAAAGGGAACACAGAGGTGAATACAATTCATCCTGTAAATGAGACATTTCAAGTAAAAGCCTCAAGGTGTTGCTAAAGAGACAGGGATCTCTAAAGTCTATGATAGGTCTATGTGAGGTAGCTGAACACAAGATCGAGGTATGTTCACTTCTCACTCGAGTTTTATAAAGCCAGGAAAAATATCCTTCTGCCATATCCATTACAGTATCATTAAATTGTCTGATAGAATTATGGCTTAAACATTTATTAAAATCAAAACCGAATTCAACTGACTAATAGCTTATTAGATTAATACCCCTAACAGGATAAGCAGTTATGGAAAATGAATGACTCCACTGACTAAAACTTGACTTATACGAAACAAAAAAAGACACAAATGTGACTTTAAACCAAACACAATTTTCAGGAAGCAGCTGGGACTAAACTAAATCTAAAAATCTTGTCAAAGTCAACAATGCCCCTGCCTAGAACGATGCCACTGTGTGACAGTAACATCCAACAGTTCAACAATGTACAAAAAAAAGACTTGAAAACTATAAAACCATCTATGATATTTCACAGTGAAAGAGGCATAGCTGAACTATTTCTGCCTGTACTGAACCCAAGACCTGAAAGAATACACTGTAAGTAAAACAGTGTGCTGTACAGTTGGCGTGCAAACCCCTTGCACTTGCGTATAAGAGACCATGTGACCACACACCAAAGTTAGACTTCACTCTTGTGACTCACCTGGTAAAGTTGAAGTCCACTTTCAGGCTATCTACACACTGGTTGTCTGTGCCGCAGTTGATCTCAAACCCTAACTGTGGAGGACAGTTTGAAATACAGAGTGTTGGTGAAAGGAGCAGTGTGAAGGATTTAGTGGCATCTAGTGGTAAGAATTGCAAATTGCAACCAGCTGAAACATCTCCCATGAGCCAAGTGTGAACTCCCGGTTAGAATTTCTTCAGTGTTAATTGTTCAGGAGGTTTTTCCCGGGAGCTGAATTATCAGCAGAGGTAAAATTCTCTCTTAAACAAATGGAACTGTTCTAAACTGGTAAGAACACTAAATTATGTAGTTTCACATTCAAAACCTTTGTCTTCTGATGCTGTTCAGCTCATCACGGACAGGCAACGCAACAATACATATGGGCCTATCTAGAGCCAGTATTTGGTTTGTCCATTCTGGGCTACTGTAGGAAACACGGCAGTGCAACATGGTGGATTCCATGGTCAAGGATCTGCTCCCTATGTAGATATAAACAGCTTATTCTAAGGTAACAAAAACACAATGATTCTTATTTTCAGGTGATTATACACTAATAAAAGGCTTGAGACAAAGGTGATGAAGCTGTTACTATTGCATTCACAAAGGCTAACCTTTGTGCTTGAGTTAATACTGTGACAGAAAATAAAGACCATGTCTCAGCAAGTTCTTTAAAGGTCTTTAGAGACTACTTACAGGATGAGTGGTGGTTTGCTGCGCCTGCAGGGCGAGACTCGGACTGAGATTTTGGTCAGAAGGCACACCATGAAAGGTGAATTTGAGTTCGTTGTAAAGAGCATTGAAAGAATCATCTGTACAAGCCTGAAAGAGGTAGGTACTATTATGGAATACCATTTTTTTAGGGTGTGAACACAACATGAGTACAGAGAGGCTAAGTCTATCCCTTTCCGGTGTCTCCCATGGGAGCTTATTTTAGAAAAAAAATATGTCCAGTAGTCAACATGCGGAGACAAATGCTTTTTTTGATCCTGTTTGAATTGTGCCATGAATTACACATGATTTTCAATTGAAAATATAGTTTTGCAAGTCAGGACTGTCACAGTTTGTCATAGTACCATTAATTTTGTGTGAAACTGCTCAGTGAACTTTCAGACCTAGAGTTGTCTTGCTTTGGTCTGAATCAGGGACTAATTTTGTTACAAAGCTGCATAATTGCCTAGAGTTGGTTCATGTTCTCACGGCAGCATTTACAAGCGGACCAGATAAAATGCCTTGAGCGAGAAAACTGCTCTTGATTGGTCAGAATTTCCATGTGGGAAAAATCCAGGAAGTAAACAACATGCTGAAGAAGAGTATGCAACACTTTCTAATGTCACAATGGAGGGACAACTACGCAGGTTGATTTTAGCGCTGGTCATCATGGACTATATTGCTGTCATTGTTCATTTTAGTCAAACCATACAGTTTGAAAACGAGGCACGGCTCCAACTAGAAAACAATGTTTTGATGCATTGGATGTGCTGAATGTGCATATTAAGGCAGTACAGGAGGAGGTGCACATTAATAATCTTCCAGGACTGTAACATGCTCATGTTTAACCCAAACAATGTGTCATGTGACTGCAGTTGGTTTGGATCGAGGTCGGAACACATTCTCACCACAAACGAACCGCACCAGAGTTTGTTTGTAACCGGACCGAGACCACCTCTTCAAGAAGGTCTCGGTCCGGTTGTTTTGGTGCACAGCCGAGTGCGATTGCTGTGTTCACACCTGCCCAAACAAACTTGAGTTTGACTGAACCGAACCAAACAGGGCAGGTGTGAAAGCACCCTAAATCTCTCGTCTCACACCATATACATCGTCAATACCAGCTAGCTGGGTAACTTAGCTATGTTCCACACACAAATGTAACGTTAGCTTACCTTATGTGTTTTATCCAGCAACTCTAGTTTTTTGACTTGCATTATTATCTTTTAAATCAACCATCATCATGTGTAATCCATGCCATAATTCAAACGGGATCAAAAAATTATCTAACTGTCATGCATATTTTTCCCCGAAAACACGGTGGTCCACAGTAAGGGGAGGGACTTTCCCTCTCTATTAAACATGGGATTTTTTTTTTCATTGTGAGAAAGGCTGTGATTTTCCAATTAAACAGGTTCTTCAAAAGCCAAAAACTACGTGAATCTATCAGATTTTAAAGTTGTGTACATCTAGCAACTCACCTCAACAAAGAACTTCACTGATCTGCATTGTGGACGGATTAAGTCAAGAATAACTTCTTCAGTCACCTCTCGTACTTTCTCGCTAATAACAGCACGGTTATTTGGGACTTTGCGGGTGGCATCCAGCTTTATAGTATATGTGATCCGTGCTTGAGCTGGAATGGATTAGAGTTTCATTAAGAGGTTACTCATGTATTTAAAACAAGTATTTAAATGTATGGGCAGTAGAGAATCAGGCACCTCGTTGTACTGTGGAGTGTCTGGTCATGGTAAAGCAGATTTTTGCTGTGTGCTCCAGTTGTGCTGAGCAGTCTGTGTTTTGAATAGGGATTAGGTTTGGGCTGTATGACACTGCAGCTTCAACCATTACTATAGGCTTTGTTCTGGAAATTGAAAGAGTAGGAGAATACACTGATTGATCATAGTAGAGTTGCACTTAAGGGTAAAATGGGGTGAATATGGGTAAAGTCGGACACTTTATGATAATTTACCTTCTGCCTCATTTTTAATTATGATCCAAATGTCTTAGCTCTTAATATAATACACTGCTCATAAAAAAGGGAACACTTAAATCACACATCAGATCTTGGTGAACAAATTATTTAAGTTGAAAATCTTACTGATGTAAATTGTATAATTTGTTGAGAACAAAACAGCCAGTGGAAACCAAAATCATCAACCCACTGAGGGCTGGATTCAAAATCACATTGAAAATCAAAGTAAAACAATTGAAATCACAGGCTGAACCAACTGATAATGTGCCTGTATGCACTCTGGACAACGTCTGGGTATGCTCCTGATGAGTTGGCGGATGGTGTCCTGGATCGTAAGGTTGGCTATGACATGAAGGTCTGTGTGACCCTCCAAGGATAGGTCTCCCCAGAACATCACTGACCCACTGCCAAGCTGGTCATGCCGGATGTTAATACAGGCACCATAAAGTTCACCACAGCATCTCCAGACTCTTACATGCCTGTCACATGTGCTCAGTGTGAGCCTGCTTTCATCTGTGAAGAGAACAGGGCACCAATGGCTGACCTGCCAGTTCTAGTGCTTTCGCTTTCTAGTGAATGCCAATCGAGCTGCATGGTGCTGGGCTGTGAGCACAGGTCCCACTCGAGGACGTCAGGCCCCTCATGCCACCCTCATGGAGTCTGTTTCTGACAGTTTGGTCAGAAACAAGCACACCTGTAGCCTGCTGGAGGTCATTTTGTAGGGCTCCGACAGTGCTCCTCATGTTCCTCCTCACACAAAGGAGCAGATACTATTCCTGCTGTTGGTTGAAGCCCATCTACGGCCCTGTCTAGCTGTCCTCATGTAATGGCCAGTCTCCTGGTATCTCCATGCTCTTGAGACTATGCTGGGAAACACAGCAAACCTTCTTGCAAATCTACTTTTGGATGTGTCATCCTGGAGGAGCCAGACTACCTGTGCAAACCACCTCATGCTACTACTAGTGACAAGGACACGAGCAGAACCCAAAACTAGAGGAGAATCAGTCAGGATAAGGAGAGAGCAACTGTCTCTGGCAACCACATGTAAAACCATTCCCTTTTTGGAGGTTGTCTTGCTTTTGCCTCTCCATTGCACCTGTTGTTTCTTTAATTTGCACCAAAGCAGGTGAAACTGATTCACAATCACTTGTGCTTCCTAAATGGACAGACTGAGATCCCTGAAGTTTAAATGACTTGGTGTTAAACTGTGACCATCAAGTGTTCCCTTAATCTTTTGAGCAGTGTACTATGCAAAATAGCTTAGGAGCTCTGCTATACTATACAGAAGATAAAAGAAAAACACACACAAAAAGGGAACTCAACCCCCTCAGTAAGAACAGTCCCACTTAACCAGTATTCACCCTGTGTAACAGGAGCATCTTGGACTGACCTGAGTAAGACAACTGCGCCCTTCGAACCCACAGCTAAGTCAGGCAGACCGTCCTTACTTTGGTCAAAAGACGACTGACTTATCGACATGCCAAAGAACCGCAGTCCTGGCCGGACATCAGAGCCAGCAATTCTCTATGTAAATGGAAATATTTTAATCCAATTGAAAATCTTTATATTGAAGATAGTGTTAAAGCCATACATACTAGATCTGTTTTTCTTACCCACCTGTGAGTAAAAAAGACTGATTCTTCCTCCTCCTTCGCCGTGGAATATGTAGATGCTGCCTTGGCCGTTGTTCTCCAAAGGCGCTCCAACCGCCAACTCATTGAGACCATCTGCATTAAGATCAGGCAGGACAGCAAGAGAAGACCCAAACCTTCCTTTGACAGATGCAGCCCCTTTCAGCACTGACGGAGAATCATCGAAGTGACACTCCACATTCTGGTGAGTATACAAGGATGAGAGTCAAAGTTAACACGGTCATAAAAACACAAATAGATTAACTGCGCCAGATAAAACTGACATTTACCAAACCACTAATGCTGCAAACGTAAACTCTTCCCTCTCTGTCAGTGTCCACGAACATAGGGGAAGATATGAGGATTAGATCACTGAATTCGTCACGATCCACATCCATGGCACAAACAGCAGCCCCAAAATATTCACCACTCTGAGACTGTGTAAACAAATGATCAATAAAAATAATGACATAAAAGAAGCAAACTTTTAATGTTTTAAAAAAGAAACATGCTTCACATTGTCCTTAATAGTAAATGCACACCTGATATTGAGAGGGTTCGATATTTTGGCGATTCCATTCATGGGTAAGTACCACCACAGATCCTTTGTGATGATATCTTGGAGCACCAGCAACTGTCAGCGTGCCTTGCCTTGTTTTAGCGACTGCCATGGAGTAACCTAAAATTAGAGCCCATCAGTTAAAAGTCAACTCAGAGCAAACTGTCTGGTTTTGCAGATTTAAGTTAGTTATTATTATCATTATTAATTCTAATAATAACCATCTCTTTTTTAACCTAATACTTCATTGCTAGATAAACGCTAACTTAGCACTTTCTTCAGGTCTTTTGAGCCAAGGGGCAAAGGGGGCTGATCATGGACTGACGTGTAGATGTGGTGGGCAAGTCATGTAACTAGTGGGCGGGACATGCAGCCGCTTCAGCTGCAGCCATACCTGCTTGACAAAGGGAGCAGGTCCTCGGCCAAGAGATCGCCATTTT
The DNA here is from genome assembly GCF_011397635.1 of Epinephelus fuscoguttatus. Lineage (NCBI taxonomy): Eukaryota > Metazoa > Chordata > Actinopteri > Perciformes > Serranidae > Epinephelus > Epinephelus fuscoguttatus. The sequence continues at coordinate 18,373,894 of NC_064771.1, forward strand.
GCAATGCCATGTTTCTACAGTTGCCCAGAATGGACAAAACAAACATTGGCCCCAGGTAGGGCCATTCATGACTGTTGTTAGCCGCTCCTCTGCGATGAGCAGCATCACAATAACACCGATCGATTTTTTTAACGTGAAACTACTTTATTCAGTGTTTTTACTGGTTTTAATCACCTGATCCGTTTGCTTTGGAGAGGAAGAGACCTCTACAATTATCTGGCTCCCAGTAAAAATCTTCTAAACAACAAACACTGGAGGAATCCTAACTGGGAGTTCATGCTTGGCATTTGGAAAAAAAGTTTCAGCTGGTTGCAGTGTGCAGTCCTCACCACTAGATGCCACTAAATCCTACACATTGCTCTTTCAAAACTTTTGTGAAAAAATCATGATTTGTACTCTGACTTCATCTGACTGACACTCTTTTTAGGCATTTCAAATGTAACATAAAACACATATAAAAATAAAATAATACACAATAAACAGTATATAATAACTTTAAAATTCAGAGAGAAGAGAAAAGATGCAAGTCTGTGATGTACATTTCACATTTGTATTTATATCCTTACCCAGATAACTGTCAGCGTCTATAGTCGGCTCAAAGGAGATGATCTTCTGGCCTGTGAGTGAGTACTGCAGGAAGCCTCCCTTCCACACATTAGCACCAACCACAGCCATCTGAATTCCCTTTAATTCAAACGGATTTTAAATTAAACTGATTCATTTTGTTACACATTTTCACTAAATCTTAAACTTAGATATTAAAGTAAAAGAAGGAGGTGATTAAAATAATTACTCGTGTGTCATAAGTGATTGTCCAAAGAAAATGTGTGTTGCATACATTATAAATACATCTGAATTTTCCATCATCAAAAGGTGTTTGTGTCATTTTTTTTGTTTGTTTTTGTTTTGTTTTGTTTGTTTGTTTTTACCTCAGGCACATAAGCTACACTGAATCCCTCTTGAGCCATTTCCATTTTCAGTGACTCCCCACCTGTTTGCGATCCTGTAACCAATAAGGACTTTACAAATTACAAATCAGACTCAATTAAAGCAAACTGATCCACACAAAAATCATGCTTGTTTGCAGGTTGACATGTGATGTGTGTAATATTTGGCAATAATTGTTTTTTTAATGTAGACAACTATACCTTCAATAGAGAAGATTTTGGCCTGCAAACTCTGTCGTATTTGTTCGAGAGCGTCAAAGTTCTCCACTTGAAACACGTGGTTGCCTTTGGGAGATGATGCAATGGTGTTCAGTTCATTTTTTGCTTCAACTTTGTTAAATGCGTCTCCCACCTGAAGATGTTAAAAACAAGTGACATGACATGTTGTGCTGTGTAACAGAGTTAATTAGGGTCTTGAATTCACTGAGTAGAACTTACTCCAATAGCAAATCGAACAATCTTTTCCCTCTCAGCTAAGGCTGCTGAAGATGGCAATAAATCCCGGTCATGAGATGCTCCATCAGTAATGACTATCAAGACCTTCTTCACGTTAGATCTGGAACCTCTTGTTGACGTGAAAATATTTTGTCTGTCACAAAAAAAGGCTGAAAGATTTCAGTACACCTTTTTGTAATGCATTTTATCATATCACATGATTAGTAGTCTGACTTTTCACAGTGAATAGATGTTTTGCTGGGGTGCCTAGTTTACCATAATGCAAGAAAACTGGTTTATATGTAATTATATATGTAATTAGGGCCGGAGCACTATGCGGTTCGAGGACCCTATTGAAATTATTCTCCTTACTTCAAATGAATCGCATTTTTGAGGGGCTTAACATATTCAAAAACTCATGAAACCTTGCACACACATCACATCTGGTGAACAATTTGATATCTTGGGGGGTCTCAGAATGGCTCACTTCGCCGACATACATGAAACTGGTTAGGCACATGTAACACCCTAAGACGTATAAAATAGTCTCTTGGAGCCATACCCTAAACCCAACAGGAAGTCAGACACTTTTGAATTTTATGTGGAATTTTTATGCATATTTTGCCATTTCCAGGGGTCGTACGTTAATCAACTCCTCCAACAGATTTGATCCAATCAACTTCAAATTTGGTGTGTACCATCTCAAGACATTGGACATCAAAAGTTGTTCAAAGCTTGAGTTTTCATCGAACTATGTAGCCTTGGTAAGGTGTCAAACTTCTATGTTTTGTCACCAAACAGGAAGTGGTTTGTAACTCCAGCATACATGGTCCAATCTTCCCCAGACTTTACAGGATTGATGGCAGTCCCGCCCTGAACACATCTACATGCCAATCATTAGTTATATTTATAGCGCCCACTACCGACAACAGGAAATGTATTGTTGTATACTTTGATGTACATCTTCCACAAAATTGAACAGATCCACTTTGAATTTGGCCAAAACTGCCATAAGACCTGGATGACGCTTTATTATCAAAACTGTGAGTTTTCGTCAATAGGGGGTTGGCAAATTTCGATGTTTTGACATGACAACAAAAGCTGTTACAACTTCACTCCACATAGTCATATCTCTCCTTCTCATCTGTCTCACACAAATGATGACAGTCATGGCCTAAACACCTCAATGGAGGAAGTTTGAATCCTATTCATACAGCCCCTTACTTGCAACAGGAAATAACAACATTTATATTTTAATGTCCTCCTTCTAGCAGGTTAATCAGACCCACCTCAAATTTGTTCAGAAAAGTCCTAAGACCTTGATGATACTAAGAAATGAAGCTTTTGGGAAGCCAAAATGCTTCTATGTAACTGCTTTAAGGATATGATATGTAACATTTCCACATTAAAATGTCCAAACATGACTAAACACATGATATATACTTTGATTAGCTGTGTCGTTAAATCGACTCTGACCTAAACATGGACAAACAGATAAATGATGTAGTGCAAAAGAGCTTCTTCCAGCTCAGGAGGCTGCCCAGGGTTAAATCTTTTCTATCACGTTTTGTTTTTGAAACTGTAATGCATGCTTTTATGACATCTTGCCTTGACTACTGTAATGCCTTGTATGTTGGTGTTAGCCAGGCCTCCATCTCTCACTTACAGTTAGTCCAGAACGCCGCTGCTCGTCTGCTAACTGGTATACGTAAGCAAGAGCACATTAGTCCTGTACTTGCCTCCCTCCATTGGCTTCCTGTGCGCTATAGGATTGATTTCAAAATTCTGCTGTTTGCTATCAAGTGCCTTAACGGCTTGGCACCCATCTACCTCTCCGACCTGCTGGAACCCTATGTCCCTCCAAGGTCCCTCAGGTCCTCCAATCAGCTTCTCCTAGCTGTCCCTAAATCCAGGCTGAAGCTCAGGGGAAATCAGGCTTTCACAGTGGCAGCTCCAAAACTTTGGAACGAGCTGCCTCTGCATGTTAGGCAAGCCCCCACTCTGCAGGTGTTTAAATCACGCCTCAAGACACATTTTTATTCTTTGGCTTTTTCAAGCACAGCCTGAGTGATTGGTGTTCTTCATGTGACGCTGTGTATGTTTTTTTTAATTTATGAGTTGTGATTGTGCGTTGTTACCTGTTTTTTCTTTTACTTGTAAAGCACTTTGGTCTCAGCTCTATTGTTTTAAATGTGCTATATAAATAAATTGGTATGGTATGGTATGGTATGGTATGGTATAGTATGGTATGGTGTCATTACATTATCCTAAATGTTTCCAACAATGTTCAAACCCAGTGAAATCTGTAATCTAATCAATAAATAGTGTTTTTGTTTGGGTTTTTTTGGTTGCTAGAATGTGCATTTGTCAACTCCAACAAATACATGAAAGTAGTAGGGCACTTTTTTAGATACAGTTAAAGATGTTCACATCATAAAGTGATACAGAAAAGGCAAAAATTAATGCAGAAAAATTCACTAAAATTCACCTAGCCCCGTTTTGACAGATTCAGTACATTTTGGGATTTAACTTAAATAAGGAATTCCTAAGAACTTCTTCATGTCAGCATGATGACAGCACTTACACCACAAACTTGATGGCTTCAGCTGTGTAAGTTGTTGACCGTAGTTGCTGAATGTCATTGACTTTTTGTTCCCATGATTTAGTTCCAGAGGAAAAATCATCAAAGTAATATTCTACTCGGGGAACATGGGAGAACTGGGCAATAGCAAACTGCAAAAATAGGAGAAAAAGAAAAATGCAGCACAGTCAAATTCAACAGTCTGTTAGTGATTTAAACATCAACTCTTAAATTCGTAAATGTAACTGACGAATGATAAAGGATTGTGAAATTAGCCCTTTCAGTTAACATTGCCCCAGAAATGAGTTCTCAGAGTCTGTGCTATGAACAAACTGGTAGTGTAAACATAACATTACCTTTGTATCTAATGGCAGGAGTGAGTGGACCAGTTTTTTCACGAAAGTCTTCATTGTCTTAAAATCCGTTCCGGATACGCTGCCTGAACCGTCCAACAGGAACGCTATGTCTGCTGATCGGCACTCTGTCAAAGAGATTTCAAGCCACTTATAAGTTAGTTCAAGCATTTTTTCACACATTTCACGCCCTAAAAATGCAGCAAACAGAACACAGAAAATGTAATACAACGTCCCCTTGCACTCTTCCAGTGTACCTGCATCATTTGAGAGACCACAACACGTAGTATTATTTATATGTAATTATTTCGCTGTAAGAGGTGCAAGATGATCATATGACGGGGCATTGTGTTAAATTATACCTGTAGAATATAAACTGTAAACTGAACTATAAACATTTTTGTCTCAGTATTTGCATTTGCTTCTTTGAATGACATAAGATAAGACAAGATAAGATAAGATACGATAAGATCTTCATTTATCCCATGTGAAATTGCTGTGAGGCAGTTGCAATACAAAGCTGAAGGGCTGCAGATACAAAGAGTGCAATGTACATGGACTAAAATAACATTAGCAGAAAACCAAATGTATAGCAAATATGAAATCAAATATAGTGCAAATATAAAACTAGACAACAGGAAGATGCAAAAAACCAACAAGTGACTAGTATGGATGATATAAGTCAGGTTGCTTATAAATAATATATAAGTCAAAGCTGAGGTAGTTGGTGTAAAAGTGTGGGAGTGCATGGTTAACGCAGATTGTTCATGAATACGTATGTCCATGCTGTTTCCTTCATGTTGCGTTACTGCACATGATGTCTTGTGAGTCAGCTGTAACAAACTGAGTCATGATGACAACACTCCGATAAGGTACTGTGTGTGAGTGTGTGTGTGAGAGAGAAGGGAGGCGGGAGCCACCTCAAGTCCCTCTGACTCCGCTTGATGATTGAGTTAATATCTGTTTTGCGAAGACACAAGATCATCCCATGAAGACCTGCTTCAGAACTACTAGCGAGCTAAACTCGCCCCATATCCTCCTGCACCCATTTCACATACAGATATTCATGTTTTTTCTTTCTCATGTTGTTATGACATTCCTAATGAAAACCAACAGTGAGCACAGCAATCTGTTTTTCACTTCAAACCAAGAGAAATATTCATGCAAGTGGTCTGTTAAATGTCGTCATGCATTTGAAATCAGTGTCCTCAGTCCCCAGTATGAAAGATGTTAAAGTTCGCCTGCTCTGTGCTGCAGGAAACGGTTTAAGCCAAAGTTAGCTGCACTGGGGCCTCATGTGTTTGCATTACGACATCAAACTCGAACATCATCATGACTCAGTCATCGAAACTTTGAGAACTACTAGCTTAAGATTTTTGTTCCAAAATACTTTAAAATGGTCCGGTTAGCTGTTTATATGAAGAGGGATGAATTAAAGGCTCACCACTCAAGAAAAGTGTGTGTGTGTGTGTGTGTGTGTGTGTGTGTGTGTGTGTGTTACCTTTATTAGAAGAAGGTATAAGACGATCTATCATTCTGTTTGAACTGTCTATCTGCAAGCATGCACCACTGTACATGGTGATACTTTTGCAGTCCTTTGGGATGGTTGGACCACATGCCTGAAACGAGACAGTCCTGATCAGTAAATAATATGTTGCTGTCTTTACTGTGTGTTTGATGTAAGGCAGCAAGAAAGAGATTTCACCAGAAAGACAAAGAAAAGTTGAAGTGAATTGTGAATATTTGCAGTTTAATGGCTCACCACGGTGTTCTGTGTGGAGGGATTGCTTGTCATTGTCAAACCAAGAGACATGTTTACGGCAAAATCTGGCACTGCGTTGAAAACATTTGTCAGTCAGGTTCAAAAAACTGATTCAAGACAATTTGTGATAGCAACATAACAACAGTCTCAGTGACCACTACAAACAAGCTCCCGCCAGTAATATACCTCTTTATACTTCCTTTTGTTGTCTGATGACTATAACCCCAATTCCAAAAAAGTTGGGACGCTGTGTAAAGCATAAGGTCTGGACTGCAGGCAGGCCAGTCTAGTATCTGCACTCTGTTTCTATGAAGTCAGGCTGTTGTAGCACATGGAGAATGAGGCTCAGCCTTGTCCTGCTGTAATGAGCGGGGACATCCCTAAAAAAGACGCCGTCTGGATGGCAGCATATGATGCTCCAAAACCTGTATGTTGCTTTCTGTATTCACGGTGCCCTCACAAATGTGCAGGTTACCCATGATGCCATGAGCACTAACAAACCTCCATACCATCACAGATGCTGGCTTTGAATTTTGAGCTGGTAACAACTTAGATAGCTCTTTTCCTCTTTATTCCGGAGGACATGATGTCCATGACTTCCAAAAACAATTTGAAATATGGACTCGTCAGACCACAGCACACTGTTCCACTTTGTGTCAGGCCATCTCAGATGAGCTCAGGTTCAGAGAAGCTGGCAGTGTTTCTGGATGCTGTTGATATGGCCTTCACTCTGCATGGTAGGGTCTAGACTTGCATTTGTAGATGCAACGACAAAACTCAGGCCTTTTTGTGTTCACATTGTCAGTTCATTTGAAAGAGGACTCAGTTCTCTTTCTGGTCAATGTCAGCACGATGGGGTCTCTGTTCACACCATAGCCCACATAGTTTTGTTTTTACTTCAGTGTGTCACTGCAGTGCGGTTATGACGCCCACACTTTCAGATGAACTTAAAATAAGAGGAGAACCTTAGCATTTCTATGCTGTAGACTGTATTCTACATTCCACATCTGGAGACATGCAGTATCTTCTGTGGACCAACCTACTCCTCGTCCTGCATCCTGCCTGAACAAACAGACGAAATAAGCTGATGTGGTTTCGTCTGTTTTTCCAAGCGTCCCAGTGCAACAGCATGTGGTCTAGAGGGCTGAATACAATGGCAAAGAGCAAAGCGAACCTGGAGCGCCTTGTGTTCACAGTGCACAGATTAAGCAAACCACACAGCAGACTTGAAGCCAACCAGTTCTTTCGGCATGTTCACATATACCCAAAAAATGCTGAGTCACCACTTAGAGGGCTGATAAGGACCAAGTGTGAAAACACCCTTAAAATATGCAGAAACAAACAGAACTGTAGTGGAAACAACAACAAATTCTTGTTCTTGCTTTAATTCATCTGTTAACTACTAAAATCAACACACAAAAGATACTTTGAGAAAAGCTATCTCAGTATCTTTTCTAGAATTATCCTGAAACTAAATCTATAAGGTAGTCCACATAAGATCTTCTTGAACATTGGTCTTAAGAAGTTCTTAACCAAGCTCCTCATGCTTGTAATTTCTTTCAATGATGACTGGTTATCAGAATTATTACTTGTTTAGTTTAGTGTATATGAAGCATTTGGAAATGAGAAATTGCTTACATGAAACTGGTATTTCACGGCAGCTGTCGGTGGAGCATGCATATATCTGTCCCCTTCCATCTTGTGAATACTGGTAAAGAGGAGCACTGACCAGCAAGCTGTCGAAATACAACCAGACAAATATAGAAAAGAGCCAAATGAGACACACATTTTATTTCCTACATGACAATAAATGCTACGTGCTTTATCAGACATTAGAGTGAGACACACATGACTGAAAAGGCTCATGTTTAAACATCCATGCTTTGACTTACCTGGATGGTCTCTGCACCACCTGGTATCCAAATCCTTCAGCAGGGTTAGACAGGACCTTCCAAGCCTTGGGATCGATATTGAAACCAAGTGTGGTTTTTAACACTGAGGAATGAAGAAGAAAGAACCCCACTATTTTAATCTGATCATCTGATTTAACCCCACTCTGTGCAGACTGTTACTGCAACTTTAAAATGATTCTGCATGACACGTGTTTGATTTTGTTGGAAAATGTATTCTTTATGTGCTGCTTTTAGTTAATTCAAAGGGTCTAGCGCTGTGAATTAATGTCTGCCACAGCATCTTTTATGATAATACCACAAGGGGGCGCTAAAAACTGAAATTTTCAAATTCTAAACATAAAGGCCCTTAACAATTAGTGATATTAATAATGACATAATAATGACCAGTTGAGCCAGGCGTGCCAATTTACGCTTGTTTCATGCTTTGTTTCTTTTCAAAATAAACTTCGGTTTTGGCAGCAAATCTGCTGCGAGGGTCCTAAGGACAGAGGGATGTCATATGCTGTAAAGCCCTGTGAGGCAAATTGTGATTTGTGATATTGGGCTTTATGAATAAAATTGATTGATTGATTGATTGATTGATTGATTGATTGATTGATTGATTACATGCATTGTCTTTCAAGATACACTTCAGTTTTCTCAGGAAATTTAACGTTTACATACAGTCTCTTTCAAAATAAAAGCACGACATTGGTACAACACCGCAAATTATTGTTTTTTCTCCTTCAACAACAAATGCACGCGGTTACATTTTGGGGGGGAAACAGCAGTTTGGCTTTAGAGTCTTATGGGACGTGAACACCACTCTCCTTGGTGAAAGTTGGTGTTTGTTAGATCCATCCACCACCCATCTTGGCTGCCCTACTTGGACTTTCGCCACCTTAACTTTCATCCTTGTCCTGCTGTGTTTCCCCCTGACGCCACCAAGCGCCGTTATAGTTAATTGCATATCATGCCGATGTTAAGGGATGGCCTTTTTTGTCTGACGCCGCAAGTCACTGCCCAAGCACTGGATTTTGATGACTTCGGAGTGAGTGGGCTCAAAAAATCAAGATGGTGACAGCTGAAATGCCAAACTTGAGCCTTCAAAATGGGAGTCTATAAACCATTGGGTGAAGTCATGGTGGCCACATCTATTATTTTTACAGCCTATGGCACAGGCACGCTATGATGGTATTAAAATGACTCGATTTACTTTTTGTTTCAGTCAATGGTGACCTCTCCCATCCCATCTCTCCCACTGACCCATCCACCACCTCCCACTCACTCTATGCTGACTCTCTTGCTCTTTAAACTACAGGAGATGCTCAGAATGACAAAAAATGCTGCCAAGGCCATGTTCTGGCAGCAGTGGCCGCAGGCTTGATTCTAGCCTGTTGCTACGTGTGCTTAAACTGTCCAATTAATTAAAGGCAAAAGCCAAAAAAAAACCCACACACAAAAACAGGCTGCTGAAGGGTACCTCTGGGCGTTGATATTTGATGCCGAATGCTTGTGACCAAGTGTCAGTATTTGATGAGTTCTGAGTGAGACCAGGTTGGTCAATCATGTCAATTGCTGCTCATGAACCGAGGTCAAACAGTCAAACTAGGCAGCACTGATTGAATATGAATCATGATTACTGCATTTCCTATTTCTCACTTCAAATGTTTTCAGCATATTATAGTGTACTGTTCGCTGTAAAATGAGAAAGTTTACTCCGGCTGGTGGGCGGTGCTTGTTGGTACTTTGGTTAACTGTTTCCAGCATGGCAGCTGGGTCACCAACTTTCTCATTTAATAACTAAACAGTACACTAAAATTTGTTTCTGAGAACATTTGAGGTGAGAAATATACAATGCAGTGACAGAATCTTGATTCATAATTGATCAGTTTTGCCTAGTTTGACAGTTTAACTGCAGTCTACATGCAGTGATTAATATAACTGACAGCTGCGTTAGAGACTTCTCGGCTCTGACTGGCTGTTTTCAGTGCGCTGTGGTAATTTCTGGCAAATGACATTAGAGGCGGAAGGATAAGGAGGAGAGCCATGGAATTTTAACAGCAGAAATTGGCGTGGGGTTTTCTGACGATGAGTGATTTTCTTGCTTAAAGCCTTCCTTCCTTTTTTTTTTTTTTTTTCCTTTTTTGGCCATAGAGATTTTCTAAAAATGGTCAGTGAGACACAAACACTGACTGGCTTGAAAAAATGTTTCCTCATAGTTCCTCAGCGTTACAAGAGGTGGGAGCAGATAACAGCTTCCTCTTATTAGATCTGTTGAACCGCAGGCTGACACCTCTGGTAGATATTCCTGAATTTTGGTAGCCTGTATATATGTATATATATATTTATATATATATAAAAAAATATATATATATATAGACTAACATGCTCAGGTTCTCCTTTTTCTCATGGTTAGTAGAGCTTTAGGTGGGGAAGTGTCTCCATTTCTTGATTGTGCATCACTAAATACATTCTGAACTAAACTAAACCACCAGCAGCAGATAATATCACTAAGGTGGCTGCAGTTCCCGCTGAGAACAAGTGTCAGAGATGAATAGGATGTGAGTTGGTAAACACGCCTACGTAGAGTTCCATTGCAGGCTGTTTACAGAAAGTTTTAATTAATGCATAATAACGATTTAGGATGTCAGACTGTTGACCTGTCTAGAGTGACCAACGCCTCCAGTCACCCTGTAACCCAGCACTCACTAAGCAGATATACATAATGAATGAACACAGTGATGGATTATAATTTAGGATCTCACATTCAGTTACACAGGTGGCCACAAGAAAAGAAACTAGCATTTAGTTTGAGGTGAGAGGTGTTAAACCATCAGACTGAGAAGCAAAAATTCATTTGTGTTGGATTTCATGCCTTGATAAAAGTCTGTCAGTCACACCCACCTTTGCGCCATTTTGAATTGAGGCCAATGTTGACCAAATTTGGTGTGTGCCGGGCCCTGACAAAATGTCATGTGTTTATTTTTAAGTCTGTCATACACCTAATAGGACAAACATCCACTCTGTGCAAACTTTTAATGGCATTACAGTGACAGATGCAGCGGCAAAATCGCAGGTTTAGAAGGTCAAAAATCATCTGACATAAGTCTGACTCAATTTTTTTTTTTTTTTGCACTATACTTGTAATGTAATTGTAATTGTACAAAGCCATAATGTTCCCAGACAAACATTTTCTACACTTAAAATGAGAACATTTAGAGGAAGTATTGACACACGTAGTTTAATTCACAGAGGATGAAATACAAATGTGGCATTGATCATCTTAATTTTTGTACATATTGTTATGACAGTTAATAGTTTTTGAGACCTGGTGTAATAACTGATAATAGTAGGCTTCCAGGATGCCATTATAGGAACACAAATAAGTCAGAAAATGTCATTAAATGGAATGACAGGATCTTATTTTTACTGCTGGCACAAATATTAATAAAGAGGCAAAAACAGGAGGTTTAAATTTTCTTACCTGACAAGAATACTGCAGTAATAATTATCCAGTCCATTGTGTTACTCCCATGAAAAGTACTACAAGGGTGATGTATCCTCTGAGCTCATACGCTTGTATTTGGCAACTTTTGTGCTTTCTGGCAACCCACTTAACTATTTCTACCACAGAAACTGTCAAGGAGGGGGATGTCGAAAGCAAAATGCAGAAATCAAAAGGTGACGGCTCAGTGCTAAGGCAGCCAGTTAGAGGAACTCTGATGTAGGAGGAGTTGCAACACTTTCTGTTTTATTTGAAGTGTTGTTGCTTGGGTGCACAAAGCATAGGTGTTGTTTAATTGTTTGTTGGCTGTTTAAAAAAAAAATATAACGATCAATAATGAAATAAAACAACTCACAGTTCTTGGTAGGTATGGTGCTGAATTCCTTGCAGAAAAAAAGGAAGTGCCTGTTAGATACTGGTTGTGGGTTTTTTTTTCATGAAATTGTTCTTATCGGACTGAATCATTATTTCATCACTTCAAAGTTTTGACCGTATCCACAGCAGCAACAACAAACAGGCCTCTTGAGCATTCAGCTGTGTGCGTTAAGGCACAAGCTGCTTGCTTTCCTTGACACATTAAAATGGTTCCTTTTTTCCTTGGCAGTATTGTTGATGTCTCTCGTCTCCTTCCCAGACCGACTGGGGAAAGAGGAAGCTCAATTTCATATCAAAAATACATTTGAATTCATTATCTGGCCCAACTTCATCATAGGTAACTGAACACACACGAAAGCACTGTTTAAATGCGCTGTCTCACAAAAAGAAAACTAAAAATAGAAAAGGTCCATTTCTCCTTTTTGCTTTACTTCCTCTGCTCTGTCTCATCCCATCTATGAGCCTGTGTACCAGCTGATAGGAGGCAGGCACCACCAGCTTGTAGAGGAGTCAACCCTATCGCCAGAAGAAATGTTTGTATTGTACATTTCCTCAAATCACAAATATGTTACATTTGTAGGTTTCATATGGAGCAGATATGTTGAAAGTTGAGGTTTTTGCTTTCATTTTTATGTTGTGACACCACTGTGGTTAATGCAGGCTTAGGTTTAAGCACAAAGGCCACTTGGTTAGGGTTAAAAATACTCACCTAACAGTGGTCTGTTGCTAAGCAAGTGTTTCACATACTAGGTGTCACACCATCCACCTTTCTCTCCTCTTAATGATAAGAATCTCACCTCATATACATATAAACTACATCCCTTTAGAAATGTTGATATGATCAGTATGAAATGAGTTAACCTGTCTTTGGTTTGCAGAAAAAGACAATACCAATATTTTATTCTGGTGACTAACTAACTAACCTTAATTGACATGAGCTATTGTTTGGTACGTATTTTTGATTTCTCCTAGCTATTTGGGATCAGCGGGACCCAAACACAAAATTGTGTCCTGTGTTTATAATTCAGTAAACTATATTTCTACGTGTATTTTGTATCTACTCTGTGTTAAGACCTTTAATTTTAAAAAGCAGAGGTACTCGCATGTGTGTCCTGAGCTGAAAAAATGCCTTCCAATGAATGATTAGAGAAAAACCAAATCAAATATTGACTGAAGAAATGACTGCATCGTCTTAAATCATATGAGCGAATCATGAGTGAGCAAATAGGCCTAATACTTTTTCTTCATTTATTCATTTAATCTTGATGCTACTTTAATCATATAGTGGTCAAATTGTGTGCTGAACTAAAATAGTGTAAAGAGTATACAGTTGTCAGCTCTCAGTTTTCCAGGCAAACACAAGTTATGTAATTTTAAGACAATGTTCCTTTTACTCTCATCCAAATTTAATTTAAATTTGAAGCTTTATTTGGCCTCCTCTCTGACAAGATAGCTTAACATGGTTGGTACCAATGGGTGCCTCAGGTCCTCTAATATGATACCTCTGTCTTCACTGTAGCTTTAGGTTTTGTTTGCTAACAATAGTCTGCCTCACTTCTCGCCTTCAGCTCTGCCTCTAATACTTGCTACTTCCTCACATGTGTACATCGCATCTCTGCTCCTTTCATTGTCGTGTTCTCTCTGCACTCTGACTTTTCCTTTTAGTGGTCCCTGAAGTTTGGTTGAGGCATTCTGACTTTGCTAGTCAAGTTAAAAGTACATTTATTCATCACGTAAACACATAGAACTTGTACTGTTAGGGTCATCTGTACCCTTTGTCCAAACTTTTTCGAATGGGGCCCAGATAAAACAAGGTGAAAATACCTGGGGGCCAACTGATTCTCGCATCAAATGGATTTAAAAAAAAAAAAAAAAAAAAAAAAAAAGTGAGACAAATGCAACCACTTTTATCTTTTAATGAACTATTACGATGTGATGCCTGCCTACAAACTGTATGATAGTCCTGTCATTGTGAGGTGAAGGGTTAAAATGTAAAGTGATCTTGCTCGATTAACCATTATTGTGTAAAGGGCCACATATGGTATATTTTGAAAGTCAAGCAGAGGGCCGGTTAAAATTGGTCTGCGGGCCACAACTGGCACCCGGGCCAGACTTTGGACATGCCTGGATATAGAGTTTGTTTAATTACGTCATGAATAGTAAGAGAATCACTGCTGTCTTCCTCTGTGTGTGACAGAGAATAAAATGAAATATTCAGCCTGACTTTGTTCATGACTTCATCAAAAAAAAAAAAAAAAAAACCCTCATATTTTCAGAACCCCATTTGCTTTTCGATGATAAGCCAAGTGACCCTGCTTAGTCTGTGCCTTTTCTGCAACTTTGCATGTTATCTGTTTCAGCACACGACCTATGTACAGGAAATGACCCTTCTTTTCCTGCCACCTCTCACCAGAAATAAAGCGTTTTCTCGATTGTCAGTGACACACAAAGCCCAGTGCTCTGCTCGTCTCATCGGTGCGTCTGACTTGTGCTTTCTGGCAACCTACACGAGTGAGAAAATGAAACAGATACGAACCTTTGCCATTAAGCTCACCTGCTGACCCTTTTCTGACGAGTACAGACCATCGAGAAAGGTCACAAAAAGGTCAAGGATCATCGTACCAAGTTGCTGTGTCTGGATCTGATTTCTATGGGCAGGTTGGCAATGTTGTCACATGCTCTTTAAGCCTCCGTGTGAGCGTGCATGTGTGTCTGTGTGTGCACGCTGCATATAAGTAATCTTCCTCCATATACCCTTTCGAATGACCTCTGTGTGCTGAGATGCTCCTCTCAGTTTGAGACAGCAAATTTTGATCATGCTGCACTTGAATAGTGCATGAATTTATTTATGTATGCAACAAACAATCTTAAAAATGCCCTAAACCAGAATGCACAGGGTGCAGAGGACAATGTAGGGAACGCATCCAAATGAGAATAATTCCCCAATGTCATTTTAAAAAAATACTTTTTATAATATTTCCCCCTCCCCATCTTCCTGCCTAGTCATGCTATACCTTCACGTGATATTTCTACTCATCTCTCCCCTACTCTTTCCACTCTAACTGATCCTGACTCTGTCGCTTTCCCTGCCATTCACTGAAACACTCTTTGCCCTTTCACTAGCTGCTCACCACCATGTTACTCCAGCCCCAGTCTCTCTGAATGTCACAAGCCATCTCTGGTTGCGTCCAGTTCTTTTTATAGCTGGGAAGCTAAAATGTGAGGGGTCACAATGGGAGGATAAATACAAGGGCCAGCGGGCTGGAAGGGGTGTCGCAGACGAAGGCCGGATCTTCTCCCTCCCTCTCTCTTCTCTCTCAGCTCTCCTCCTCACCTCAAAGGTAACAGAACAGGAAATTTCACGACATCTCTGAGATGACTGCATTGCAATAATTGGCTTTCTTGTGCTGTCTGTTGTGCATTCTTCTGCAGACCTTTACCACATGCTAGAGATGTTACGTTTCACCAAATGTTCTAGCTCATGCAACTTTGTGGTTACTCAAAAAGTAGAGCTATCTGTGTGTCACATTTAACCCACAGACACACGCAGGGCCTCTTATTTAACTCTTGACAACTAACCACTGAAACAAACTGTAGTATCTCTTTTGTAACACATTCACTGCATCATGTATTTTAACATATAGCATTTTTACATGACCAACTAATTGTCCTTACTGAGCAGTTGAACTACTCATCTGTCTTGAGTGCATCACTGGTTGTTGCCACATTCCTGTTAATCTGATGAAAAGTTTCCACTGCATGTTTTTTTGTGGGCTTGGTTGTGACTCACTAGTATGGGTCAGCTGCTATTTAAAAATGCCCATATTTGCCCAGGCTGTGTGGTTTGTAATGTTCCTGGAGGTTGCATGCCTTCTGAACAAAGCGGTGCAAAGCTGCATGATTCTCTTTTATAAAATGGCTTCTTGCTGAGCTATAGTGCTTTACACTGTCCACTGTGTATATTTAGTCCTGCCAGTTGATAGAGGAGGCACAGACAGGGGGAAGTGAAGGGGGTGTGTGTAGAGGAGGTATGAGATAGGAGAGCATGGAGGGAGGAATGAGGAGGGAAGGGGAAGGGAAAGGTCAGGGATAAGAGGCTAGAAAATGGAATCGGTCATCTGCGTGCTTGTCATTTTTTTTTTTTTCTTTCAAGGGTGGTCAGATAAGTGAAGGGTGGGGCAGAGGAGGGCGGAAGGCTCTCTGACACTGGATCCCCTGTGCGACTGCGTGTTGTGCCTGAGGAGTAGTGTGTAATCCCAGCACATAAAGTGTCATATGGCACTGAGACAGTTTTGGCTGTGACAACTGTATAGTCACACGGTCAGGATGCCAGCTGGCCTGATTTTTAAAATGACAGGAGACAGACTTTAAAATGCGCAACCACGTAGTTAGACTCTTATTTCACCACTTCCTGCAGTCAATCAAATGTTTCGCACTTTCTCACACATCTACAAGAGAAACCACAGCCCCAAATGCCAATCTTTGCAGTTTGAATTCTGTTGAACTTTTCAACTTACAGTTGTGCCTAATTTTAGCTCTGTGTCTTGCCAAATGATATATTTTTTTATTCTATTTTGTATTTTGTATTTCCTAATTACCTTATCCTTTGGCTTCCTCCTAGAGTCAGGATGCCTCACGCATACCCCTTCCTCACTCCTGAGCAGAAGAAGGAGCTCAGTGATATTGCTCAGAGGATCGTCGCTCCCGGCAAGGGAATCCTCGCCGCAGATGAGTCCACTGGTATGGAATTTTAAGGCAACATACTTTTTTAGAGTTTTAAAAATCCTCAATTAGTCATTTTGGACAGCCAAGAGTTATAGATTGACTCAGTGAACTTTCTGCCAGCAGTCTATAAATGTCACAACATAGCTGGCATGTGTGTACATGATAAGGAAGTTATTCGAAATCTGTTAAAGATAATCATGAACACAGTTAGTTTATGACTATGTACATTGTTTCAGAACTGAAGAGACACTTTTCTGCAAATGTCTGCCAATACTCAAACATACACACAGCAGAAGTCCACAGACTGATCCAGCTTTCATCTACCTTATGTCTCCACAACCTCCAGGCAGCGTTGCCAAGCGCTTCCAGAGCATCAATGCTGAGAACACTGAGGAGAACAGGAGGCTGTACCGCCAGCTCCTCTTCACCGCTGATGACCGCATCAGCCCTTGCATTGGTGGCGTCATCCTCTTCCATGAGACCATGTACCAGAAGACCGACGATGGCAAGCCCTTCCCCCAGTACCTTAAAGAGAGAGGCATGGTGGTGGGCATCAAGGTTGACAAAGGTGTTGTCCCCCTGGCCGGAACCAACGGCGAGACAACCACCCAGGGTGAGCGAAGAACAGATTTAGACACAAAGGGAGTCAACATCTCTTAATCCCTGTGTCTAATTTATACTCACTTATGTGTCCTCTCCGTCTTTCACAGGTCTCGATGGACTGTATGAGCGCTGCGCCCAGTACAAGAAGGATGGTGCTGACTTTGCCAAGTGGCGCTGTGTGCTGAAGATCACCCCCACCACTCCCTCAAGACTGGCCATCATTGAGAATGCCAATGTCCTGGCCCGCTATGCCAGCATCTGCCAGATGGTAAGACAAAGGACAGAGCACGAACATATTTCCACATAACCTTATAAGCTTCATGGCAAGGACGGATCTAGGCAAGGCAAGGCAAGTTTATTTGTATAGCACAATTCAACACAAGGTAATTCAAAGTGCTTTACAGAGACATTAAAAGCAACAAGACACAATTTAAAACAATAAAAACGGTTGATTAAAAAGGGAAATAGAAATTGAGAATGATAGTGATAATAATAAAATACAGTAACATAAAATAAAAACAGGCTCAATACATTGAACAGTCAGGATAAGAAAAGAAGTAGAATAATAAAAGGCATAAATCAGCAGTGTGTAGTTAAAAAGTACGGGCAGTAGAATACAGCAGGTAAGTATTTAATCTAAGTATACAATGGTGGATCTTCCTGTAGGCCACATATACAGCTGCCTAGGGTGCCACTGGGGAGGAGGGGGGCTGGGGGGAGCCGAAAATGACAGTGGCCTCCACCTGCAAAATGTCACTCAGACACATACTGACCAGGGGGAGACTCAATATAGACACAGAGAGACATAGAATGACTACAAAAGACAGAAAATAACTAGAAAGAGATGCAAAATGACTACAAAGAGACATGAACAACTACAAAATGACAGAAAATGACCCACAAGTAGACACAGTTGACTACAGAAGGACAGAAAATAACTACAACAAGACACAAAAGGACATAAAATGGCTACATAGAGACACAAAATGACTTCCAAAAGAGAAAATAACCAAAAGAGACACAAAATAACCACAAAGGGATACAAAATGAACACAAAGAGAAACTAATGATGGACACATAATGACTACAAAGACACATAAAATGACTCCAAAGAGACACAAAATGACTACAAAATGACAGAAAATGACCACAAAGAGACACAAAATGACTCCAAAGAGACACAAAATGACTACAAAATGACAGAAAATGACCACAAAGAGACACAAAATGACTACAAAGAGACACAAAATGACCACAAAGAGACACATAATGACTACAAAGACACATAAAATGACTACAGAGATACAAAATGACTACAAAGACACACAAAATGACAACAAAAAGACACAAAATGACCACAAAGAGACACATAATGACTACAAAGACATAAAATGACTACAGAGATACAAAATAACAACAAAGAGACACAAAATGACTACAAAGAGACACAAAATGACCACAAAGAGACATAAAATGACTACAAAGAGACACAAAATGACTACAAAGGGACATATGACAACAAAGAGACATAAAATGACTACAAAGATACAATAAATGACAACAACGGGACACAAAATGACTACAAAGAGACGAAAAATTACTACAAAAGGGGCAAAACAATCACAGACCAAAAAAAAAAAAAAAAAGAACAAAGCAATTAAAAAATGAGGGGAAAAAAGAGACACAAGAGACTAAACAACCAACCCAGTCACATTGTTGGATTTTTCAGTGGCCTCAAAACCTTCAGTTGCACTGTTGTGATGTGTCATGACAAACTTGGTTTTGGGCCTATCTTTAATGTTGCCACCATGTCACTGACTTCCTGTGTGGTTCATTGGGTGGAGCTGATAAGGTATCAAAACAGTGTGAACTTACAAAACCTCTGAAGCAATTTAATGTGAATGTTTCTGCACTGTTGAAAGATATGTTACCTCTCACTGTGATACTTGCACAACGATTTCAGTATGTTGCAGATAATAATTCAAGGTGATTCAAAATTCCATTAGGACTCTTTATACCAAAAAATCAAATATTTTACATTTATCTATTTTTACAGTAAATTAAGAAATGAAAGTAGCTGTTTTACTTCTGGTCAAGATGGTCTCCAGAATTTATAAAGTGTTGATTTATTAAGTCCTGCTGTGATTTAATGAACATACACTTAATAAAACCTCTTCAAATCTGGACCAGGTTTAGAAACCACAGAAACAATAAGAAACTCATACATAACACTCACAGTATGTCCCCACTGCAGTTCTTATTTCTTCCTTACTATCAGTTTGCTTCCTGTCATGCTAACACAGTCACTTTGACTCTCCGCTGTCCTCAGCACGGCATTGTCCCCATTGTGGAGCCTGAGATCCTCCCTGATGGTGACCATGACCTGAAGCGCTGCCAGTACGTCACTGAGAAAGTCTTGGCTGCCGTCTACAAGGCACTGTCCGACCACCATGTCTACCTGGAGGGCACCCTGCTCAAGCCCAACATGGTTACCCCCGGACACTCCTCCTCACACAAGTACAGCAACCAGGAGATTGCCATGGCCACTGTGACTGCCCTGCACTGTGCCCCTGCAGTCCCTGGTGAGCTGGATGTGCACAATACTCTTGACATGCACACATTTGCAAACTTTGCAGACACAATTCTGTACAGTATTCACTCACATGTCTACAGAAATGCATTGCTAAACTCTCATGCTCTTCCTGTACAGGCATTACTTTCCTGTCTGGTGGCCAGAGTGAGGAGGAAGCCTCTATCAATCTGAACGCCATGAACCAGTGCCCTCTGCACAGGCCCTGGGCCCTGACCTTCTCATACGGCCGTGCCCTGCAGGCCTCTGCCCTCAAAGCATGGGCCGGCAAGAAGGAGAATGGAAAGGCATGCCAGGATGAGTTCATCAAGAGGGCTCTGGTACGTGTGAATATAAATAGAAATGTTTCTTTTTTACACATATGCTGCGGTAGAGAACAATATGAACTGTAAGCACTGTATTGTGCATTCAGTAATGCTGTTGTTTTATCTCTTACAGGCTAACAGCCAGGCCTGTGTGGGCAAATATGTGTCTGCTGGAGGCAGCACTGCTGGCGGAGAGTCACTGTTTGTGGCCAACCACGCTTATTAAGCATGGACACTCACCGTTTCACTTTCCACCTTCTCCCCGCCACATTACGTCACCATGGAAACATCCTCGTTGGCTCCACCTATGAAACTGCTACTGAACAACAGCCCTTCAATAGCATATTGGTAGAAAGTGAAGGGGGGGAAACTTCCACTTGTGTTGTTGGTACAGCAAGGAGATTCGGAAAAAATGTTCTGCCTCCATTCCCTTACCTTTTATTTTTAAAAACTTTTTCAGGTGAAGATTCCACACTCTTTTACATGACTTGTACTATTTTATTCCTTGGTCTGATTCCATCAAGTGCAGTATATGTTTTATACTGGTACCATGGAATAAAGTCTTTACCCTAACATGTTGCTTTACTTCCTTTTTGTGTCTTTGTAGAACATTATTGTATATCTGCAAAGCTAACAAATGACTACAAAGACACATAATGACTACAAAGAGACATATAATGACTACAAAGAGACACATAATGACTACAAAGAGACATAATGATTACAAAGAGACACATAATGACTACAAAGAGACACAAAATGACTACAAAGAGACATAATGATTACAAAGAGACACATAATGACTACAAAGAGACACAAAATGACTACAAAGAGACACATAATGACTACAAAGAGACATAATGATTACAAAGAGACACAAAATGACTACAAAGATACATAATGACTACAAAGAGACACATAATGACTACAAAGAGACACAAAATGACTACAAAGACACATAATGACTACAAAGAGACATAATGACTACAAAGAGGCACAAAATGACTACAAAGACACATAATGACTACAAAGAGACACATAATGACTACAAAGAGACACAAAATGATTACATAGACACATAATGACTACAAAGACACATAATGACTACAAAGACACATAATGACTACAAAGAGACACATAATGACTACAAAGACACATAATGACTACAAAGACACATAATGACTACAAAGAGACACATAATGACTACAAAGAGACATAATGACTACAAAGAGACATAATGATTACAAAGAGACACAAAATGACTACAACGACACATAATGACTACAAAGAGACACAAAATGACTACAAAGAGACACACAATGACTACAAAGAGACATAATGACTACAAAGAGACACATAATGACTACAAAGAGACACAAAATGACTACAAAGACACATAATGACTACAAAGAGACACAAAATGACTACAAAGACACATAATGACTACAAAGAGACATGATTACAAAGAGACACATAATGACTACAAAGACACATAATGACTACAAAGAGACACAAAATGACTACAAAGAGACACATAATGACTACAAAGAGACATAATGATTACAAAGAGACATATAATGACTACAAAGAGACACAAAATTACTACAAAGACACATAATGACTACAAAGAGACACATAATGACTACAAAGACACATAAAATGACAACAGAGACACAAAATAACAACAAAGAGACACAAAATAACAACAAAAAGACACAAAATGACCACAAAGAGACATAAAATGACTACAAAGACACATACAATGACTACAGAGATACAAAATAACAACAAAGAGACACAAAATGACTACAAAGAGACACAAAATGACCACAAAGAGACATAAAATGACTACAAAGGGACATAATGACTACAAAGAGACATAATGATTACAAAGAGACACAAAATGACTACAAAGACACATAATGACTACAAAGAGACACAAAATGACTACAAAGAGACACATGACTACAAAGAGACATAATGACTACAAAGAGACACATAATGACTACAAAGAGACACAAAATTACTACAAAGACACATAATGACTACAAAGAGACACATAATGACTACAAAGAGACACAAAATGACTACAAAGACACATAATGACTACAAAGAGACATAATGATTACAAAGAGACACAAAATGACTACAAAGACACATAATGACTACAAAGAGACACAAAATGACTACAAAGACACATAATGACTACAAAGAGACATAATGATTACAAAGAGACACATAATGAGTACAAAGAGACACAAAATTACTACAAAGACACATAATGACGACAAAGAGACACATAATGACTACAAAGACACATAAAATGACAACAGAGACACAAAATAACAACAAAGAGACACAAAATAACAACAAAGAGACACAAAATGAATACAAAGACACATAATGACTACAAAGAGACACATAATGACTACAAAGAGACATAAAATGACTACAAAGAGACATAATGATTACAAAGAGACACAAAATGACTACAAAGAGACACATAATGACTACAAAGAGACATAATGATTACAAAGAGACACATAATGACTACAGAGACACAAAATAACAACAAAGAGACACAAAATGACTACAAAGAGACATAATGATTACAAAGAGACACATAATGACTACAGAGACACAAAATAACAACAAAGAGACACAAAATGACTACAAAGAGACACATAATGACTACGAAGAGACAGAACTTGACCACAACGAGACATAAATGCATAGGAAAAACAGAAAATGACTACAAAGAGACCCAAAATTACTACAAAGACACAGAAAATGACCCTAAAGGGACACTATATAATAATAAAAACAGGCTCAATACATTGAACAGTCAGGATAAGAAAAGAAGTAGAATAATAAAAGGCATAAATCAGCAGTGTGTAGTTAAAAAGTACGGGCAGTAGAATACAGCAGGTAAGTATTTAATCTAAGTATACAATGGTGGATCTTCCTGTAGGCCACATATGCAGCTGCCTAGGGTGCCACTGGGGAGGAGGGGGGCTGGGGGAAGCCGAAAATGACAGTGGCCTCCACCTGCAAAATGTCACTCAGACACATACTGACCAGGGGGAGACTCAATATAGACACAGAGAGACATAGAATGACTACAAAAGACAGAAAATAACTAGAAAGAGATGCAAAATGACTACAAAGAGACATGAACAACCACAAAATGACAGAAAATGACCCACAAGTAGACACAGTTGACTACAGAAGGACAGAAAATAACTACAACAAGACACAAAAGGACATAAAATGGCTACATAGAGACACAAAATGACTTCCAAAAGAGGAAATAACCAAAAGAGACACAAAATAACCACAAAGGGATACAAAATGAACACAAAGAGAAACTAATGATCTAATGATGACAAAGAGACACATAATGACTACAAAGACACATAAAATGACTCCAAAGAGACACAAAATGACTACAAAATGACAGAAAATGACCACAAAGACACATAAAATGACTATAAAGAGACACAAAATGACTACAGAATGACAGAAAATGACCACAGAGAGACATAAAATGACTTTAAAGAGACACAAAATGACTTAAAAGAGACACAAATTGACTACAAAGACACATAAAATGACTACAGACACAAAATGACTACAAAGACACATAAAATGACTACAGAGACACATAAAATGACTACAAAGAGACACAAAATGACAACAAAAAGACACAAAATGACCACAAAGAGACATAAAATGACTACAAAGACACATAAAATGACTACAGAGATACAAAATAACAACAAAGAGACACAAAATGACTACAAAGAGACACAAAATGACCACAAAGAGACATAAAATGACTACAAAGGGACATATGACAACAAAGAGACATAAAATGACTACAAAGATACACAAAATAACTACAAAGAAACAATAAATGACAACAACAAGACACAAAATGACTACAAAGAGATGAAAAATTATTACAAAAGGGGCAAAACAATCACAGACCAAAAAAAAAAAAAAAGAACAAAGCAATTAAAAAATGAGGGGAAAAAAAGAGACACGAGAGACTAAACAACCAACCCAGTCACATTGTTGGATTTTTCAGTGGCCTCAAAACCTTCAGTTGCACTGTTGTGATGTGTCATGACAAACTTGGTTTTGGGCCTATCTTTAATGTTGCCACCATGTCACTGACTTCCTGTGTGGGTCATTGGGTGGAGCTGATAAGGTATCAAAACAGTGTGAACTTACAAAACCTCTGAAGCAATTTAATGTGAATGTTTCTGCACTGTTGAAAGATATGTTACCTCTCACTGTGATACTTGCACAACGATTTCAGTATGTTGCAGATAATAATTCAAGGTGATTCAAAATTCCATTAGGACTCTTTATACCAAAAAATCAAATATTTTACATTTATCTATTTTTACAGTAAATTAAGAAATGAGTGTTCAAAGTGTTGATTTATTAAGTCCTGCTGTGATTTAATGAACATACACTTAATAAAACCTCTTCAAATCTGGACCAGGTTTAGAAACCACAGAAACAATAAGAAACTCATACATAACACTCACAGTATGTCCCCACTGCAGTTCTTATTTCTTCCTTACTATCAGTTTGCTTCCTGTCATGCTAACACAGTCACTTTGACTCTCCGCTGTCCTCAGCACGGCATTGTCCCCATTGTGGAGCCTGAGATCCTCCCTGATGGTGACCATGACCTGAAGCGCTGCCAGTACATCACTGAGAAAGTCTTGGCTGCCGTCTACAAGGCACTGTCCGACCACCATGTCTACCTGGAGGGCACCCTGCTCAAGCCCAACATGGTTACCCCCGGACACTCCTCCTCACACAAGTACAGCAACCAGGAGATTGCCATGGCCACTGTGACTGCCCTGCGCCGCACTGTGCCCCCTGCAGTCCCTGGTGAGCTGGATGTGCACAATACTCTTGACATGCACACATTTGCAAACTTTGCAGACACAATTCTGTACGGTATTCACTCACATGTCTACAGAAATGCATTGCTAAACTCTCATGCTCTTCCTGTACAGGCATTACTTTCCTGTCTGGTGGCCAGAGTGAGGAGGAAGCCTCTATCAATCTGAACGCCATGAACCAGTGCCCTCTGCACAGGCCCTGGGCCCTGACCTTCTCATACGGCCGTGCCCTGCAGGCCTCTGCCCTCAAAGCATGGGCCGGCAAGAAGGAGAATGGAAAGGCATGCCAGGATGAGTTCATCAAGAGGGCTCTGGTACGTGTGAATATAAATAGAAATGTTTCTTTTTTACACATATGCTGCGGTAGAGAACAATATGAACTGTAAGCACTGTATTGTGCATTCAGTAATGCTGTTGTTTTATCTCTTACAGGCTAACAGCCAGGCCTGTGTGGGCAAATATGTGTCTGCTGGAGGCAGCACTGCTGGCGGAGAGTCACTGTTTGTGGCCAACCACGCTTATTAAGCATGGACACTCACCTTTACACTTTCCACCTTCTCCCCGCCACATTACGTCACCATGGAAACATCCTCGTTGGCTCCACCTATGAAACTGCTACTGAACAACAGCCCTTCAATAGCATATTGGTAGAAAGTGAAGGGGGGGAAACTTCCACTTGTGTTGTTGGTACAGCAAGGAGATTCGGAAAAAAATGTTCTGCCTCCATTCCCTTACCTTTTATTTTTAAAAACTTTTTTTCAGGTGAAGATTCCCACACTCTTTTTACATGACTTGTACTATTTTATTCCTTGGTCTGATTCCATCAAGTGCAGTATATGTTTTATACTGGTACCATGGAATAAAGTCTTTACCCTAACATGTTGCTTTACTTCCTTTTTGTGTCTTTGTAGAACATTATTGTATATCTGCAAAGCTAACAAATGACTACAAAGACACATAATGACTACAAAAAGACACATAATGACTACAAAGAGACATATAATGACTACAAAGAGACATAATGACTACAAAAAGACATAATGATTACAAAGAGACACATAATGACTACAAAGAGACATAATGACTACAAAAAGACATAATGATTACAAAGAGACACATAATGACTACAAAGAGACATAAAATGACTACAAAGAGACACATAATGACTACGAAGAGACAGAACTTGACCACAACGAGACTTAAATGCATAGGAAAAACAGAAAATGACTACAAAGAGACCCAAAATTACTACAAAGACACAGAAAATGATCCTAAAGGGACACTAAATGACTACAAAGAGACATAAAATGACTAAAGAGACACAAAATTACCAGAAAATGACATGAAATGACCACAAGTGCAGTATATGGTTTATACTGGTCCCATAACATGTTGCTTTACTTTTTTTTGAGTCTTTGTAGAACATGAGAGTCAGTGTAGCTTTCAAACATCATTAGAGCTTTACTCATCAGAAAACACCTTGATCAGATCCACAGTTAAGTTTGTCTCTTTAAGGGCATGGCTGTTTGTTCTGCTGGCACTTGGATAACTGGTGGAAAGAGAAAAGTGAGCATCATCATCCACCAAGTCATAACTTGCAGATGGCTTATAGCTCCACTGAGTGGCCTGATATGGCCAGCCTACTGGCACATTGTCTGTCAATAGACCCTTCCTTAACAAATGTTGGGTTGGACATGTTTGGCCCTAAAGCCCAGTTCAGACCACAGATTTGCGATGAGCTGAGACATGCAACTGCTTGCAATGCACTGTTCTGCAACGTTCTAAAAACCTGATGGTTCACACCAATGCAACTAGATGAGATGCTGTATCATCTCCATGCAACAACTCTCTGCAGCTCGACTCTGCAACTTTGCAGCTTGTACAGGCTTATTTTGTGGCTGAACAGAAATTGTAGCTTCATAAAATATGAATGAGGACAGTGATAGTGAGATGCATTTTGAAAAACAGAAATAAAACTAGCATTTACAGTTTTTACCCGTTGCTTGAACACGTTTTGAACTTGGCTCATTGTGTCAAAACTCAACACACAAGCAAATAAGACACAACACTGGGAAATAAACCATTCACATCTATGTCAAATTGAAACTCTGCTATCAAAACCTAACAATCCTTTGTCAAAATGTCACTCTGATGACAAAATGATATCCACTTACATCATATGAATACACTTTCAGATCAGCAGCAACACACTAGTCTACTTTATATAAAACACTGCAGTCTTTTGTTTTCACTGTTTTTATTCAGTTCCACAGAAGGCATGTTTTCACAGCAACCAAAAAATGAAATACTCAATTCAAAATCATTACATTACAGTAGTGTATTTTACAGTACAGTAAATTCAGTTAAAGCAAAAATAAAACAAAAATAAAACAAACAATACACTACTGTAAACACAGAAAAACACAATTGTGTGCAAGTGGGCTTATGGATCCTGCCGTCTGTTGGGGTCTGGCCACAGGATCTCATCAACATCACAAGCAATGTCTTCTCTCGCTAAGCATTGGGAAAAATATCCCCTTGTGAATCCATCCCTGGATTGACCTTACTTCAGTGTCTCCGCAGGCCTGTTCCATTGCCTGCAGAAGAGGCATACGGGCATGTGGTTGGGGGTCACATACGAACCATCTCCAAGTGGAAAAGAATTCCTCTATAGGATTTAGAAATGGCGAGTAAGGGGGCAAGTACATAACTTCAAATTGATCATGGTTGGTGAACCAGTACTGGACCAGAGCAGTCCGATGGAAACTAACATTATCCCAGACAACAACAAACCTGGGCTGCTCTGGTCTATCCTGTACAACTGCATCATGAAGTGCATCTAGAAATGTGATTATGTGTTGTGCATTATAGGGACCCAGTTTGGTGCAGTAGCCATCGAAGACTTATGGCGGCACACAATGTGATATTTCCCCCGTGCTGCCCCGGGGCGTGCACAATTGCCCTTTGGCCAATTATATTACGTCCCCGTTGTCTGTTTTTGCTAAGGTTGAATCCAGCCTCGTCAATGTAAATACATTCATGAGGCTGGGCAGCTCCATCCATGTCCAAGATTCTCTGTAACAAAAAATACATATTGTGGATGGCTTTACTCAAAGCACACAACTACACTACGACACATACAGAACTGCCCCACCCCACCACACAGGTACCTGTGTAGCTTTCTGAATGTATCTATGTGGTACTGATCCAGTGGTACATATTCAGCCGTTACTGGACTGCACCCATTCTGTATTGTAAATGTAAAGGACTGTGACACTTACCTGTACATATTCATGTCGAAGTTCCTTGACCCTGACACCGTTCCTCTCAAATGGGATGAATTGCTTCATGGTCATGTTGTGCTTTACCAAGATGCGTCCGATAGTGGTAATGCTTACTCGATTTATGTTGTTGAATACTTGCCTATCTGCAAGTATTTGTTGCTGTAGCTGGTGGAGACAGATTGCATTGTTTGCTCTGACTAGGTTCACTATGGTAAGTTCCTGCTGTTGGGTGAGCAGGCGTTGGCGTCCACCCCCAGTAGGTCTTCTAGCCATTCTGTAGAAAAATGGAACCACAAATTGTTATTGTTTGCTCCTTTTTTACAGTACTGTATATAACTGTACTTTACTGTATTTACCATACACAGTACTGAAACATCTCAACACGTTATCACGGTACGTTTCACAAAACTACCACTTTTGTTCGAAAAGGAGCTTTAGCCACCCTGCAATACAGTACATGTGATACGGTAACGTGATACGATACAGTACTGTAAATACTCTAGATACAGTCTGAGTAGAGTAGAGAGCTGAAGACATACCTGTTTTCCAGTCGGAATGTCCTTATTATGGATGAAACGGTGAAACGGCTTAGATTAGGGTGGACCCTCTTCCCTCATGGTCAGGCCATGGTTTATGACATGGTCCACCGAAGTTGCTCTTATGTCATCCAAAATAATGGTCCTTGCATGGCCTCTTCGACCACGTCCTCCTCTCTCTCTCTCTCTCTCTGTCTTCTTCTTCCTCTGCCTCTAGCTCTCCCTGCCTCCATGCTTGCAAAGTTCTCAAAATGGCTTAGGTAACTGAGGCCTTTTTGTAGCTGGCTGATTGGTGTTCAGTTTTGTAAGTAAGTATTTTCAGTTAACCAATGTGTGTTGTATTTTGAATAGATGTGTTTTCCCAATGGTACCCTGAGATTTCATTTTTGAACTAAGTGTCTTATGTATGAAATAGTGTGTAGTGTGCAGGAGCAAGTGTGTTGCAGAAAGGAGCAAGTGTGTTACAGAATTGCAACTAAAGTGCAAAGCAGCGCATTTGTTTAAGGTATGGTTACACTTTGTTTAAGGTATAGTAACAACAACTTCAAGTTATGTTACTTTGGTTTAAGCATGTGTCTATAGTGTTCAAGCAATGGGTAAAAACTGTAATCAGTCAATGAGAATGTGTATGTGTGGAGGGGGCATAAGTATACAGCAAGCAGCAGCAGCAGCAACCCACTGTCCAACCACAGCACACCATAAGGACAGAAACGGAGGTCTTGGTGGGGATGGAGCGACTGCCGCAGCAAGCCAACACGCCGTCTGCAGTCATTTTGACATGGCCAGACTTTACGTTCTTGCAGGTGACACCATCAGCCGGTTTGAGTCGAGCGCAGACCATCCTGGTCACACCAACTTTTCCCTGCAACAATTTAAAGTGGTTTCGTCTCGTCGTAAATCTTTGGTTAGAGTACACTTTAGAGTGTCTCCCCACCAGAGGAGGCCTTTCACACAACAAACAGCAGGTTGTAATATATACACGTATGATTGTAAGAGACAGCATGAAAGAACTTTTAGGTACAGGCATATGGATGGCAGCTGATATGCAATCGAACATTTGCATATAGAAAGCATTTGTCAATAATTACAGTACTGCAATTCTCACCCATATCTTTATTTTTCCGACAAAAATATTCCAAATACCATCTGCAAACACCTCAGAGAGACAAATCAGTTATCTCTTTTAACCTTCTTGCATAAAAAAGAGGGACAAAACTTTTTCTGAGGCCTGTAACAGATAGTTTCTTCTTCCCCAAATGCCAAGGTAGACGAAGCATCAAGGATTTGTTGTCTAACGTGTAATAACGCCAGACGGGGAGTGTTTAGTTACAGCTAAGCTATTTCAGTTTTTTATAAGTATTTTTTAATGCATTTCTGTGTTTCATTATAGTCACATTAAAAAAACACAGGTATCATTGACAGGAAGTTATGTCATGTGACCAGTAATCAGGAAGTTAACAAGCATGACTGAGAGATCATTGTTTGATTGTTTCTCAGCTAATCCAGCAACATCTGCATCCATCACATGCCTCTGGGAGCATTGTGGGTACGTATTGTTTGTTTTACTGTTATCTGCAAGTGCAGATCATTATTTTGGCAGCAGCTTAACATTCTGTTAACTCTGATGTTAGAAATCTACTAAGTTACTATTGCTAATGACTACACTGTTCCTAGGCCACTGGAAGTTTATGTGTGAAATATTATAATAAATAAACAGTGTTGAGGGGGTTACTTTTAATTGATAAACTTTATTTATATAGTGCCTTTCAACATACAGTTACAGAGTGATTTACAGTAAAACTAAACACATTTAAAAACTAAAACGTCATAACATGTCACCAAGGTAAAGACTTAGAGAAAATTAGAAAATTAAAGAATGGAAAATGTATTTCACTACAGATAACTGAGTAAATGCCCTAACATGTAAATTGTAACATATTCCATTACCTTAACTGAGTAATATATTCTAAATACTTTGGATTACTAGTAGAATACTTCAAAACCGTCTCACTGAGGATATTTGGCTGGGTCTTATGTGCCATGCCAAAAACAGACGACAGTGTCCCGGCTGTGCATCTCCTCTGCCATTGTCCTGTGGCAGGTTCACTGCAAACACTTTTTTAACCTGTTTATTGGTAAAGCATGTTGTATATGAATTTTACATCATGTCCTAACAGCAAGTGAGTGTAGCTCGCTGTCCACATTGAATCTGATGAATATGAGCTTCTGTTACGTCATGTAAACAAACCATGTACCCATCAGCTGTGCGCTTCACTGGCGACATAACCACTTTGGTGAGATGGTATTGGTATCTTTCTATGTTTGTACTTTTATACTGTGCTATTTACTGGAAACGACATGTAGCCAGCAGCAAGTAGGTTGTTATTAGTGATGGTCATCTACCAGAAACTTTCAGCTCCCTGGCGATCACCTTCCAGCCAGCTGCCATCTGGGTTTAGGTTTTTTTTTTTTTTTAAAGATTTTTTTTAGGGCATTTTGCCTTTATTGGACAGGACAGGTAAGTGTGAAAGGGGGACAGAGAGAGGGGGGATGACATGCAGCAAAGGGCCACAGGCTGGATTCGAACCCAGGCCGCTGCGGCAACAGCCTTGTACATGGGGCGCCTGCTCTACCACTAAGCCACCGACACCCCTGGGTTTAGGTTTTTGTCGCTAAATGAGATGTTAGAATCAGCCATTCTTCATCCCGTCAGCTAATAAATAGAAACAGGATGTCCGACAAAGCTTCCCTCAAAACAGCAGCGCTGCGTCGCTTGCATCCTGTTAGAAAATTTCAGTTGAAAACAATGCAATCAAACACTTTCTTTCTGACACTTGTTCACCCCGCATTCATGCAGGACATGGTATTAGAGCAAAAAAAAAAAACAATAATTACTTAAAGTAATCTATTTTAAAGACTGTATTCAGAATACAACTAATTGAAACTGTAACAGAATACGTTCACTCTTATTTCTGTCATTCTGTTATGTTGTTACTCCCCAGCCCTGTAACTAAATGGAAAGATGATTAATTGCATGTTAAGATATAATCCCATATACTTCATTTGAACTTAAGTATACAACAAATACATACAATCTGTTACAGATTTGAAAGAAAGGGTGAGAGGCAATTCATTTTGAAGATTGAGTTGGTATATTTGTGTGTACATGTTACAAGCATGCAGAGAGTTATGCTTTTTGTATGTTTTATCTTGATGCTACGAAGCATTTATCTGCCTGTCAAGATTTACACATCACATTTACAGAGGGCAGATTTTAAAGTTAGTCTTTTATTTTAACCCATCATGACTGATAGAGAAAAACCTGACAATGGTTTATTAACTGCACTGTGATGGCACTGATAACATGGATGGCTCTATACCATCATCTATAAGAATGACTGCCTTGTTAGAGAAGATGTGTTGTATGTTCAGTGAAGTTTGTGGTACGTAAAAATAGGCCAGTAGGAAATAATTAAGTGCAATGCAGAAGAAAAAAAAAATCAGCAGAGACCAAAATTTGTTCCACATCTACAGTGTGGTGACACTTTCACCACACGAACTCTGCCACAATCGTCATGATGTTCTATGTAAGTACAACCTTTGCTAAATGATTTAAAAGACAAACATAACCCAACACAACAGAAGAAGACATAAGAAGTTGTGTGCGCAAAACCCTGCTAGATAGCTACAATGTGCTGCAGGAACACTGTCACCAAGATGATCATCAATCCGAGCTCAGCTGCAACAGTTGATGGTGCGGAAGATGTAGTTGGAGGACCTGTGGAATTCAAAGCTGGAACCACTGGGGCAGTCATATTTGGAGCTGCTGTGGCAGTTATATTTGGCGCCACTGTGGTTGCATTTAAGCTGGGACACACAAAGCTGTCATCTGGGTCGGTGCCACTGGAGGTGAATGACACAAAGCTAACATTTGACCCCGCCACTTGTTCCATGATCCAATCCTGGAATTCAGACACTCGGGCATAGACTTCAGGGAAATCACCCAGAGCACAAGGTACTCCAAAACTGGTAATGCCAGCCTGGATCCACTTGGTGTTTTGTTTGCATTGCAAAGGTCCACCACCATCCCCCTGAAAAAGGACAGACAAAACACAAACAATTGACAACTGACAAAAGACTGGAATAGCCTTACCTAGCCTAGATATGCTGAAACTATTTAAGAGGGATGTAACACAAATTATAGTATTGTAACCAGAACCAGTGACTTGGGGAAGACCCAACATATCCCTTTTGCCAAACACCAACAACCCTGTGACACATACTCACTAGCTGCAAGACTAGCCTTACCCAAGGACACTACACCCAGATTCACAACCAGGTCCATCGACTACTGGTTCTTGTCACAAATGTCAAAAATGATCATCTTAATGTTGGATAATAACATGATGTTGACAGAATGAAAGAGGCGTAACTCAACTGCAAAGGCAGTGCAGCACCTGAACAGTCTACAGCGTAGCACACACTAGAGTTAGCCTATCTCTTAGGCCATCTTCAGAAAAGGCGCCACATGCAACCATGTTTTTAATGTCTAAATAATTACATTTGCGAGATGAGCTTGAAGTTTATTGTGCCTGCTTTCTACGCCATCACCCAAAGACTGATGTTAACTGAGCAGAGCAACTGTGTAACATAAACAAACCAGACCGGCTGACCAACACACTGCAGCATTACACAAGTTCAGCTAATTCTGTGGAAGAGAAAATAATGCTCTATGCTCAGTCTGTTTCACCTCAGAAACCCTGGGAGTGGTGATAGATGTGGCAATCCAAAGTGACAACAACATCAGAAAGAAGGAATACGAGAAGGTCAAAAAATACCAAGGGCTGAAAGAGGAACTTGAAAATACAGTATGTGGGGAGTAAAGGCAACAGTGGTGCCAAACTGGGAGAGTGGCTTCAGAAGATTCCAGGTACAACATCTTAGTTCTCTTTCCAGAGGAGTACGTCTTAGGAACAGCTAGAACCCTCAAACTCCCACGGCTCTGGTACAGGACCCAAGCCTGGGGAAGACACACTAACCCCAGTATGCAAACTGGACTCGATGCAGGCATAAATTTCCCACAGTAGGTTGGTGTGATGACTACAATTTCACTGGCACCCCTAGTTTAAAAACTAGGGTATGGACATATTTTGGCATCTATGAAGTTAAAGGGAAGAGGGCCTGTATAATAGTCACACTGTATGACTGGATGACGAGGCGAACGTAGCAAGTGAGCCTAACAACTTTTCTGCACGCTTTGAGCCGACAAGCAAAATCTCTATTATTACCTATTAACCTTTTCTGAGCATGATGTCAGGAGGGCTTTCAAGCATGTGAACACCAAGTAAACAGCCTGACTAGATGGTATCAATGGGCATGTGGATCCTTAACATGGGCGGACACACCTCTTCCACCCTCACCCTTTGCACTGGAGTGCATTTTGAGCCCCCTGCTGTACTCCATGTACACACATGACTGTGTAGCCACTCTCAACTCCAACACCATCATCAAGTTTGCTGATGACACAGCTGTCGTGGTTCTGATCAAAGAGAACAATGAAAAGACCTACCTAAAAGAAGCAGAGGACCTGACCCGCTGGTGAAAAAAGCAAGGCAGAGACTTTCACCTCAGATTCTTGAGGAAATTCCCCTCAAATACTGAGAAATTTCCACTCCTGCACCATCAGTGCGTCCTGATGGTGAACATTATTGTCGGGTGTGGAACCACCACTGAGCAGGACTGCAAGGCCATGCAAAGCGTGGTTCATTTGGCTGAACAGGAACTGGCAGGATTACATTTCACATGAACTGTACCCTATATCATAACAACATTCATAACAACAATGCCCTCTTTCCCCCAACCCCTGGCTTCTGGCTTCTTGGGGCGGCAGTAGCTCAGTCCATAGGGACTTGGGTTGGGAACCGGAGGGTCGCCTGTTCAAGTCCCCATCCGGACCAAAAATATGGAGCGTGGACTGGTAGCTGGAGAGGTGCCAGTTCACCTCCTGGGCACTGCCGAAGTGCCCCTGAGCAAGGCACTGAATCCCCCAACCGCTCAGAGCGCCTGTCATGGGCAGCCCACTCTGACATCTCTCCACTTAGTGCATGTATAGGTCCAGTTTGTGCATGTGTGTGTTCGGACCTGTGTGTAATTGACAACAGAGTGAAAAATTGAATTTCCCCTCAGGGATTAATAAAGTATATAAAATTAAAAAAAAAAAAAAATTAAAAATTAAAAAAATTCTCAAACACCATGGTTTTTGTGCCAGCAGGAAAGTCGCCGAAAGATCAACTGCAGGAAAAAAGTCAACCCTACTGGATACAGCCTGGAATTTGAAAGATTGATCTAGACCAGAAGCTCACCGCCCCACCAGAGATTATCACAACCAGTCTCAGGCCGGAAGTGATCTTGTAGTTATTCTTGCAAAGGCCCTGTTTGTCATAGAACTGACAGTGCTATACAGGTAGTAAAACGTACAAGCTTTAAACGTTAAAGCTGAAGTGCTCTGACCAACTAAAGTAAGACAAAAGGACTGGAAGGCTAGGGGTTTTCTGGCCATTTCAGCCATCAAGCTACTTAAAGGGATGGAGTTCCAAGGACAGGCCCTCCAACCATCAAGGCCATCAAGTCTCTAGCCCCTTTTTGAATAGCCAGTTCAAGACAGGACTGTGCATCATTATTTCGCCTTTCTGTTCTGTATAAAAGGTCTGGCCATTGGGGAAGGCATTGTTGCTCCATTGCTCCAGCAACTGAGGTAGTTACAGAGCAAAACCAACATCTGTGTAAAAGGGGAACCGGCATGGTGAAACTGGCAAAACATGGTGGAAGGAAGGGTCGTGCCCATCTGATGACCCCAGACAAGCAATTATGCTCCAGCCCCACTCAAGGAATGATTGGTGATGGCATTACCAAATATGAAACCAAGTCCTATGAACTCAACTTAACTCTATGTTTGAGGATACAGGAGTTTCTTTTGAGAGTGTCTAAAGTAGTCACTACAGCTACTTAAAATAGTATGAAAATGAATTATTATTCTTACCAGACATATTCCTTTGTTCTCTTCTCCCGCACAAATCATTTGGTCAGTGATGTTAACAATTGAGAGGTAGTTACAACTGCACTGATTTTCTCCAATGACAGGAACCTGAACCTCCTGCAGTGCGTCAAAGGGGGGCTCTGTGGGCGATTGAGTATGAAATCAGAAGACACACAGTTTATGTTCCTTCTTTTGAAAAGCATTAAAGTCACTGTATGTAACTTTTTACATGTATTAACTTTTTTTTAATGTCAATGGTAGGGATGCACCGAATATTCGGTAACTGAATATATTCGGCCGAATATTGCAAAAAAACCCACACATTTGGTATTCAGTGGAATAAGTTAAAAGAAAGGCTGAATAATAGTGGCGTGTTCTGATAACGCAATCAAACAGCGTCCATGACGGGTGGAGTAAAATGTCGGCAGTGTGCGACTAAAAATAGTTTTGAGTGAGCAAAATAGGCTTAAATCATTCAGCACGCTGTGCGAGCAGCCTACAGATTTCAACCACCAGCAGAAACGAAAGGCGAATCCCATCAGTTGTGGGTTGAACGGGGGTCACAGACAGTAATGCATTCCTGTCAAATATGGCGGCCATCGGCTTACTGCGACGGAGAAGTCGACTCCAATAATGTCCTCTTCTTGGCGTCATGACTGCCCAGAAGTACCTGAACAGCCAAGCCAGCCGAACACAGGTATGTGACATGTCAGAGGAGAAACAAGCCTTTCACATTTCTCTCTTTGTGGCAGTAACGGCCCAC
The DNA here is from genome assembly GCF_011397635.1 of Epinephelus fuscoguttatus. Taxonomy (NCBI): domain Eukaryota; kingdom Metazoa; phylum Chordata; class Actinopteri; order Perciformes; family Serranidae; genus Epinephelus; species Epinephelus fuscoguttatus. The sequence continues at coordinate 18,410,514 of NC_064771.1, forward strand.
AAACCTCACCGCACTTTAGGGACTGTTCGTTACTTATGAAGGGACATGTCAGGGGAGGAGGGTGGCTAGTTGATTCTTATTTTATTTATTTATTTTATTTTGATCCCCCCATGTTCATCACTCATTGATGCTGTTTTTGAAGTATGAATAAGTCAATAAGTAATTTATTCCATTGAAATATCATTGATGTATTATAGGAAAGTGATTTATCTTTTCATAAATGACAAAAGGCACATCTGCCTCATTTTCGCTGTGGTATTCTGATACTACTCAGAACCATGATATTTTCATTGGTATTGTACAGTGGGTCCCAATATTGGTACCCTGACAACACTAATCTGGAGGGGGTTCATCTGCAAAAACTAATGAGAAACTAAACAACAATATTCGGTATTTGGTACTCGGTATTCGGCCAAGCGTTTAATAATATTTGACTTCGGCCACAAATTTTCATTTCGGTGCATCCCTAGTCAATGGGGGGATGGATTGTGACATCACTGAAAAACTAGGACCTTCCTTGACTCTTTTGGTTGCCTGTAACAGCCTATAGACTGAGACACTGGAGGGTTTTTGCGTGAAAATCCAAAGGATATGTTATGTATTCATGTTCCCAAGAAATAGTCTGCAAATGTCAACAAACGACCAGCAGCCACCAAAACAGAGAGTCCACACTTGCTTTGGTTCCATACAATTTGCAGCGACAGCCTTGAGGTGGACCTTCACTTAGCGACCTGTAGCAATTAATTCAGCCAGCACAAGACCCAGTGCCAGGGTCTGACTGCCCCAACTCCCAACAAAATCAACAAAACTTTATGTTGCTGTTACATGCGTTAGAGACAGTGCTGCCCCAGGCCCCAGGCTCATTGTGACCCCTAGTGCTGGGGTTTGCTGGCTGCATAAGAGTTGCTACAACTTGAGAGTTGCTCTGCAGCTTCCGGCCACTCCCTTCTGGGTGAAGTGTAGTTTCCGAGCAGTGGGGAGTGAGGCAGACAGATCAAGCTCTGCACTAGCAAATTCTTGTCTCATTTGTGGTCAGATAAACAGTAGATTCATTAAATTTAGTGTCCCACTATGCTGAAAAACCCCTGGAGGAAACACTGACACATGAAGTGGTTTTTAACAGGCTAATGTTAGCTAATGTTAACTTGCTACATACTAGCTATGTCTCAGCTCAGGGGCTGCAGGGGCTGCAGCTTTCGTGATTGACGTCAGCCACGTCCTTTGAGACCACATCAGCCAAACCAAGCGGTCTCCGAAATGGTACGGTCTGGTCTGTGGGGGATTTCCTGGTTGCATCACCAGTTGTTCTCGCCCCGTCCCATTGGCGTTCCTGTTACCTAGCAACCAACTGCACTTGACAAATAAGCTAGTAAGTTAGTCAGCCCTAAATCATGGACCGAGAGATTGTTATTATATATATATTTTTTAATTTAATACTTGAGGAAATGATTCACCGCCTGAGACACCGCCGTTTGATATATTTCAGGCTGATGGAGGACCGTTTTCAGGTAAACTTATTAAATTAAGATTGTTTAAGCTGTGTGCTTTTAGCTAATAGTAATGTTAACAACAGTTAACTGTTAGCTAGATAACAACTGTTAGTTGACTTAACTTAATATATCGTCACCAGTGCGCAATGCATCTTGGGATAGGCTGGGCGAAGGATTCATCCGTTGCATCCTCCAAATTCTGGGAATGAAGGCTACATTTCTCAGCCACATTGGAAGGAGCCTTCGAAATGGGACAAACTTGGTAGCGCTGATGTGACGCAGTCGGTCTTCAAATGTAGCCTTCAAGGCTACAGCCCCTGAATTGAGACACGGCTACTATCTTGGGTTAGCGTGTTAGCATGCCATTACTCACCAGTCCTGTTACGTGAGCCCCAACCAGTGGCCCAGCAGGGGGTGGAGTTATGAAACTCGCTGGAGTTACTTGCCAAGCAGACAGGTCTGATGTAGTCATTAAAAGTGACAGGGCTGCTGAGCTTCATCAGGGCAATGTCATTGTTGAACGGCTCATTGTTGTAGTCAGGATGGATGATGATCTGGGACACAGTGCGGTTCACCTCATTAACATTAGGGCCGGACTGAGTCTCTCGTCCGAAGTAGAGAGTCCATACACTAGGAAAATTCCTGGATAAAAGGACAATTCAGTGCGCAATAAATTCAATCTGTCTCAATCCTATTTCTTTCCATTTCTACAAATTCGTATCTTAGATCCAATACAAATACCTTTCCCAGTGCACCTGATAGCACCCAGACGGAATCTTTGCTTTCTGTTTTTTGTTCTGTTCCCACACCGAGGGAGGTGATATCATATATCTATACCTATATGTCTAATCAATTAGATAAATCCTTAGACTCATTATGCTCTCAATCATAGGCTTTCTCATGTTGTACAGAGTTTGATTAGGCAACAGATGCAGGTGCTGTGAGTTTCTCTTACAATATGATGCACTGGGCTGCTGTGAGGACCCACTGGTCACTGATGAGGGTCCCCCCACAGATGTGAAGTGCTGCAAAATTGATGTGCAGGCTGACCATCCAAGGCCATGCCCCAGCTGTGGCATTCTCACCACCCACAATTCTTGTGTTCAGAGGTGCCATTCCACAATCTGACAGAGCAAAAACAACAGAGTCAGTACAATAAAGTGAGCCTGATTCATGTGTGAGACTTAAAGTGCTTTTGATTTGTAGCAATGTTCACAGTGCTTCTCTAGAATAGATTAAATGTGACTTTGCTTACCCTGAGCCTCTGACCCTGTAGGAAAAAGAGATAAAAAAAAAAAATTAATTATATCTGCATGCCTCAGTGTGTGTGTGTGTAATGTTGTTAGACACCACTAAGTGACACTAGAGTTCCAGCTACTTCCTCAACTCCTTCTGAGGGCTGTCATATTTGATTTGTTGCATTTACGTCAGTCAAATGCCATGATCAGGTTTCCTGCCAAATGTAGCTGGGTGTTTTTAATTGTTCCAGTATGGTTTTATATTGCATGACTTGTTTCAGTCATATTCATCATTTAGGAGTTTTATGTGGTCAATTGTTCCATTTTTTTCTCCCTTCTCGTACGCCACTATGACCTCTTAATGTTCAGGTTCACAAGGAACAAGGACCCGTGACAATATCAAACTTCTGGCCTCAGACATTGTTTTGTTGCTGAAACAGGTGTGTAGACAGGTGATACTTTGGACACTACATTAGTATTGTGCCAACCAACAAGAAGAAGTACTGCTCCCACAGTACAGTTACAATGTACTGTGCCGGGTGTCACAGGTGGATATTTTGCACCTTACCCTGAAGTCTCCATACAGTCTTGTCCTGGACCGCGGCACATTTGTATTTTTGAAGGCCACTTATTGTCACAGTGCCCTCTGCCACAGATGGTGGACCTCAGTGGGACTTTTGGTGATGTGATGAGGAAACTAGAGCTCATAATCTCTTTGCCATAGTGCTCACTGAATTAAAATTTTTGTTCCTCTTCCTCATTATCCTTTGCACTTAGAGACTGATTTGTCTTCATTGTAGCTAAGACGCTACCCCCAGGGTTACTAGTGAAGTGTACATAAACCATATCCAGTATCACACTGATTTTTTTTGAGTAAAAGATTTTTGGGAGATTTTAGGCTAGTGACTGAAAAGACCCCAAAATGTCAATTTAAGTAAAAAAACCCATTAAGAATCTTGTCTTCAGTCAAAATGTTCAAAGTTTTTGGGGCAAAATTGTTGTTGCACAAAAAACTTATATTCAAATATTACCAATGTCTTACATGGTGTGATGCCTTAAAAACAGCATCTAAGTACTGTTAGCCAATAGTACATAGAACACAAATAAAACCAGAATAAATTAGACACTGATCTTCCTGCTGGTTAAATACAGTAATGGTGATATTGATGGATGGAAGTTCATCACAACTGTAATATCATTATTGATTGCTCTGTACAATACAACAGCCATGCATCAGGTCCTGTCTTTATGAAGTTTGTATTTGCATTATATTTAGAGGGGTTTTTAATTGTGCATGAAAGAAACAGACATTTCAACAAAATACAAACAGGCACATGATTAAAAATGACCAAAAAGTCAGATCAATACCTCTCTACAAAGTTAACAAAAACTCAAAAAATTCCCATAAGCTTTAGGGCTGGGTAATTTATTGACATTATATCAATATCATGATATGAGACACTTTTTTTAGATTTTGGATGTAATATTTTAAGTGTTGTCCAGTTTTAAAGGACGCATAGTTAAGTGATGTAATTTTCCAGTTCATAATTTGTCTTTACCCATTTCGTCATTATATCCACATTTTATGATGATTATTTATCACTAATTTCATTGCTTAATTTTTTATAAAAAGCACCAATAGTCAACCCTACAACACTGTCACAATATCAAGTTAAGGTGTTTGGTCAAAAATATTGTGATATTTGATTTTCTCCATATCACCCAGCCCTAAAAAGTTGCAAAAAAGAGGATGTATTGATTTGAAATAGAGAATAAAGTGATAACTCAATGTAAAAGCTCACCTTGCCCAGCAAGGGCAGTACACATCAGGAGAAACCACAGAGTCGAGGCTGCCATCATGTGCTGTCACTCACTTTTGCTTTCAGTCAGGGCAGAGTCCTTCTGATTTGGCTGCTGTTATTGTCCCTCCTCAGCCACTCGGGTGCACTTTATAAATAAGTACAGTGACCACTCCCTATCCAACTGGGATTTTCTCAGTACCTCATAAATTAATCATTCATGAGAGGTCACATGTGATGCCTCCAATCATTTATCAACAAATTTCTCTGCACAAAGTCCTTTCTATCTGGACTGAATTTATTACTGTTTGACTTGCAAAAGTCAAATTAATATAGTTTGTATGTGTTTTGTCTTGCGTTACTAATATGGTGATATACCGATTTATTGAGCTACAGCGTGACTTAAGTTTACTTTGACGTCTGTTCTCTGCATCTTCCCCCAAAGGTTTTCTGATGTTTGATGTGGTTTATGTGGTTTTCTTTCTAGTGCCCTGCTGTCAGAATCCTGTATATTAAGTACATTATATTACATCTGAATGATTTCTTTCTCTTTTGTCATGCACACAAATATGTGCTCAACCCTCGCAGGCTTACAAGACCGCATTGCAATATTGTTGCAGTGATCAATCCAATGTTATCTTATTGCTCAGTCCCCAACCAAAATACTTTGCCTTCAACCCCAGGCCCGCAAAAACAGATTCCCATTCTAAAACATAAATCGGATTTTTCATGGTCATCCAACCAAAAGATATCAACATAAATGGAAGTCATTTTACTGAAAAGTACATCCCATATGTCTTCATCTGCAGGACAATAAAACAAAAAATGTATCTCGTTCTCATTTGGGACATGTAACAGTAATGGATTCAAATTATTGATGCATTAATGTGTAAGCATCATATTAGAGCTGGTAAAGGTGGAGCTGACTGATAACTTCAGCTGACTACATGTAGTAAAGACAAAAGTTTAATTTTCCACTGACGTGTTAAAGGAGCATACAAATAAATGACTGAGGTGAAGTACAGGCACCTCAAATTTGTGTGTTTGAGATGATGCACAGATATTTTGGTATTGTCCCTTGTTCTCTGTACTGCTCTTCCAGGTGTTGCTGCGTTGGCTGTTAAAATACCTGTGTGATTCAGCGTTGATAAAGAAGCATCCACCTCTGTGTTTTTTACATTTTAAGAACTTTTACTTCGTTTCACTGTTGCTTGCAATTATGTAAAAATCTTCCATTAGAGATGTCAGTTTTTTGGGTTCTTCAATATTGAAGAGTAATTATGATTTTTTTTTAATTATTTCCCTTTGTTGCTGAGAGTCAAATAAGAAAACTGATTGATCTTGTCACAAGTCAATCAATCAATCAATCAATTTTATTTATAAAGCCCAATATCACAAATCACAATTTGCCTCACAGGGCTTTACAGCATACGACATCCCTCTGTCCTTAAGACCCTCACAGCGGATAAGGAAAAACTCCCCAAAAAAACCCCTTTAACGGGGAAAAAAAAACGGTAGAAACCTCAGGAAGAGCAACTGAGGAGGGATCCCTCTTCCAGGACGGACAGACGTGCAATAGATGTCGTAAAACATGATAAATTAACAGTAATCCATATGACACAGAGAGAGAGAGAGAGAGAGAGAGAGAGATGCAGGTAATGACAGTATCTTACAACAACATTAATGAAAGTAATAATATTATAGTTATAGTTCTGGTTACTGCGGTACAATATGTTGAAAGTATGTATTAATACCTGGCAGTATACATGTGTGACAATAATCATATGTGTATAATAACAGTAGAAGTATGACTAATGACTAATGATGGCAGCAGCAGCAGGAGGCATCTGGCAGGACCACGGCAGCAGCACAACCACACACGTCACGCTGTCCAGGCACCGCTGTGATATGAGTTAATCTGAGAGACAGTGGAGCACAAAGGCTCCGGAGAAGAAGCCGAGTTAGTGACATCCAGAATGGCCGGGTTAGCTAGATGCAGTAATAGAATACGAGAGAGAGAGAGAGAGAGAGAGAAGGAGAGAAGGGGCCCGGTGTATTATAGAGGGGTCCTCCGGCAGACTAGGCCTAAGTCCTAGGGCAAGCCTGAGCCAGCCCTAACTATAAGCTTTATCAAAGAGGAAAGTCTTAAGTCTAGTCTTAAATGTGGAGACGGTGTCTGCCTCCCGGACCGTAACAGGAAGATGATTCCACAGGAGAGGAGCCTGATAGCTGAAGGCTCTGGCTCCTGATCTACTTTTGGAGACTTTAGGGACCACGAGTAACCCTGCGTTCTCAGAGCGCAGTGTTCTGGTGGGATAATATGGCACTATGAGCTCTCTAAGATATGACGGAGCTTGACCATTTAGAGCTTTATAAGTTAACAGTAGGATTTTAAATTCAATTCTGGATTTTACAGGGAGCCAGTGCAGAGAAGCTAAAACAGGAGAGATATGATCGCGTTTCTTAGTTCCAGTGAATAAGTGAATAAGTGTAAATACCAACATTTCAAGCAATCTATGAATCAGCTTTCAGAAATCAGAATTAGGATCAGAAATGCTTTTTTGATCCCTGGTGGGGCATTGTGATTTCGATCTAGTGATAAATTCTTATTTCTCAGTGAGAAACAAGTAGCAACTTTTTGGGGGTTAATTGATGTTTGGTAATGCCATTACTTTAGCTTATTTAAGTTTTACATATTCTTAAATTATCCAGTTTATGTAACTTGAGGTTACTTGAATTTACATTTAAAGTCAAATGACTCTAATTGCTGCCCAAACCAGTTGGTGTGCCTACGTTTATATGAAGCACAGTGAAGGATGCCTGAAGGGGAATTTCTCAACAAGGAAGTTCTGATCAGAACAATATCTTTTGTTTACTCCGTGTTAAAAAGCAAGGTGCTTTCCTACACCGAAAGTCTTCCATTCTCACTCATCAGGTGGATACGTTTACGGTGCCAGGCTATTGCTCCGACGGACCAAAATTCTGAAGCCCCATTAGTCAGGAAAATATCCCACTGGACTGAATGCCCATTTCTGTGACAGCCCGTTATCCCAAAAGCAAACAGCCATAGCTCCAAAGTCCTCGCAGGTGTTTTTACCTATCCTTTGAGGTGTTCCCCAGCAGTGTTTAAACCACCTCCTCTAGTGTTTTTCATCGACCCATCCCTGCTTTTCGTGCGACTTTTGTACCATCCAACATTAGCCAAAATGGAATCTTTTCTGACCTTATTAGATTTTGGTGGTCAAAGGTCAAGGTCACTGTTACCTTGCATCCGTCTCATTCTTGTGAACGTGATATCTCAAGAGGGCCTTGAGGGAACTTTCTCAATTTTGGCACATATGCCCATTTGGACTCAACAATGAACTGAGGCCAAAGGTCAGGGTCACTGTGACCTCAAAAAAAATGTTCTTGGCCATAACTCACAAATTAATTTGCTCATTGGGAAAAGATTTCACTCAAGTGTCTAATGGGATACAATTATGACATTTTATATCAAAGGTCAAAGGTCAACCTCACTGTGACATCATGATATTTGCAAAAACACTTCTCTGGCCATTATTCAATGTCATATCTCAGAGACAGAAGGGGAGACATTTGGTCAGATACTGAATTGGTGACTAATTTTAGATGTCCACCTTGAAACTGGTGATTGTATAGATCCTCTGTGCTGCAGGTTTGAAGACGTGTGTGAAGCATCCATGTTTTAGTAGTTTCTTTGCAGCAACATCCATCCTGGCTACATTTGAATCTGGATAGACATGGATGTAACCTGTAATCTGACTGGTTTGCAGAGGCATACAACCGCAAGGCAGTAATCGTAATTGATATCCCTTAAAGTCAAGGACCCTTCCCACTAAGGAAGGATCCTTGACTTTAGCATCAAGGGTTTTTTTTCCTAGGATGGTGAAGGCATGAATGACCCTACTGTGCCTTAATCTACCTCTGATTTACTTACCCTGACATTCTTGCCTTAACCCTAACCAGTCTCCTTAACCCTAATGCCTGTACAATGGCTAGCAAGATGCTGGTTGGGCTGATGCCCATTCTTCTCCATCTTTCTTCGATGTTTACTGATGTTTACATTTGAAAAACCGCAATCTGGCTAGCTAGCAGCTAGCTAACAGAAGTAGGCAAAAGGAGGTTTACAGGCTGGTGTGCTGATTTCCACATAACAATGAGTGACTCGCAGCCACAAGCCACCACTGTCCAAAGCCAACCATAAAAGCACTGCCAACACTTGGAAAATAGACACAAGAGCACAAATTTAGCACAAATTTAGCAGAGCTGTCAGAGAGGCAGCTGAAAGCGTCTGCGTCCATATACCAACAACTTAGTTTATGTAAAATTTATGTATTCTTTAAATGATCCCGTTTATGTAAGAACAATGGAATCCTTCGGTTGAGGTTACTCTAAGTTACATTCAGAGTCAAATGACTAACTGCTGCCCAAACCAGTTGGTGTGCCTCCTTTTTTTTAAACCAAAGTGCAACAGAAGGATGTATGACTGGAAATTTCTCAACAAGGAAAGTAATAATCAGAGCAGTATCTCTTGCGTAGTCTGTGGTAAAAGCAAGGTACTTTCCTAATGTTTGTTTATAGATCAGAATCAAAGGAAGTCTTGCATTTTGGCTCATCAGGTAGATGAGTTTATGGCACCAGGCCATTGTTCCAATGACCCCAAATTCCGAAGCCCCATTAGCCTGAAAAATGTCCCACTGGACTGAAAGCCCATTTCTCCAATAGCTCATTGTACCAAAAAGAAATTCCCATTGCTCCAGAGTCCTGTTCTTCTGAAAAGGCACACTCCCTGCAGTTTAAGTTTCCCAGCAGTGTTTTAGCCACCTATTACAGGTGTCCGTACCAACCTTTGCAGTGTTTATCAGTGGCCATTGAGCCACCAGTTCCTGGTGCTTTTACCAACCCTTTGTGGCATTCCCCAGCAGCGTTTTAGCTACCAAACCCAAGTGTTTTGCAACAACTAATCCCTGCTTTTCCAGTGACATTTGTGCCACCAATCGTTTTAATGCAACATATGATCCTTTCCTAACCCTAACGTGTTTTTTGTGTCTAAACCTAACCCCACATTCACGACAGCTTTGTTGCAAATGTTAAGGTATCTGTGGTTCATGGAAACGTACAATGTATACAATTTTTTCTGGTGACCAGGTTGTCTAACTGCAGGGAGTGTGTTTTTGCAGGAATATGGAGCTTCGGAGCAATGAGTCTTTGTTTTTTGGGTAACAGGTTGTAGGAGAAGTGGGCTTTTGTTCCAGTGGGACATATTTTGGACCAAGGAGGTTTTGGAATTTTGGGCTGCTGGAACAATGGCTAATGACTGAGTTTACTGGAATTTCTCAATTATGGGATCAATAAAGATGTATCTTATCTTACATATATTTCATATTGAAAATCAGATCACTTGGGTTGCTGCTGTTTTATGGTTGCACATTATGCAGTCCACACATGTTCAGTCTGTGTTAATGGGCTGCTTCTGTCTTAATCCTACTGAACTACTGTTAAGTTGGTGAGTAGGCACACACAGTATACAATTACAGCCATACATGTGGAATGTAATTGATCTCAAAACCTGTGCACATATAAACCAGGTACCTGCGTGTGATATGAGTGCACAAAAGCGTATCAAGTGGAAAACCATACTTGCAAGGGAGCATTTCTGTTCTGCAAGCACACAGAACAGTATCCCTAAGCGGAAACACATTGTTGTTTATGAAATAGCGATGATGTGAAGGTGATGAAGGAGACTCCGCTGACACCGTCTTGCTTGTATACAGAAAAGGTTTATTACAAGAAGTACAGCATCAAATCAAGCACCTAGGATTGCCTAAGAGAGGGTTCGAAGCCAATATGAACTGCTCTGAATAACAGCCCCAACTACCCTGCTTATATAGGTTGGTTGTTTTTGTGAAATGTGAGACAAAGATAAACAGATGACAGAGAGACACCCTAGTTGGACTTCACCAATCCTTGACCTGGGCCATAAATACCCTCTTGACCCTGGCCATATATACCTTCTTGACCCTGGGCCCCTAACTGGTCATCTGACCCAGAGCATCACAGTAGAACGTCAGATACAACAACATCATCGTGAAAGAGCATTTTAGCTTCACGTGCACAAATGCCAGAGCTTTGACAAGCACAAGATGGACACTTCTAACACGCTCACAACTGCTCCACACTCGCTCGCTCATCAAGTTGACTTTTGTGACTTCAGATGAAGTAGGCCGTGGTGGATGTCCTTGTTACTTATTACTTACCCTGGCATTCTTGCCTTGACCCTAACCAGTCTTACTCCTCTTGCCTAAACCTAACCAACCTGAACAGTGAGGCAAAGAGTATCAGCCAATCAGAGGGAGAGTATGGCAGGTCATGCCATTTGCCATCCTGGAAAAAAAAAAAAAAAGCACACAGAAGACTTGTCGCAAAAATGCAGCTCAGCAGCAACTCAAGGAAATTCCTAAATGTAATGTTAAGAATAATAATGTTCATGTATTTGCAGTTGTTTTTTTCTTGGTAACGTTATTGACCATTCTCAGTTTGTTATTCTGCAACTGATCTAGATAGTTGGAAAAGCGGGCTAACAGCTAGCAACATCGGGTCAAATATGCATTGCTGCCTGCCTGTGATGTAACCAAAACTGCCCTATTTGAGTTTCCACGATTCTCCTGTGGACGCAGAAAACTGAGGCATGAGAGGAGGATGCATGACGAGGAATGTCCAGTAAGGAAGTTGATTGAAAAAAGATATCTTTTGTTTAGTCCATGCTGAAATGCAAGATGCTGAGCATTTTACCACAAGTTCTACTACCGGTATATTCAGTGAAAAGAAGGATTACCCCTCCCACTGCCAACTCTTTATCCCAAAACAATAGGACATACACTTAACTGTTCAAAGCAATGGAGCAGATGAAAAGTGTTTGAGCTTCATACACTCCTAAGTGACCTCAAAATTCTTGTTACAAAAGATTCATTGACCTGTTTTATGTTTGTTTGTTTGTTTAAGTATAATCCTGAAATACATTTTCCCTAAAAGTCATGTAACCCTGAAAATACTGTTTACATATGCTCATATTGAGCAACATGAGAGAGTGCAAAATTATCACAGGTCCCTAAAACCCCCTCAGTCCCTACAGGGTTAATGACACACACCTGGGACACTCACTAGACTGTTCCAACAAGAGTTTCTATTCCTAGGATGATGAAGACATGACCCGCCCTACTGTGCCTTACTCTGTCTCTGATTGGCTTACCCTGGCATTCTTGCCTTAACCCTAACCAGTCTTATTCCTCTTGCCTAAATCTTACCAGCCCAACCAGAGATGGTAACAGGTATTAGCCAATCAGATGGAGAGTAGGGCGGGTCATGCCTTCATTATCTTGGAAAAAAAAACATTGGCGCACCTTTCAGGACAATGCAGGAATGCTCAAGAGCGACTCACATTTCAAAAGAAAAAAAGAACTGTTTAACATGAAAACAGTAATGTTTACATATTTAAGTTTTTTCTTTCCAAAATTTACTATTCTGTAACTCACTCAGGTTGGATTTTGGTGTTCAAAGGTCAAAGGTGACTGTAACCTTGCATCCATCTCATTCTCATCTATTCAGTATCTCAAGAACACCTTGAGGATATTTCTTCACATTCTGCACAAACATCCAGTTGGACTCAAGAATGAACTGTTTACAATTTGGTGGTCGAGGGTCAAAGGTCACCGTGACCTTGCATCCATCTCATACTCGTGATCACAATATCTCAAGAACACCTTGAAGGAATCTCCTCAGATTTGGCACAAACATTTTCTTGGACTCAAGAATAAACCAAATAGAATTTGGTGGTTGAAGGTCAAAGGTCAAGGTCACTGTGACCTCACAAAACATGTTTTTAGCCATAACTCAAGAATTCATACACTAATTGTGACAAAATTTCACACAAATGTCTAACAGGATAAAATGATAATGTGATGACATTTTATATCTAAAAGGTCAAATGTCAGTTTCACTGTGACATCATAACGTTGTGCAAAAACAGTTAGAAACAGAAGGAAAATACATTTGATCAGATTATGATTATGGTGACTCTAATCTTGGGTGTCCACCTTGAAACTGTGATGACTGAACAGATCTTCGGTGCTGCACGGTTGAAGATGTGTGTGAAGCATTCATGTTTTCACAGACATGTATGTAACTCAAAGAGAAACCTGACTGGTGCACAGAGGCAGACAAAATGTTTATCATGGTGTTTTGCCCTGTTGGAGAGTTAGCTGTGGCTTATAAGAAGGGTATGCACTTTACATGGGTCCCTTCTCAATACACAGCATGATCCGACCGTATTGCTCTTCATGGCAAACACTATAATATATTTTGCTCCCTGTTGAAGAGTTGGAGAGATTTTTTCTATACATCGATATGGCAGTATATGAAAAATTAATTTCATACAGGAAATTACAGCCGGTATACCAGATGAACCGGTAAGTTTCTCTTACATTACAATATATTGGGCTGCTGTGAGCACCCACTGGTCACTGATGACGGTCCCTCCACAGATGTGAGACCCAATGTGCATGCTGACCATCCAGGGCCATGACCCAGCTGTGGCATTCTCACCACCTGCAGTCCTTGTGTTCAGAGGTGCCACTCCACAATCTGACAGAGCATAGACAGCTGTGAGTCAGTGCAGTGAAGTGAAGCTGATTCATGTGTGAAAAATGTTTTTCATCTGTAGCTGTGTACACAATGCATCTCTGGAATATATGAGACATGACTGTACTTACCCTGAGCCTGTGACCCTGTAGGGAAGAGAGATTAAAAAAAACAAAAAAGTTTATTACATCTGCATACCTCAGTGTGTGTGTGTGTGTGTGTGTGTGTGTGTGTGTGTGGTTAGTGTTGTTAGACCCAACATTTTCCATTTCCTTTAGTATTAGTAGTGTAGTAGATATAGTGGGGCAGATAACTGTAATAATCGTTCATTTGTGGAAACAAGCACCAAAATTGGCACACATACTCCTTGGGGATTGCTCTTTTGATAAAACCCGTTAGCCACCTAAAAATTCATGATGGCGGCCATTTTTCAAGATGGCCGCCATTGACTATACAGTAATACTGCATTTCGCAATAAAATCGCATAGACTTATCCTATTTGAATGATATTGGTGTCAAATCATACATTTTTCACTATGTAGAATCCAAATTTGGACCCTTGGACTCACTCACTGGCTTCCTTGTACCATATATCAGTGCTGTCTAATAAGCCCCGCATCAGTTAGCCAGTATAGATTACATGTAGTAATAGCGCTGTGGGGTCACTCTTTGTCTAGTCTCTACCCTTTGACCTGCTCGACTTGGGAAACCCTGCCAGGAGTACAAGACTCCCGCCGACAAAGCTCTAGGGGTCATGGAGACACTCAAACTGCCTCACCACGATAAGGTGATGATCCCATCGAGGCAGGTTTTTTTTTTGTCTTTTCCTTTTTTAAATTTTTTTTGTCTTTTTCTTTTTATTATTATTATTATTATTATTATTATTATTATTTTGTCTTTTCCTTTTATAATTTTTTTTCACATGTAGGCAGGAGGCCTATACTTGTTTTTCACTCATTGTCTTGCTGCCTGGATTAATAGGCCTTACACTACAATGCTTCTAAACCTCGCATCTGCAGCTGGCCGGTGCCGTGCAGGTCAGACCAAAGCAGTAACATTTGCATCGACCGCAGCATTCCGACTTGCATCCACACTTGGTCAGCTGCTGGCAACTCTCTGCAATGGGGGGGAGCTCTGTCCAAACAATCTGCCATAGATCTCCTTTCTTGGTCCAGCCCCAGTTGGCAGGAGTCTGTGTTTCTGGTTGACGTTTTGTTGACTGACTCCAGATGCAGCCCGCCTGGTAGGCAGCACGCTTCACATGCTGCTTCAGCGCTGATTGGGTCAGAGGAATGGCTTCATACGGCCTCTGCTTCCGAGCAAACATGTCCAACCTCGCATCATCGACACCTTCAGCTGTGCTGGATCTGTCGTACATCATGACCACGAACTTCTCCAAGGTCTTCAGGTCTTCATTATCCACTACCGGTGGATACTGGCTGAGTTTGCTGAAGACACCGGAAGCCTCATCACAAACAGCCCAGGTTTGCCAAGCAGACTTTTTCCCTTTGCCACGGAATGCTGAAACGACATCGCAGCCAGTGAAGGCATGGAAGAAAAGCATCCCTTTGCTCTTTTCTGCAAGAGTGCAACACAAGTCATGTACAGGAACCCACTTCAGGTTCTGTCGTTGCCCAAAGGCAATCCACAACTGCTGCAGACCAAGCTCTTGAAGTGTCTGCAGAACACTGACTGCGATGACAACATCTATATCGTTGGCTTTGATCATGATGACCTTGCTGCCTGCTTCTGTTGCATGCCTGGCATGCACAAAGATCCTTGTGTCAGCTTCTTCATGACTGCATGGTGCCACCCCAGCCAGATTGATAGTGTGGTTGCTGACAGCATCCTCTTCCTTGGTCACAATGACCACATTTGGTGTGGCCATACATGCTATCTTATCAGCCAGAAAGTTAAACAGCTCGGCTTTGTTGTCATTTTCTCTCAGGAAGTTTTGCCATTTTGGGGGAATTTTGCCCAAACCTGTCACCCTGCGTCTCACCCCGCTTCCTCGCTTTGATCTAGTTTCAGTTTTCAGACTAGATGGTCTGTAAACATCAAATACAATGTCTGTTCTCTTGTACTTGGTAGAGTATGCTTGTATTGCAGGAAGGAAATCGAGAATTGCATACTCTTCAAATGTCTTTGAACTCCGTGGGGGCAGACTGTTCACCAACGCTGCACCATCAATGATGATGGTGTCGGCGTACGGCTCTGCCTCCGGGGTTGTAACTTGGTTCTCAAGAATGGTAGTGAGGTGGGATTTCTGACAGGTGTGGAGCTTTCCACCATCACTGAGGGCAGCAGGATGTGACTGGTTCTCATGACGGAAGAATTCCTTCAAGTCACACTCTCTGCTCTGGCATGATATGAACAGCTTGGAGAACAGTTGACAGTCTTCCTTCAGCACTTTTTGCTTTGAAGAGTCAGCAGAAGCTGGTACCTGCTGGAAGAAGTCAAGCCTATTCTTCTTGATTGGTTCATAGAAGGTGGATTCTTCTTCCCCTCCCAGTCCCTTCATAAACTCCTGGAAACGGACCTTGCCTTTCTCAAGGTGTGTGCCAACCAGCTCAGCGGCAGTGGGGTGAGCAATATCCCTTGTATCAAGCGAAAGCAGGTCCTGACTCTCCTCCTGGAAAGGATTGCCCATATCTTTCATGGCTTGAGAGAGCTTTTCTACTTTCTCAAGGAACACTCTTTGTGCTCGTTCAGTCTCCTCATGGTGGCTGGTGTGCGTAGTGCCCTCTTTGGTCCCACATGCTTCCTCATACTGTGCAACCAAGTGACTGACTTCAGGACCAGCTATCATCCACCGTCTCAGTGCTGATGGGTCTTCAGTGACGCCAATCGCACCTCCATCTGCCTTGATGACAGCATTAGCCTGCTCATGAGCTTGGTCAATAGCCATTGCTGAGAATTGTCGGCTTGATTTGTGTACAACAAAGTTTCCATTCTGGAACTCCTGAGCCAGCTGAGGATGCTTCTGTCCCAGGGTAACCATGTCTCTGTAGTGGATCGGAAGCCACCGTGCATAGTTTACATTGTTGTTCGCAAAGAAGTACGGTATGATCTCAGCCAGTGACTGACAGTACAGGGAGAAGTTGGCTTCCCTGAATGATCGGATCAACAAGAGGATCACCAGTTCCATGGACAGCACCATATGCCAGAAATGAAACTGGGGACTTTGCAGTTTGCGCTGCTCACACCAAGCTTCGAAGCTAGGCCCCTCTTCGGGTTGTTCATCTGTCTCTTTCGAGTAGTCCGTGTGAGCTGCCTTCAGAAGCTTGTACAGACTGCATGCTGTTATCTGGTGCATCTGTCGTGTCCTAGTGATGTTCGAAGCTGTCAGAAACGAATCTGCTGTCCCAGGAGATGCTAACCCTGCCTCCAAGAGGGTTCCTGTCCAACCACTGTCCTGGAGTAGAGTTCCAATGGACTTCAGTGCCGCCATCTCAATATGCAAGCCTCCAAACATTATGACAAACTTGTCCTCACAGATTTCAGGCC
The DNA here is from genome assembly GCF_011397635.1 of Epinephelus fuscoguttatus. Taxonomy (NCBI): domain Eukaryota; kingdom Metazoa; phylum Chordata; class Actinopteri; order Perciformes; family Serranidae; genus Epinephelus; species Epinephelus fuscoguttatus. The sequence continues at coordinate 18,427,203 of NC_064771.1, forward strand.
AGTGCCACTGGACCTGCTTGGCTACTGCATATATTGGCTGGTCAGCAGCAATGACAGGCACCTGACCGGGGTTCAGTAATGTCACTATCTCCTTGATCTTGTCCATCACATGCTTGACTGTAGCAACAGAGTGGGCCTGATCTCGCAGCAGAGGCAAAAGTGATGTAATGCTGATCTCAAATGGTTTTCCTCGCTTCTGTGAAGCATGGTAGGCTGACCAAGTCACATCCACTGGCCCATCTGTCACAGTGACTTATTCCAGCCACTCGTACTCCATTGCCAGTTGTGGCCTCACCAAACTGGTGTCTGGATGTGACACACCACCCTGGGGAGGAGAGGGTTTCTTCTTAGTGAAGAAGGCCGGTTGGACATTGGTGAAGGAGTCTGGAAGTTCTGGAACAGTCTTCACTTTCTCTTCTCTGAACTTCAGCTGTCCACGTTCTTCACCTTTGTCTTCTTTGGTTGGGTGCTGGAAAACAGAGACACTGGTTCCATGGAAAGAAGTCGTCGCTGTTGTTGCAGTGGGATTGTGGTCTATGTTGTCCATGGCTGATGTGGTGAACAGTCCTTTTCGCAGAACTGGTGGACAGACCACCCCATCCTCCACGCACTTGCTGACTGTTGCGTCTCCCAGCTGTGTAGATATTTCTAGCACCCTGTCGTATGAAATGCTGATGCCATGCTCGTGAAGCATTTCCACCAACTTTCTCTTTCTGGTCTTTGCAGACGGACATCCCCATGTAAACAGGGAATGGGGTCTCTCTGTTTTTAGAGTGTCTGTGAGTTGCAGCTCCTTCTTTGTACCTCGTGTAGCAGTTGTACTGAAGCAGCTGAGCAATTGCTAGATCTGTCTTTGATGTGCCAAACCTCAGTTGAGATTTGATGTCCGCTCCATGTTCAAGCATGGCCACAAACTGAAGAAGAGTGACTGGAATGGCCTCCTCAATGCAGCCCTCATGGAAGGTTCCATCAAATGTGGACTTGTGGTTCAGCATATGTCTTCGCAAGATGTTAGCTACTTTGCCAAGGATAATAGCTTCACTATAATAGTCAGAAGCTTCTGACAAGACAAAGCCCACATCTTTCTGGAAAGCCAGAAGAACATCTCTTCCCTGCTTGTGAGCTTCCAACTCAGGTATTTCTGACAGCAGTTTTTCCTTCAGTCTTGAGGAGTTGACAGCAGGTGCATCAACACCCAGCTGTTCCAGGCGCTGGGCATACAGGTGAGCTATGTCTGCAAGGCGGAAGACTGCAGGACCCTCACCAGATCTGGTGGTCTCCACTAGATACGTGACTAGCTCAGAGAATGCCTGTGGGTGGGCATCCTCTTCGGATGCACGTTCCTTTTCCAGTCTCTTGGTGGCTCTGATGTATGACCTCTCTCTATTGTACAGGTCTGTCAAGCATGCAACATGGTATTGGAACTCCTGTGCAATAGCATCTCCACCGCTTAGTCTTGCAAGAAGTTTTCCATCATTTAAAATTTTTGCACATTCATTAACTCTCTTATTGAGAGTCATTGTCATAACCTGTCTTGTGAGTTCAGAGGATGGGGCTTCTTTGTCACATATGAAACACATTTGGCCTTTAAAGCTGGTTCTACGCAGCTTGGTCTGGCATTCCACTGGATGAGCACTCTCTGCTCTTCTTTTTGCGGCTCTCTCCAGTTTTGTGTTGTTGAACATAAGGCAACAACTTTGGTGATACTGCGCCTTGTTCCTCCTCAGAGTTTCTTCAATGCCACAGCCATCATCAAGTCTGGCTGGATCCAGAACAATAGGCATATCATTAATTGCATGAAAGAGGGAATATTAGTCGCAATCATAGTGTAGCCATCATGTTGTTGTGGTTGTTGTGCACGTGGTGACTTGAGCTCTTCACCATTATTCTTTTGGCAAAGACAACACATGCTCCAGTCTGTCCGGAATTTAGACGGTCCTGGATCTGTATTGGCCATCTTGGTGAATGGTAATCAAGGTATCACAGTATGACAATTATCTGTATTCAGTGAATCAAGGCCGAGGGGTTATCCTTTTACCACCTTGCACAATGGGCAGTCATGCACAATAAGGTATGGGATACGACTAGGTTCGGGGATAAAAATATATGACCTACACCTAGCCCGATCGTTCATCCAGTATCATTTAAGTCCCGTGCGATCTGTACACCATCCGGGTAAGTCCATGAACAAGTCATGTTAGCCCCCTTACCCTTGGCTCGGCTCTCCCGCGCTGGCACACCCTGTCAATTCAGGCACGGCTGGCTAACTAAACATTTATGTTAAACTACATGTAATCAACACTAGCTAACTGATGCAGGGCTTGTTAGACAGCATTTGGGACACTAAAGTCATTATTTAGCTACAGCAAACTAATTATTTAGCTGATACTGAACCCCATGCTGAGTTTCACAGCAGCGGTGCCACCAGTGTGCCCTGGCTGTGCTTTGACATCCGCTCTGTTGACCCCCACCACCACCACCACCACCACACACACACACCACACACACACACACACACACACACACACACACACACACACACACACACACAGACAATGCATTGTGTCATGTCTAGCTTGGAAGCCTTGCACAGGAAGATGCTATACATACTAAACTGAACCTCTAAATTAGCAGAATATTAGGATTTTGGGACTGATATATGGTACAAGGAAGCCAGTGAGTGAGTCCAAGGGTCCAAATTCAGATTCTACATAGTGAAAAGTGTATGATTTGACACCAATATCATTCAAATAGGATAAGTCTATGCGATTTTATTGCGAAATGCAGTATTACTGTATATTCAATGGCGGCCATCTTGAAAAATGGCTGCCATCATGAATTTTTAGGTGGCTAACGGGTTTTATCAAAAGAGCAATCCCCAAGGAGTATGTGTGCCAATTTTGGTGCTTGTTTCCACAAGTGAATGATTCTTCTGTAATTTGCAGTTATCTGCCCCACTAATATGCATAACAACAGACACAAGGTGGCACCAGAGTTCCAGCTGCTTCTTCAACTCCTTCTAATTTGTGTCACATTTGATTCTGTTACAGTTACTTGTTCACATCACATGGCTTTTTGATGTGGAGCTTCATTGAACCTCTGCCACTCAAACAAAATGCTGACATTTAATACGCTTAAATATGGATGTTATGTTTTACTATTAACCATCACTATACAGTTAAATTATTCCAGGGGAAGCTAATGCACTTGTGTTAATGAGTTTGGCTGTGTTGAAGATCTGTTTTGTACTCCGGATATGCATCTGCAAATCAAATCTGCAAATGCATCCGGTTTGCAGTGACACAAACCACGCACTGACCTCTACAATACAGAGAGGCTGAGAGGCGTAATGTAAAAAAAACAGTAAAATTACATTTTTGAATTTTGACTCTAGCAACACTAAATTTGGAACAAAGCCTTGTGGGACTGAGATACACATTTGCACTATAAAAATGCAGGATTGGTCAAACAATATGGCAGCCCGCCAGTCTTTGTAAAGGGGCGAGGCTTAAAGGAATTTGGACATAACTCATCAATGATTTGTCCAGTCATCAAAAATCTTGGCAAATATCTTCATGACGTGTTGGGGAATAGGCCTACCAAAACATTTTGAGCCCCATCCATAGGGGATGCCACAAATGGCAAACAAGTGTACCTCAGTTGGTGAATAAAACTCAAATCTATGAGAATAAAGTCGTACATCTACAAGATTTTTTTTTACATGGCCCTAATCCTAATAAAATATATTAGAACTTTTTTCTTTTTTTTTTGAAAAAGCTATTAACCCATCACCATTAACAGAAGACTTCATTAAGAATGTGCTAATTAATATTAGCAGTTTATTTTTCTTTTCATGTTTTTGGTTTCAAAAAGTAGCTTAACAGCCAAAGAGCCTCTATATTGCCCCCCCTCTATTTTCACGAAATGGTTCGGTCCTGCACCTGGCGCACATGGTAATCGGTTAACCAAGGTGAAGTTAGTTTGAGGTTGGATATTCGACAGACAATCATTTTGGGTTCAACAGTGCTTTCTGCCTCCTTCTCATAGGCAGAAAACCAATGGATTTTGCTTAAAGAATTTCGTATAAAATAGAAAGAGCATGAACCCCATTTATAAGGAGGTGTGCCTTATTAGCCCTACTCTATGTTGCTCATTATTTTCTGCCTATGAGAGGTAGGTGGAAATCACTGTTGAACCCAGAACGAATATCCGTCGAATATCCAACGTCAAACTAACTTCACCTTGGCAATCTACTACAGAGAGGAGGGAAGCGTGCCGGGGAAGCTGAACCTCGTGTCTCGGCCTCCAAAGGCAACCTTTGGGTAGAAGAAATGAAAAGAAAGACAGCAGAGAGACAAGAAAGGCTGACAGTATGTCACCCAATCTTTTACACAGACAGGTGGGTCACCATGAGTGGTGGAAATTAACCTGTTTACTCCATAGTGAATTAGACGATGTTTGCTCCCCTAACTGTTAATATCTTAACAGACGATTCTGAGTGCTACATTTTGCTCCTCTTTAAGCCTCCATTTAATCATTACCGTCAAACTTCTAGCAAACTACTGGTATTAAATCAGTTGAGGAAGGAGGTGAGCAGCATACTGTCACATTTTGCATATGATGTTATTATCAGTGGTGGAAGTAAAACTACTACAGTCTAAAAATACTCCATTATAAGAAAAAGTCCTGGATTCAGAATGTTCAGAAGTATTTTCAGCAAAATGTACTCAAAGTATCAAAAGTAAAAAGTACTCAGTATGCAGAATGGCTCCTTTCAGAGTATCATAATCACAGAAATATCATTCCTAGGATCATAACATGGGCTCTTTAGGTTATGATAAAATATTAAATGATTCTGTTTATATGTAAGAGTATTTTAATGTTGTAATTTGTCAATTTTGAGCCACTTTCAGTAGTGTAATATTTTATCATATCACCTAAGTGGAAAATATATATATATTCATTTAAAAAAATTACAATTAAGTATTAATGACAATTAAATACAATGGAGTAAAAAGTACAATATTGCAATGGTACAGTTATTTAAAGCTCTGAATCAGAGGCGGGGGGAAAAATTGATACAGCGTAGTATCGCGATATTTTTGTGTGGCAGTATCATATCGTCACATTGCCATGTATCGACTTTTTTATTATATCAATTATTAATTTCACAAATACATATGAAACTAAAAACTTTGGAGACATAATTTACAGTTCAAAAAAAATAAAGAAATTGCAAAATATCACAGTATATTTTATTGCAACATATTTAAAATTGCAATAGTGTTGAATCGTAACTTATGTATCCTAATGGTATCGTATCCTGGATCCTCTGATGATTCTCACCCCTAGTTTGAATGGGTTGATTTGGTTCTGGGCAGTGGTGTAGTGGTGGTTGATGAGGTGTATACTACAAGGTAGATGGGTAGGTAACCGAGGTGGAAGTGGGTACGCTGTCCTGTGTATTCCAGTGGCTTTTTTGGCTCATAGGTGGGTATACTCTGGGCAGCCAGAAAAAAAAAGTGGGTATATCCCGTATATTTGGGTATATCCTCCACTACGCTACTTGTTCTGGAGGTGTGGTTACAGTATTTGCACAGGATTCACATGGCTTGTGGTGGTGGGGTGAACTGTGATATCTTTTTATGGAGCCCAAAATCCCTGGTGGCGCCGCTGATGGCGGAGCTTAGTTGGAAAAAGGCCATTACTCAAGTTTTCTTTGAGCAATCTTGATTAAACTGTTTGGAGAGAACCTGCACGCAATCCTGAACATACCAATCAAGTTTTGTTCACATGCCATAAATGGGGAGCAACTTTGAGTGTGCAGTTATTGAAATCCTGTATGCACTGTCATGACAAATCAAGTGTTTGTTTGGTCTCGCTCCTTCTTTAGACAAAATTAAACCAGCTCAAGTGACTTTACTCAGTTTTGTGATGCCCAAAGGCCACTCCTGTTGCTTGTGGCTTGAACCTGGGACTGCCATTTATTTATTTTTAAATGAATCTAGTTTACATAAGCGCAATATAATCCTTTTAATTGTGGTTATGTAAGTTATATTCAAACTGAAATGACTGTGCATGCTGCCCCAATCTGTTAGTGTGACCTATTTGTTTGAACTGAAGCAAGACAGAAGAATGCACGAGGGGGAATTTCTGCAGAAGGAAGTATATCTGATTGGAACAGTAATTTATTGTTTGTCCCTACTTGAATGCCAGATGCTGATCATTGTTACCACACCTTCATTCAGTTGCGTTTGCTGCTGAGACACTTGGCAAAGTGTTTAAAAGACGCATCCAACTTCCTGTTTGACTACTTTTAAAGAAAGTTCAGTTCCCATCGCTATTGCTTGTGATTGATATCAAACTCTAACATTACATATGTCTACTTATCAGGGAATTCACGATTCAAGAGTAATTCTATTTTATTCTTGTAATTAGGTACGTTAACTGTGAGCTGGAACAAGCTAGAGACATGAAAGTTCCCACTGCAACCCAAAATGATGTCCTGATACTTCAACTTTATCCCATTTGGCCTGACAGAGGAGCTATAATTGACAGGTGAAAAACTGAAAATGTTGACAGGCCACCCCCTCATACCGTGAGTCTGATTAAATTGAAATCCATCCATCCATTTTCATACGATTATCCGGGGGCAGCAGGCCAAGCAAAGCACCCCAAACATCCCTCTCTCCAGCATGTAGGACGCATATTCAGCTCAGTGTGCTCTACAGAAAAGCCTCTTGGACAGTTAAGGCCACCATGATGGAATCTTTGCCAATTTGCATTACATGAAAACAGTAGCCTAATATGAATAGACTTTTTTGGACTTTGACTCTATCAATACCAAATGTGCAACTGGGTTACACAATCCTACTGTAAATGAGCAAGATTGTTCAAAAAACATGGCCGCCTCCAATCCAAAACCCTCTGCTATCGGCATGGCACAGAAGGAAATATGCCATTACTCAAGTTTTCTTTGAGCAATCTTGATTAAACTGTTTGGAGAGAACCTGCACGCAATCCTGAACATACCAATCAAGTTTCGTTCACATGCCATAAATGGCGAGCAACTTTGAGTGTGCAGTTATTGAAACCCTGTATGCACTGTAATGACAAATCAAGTGTTTGTTTGGTCTCACTCCTTTAGACAAAATTAAACCAGCTCAAGTGACTTTACTCAGTTTTGTGATGCCCAAAGGCCACTCCTGTTGCTTGTGGCTTGAACCTGGGACTGCCATTTATTTATTTTTAAATGAATCTAGTTTACATAAGAGCAATATAATCCTTTAATTGAGGTTATGTAAGTTACATTCAAACCAGTGGCGGCTGCTGGTCTTTCAAGGAGGGGAAGCTCATTTTCGGCCTACATCATAAAATGTGTCCGTTTATTTATACGTAAATTCTACCCTCTGGGGCTGCTGCGTGAGGCTAGTGTGACCGCCTGTGTGTGCTTTGGGATGGTGGAGGGGCTCTCAGCACCCGCTGCTCGTTGGGGACAGTAACTGCAGAGCGACAGAAGTCAGAGTCTCCAAACACGAGTACAGTCTCCAATAACACCAGAACAAGATGCTAGATTTGTCGCTAGTCGTTTTTAACAAAGAAAAAGTCACTAAGAGGATTGGAAAAGTCTCCAGATCAACTCGGAACAACGGAATGAAACTTGAAAAATGCTCTGGTGGTTTATATTTCAAGATCGCTGATTCGCTCATTTCGCTGTCAATCAAAAAGGGATTCAGCCTCAGATAGATCATCCAATCATCATGCAGAAGCCCGGCGTCCAGGCCAGCCGAGGCCAGCCCACTGCCCCATAGACCCCCAGAGACGCTGAGCGTCCGATGGGCGGGACAAAACCGAGCATTTATCCAATGACTGTCTAGTTTCGCTGCAGTGGAACAACCCACTCTATGCTTCCCTATTGAAGTCTTTGGACGCTGAGCCTCCACTGTTTAATGCACTGTGACGCTACAGGAACGAATGAGAAGAAGGTCGCGTCAGAGACCTGTGATCAGTAGCTGATTCTGAACAAAAGTTGAACGCGTTCTAGCGCATATTTAGTCAGTGACATGAAAACACAAGAGTACATATTTGACCACTTATTTTTTGACATTTTAGGGGAAGCTGAGCTTCCCTTGCAGTCTTAGAGCAATCGCCACTGATTGAAACCGAAATGACTGTGCATGCTGCCCCAATCTGTTAGTGTGACTTATTTGTTTGAACTGAAGCGAGACAGAAGAATGCACGAGGGGGAATTTCTGCAGAAGGAAGTATATCTGATTGGAACAGTAATTTATTGTTTGTCCCTACTTGAATGCCAGATGCTGATCATTGTTACCAGAGATACTTGGCAAAGTGTTTAAAAGACGCATCCAACTTCCTGTTTGACCTACTTTTAAAGAAAGTTCAGTTCCCAACACTATTGCTTATGATTGATATCAAACTCTAACATTACATATGTCTACTTATCAGGGAATTCACAATTCAAGATTAATTCTATTTTATTCTTGTAATGTAAGGTACGTTAACTGTGAGCTGGAACAAGCTAGAGACTTGAAAGTTCCCACCGCAACCCAAAATGATGTCCTGATACTTCAGTTTCATCCCATTTGGCCTGACAGAGGAGCTATAATTGACAGGTGAAAAACTGAAAATGTTGACAGGCCACCCCCTCATACCGTGAGTCTGATTAAATTGAAATCCATCCATCCATTTTCATACGATTATCCGGGGGCAGCAGGCCAAGCAAAGCACCCCAAACATCCCTCTCCCCAGCCTGTAGGACACATATTCAGTAGCCTAATATGAATAGACTTTTTTGGACTTTTACTCTATCAACAGCAAATGTGCAACTGGGTTACACAATCCTACTGTAAATGAGCAAGATTGTTCAAAAAACATGGCTGCCTCCAATCCAAAACCCTCTGCTATAGGCATGGCACAGAAGGAAATAGGCCATAACTCCTGATTAAACTGAGCGGAGAGATCCTGCACTCACTCCTAATGTCATGTTTGTTAGACACAAGACAGGTAAGTAGATCTAACACCAGTCTTTAAATGAAAAAGTGAATGGTGAAAGAGGTCTTGGAGATGATGAGTAGTAGTTCCAGCATAGGGGGGTTGGTGTCTTGTCCGGGGGTGGATGATCTTGACAGAAAAGGTGATGAGTGATGGCTGGCTGACTGCTTGGCAGACACGGAGAGGTGGCTGGCAGACTGGCAGGGGGGCAGGCAAGTGCAGACAAAACTAAAACACACCAAGCACACTTCACTTACACAAAGATAAAAAAAAATAGGTGTAGCCCTGTACAAAAATCATATAAGTTACAGAGCATAAAAAAATAAACAGTATAATTAACAGTATAATAACATGCTGTGTTAAATAGAGTTCATAAATAAATAGAGTTCATAATAGTTAAAATATGGTTAAAATGTGTGCTGGTTAAAAGCATAAATATAATATGTACCGTTTAATAAATAAGACTATTTACAGTTAAAAGATAAATTCATATAAGGGTCTTTAAGTTCATTAAGTCTGTAAAATATCTGTGATCCGAGAGAAAAGGAGAGAGGAAGAAGCCGTGTTCATACGTGTAACCTAACCTGTTACCTGTCACATGTCAATCATTTCATTCCTGTTTTGTTTTTGGATGTGTTAAGACCTCACGAGCCAATCAGAGTAAAGTCACTGTAAGGGGCGGGACTAGTGGCACAGGTTAGTGTGGGGAGTAGCGAGCACGCATGAGGAGAGAAACGGACGCTATCGACCAGAGAGGTAAGAGAGGAGGCATTGTGGTGTGGGGAGCATTTAAGTTTTATCGTGGAGGTCGACTGCTCGTGGTCCTGATATAACCTTCTGTGTGACCTTCAAGAGGTGAATATGATATGTATGCCTGTATTTTGTGCTATATCTAACTGTTAAAGTGTGAAGAGATGGGATGTACAACGAGTTTAGCGACATGCTAACTAGTGGTAGCATTCGGTGCTAATCTGCCTGAATATCGTAGCTTTAGCATTGTGATATTTCTGCAGCTAAAGAAAAGCTAATGCTAATTCGACATGAGATAGCGTTTGATATTGTGGCTCAATTCGGATAATATGCTTTAAGGAGACGGACGTTGGAGGGAGAGAGACGGGTTTCCAACCAGTGGCCCTGCTGTTCTGCCGTGTCCTGTCCTGCTGTGCTATGTTTTTCCTGGTGACTTCGCTACCGCCATTGCCCGCGTGTGTGTTTGGATTGTGACTGCCACCGCCATTGCCATTGTCATCATGAGACTTTCACCCCCATTCCCCTTTCTACCCCTACTAATAAGACTCTGGATTCGTGAGTACTAACATACACATGCACGTGTTTTTATTTTGTGCTCAGCTCTGAGTGAAGCGGCCATTACAGTTTTCAGGCCCCACTGCACACAAGCTTCAATAAACAGGCCTGCAACGGGTTAAAATCTCATTTAGCGTGTGTTTCATATGAATGTGTGGGTCCACAGGTAAACTATTGACTTTTGAGTTGTTGTAAATTAAAGAATACTGTTTTGAAGGTAACTTAAAGATTCTGAAAGTGATTAAATATTATTTAAATTCAAGTATAAAAAAGAAACAAAAGGTTTTCTTTTGGAGAGTAAAGAGGGTTTTGCTTGTAACAAGTGTATTAAAAAGGTACTGAAGGTATTTTAATTTAAGAGTATCTAACTAAAAGGGTTTTCTTTTAAGTTAAAGGAACAGTGTAAAACCAAAAGGGAAACTGAAGTTTATTTTGAAAATCTCTGTATTCATCCCTTGAATAATTCTGCGCATTTTACTTTTATTTTATGCTAAAATACATTCAACTCTTATTTCATTTTGTGTGAATAAATATCTGTGAAGGAATTTTTGCATTTAAAGTACAGTTGTGGTGGTCATTATTACAATAGCAGACATTATTAAGGGTACACGTTCTTAAAAAGTAACATATAAAAAAAGTTGTATTTTCCTACAACGAGCCCAGGCCCAGTCCCATTGTATTAACCACTCTAGCTTTATTTTTAAGTACATGGGACCTGGGTTACATAGGTATAAGCTCAAACACACTCATAGGCTGAGTCACTGCGGAGGAGGAGTTGTGACGCCTGAACGTGTGGGGAGTAAAAAGTAGGACTTTGAGTGTGCTGTTATTGAAATGCTGCCTCCATTTTTAAGGCCTTCACATACTCTGCAAGAATAGAGAAATTTGTTCTGTCTCACAAGGCTGAGAGAAAAGAATGACATCAGTTTTTTCTTGCAGCCCTGGTTTCAAGCCCTTGCTGCCTTGGTTTCAGGCAGTTGAGCTGCTTTCTTTTGTTGGCTTAGAAAAGGTTTAACCTGTTTTGTAAGTATTATTGCAGCTCTTGAATTTCAGAGATTAGCTAACATGCTAATGTTAGCAAGCCTTCATTTGTTTCAGGATCATGCCTGGCTGCAGATGGAAACCATTCTAAACACACATTATGGTACATTTGCAAAGAACACTTTTCTTGCGGTGGCCTTTCTAAAATGAGCAGTGGTGAAGGTTACAATATTCTGTTATGATCAAGGAGTTGATAAGCAGCCAGCATTACCTAGCTAGTGCCAATGTTGGGCTTGTTGCTCTAAAAAATGTAATATATTACTTATTACTCCCTGCCAACAGTAATTCATTACCCTACTTGTTATATTACTCTTCCGTTACACCTCATAAAATTGCATATCTCCCCAAAATTCAGATGTGTGCCTCTGTGTGAATGTATATAGCTAAGGCTCGATAGCTTTTTTTTTCCACCTGGCGGTCTTCAGTTGCCTGTGACCGCTATTTTCCCAAGGCTCTGCCCGAAAAACGGAGAGTCACTCTCGTGGAGCAACATTTCATCCACAACATATCCAGCCACGAGTTCCTTACATATTTGTAGCTGCAGCTCTCCGCGATTAAAATCCAGTTTTGGTTGTTTACCCAGTGTAGGGCTACAGCCAATCTCTGTGACTGCAGAGGGTTCATTTTTGGTTGGGTGTATTTACTCGAGCTTCACAGTTCATGCTATTGGTCACAATAGCCAAGGTGTTTGAGGCTGTGTTTTTTGCAGTGGAAAGAGTTTTGGTCCGACTACCTGCAGCAGCAACGGTGTTCTTGTCATCTTTCCTCCCGACAAAATCAAAGTGGTGGAAATATTTCCAACCGCTAATGTAAGCGTTTCCAACTAGCTTGCTGCTATGTGGCGTGCCTGCAAGATGTGATGTGTGAACAAAAGTAACGTTGTTATGAGTTGTTTGGTTTAGGTAGGCTGACCAAACGTCCTCTTTTGCCCGGACGTGTCCACTTTTCACGTCCTGTTGTCCGAGGCGTCCAGGGGGGTGTTTATAAATTGATGATATTGTCCGGTTGTCCTTGTGTGTGTGTGTTTGTGTTAGAGTGCGGCACGGGCCGTATATTTCTGTCTGAACCCGACAGTCATTCTGTTTTGTTATGTCCAAAACTGAACCGAGCCCGACATTATTTAATGACCAAAGCACTGAGTTTGTGTCACACAGTTGTTAGGGTTACAGGCTATTTAACAGGCCGGGCATGCACCATGGGTGCTCTGCGGAGAGGGAGACCTCCGTGTTTGAGACGGGAGCGGGTGGCGGGAGGTCCGAGGCTTCCAGCGAGGGGAGAGGGAGAAATATAACAAAATAAGATAAAATAGGAAAAACCTGTCTCGCTCTTTTATTTTATTTTCAGCGTTTAATCAAGGCGGAGGCTGGCAGTGGCAGGTCCGAGACTTCCAGCGAGGGGAGAGGTAGAAACAAACAGCCAATGTGTGTGTGTGTGTGTGTGTGTTATGTTGTCACGTAAATAACAGTCCCCAAGCAATAAACAGGACAGACAATAGGATTTTATTTATTTTTACAGTATATGTTCACTGAGAGCTGACCGAATCCGACCCGAGCCCGAATACAATTTATACATTTTTGACCGAACCCGGCCCGACCCGTCGGGACCCATCAGGCTCGGATCGGATAGCCACACTCTAGTGTGTGTATGTGTCCCTAATCTATAGGGGCCTATCTGAATTTCTGTCTTTGAAAGATATTATTTTGTAATTAAACTGAATTTTCTATCCATATATATAAATTTTAAATATATTAAAATTATAAGGCATCTTTGAGTAAGCTGCAAGTATCATTTAAGTAGGCTATCTCGTGGCCGGGCTGAGTGTCCTTTTTTGGAAATCAAAATATGGTCACCTTAGTTTAGGTGTAACTGTATTATTATTGAAATGTTATTAGTAATTAGTTACACTACTCATTACTGGAAAAAGTAATATCACTGTAATGCGTTACTAGTAACGCACTTGCCCAACACTGTGGGCATGTGTTACCGTATGTTACCATTTTGGATTAGGTTTAATTCTTGGTCCTGATTTGTGTAAGTCTGTTTGACATTGCTGGTATATTACAGGTAATATGACACTGATTAGAAACTCGATCAGTCTATTGGTACATGTATTAATCACAGATAATAGCGTATGCAATCAATACCATTTATTTCACCTTGCTGTGCCCCAAGAGTTAAGTGATTTCCACATCTCCATCGTGGGACAGTAAATGCAGCTCTTGAGTTTAACGTTTAAATCTGCTGCATCAAGTAAATTCAGCACATTCACCTATGAGTTCACATCATTAGTAATATGAATGCAAGCACTCTTCTCTCGCCTTAAATAGAAGCAACAGTGTCGCTTCTTACTGTATTGCTTTTTAATATTCTTCAAAGGCAGAAGTAAGCGGCACATGATTGATCAATTTTAAGTGTCAGATGTGCTGAACGTGTCATTTGACTTGTTTACGAGCGTGCACAGAGCCTGAAGCAGAAAGCCTGGGTTAACAGAGCAAGTTCAGAACCACCTTCATGGGACCCGCAATCTGTGACTGAAGGCTTTAGGGTTTTTCAAGTCAGCTCAGAAAAAGAGAGCCTTGCTCTATTGATCTGGTTTCATGGTACAGCCCTCAGGCTTTTTCCTTTTGATGACTGCCAATAAGCCAGAGCCCTAACCAGCTAATTAACAGGTCTGAGAACATGTTAAAGGTTGTCCAAGAGCTCAAATGGGGTGGCCAAACCTTTGCATGGTGCTCCTTTCCATGCTCACTGAACTATTAACAGTAAAAAAAAATTGACCAGACGTGCCCAGTCTTTTGCATGCCACTCTCACAGTCAAGATGGCCATTTATTGATCTCATATTGTCTCTAACGAAGGCCAAAATGTGCACAGCAACAAACTAGTCAAGGCTTGTTGTTTATAGTCGAGCCCATTTCTAGAAAACATGCAGCCTCTGCTGGCTGGTTAAGAGGAATGAAGAGTCGGCAGTCAATGACGGTATAAAACAGTCAATAAAATGTATTTTTAAATAATTATGAATCACTGCACCCACGAGCAGAGGTCCTTCAGCATACAGTCATAAATGTGCACACAAAAAAAAATACACTGATTAGTCCAGTAGTTTGTGAGATTAGCTGCAGATAACAGGAACACACAAACACATACGAAACACATGATCCCCTCCAGGCCGACATGGGGCTGAGATGATGAAGTTTGTGTTACATTAGAATGAGCCAATAAAAAAAATTAAGTGCAATGCAAAATATGTTTCAACAAAGACAAACTTATGCTCCAAAACAACAGTGTTGTGAGACTTTGACAACATAAACTCGGTTACAGTTATCATGATGTTAGACATAGGTGTATGCTTTGTACAATTATTTAAAAGACGAACATAACCCAATGGAGGAAGAAGAAATTTAGAAAACAGTGCAAAACTGCTATGGAGCTGCTATGTGCTGCAGGAACACTGTCACTAAGATGACAATGAATGTAAGCTCATTTGGAACAGTTGATGCTGTGGAAGCGTTAGTTGGAGCTGCTGTGGCTGTCGCATTTGGAGCTGCAGTGGCTGTCGCATTTGGAGCTGCTGTGGCTGTCGCATTTGGAGCTGCAGTGGCTGCATTTGAGCTGCGACACACAAAGCTGTCGTCTTGGTCGGTGCCACTGGAGCTGAATGTCACAAAGCTAACATTTGACCCCGCCACTTGTTCCATGATCCAAGCCTGGAATTCGGAGACTCTGGCATAGACATCAGGGAAATTACCCAGGGCGCATGGTTCTCCAAAACTGGTAATGCCAGCCTGGACCCACTGAGAGTCTTGTTTGCATTGCAGAGGTCCACCAGAGTCTCCCTGAAAAAAGACACAAAACATGATCAGTTAATTAACACTGCTGGTAAAATACACAGAATAAGGCTGGAGTAGTTTTGCCTCAGTGCAAAGTGCATTCTGACTAATAACATTTTGATAGCAGAATATAAAAGTTTGCATTATGGTGCTGAAATAGGTACAGAGTGGTGTAAGATGAGAGGGAAGACAGCTACTAAAGATGTTACATAATGCATTATTATTCTTACTTGACACACTCCTTTGTTTTGTTTCCCTGCACAAATCATTGCGTCAGTGATGTTTAGAAATGGTAGGAAGAGGCAACTGCACTGATTTTCTCCCACGAGAGGAACCTCAACCTCCTGCAGTGAGTCAAAGGCTACAAAGGGCTCTGTGGGAGAGAGACAATGAAATCAGAGGACATGGTGTTTATTTTCCCTGTTTTACACAGTTTTAAGGATATTTCATTTCAGTAGTGGTGGTGATGACTTCTTTTCCTCCATAAATTAAGCTTGTTGATGTCTGCCTCTATGTGTCAGCCCTGTGGTCTGCTGACCTGTCCAAGATGTGTCCCACCTGTTGCCCAATGTTAGCTGTACAGGCTATAGCACCCCTGTACCATTCATCCCATTTTCATCCAGGGCTGGGTCGCAGGGGCACCAGGCCAAGCAAAGCATGCCAGACGTCCCTCTCCCCAGCAACGCTTTCTAGCTCCTCCTGGAGAACCCCAAGCTGTTCCCAGGCCAAATGAGATATGTAATCCCTCCAGCGTGTTCTGCATCTGCCCCGGGGCCTCCTACCAGTGGGACGTGCCTGGAACACCTCTAACGGGAGGCGCCCAGGAGGCATCCTGATCAGATGCCCGAACCACTTCAACTGACCCTTTTCGACACAAAGGAGCAGTGGCTCTACTCTGAGCTCCCTCCGGATGTTTGCGCTCCTTACCCTGTCTCTAAAGCTGAGCCCAGCCACCCCATGGAGAAAACTCATTTTGGCTGCTTGTATCCACAGTCTCATTCTTTGGTCACTACCCAGAGCTCATGACCATAGATGAGGGTTGGTAGATGGACCGGTTAATCAAAAGCTTTGCCTTCCGGCTCAGCTCCCTCTTCAGCACGACGGTCCGGTGCAGCGCCCGCATCACTGCAGAGGCCACAATAAACCGCCAATTCATCTCACGCTCCAGTCTATCCTCACTCATGAACAAAACCCTGAGATAATTGAACTCCTTTGCTTGAGGCAATAACTCTCTCCCAACCCAGAGGGGACAATCCACCGGTTTCCGGCAGAGAACCCCTGTACCATGACCATCAATTTGTGACAGTGCACCTTGTAACTGTCAGGAAAAAAGACTAGAGTGTCCAGCCATGCTAGAGGCTCTGTAAGGTGTACGAGGGGCTAAATGCCAGTGTCAATATGCTAGCCTGCTCACAATGACAATGCCAACATGTTGATTATAGATAAATAATATTACCTAGACACCAGATCCCAAGATGGCGCCTTTTCTTTCCAATGGAGTTGTGCGCAATAGTGTTTCTCCTGCTGGCCCCGCCTGTAAGTTCCCACTGGGCTCATAGACTTTACATTGTGATGATGTCACAGATTTTTAAATTGCTTTTCTTGGCTGAAGGAAAGTTTTACAAATATAAACCTCGATTGATAAAAAATAAAATCCATAACAGAAAGAGTCACAGTTGCCCTTGTTTTCAGTTCAAGGTGTCCTGTCAACAGTTTTGCAGACACATCTTAGGGCGCATTCACACCAGGATAGTCTGGGGAACTCGGTTCAATTGGGTGTGGAATGCCGAAAAATTTCACACCTTCATTTGGTTCGGTTCACTTTCACACTGAACTTTTTAAAGCGGTCCATTTGCATTTCCCACTGTAAGCACACCACACCAGGGTTCACTTGTAAGTGAACCGAAACCTCCAGTTTTCAAGTGGACCAGGGTTTGCTCATTTGGTCCACACCAGAGTTCGAAAGAGCATTCACACCACTCCAAACAAACCGAACTATCCATGGATGCGGACCAGGATTTGTTTTAAGCGGACCAAATAGCGCCAGTGTGAATGCGTCCTTATATAATCATCGCTGCAATACTGTGAGTGGCCGCTGGGAAAAAGTCTCTTCAAGGAAGAGCATGGTTGCCATCTTGGGTAATCACCTGTGGCTGTGGCTCAGGTGGTAGAGCGGTTGTTTACTCATTAGAAGTTTAGTGGTTTGATCCCTGACCCTTGCAGTCCAGATGTCAAAGGGTCTTTAGACAAGATACTGAACCAAATTGTTCCCGAGCCATTGGTGTGAGGGTCTATGCATGGTAGCCTTGGCCAACAGTGTGTGTGTGTGTGTGTGTGTGTGTGTATGAATGGGTGAATGGTGCCTGTGTTGTAAAGGGCTTTGAGTGGTCGCTCAAGCCCCTTTCCCACTGCACAAAAAAACCCACTAACATCTTGGTTTTTAATTTAATGGGAAAGGTTTTAATCAGCACACACCCAGGTCTAATTACTCTGCAGTAGTCACAGGTATTTATGGCCTCCAGCTCCAATTGGCATTGGTGGGAAGACAATACATTAAGCTCCTTTACCGGCGAGATGCAATGACAGGCTGTCACAAAATACCGTCCATCTCCGACCAACCAGCACTCAAACACCATTCACATTAAGTCTGCACTGAGTTTGAAAGAGAGACTGAATAAGTATATTAAAAGAAGTAACCACCGTTAAGTTTTTACTGACCTGTTCTCCGGCCTTATACACACACACACACACACACACACACACACACCGCAAGGCACACTGGTCTGCTGCAGAGCCATGTACACAGCTCTGGTCATCTAGCAATAGGAAAGGAGTCTATAGCCTATTTCTAGCGGGTTGAGCAGTGTGTAAAAATAAAACTGCATACACAGGCTAATTCTGGTGGAAAAGGGTATAAGACTAGAAAAGCAATATATAAATGCAGTCACAGCATGCCAGTACTCACCATCCGCTCCTAGTCTGCCCCAGCCAGTGGCCCAGCAGGGGGTGGAGTTATGAAACTGGCTGGAGTTACTTGCCAAGCAGACAGGTCTGATGTAGTCAGTGAAATTGAGAGGGCTGCTGAGCTTCATCAGGGCAATGTCATTGTTTAACAGCGGGTTGTTGTAGTCAGGATGGACGATAATCTGGGAAATAGTGCTGTTCACCTCGTTAACATTAGGGCCAGACTGAGTCTCTCGTCCAAAGTAGAGTGTCCAATTACCAGTTGACTTTCTGGATAAAAGAATAAATAAAGACTTATAATAGAAAACGTATTAGATATGAACAAATGTATGATTCCTCTTCCTTAATGGTGTGATCATACATGATTCTTTATGACTGGTAAATACTTTATGAAGCTGAGCAACTGTGACAGGCCTCTGATCTGATCTGGTACAGAGTGTGATAAGGTAACAGATGCAGGTGCTATAAGTTTCTCTTACGTTACGATACAGTGGGCTGCAGTGAGCACCCACTGGTCACTGATGAGGGTCCCTCCACAGATGTGAGACCAGAGGCTTTAAGTGCAAGCTGACCTGCCAGGGCCATGATCCAGCTGTGGCGTTCTCACCGCCCACTATCCTTGTGTTGAGAGGTGCCATCCCACAATCTGACACAGCAAAATCAACAGTGAGTCAGTACATTCACAGTAAAGTGAGGCTGAATCATGTGTAGGGTTAAAAATGTATTTATAACTGTACTGGCAGTGCATCTCTGAAATATATGAAATGTGACTGTGCTTACCCTGAGCCTTTGACCCTGTAGGGAAGAGAGATTAAGAATAGTTTAATTACATCTGCACACCTCCATGTTGTTATAACCAACGAATCTTTCCACTGATAGTAGTATTAGTAGTGAAGTAGATGTGAGTAACTACAGATACACGGTGGCACCAGAGTTCCACCTGCTTCTTCAACTCCTTCTGATGTGAATCGAATTTAATTTTGTTACAATTACTTAGTCATATCAAATGGCTTTAGATATTATCAAAGTGGCCAGAGACTCGTGCACATCAATACAGTTCGACTCCATGTGGAGCTTTTTTGAATCTCTGCCATGCAAATGAAATAAAGCTGTTCTTTAACATGGAAGATGTGTTTTACTATTACACTTCATTGTACAGTTAGATTATTCCATAAGAGTACACTTGTGCTAATGAGTTTGGCTTTAATAAATAACCACGAAAATACACAGATTTGTCTTTCTCGAGTAAAACTGAGAACAGTTTCCTGCAAACGGTGAATGAATGTTTTAAAATGTTACAGGGCAGTTTCATATTGGGTAATTCATTTCAGGTGTATTTGTTTGTCATTTAGGTGTGCAGCATGGTCCATTGCAGGTTTTTTCTTTTACAGTTATGGAATGTTCAATTTCACAGTATAAACAAGGAAGTTTGACCCCTGACAGTATCGAAGGTCTGGCCTCAGACATTGTTTTGTTGCTGGAACAGGTGTGTTGACAGGTGATACTGTGAACACTACCTCAGTATTGTGCCAACCAACAGGAAGAGTACTGCTGCCAGAGTACAGTTACAGTACAATTTGGTGTCACAGGTGGAAATTTTGCACCTTTACCTGAAGTCTCCATACATACCTCCTGGACAGTGGCACATTTGTGTTTTTGAAATTAATGTCATGATGGCCTTTGCCACAGATATTGGACCCTCTGCAGGCAATTTTATGCCTCCAGCTGGTCGGTTATCAGGTTGTTCGGGCCATTCACCCAGCAGGCCATCCCATTCTCGTGACCACAATATCTCAAAGACGCCTTGAGGGATCCACTTGGACTCATTAATGTACTGATTAGATTTTGGTAGTCAAAGGTCAAGGCCACTGTGGCCTTACATCCCTCTTGTTCTCATGAGCGTAATACTGAATTTCTTTAAATGTGGTACAAACGTTCACTTGGACTCAACAATTAACTGATAAGAATGTGGTGATCAAAGCTCAAGGTCACTGTGACCTCACAAAACCCGTTTTTGGCCAAAACTCAAGAATTCATATGCTAATTATGATAGAATTTAACAGAAATATCTAATAGGACGTAGAGATGACGTTTATCTCCCAAAGGTCAAAAGTCAGTTTCACTGTGACATCTCACTGTTCCATCCATGATCTGTCCATGTGATATTTATGGACAGGATCTCGGGGTGCAGCCAGGGGAAGGAAGGGGTCCAGTTTGAGGACCTCAGAATTGCATCTCTGCTTTTTGCAGATGATGTGGTTCTGTTGGCCTCAACACGCCATGACCTCCAGCATGCACTGGGTCAGTTCGCAGCTGAGTGTGAAGCAGTTGTGATGAGAGTCAGCACCTCCAAATCTGAGAGACCACAGATACAAGGGGCTGAAATGAGTTTCCTCTGTGGGGTGGCTGGGCTCAGCTATAGAGATAGGGTAAGGAGCTCGGACATCTGGAGGGAGGTCCGAGTAAAGCCGCTGCTCAAAAGGGGTCAGTTGAGGTGGTTGAGCATCTGATCAGGATGCCTCTTGGGCGCCTCCCATTGGAGGTGTTTCGGGCACATTCCACTGGTAGGAGGCCCTGGGATAGACAAAGAACACACATACATATCTCGTCTGGCCAGGAAACACCTTGGGGTCCCCCAGGAGGAGCTGGAAAGCGTTGCTGGGGAGAGGGCCGTCTGGGGTGCTTTGCTTGGCTTGCTGCCCCTGTGACCCGGCCCCGGATAAGCGGATGAAAATGGAATGGATGGAGGAATCTTACTTTTCTGCAAAAAAACACTTTTCTGGACCTTATTTAACATATCTTAGGAACAGAAGGGAAGACATTTGGTCAAATACTGAATTGGTGACACTTATCTTGGGTGCCCACCTTGAAACTGTTGAATAAATCAGGGGTGTCAAACATATGGCCCGGGGGCCAGACCTGGCCCACTTAAGGGTCCACTGGATGACTTTGCACACCTAATATTGATGTGCTTGTGAAGACTAAGGGGTGTCAGGTTTCAGGAGCAAGTTAAACAACACGGAGACTGTCTCACGGCATGCTTTCATTCATTGTGCACTCTATATAAACTGCATGGATGTGTGACGTGCACTGAATAAAGCCAGTTATGAGGAGAAAGTGTCAGCCTCGATTCATGTCATTTCATCTCATCCAATTCTCCAAACATATTGACTGACCCAATGAGTGAGTGAGTCCACTTATATTGTCATGTTGGCCCTTGGGAATGAGGAGGCTGATTATGATTTTTTTTAATCTAGTTTGTCTGTTATGTGTCACACTGGCATGCTGCCAGGTATGTGTGCCACATCACCATTTCTTAATTTCATTCATTGTTTGTGATGCACGATTCTGATCACTGATCTCCTGTGTTCTTTGTTCAGCGAATGTTGATTGCACAACTTGTTTCCAGTCTTTCAACATTGTACTGCAACCATTGTTTACCAATGGAACCGTTCCATACTGTCCCCATTTTTGGTCACACCTCTGTTGGGGTACCTAGCACACAGATCTGGTACTAAAAGGTGGAGCTGTGAACACTGCAGTCCATTGGTCAATAGAGGACGGTCACTCTGCTCAGGGCTAAGTTGTGGCTGGTTTTGAGGCTCATGTAACCACTGTTCATACCGTGGAGAGTTTTATTAGTAAACTGTAATTATAAAATGAAAGGATGTTTTGCTGCCTCTTACAGCAGCTGCAGTCGGAGAAAAAAATAACTTACTTCACTGGGTCGACTTCCAGCAATTTTTAAGGTGGAACATTTACTTGTAATGTTACTCAATGCATGAGTTGACGAAATGAATCCATCAACACACCTTAAATTTCACTGTGACAACTTTGACCATTACTTTAGTTTTTATACGACATACACTCTTAGTAATGAGTGGATCTTCAAGCGTTTATATACATTAATTTAGGCATACAGTATATCCCAAGCATCATCTTCACTCAAAAAAACTGTTGTGGAGCATTGTTCCTGTGGGTTTCAGCAACACTAAACCCCTGAGCTTGCCTGAGAAGGACTAAACGCACAATCCCAAAATTCTTCAATATCCCATGGAGAGAGACTGTCACTGCAGCCTGTTTTATTTTGTTCTGAAAATGTCAGCATGCAGCCTCGTTCTGTGGACGATAAACGAGGTGCAGACTTCCATCTGTGTCACTGGCAATGAGGAAATACAGTGAGTGCTGGACGGAGCAGTGAGTGACAACAACCCCGCTCACATTTAAGAGAACTGTTTGCGGTGGAAACACCAGGGTCTAGGCACCATGTCTGAAGGGTTACTGTTGGTTCCAAAGGTACCATACTGAAAGTGTTTGGTGAAAACGGGGCTTCAGTGAAAGAAAGGTACCCAAAATATCTATTCAAAATTTGGAAAAAAAAAACAAAAAACATTGAGTATCTGATGGTTTCCAATATGAATATAGTGTTTTTTGGCAGTAACTGTGAGCAGTATTAATATCTGTTGGTAGTTAAACAGAAAACTTCTTGTCTTGTTAGAATATTTAAAGAGTACCAATAATTAATCTGGTTTGTAGTCTTCCTGGAACACCATAGAAAACCATCTAAGTACTTCAGCCAATATTTACACAGAACAGGATAAAACCAGAGCAAATAAGAATGTAATTTCCCAGCTGTTTATATTCAGTAATGGTGATACTGATTTATAGATATGCTCATTTGATTTTTAAATAGGCCCTGACCTTTTCCAGATTACATTCAAGTAGATTTTTAGTTTTAGCTGAGTCATAATGAAGTAATCACTGAACACAAGGACTGACTTGTGTTAATAATGCCATGTTTTTTACTGCTGCAATGATGCTTTTTTTTGTGTGGAAACTGTCAGTGAAATCAATCTTCCTGTTATAATATTACAAATGAAATGTGTTTTAGTTATGTAAAATCATTAATTGATACCTCTGTACAATGCAACAGCCACACAGTAATATTTAGATATGTTTTTAACTATCAGAGAAATAGACATCTCAACATAATACAATTTAGCATATCCTTAAAAACAACCATAAAGTTGGATCAAAATCTCTCTACAGTGTTAAACAAAACTAAATCTAAGCTTAAAAAGAGATGATTTATTGGTTGAAGTAGAGAATAAACTGGTAAGTCAGTGTCAAAGCTCACCTTGCCCAGTGAGGACAGCACACATCAGGAGTATCCACACAGTCCAGTCTGCCATCATGTGCTGTCACTGACGTTTTGCCTCCAGTAAGCGCAGAGAGTCCTTCTGATGAACTCCTCAGGCACTCAAGCCTTTTTAAACACAGCAGCCTCTCCCTGCTCAAACTCGTCTTTCTAGATATTTTTATCAAATTGACTCCATCAAGGTGAGGCCCAAAGGTTATGACTTACAACATCTATTACTTAGTCTCTAAACCTTATTATGTGGACACTAGTGTAAAGTCTGACTTCATGACTGCATGACTTTAAAAATGCAATAGTGTAATGCAGGGCAGGAATTTCACGAGGGCCACGAGGGCCATGGCTCTCGTGGCCCTTCTCATTTGGCCCTGTGCCCTTGAAAAAAATATCTGCCCGAGGGCCACAGTGGCCTTGATGCCCTACCCGCACTGCCCCAGGTAATTTTGCGGTTTTTCTCCTCTGCCTCTTTCCTGTCAACACGGCTTTGACGGCTGTGTCGATTGAGAAATAGAATGTAGAATGTGTGTGACATTCTGGACTCTTATTGAGCAACTTCAAATGAGACGATGCCTACATCACCAGTGGAGGGTTTGATTCAAGCCTGGCATGAAGCGCTCGGACGGGCTGTAAGGACAGTTTGACACCAATTTATCACCGGCCAACCAGGAGACTTCATCAAACGCCCGGGCAGGGATCGGTACCGAGACCCAGTATTAAACAACCCAAGGCAAGTTTAATCAACACCATAATAACAGTAAGCTCCGCCATTATCGGCGTCACTTTTTAAAGTTTCGGTTTCATGTATCGTCATTGTGCAGGGGTGGGGCCGTGGTGCAGATGAAGGGAATATAACTTCAAGATGACTCTAGTTAACGACAGCTACACTTGTTACTGTGAGTAAGTGCAATAAAACCTCTGTCAGCCAAGCCAATACTTTATCAATTCATGTGATCAGCATGTAGAATATTTCAATCTGCTCTGTCCACAGTCTCTCATTCACCGCTATTATGATTTATGATCGCGGTCAACACAAACACATTGCGCTCGCGGTGCTAACAGCAAAGTGTTTTAGACTTAAAACTACAATGAAAGCTGTCTGTGTGTAGGCTAACACTTTATCTGAACATGTACCTGAGGCAGCCGACCTGCAGACAGTGAGCGTCCTCAGTAGAGGAGGGACAGAGAGCAGGATGAATGACTGATACTGACGTTTGTCTTCATGCTGAGATAACGTGACTTTCTTCACTCAGTATTGTGATTCAGGAGGAATATTTATATTCCAGTGAGATATTATTGGGTTTTAAATAGCGACTTTGTTGTTGTAAACATGACTGCTGCTGCCATGGACTGTATATCCTGTGTAACTGACCTAAGGAAAGCATCAGGAGGTGAGGTGTGTGCATGTGTGTGTGTGGAAGAGAGGAGAGAGGGAGATGCTGGTAGAGAGATAGTGTGTGTTGTTAGATACTGTTAATGTCACTTATTATGCGTCTGTGCACTGATAGCTCTTTTTAGTCTGTTGTATGCAAAAAAAAAAAGTGGTTGCTCGCTGCTAAAAATGTGGCCCGTCGACATTATTTTGAAATGTGGCCCAGTTGAAATAGTAACTTAATTGAATAGCCCTGCTGTAGTTTGTTCGTTTGTAGCTATCTAACAACACATCAAAAATAGGCTAATTGTAAGCCGGTCTTGTTCAGTGAATCAGTTTATCATGTACACTCAAAAAATATTTAGGCCTAATATGTAAGATAGTTTGCTTATAAATACATGAATCTGGTTGTTCTGTATTTAAAACACATTGGGTTTATTAGTGCTATTAAATAAATCACATTATTACTTAGTACATTACAGTAGTTATACATAGTTAGTCCTTAGATTCATTATGAACGTAGACTTAAAATGATTGTTTTATTTTATGGCCTTGCTGCCCTGGCTTTTGGCCTTTGTGCCCTCAAAAAATTGGCAACACAAAAGGCCGAGTGGCCTTGCCCCTAAAATGATGAAATTCCAGGCCTGGTGGAATTAATAGAGTTTATATGAGGCTTATTTTCTGTCTTACATAACTATTAACCAGCTAGCAGATAAAGTGGCCAGACTTTATTCTCCTTGATGAGTGTGACACACATGTACATTTATTTTGACTTCTGCTCTCCACATCTTCCACCAAAGGTCCAGTGATGTTTGATTTGGTTTCTTAAAGCCCCTGAAGGCGTGTGGTTTCTCTCCAGTGTTCTGCTGTTCTGCTCATAGTTTATTCTCATGATTATATTTGGCATGAAGAATCTGAATCTTCAAATTTTGGCAGCCTCAAAGACTTAGACAGCTACCCATTGCAAAAAGTAACCATTGTTCTTAAATGCTGAAGAACTTTTGAACTGCCAATCCAATCTATGTGCTTTAAAAAGTCACGTAAAGTGGAGAATCTTAACTTTTCAGTGGTATCACAAATGTCCTGTTTGGACATTCAGAGGCTCTGTAGTGAACGAGAATACCCCATCACATTCTGAAGCATTGATTCGTCAAGGGAACCCAAGTAGTTAATCGCTCTGAAAAGCAGTGGTTGTGAATGCTTAGTTCCGATTGGTTCAAAATTTTGCTGTGGTGGTCCAAGACATCATCCTCTCCACCAATCAGCATTAGGGTCTTTGTTATCAGTGACATATTCTGGAGGCCTTCTGGAAACACAGGGTGCGTTGTGAATCGCATACAGATGTAGTAGAACATCCTGGTATTTTTAGCATACTATGTATTGGGTCATACTAAATCTTGTTCTGGCATACCATATGGTATTGGTAGTATGGGTATTGGAATGCACAGTGACTCTCCAGGCTGGACGCACACAGGTAACACAAGAGACGCATGTTCAGTGAGTGCTGTATATCGACAAATGCTTGTTCTGACTTTACCCATAGATGTGATTTGATGTAATTCAGCTGTAGAGAGGCACATTAAGTTAGTGTGAGAAAAGCAAGCCAAAGGCATGGACTCTGCAGGGATGGGAGAGGTGGATGGCGAGGGTTGAGAAGTCAAGGGAAGTAGGAATAAGAACAGTATTTGGGGGTGGGTGTGGAGATGATAACCAAGCTTTGAATAAACTGCAGGAAGTAAGACCAGGTCAGGGACAAACTGACTAAAGTGAAGACATTATGGGGAGTTTAGAGCGGGGCTAAATATCAGTCAGATGAGGTGAGGGAGGTGGCTAAGGCAGTTTAGAGCTACCTGGGCTTTCGAGGGCTGGAACCAGCTGAGGTGCATTCATATGTGATTTAATCACAAGCATAATGTGCCCAATAAAATTTCACATAGGTCTAACTGGGTGTAGGCCTATATTTTATCTACAAGTGCACGTCACATAGCCTACTGAGCAAGCCGCCTGTTTAATGAAACTGTCGGCAAAGCAGCAATGATTGTGCTAAGTGGCTAATGGGCATGTAGCTACTTACATGTTTCAGATGATATGTCATGTGTGTAGTTGTCGATTGATAGGCAAATATTTGCCTGCAGAGTTTACATGTCAGCTTGGGTTCGTCCCTCACCTTCTCAAAATGATCCCATACTTTGGATTTCCTGCCCGACATGATATTAACTAGCCTGTGGAATAACTGCCAGTTAGTGTGAGGTCGGGCACTGGGGGCTACTCTTGTGCCTTTTCTGTGCCAGCTTCCAAGAGCTCGGCAGCAGGTTGCGTCTGAGGTTGCTAAGCAACCTTAACAAGCATCGTATAGCCTATTTGCCTGAAATGCTGAACGCAGAGCTGATCTTCTTCAAGGTGCTGTTTATAAGCCTGTAGGCCCCTTGTCTGTGGGACAGATATAAAGCTCTGGGGCAGTTGTTGAGGAGTTTCTAGATAAGCATAGACTCTCAATTATGAATGACGGTTGCGCAAACTGTTTTCAGATGGGCTGTGTCACAGTGTCTGCATTAATCTGACCATTGCCTCAGGTGAGTGGGTGAGATGTGGTGAGTGGGATCTTCTCGTACCGATGTAGAGTGTTTATTTCCTGTGAAAACGGAAGTGTATCTTGAAAGAAGATGTAGCATGTAACAGGCAGAACTCGACACGGCATCCCAGAACATCAACAACCAACACACCCAGGGTACCTTGCATGTCGGATGTGTACGTGGAAAGTCCGTGACCAAACGTACATATGTGACAAGGTTGTAGTGAGAATGTGTTGTTTCCTTCCATCCACAAGATGTCCTCTAACTTTCCCTCTTTTCTCCACCACCTGATTGCCACACTCCTCTACACACCTGCCTCCACTCCCCTCATCCGCTCTGCTCGGCTCCCCGCCCACCTCCTTACCTGCTTCCCCCAGTCAGTCACCTGCTTCCCATTATCCTCTGATTAGATCCAGCTCCACGTACCGGCCCAAATCCTCTTTACCTCCGTCAGGTTGTCATTTTGCAGTGTGTTTTTACGTCTGCTCATTACCTGTCTGTTATTTTTCTACACATCATCGACCTATCTGTTACCTGTCTGCCGGACCTACTGCCATTTGGACTCTGATGCCTCTAAGCTTTCAAAATAAATGGCTGGATTTATCCTTCTGCCTCCTCAGCTGGCGCCCAATTGGGTCCAGTCACTTGTTGCCAATGTTCTACCCTGTAACAGTGTGGACCAACCAATAATGGACCCAACAGAGGTTTTAACCAAGCAAGAACTGCATGAAACAACCTTCAGCTTCCATTCCAGCCAGCTATCGACAAGTCTTCGACAGCTTGACTTCACTGTGTAACCCAGCCCGCTAATGTCTTCAAACTTAGCACAACTTTGAGTCATGGATGAACTGATTCAAATTCAGTGGTCGAAGGACAAGGTTACTGTGACCTCAAAAAAATGCTTTTGGCCAAAAGTTATATGCTAATTATGACAAAATTTCACACAAATGCCTAATAGGATATAATGAAATGATTATGTTCAAAGGTCAACATCACTGTGACACTGTATTTCTCTGCAAAAAAACTTTCTTGACGTTATTTAGTGTCATATTTCAGCAACAGAGGGGGAGACGTTTTGTCACATACTGTCTGTTGGTATTAATCACAGATAATAGCGTATGCAATCAATACAATTTATTTCACCTTGCTGTGCCCCAAGAGTTAAGTGATTTCCACATCTCCATCGTGGGACAGTAAATGCAGCTCTTGAGTTTAACGTTTAAATCTGCTGCATCAAGTAAATTCAGCACATTCACCTATGAGTTCACATCATTAGTAATATGAATGCAAGCACTCTTCTCTCGCCTTAATAGAAGCAACAGTGTCGCTTCTTACTGTATTGCTTTTTAATATTCTTCAAAGGCAGAAGTAAGCAGCACATGATTGATCAATTTTAAGTGTCAGATGTGTTGAACGTGTCATTTGACTTGTTTTATACGAGCGTGCACAGAGCCTGAAGCAGAAAGCCTGGATTAACAGAACAAGTTCAGAACCACCTTCATGGGACCCGCAATCTGTGACTGAAGGCTTTAGGGTTTTTCAAGTCAGCTCAGAAAAAGAGAGCCTTGCTCTGTTGATCTGGTTTCATGGTACAGCCCTCAGGCTTTTTCCTTACGATGACTGCCAATAAGCCAGAGCCCTAACCAGCTAGTTAACAGGTCTGAGAACATGTTAACCGTTGTCCAAGAGCTCAAATGTCTTGGGGTGGCCAAACCTTGGCATGGTGCTCCTTTCCATGCTCACTGAACTATTGACAGTAAAAGACATTTGACCAGAGGTGCCCAATCTTTTGCATGCCACTCTCACAGTCAAGATGGCCATTTATTGATCTCATATTGTGTCTAACGAAGGCCAAAATGTGCACAGCAACAAACTAGGCAAGGCTTGTTGTTTATAGTTGAGCCCATTTCTAGAAAACTTGGGGCCTCTGCTGGCTGGTTAAGAGGAATGAAGAGTCGGCAGTCAATGACGGTATAACACTATCAATAAAATGTATTTTTAAACAATTATGAATCACTGCACCCACAAGAGGTCCTTCAGCATACAGCCATAAATGTGTACACAAAAAAATACACTGATTAGTCCAGTAGTTTGTGAGATTAGCTGCAGATAACAGGAACACACAAACACATACGAAACACATGATCCCCTCCAGGCCGACATGGGGCTGAGATGATGAAGTTTGTGTTACATTAGAATGAGCCAATAAAAAAAAATTAAGTGCAATGCAAAATATGTTTCAACAAAGACAAACTTATGCTCCAAAACAACAGTGTGGCAAGACTTTCACCACATAAACTCGGTTACAGTTATCATGATGTTAGACATAGGTGTATGCTTTGTACAATTATTTAAAAGACAAACATAACCCAATGGAGGAAGAAGAAATTTAGAAAACAGTGCAAAACTGCTATGGAGCTGCTATGTGCTGCAGGAACACTGTCACTAAGATGACAATGAATGTAAGCTCATTTGGAACAGTTGATGCTGTGGAAGCGTTAGTTGGAGCTGCTGTGGCTGTCGCATTTGGAGCTGCAGTGGCTGTCGCATTTGGAGCTGCAGTGGCTGCATTTGAGCTGCGACACACAAAGCTGTCGTCTTGGTCGGTGCCACTGGAGCTGAATGTCACAAAGCTAACATTTGACCCTGCCACTTGTTCCATGATCCAAGCCTGGAATTCGGAGACTCTGGCATAGACATCAGGGAAATTACCCAGGGCACAAGGTTCTCTGACACTGGTAATGCCAGCCTGGACCCACTGAGAGTCTTGTTTGCATTGCAGAGGTCCACCAGAGTCTCCCTGAAAAAAGACACAAAACATGATCAGTTAATTAACACTGCTGGTAAAATACACAGAATAAGGCTGGAGTAGTTTTGCCTCAGTGCAAAGTGCATTCTGACTAACAATAACATTTTGATAGCAGAATATAAAAGTTTGCATTATGGTGCTGAAATAGGTACAGAGTGGTGTAAGATGAGAGGGAAGACAGCTACTAAAGATGTTACATAATGCATTATTATTCTTACTTGACACACTCCTTTGTTTTGTTTCCCTGCACAAATCATTGCGTCAGTGATGTTTACCAGTGGTACTGGTAGGAAGAGGCAACTGCACTGATTTTCTCCCATGAGAGGAACCTCAACCTCCTGCAGTGAGTCAGAGACTTCAAAGGGCGCTGTGGGAGAGAGAAAATGAAATCAGAGGACATGGTGTTTATTTTCCCTGTTTTACACAGTTTTAAGGATATTTCATTTCAGTAGTGGTGGTGATGACTTCTTTTCCTCCATAAATTAAGCTTGTTGATGTCTGCCTCTATGTGTCAGCCCTGTGGTCTGCTGACCTGTCCAAGATGTGTCCCACCTGTTGCCCAATGTTAGCTGTACAGGCTACAGCACCCCTGTACCATTCATCCCATTTTCATCCGGGGCCAGGTCACAGGGGCACCAGGCCAAGCAAAGCACGCCAGACGTCCCTCTCCCCAGCAATGCTTTCTAGCTCCTCCTGGGGGACCCCAAAGGGTTCCCCGGCCAGATGAAATATCCCTCCAGTTTGTTCTGGGTCTGCCCCAAGGCCTCCTACCTGTGGGGCATGCCTGGAACACCTCGAACGGGAGGCGCCCTGGAAGCATCCTGATCAGATGCCCGAACCACCTCAATGGACCCTTTTTGACGTGAAGGAGCAGCAGCTGGATGTCCGAGCTCCTTACCATATCTCTAAGGCTGATCCCAGCCACCTCCACGGAGGAAACTCATTTTGGCTGCTTGTATCCATGATCTCATTCTTTGTTTATTTACTTTGTTTACTCATTAGAAGTTTAGTGGTTTGATCTCTGGCCCCTGCAGTCAACATGTCAGAACCAAATTGTTCCCGAGCCATTGGTGTGAGGGTCTATGCATGGTAGCCTTGGCCAACAATGTGTGTGTGTGTGTGTGTGTGTGTGTGTGTGTGTGTGTGTGTGTGTATGAATGGGTGAATGGTGCCTGTGTTGTAAAGGGCTTTGATTGGTCACTCAAGCCCCTTTCCCACTGCACAAAAAAACCCACTAACATCTTGGTTTTTAATTTAATGGGAGAAGTTTTAATCAGCACACACCCAGGTCTAATTACTCTGCAGTAGTCACGGGTATTTATGGCCTCCACCTCCAATTGGCATTGGTGGAAAGACAAAACATTAAGCTCCTTTACCGGCGAGATGCAATGACAGGCTGTCACAAAATACCGTCCATCTCCGACCAACCAGCACTCAAACACCATTCACATTAAGTCTGCACTGAGTTTGAAAGAGAGACTGAATAAGTATATTAAAAGAAGTAACCACCGTTAAGTTTTTACTGACCTGTTCTCCGGCCTTCAACACACACACATACCGCAAGGCACACTGGTCTGCTGCAGAGCCATGTACACAGCTCTGGTCATCTAGCAATAGGAAAGGAGTCTATAGCCTATTTCTAGCGGGTTGAGCAGTGTGTAAAAATAAAACTGCATACACAGGCTAATTCTGGTGGAAAAGGGGTATAAGACTAGAAAAGCAATATATAAATGCAGTCACAGCATGCCAGTACTCACCATCCGCTCCTAGTCTGCCCCAGCCAGTGGCCCAGCAGGGGGTGGAGTTATGAAACTGGCTGGAGTTACTTGCCAAGCAGACAGGTCTGATGTAGTCAGTGAAATTAAGAGGGCTGCTGAGCTTCATCAGGGCAATGTCATTGTTTAACAGCAGGTTGTTGTAGTCAGGATGGACGATAATCTGGGAAATAGTGCTGTTCACCTCGTTAACATTAGGGCCAGACTGAGTCTCTCGTCCAAAGTAGAGTGTCCAATTACCAGTTGAGTTTCTGGATAAAAGAATAAATAAAGACTTATAACAGAAAACATATTAGATATGAACAAATGTATGATTCCTCTTCCTTAATGGTGTGATCATACATGATTCTTTATGACTGGTAAATACTTTATGAAGCTGAGCAACTGTGACAGGCCTCTGATCTGATCTGGTACAGAGTGTGATAAGGCAACAGATGCAGGTGCTATAAGTTTCTCTTACGTTACGATACAGTGGGCTGCAGTGAGCACCCACTGGTCACTGATGAGGGTCCCTCCACAGATGTGAGACCCGCGAGGCTTTAAGTGCAAGCTGACCTGCCAGGGCCATGATCCAGCTGTGGCGTTCTCACCGCCCACTATCCTTGTGTTGAGAGGTGCCATCCCACAATCTGACACAGCAAAATCAACAGTGAGTCAGTACATTCACAGTAAAGTGAGGCTGAATCATGTGTAGGGTTAAAAATGTATTTATAACTGTACTGGCAGTGCATCTCTGAAATATATGAAATGTGACTGTGCTTACCCTGAGCCTTTGACCCTGTAGGGAAGAGAGATTAAGAATAGTTTAATTACATCTGCACACCTCCATGTTGTTATAACCAACGAATCTTTCCACTGATAGTAGTATTAGTAGTGAAGTAGATGTGAGTAACTACAGACACACGGTGGCACCAGAGTTCCACCTGCTTCTTCAACTCCTTCTGATGTGAATCGAATTTAATTTTGTTACAATTACTTAGTCATATCAAATGGCTTTAGATATTATCAAAGTGGCCAGAGACTCGTGCACATCAATACAGTTCGACTCCATGTGGAGCTTTTTTGAATCTCTGCCATGCAAATGAAATAAAGCTGTTCTTTAACATGGAAGATGTGTTTTACTATTACACTTCATTGTACAGTTAGATTATTCCATAAGAGTACACTTGTGCTAATGAGTTTGGCTTTAATAAATAACCACAAAAATACACAGATTTGTCTTTCTCGAGTAAAACTAAAGTTGTACCGATACCGATACCAGTATCGGAAATGCCTCCGATACTGCCTAAAATGTGGTCCCGGGTATCGGCGAGTACAGCCTATGACCAATCCGATACCACGTAATACCTCGTGTCATTACGCATACGCACACTACAGGCAAACGAAAGGGAAACGGAGCGGAGTTTAAAACGCATTCTACTGTAGCCTTTAAAATGTCTTTTTTACCAAATTGTGTGGCTGCACTTTAACCTGTGTCTTGATCTGTGTCAACACTGGATAATAATAATAAAAAAAGATTTATGGCATTCATTCTACTATTATGTAGTTATTTCTGAATATTTTACATAGAGTTTTAGGAGTTGAGACATACAACAATTCATATCCCATCGATTTTTATTTTATGTGCTGGTATCAGATCGGTACTCGGTATGGGCAGATACCTAAGGTTCAGGGATCGGAATTGGTATCGGGAAGGAAAAAGCGGTATCAGTACATCTCTAAGTAAAACTGAGAACAGTTTCCTGTTCCGGTGAATGAATGTTTTAAATTGTTTCAGGGCAGTTTCATATTGGGTAATTCATTTCAGGCGTATTTGTTTGTCATTTAGGTGTGCAGCATGGTCCATTGCAGGTTTTTTCTTTTACAGTTATGGAATGTTCAAGTTCACAGTATAAACAAGGAAGTTTGACCCCTGACAGTATCAAAGGTCTGGCCTCAGACATCGTTTTGTTGCTGGAACAGGTGTGTTGACAAGTGATACTGTGAACACTACCTCAGTATTGTGCCAACCAACAGGAAGAGTACTGCTGCCAGAGTACAGTTACAGTACAATTTGGTGTCACAGGTGGAAATTTTGCACCTTTACGTACCTCCTGGACAGTGGTACATTTGTGTTTTTGAAATTAATGTCATGATGGCCTTTGCCACAGATATTGGACCCCCAGCAGGACTTGTGGGGATGTGATGATGAAACCAGAGCTCACCACTCTCATGGCCATAGTGCCAACTTTGCCAATGTTATTGTTCCTCTTCCTCATGCTCTTTTTGGCAATGCTTTGTCTTGACTGTAGCTAAGACACTACCCTAGGGTTACTAGTGGACTTTTTTTTGTGTGTTTTTTGGCGCCTCCCATTGGAGGTGTTTCGGGCACATTCCACTGGTAGGAGGCCCTGGGATAGACAAAGAACACACATACATATGTCGTCTGGCCAGGAAACACCTTGGGGTCCCCCAGAAGGAGCTGGAAAGCGTTGCTGGGGAGAGGGCCGTCTGGGGTGCTTTGCTTGGCTTGCTGCCCCTGTGACCCGGCCACGGATAAGCGGATGAAAATGGAATGGATGGAGGAATCTTACTTTTCTGCAAAAAACACTTTTCTGGACCTTATTTAACATATCTCAGGAACAGAAGGGAAGACATTTGGTCAAATACTGAATTGGTGACACTTATCTTGGGTGCCCACCTTGAAACTGTTGAATAAATCAGGGGTGTCAAACATATGGCCCGGGGGCCAGACCTTGCCCACGTAAGGGTCCACTGGATGACTTTGCACACCTAATATTGATGTGCTTGTGAAGGCTAAGGGGTGTCAGGTTTCAGGAGCAAGTTAAACAACAGGAGACTGTCTCACGGCATGCTTTCATTCATTGTGCACTCTATATATACTGCATGGATGTGTGACGTGCACTGAATAAAGCCAGTTATGAGGAGAAAGTGTCAGCCTCGATTCGTGTCATTTCATCTCATCCAATACTCCAAACATATTGACTGACCCAATGAGTGATTGTCCATGTGAGTCCACTTATATTGTCATGTTGGCCCTTGGGAATGAGGAGGCTGATTATGATTTTTTTTAATCTAGTTTGTCTGTTATGTGTCACACTGGCATGCTGCCAGGTATGTGTGCTACATCACCATTTCTTAATTTCATTCGTTTGTGATGCACAACTCTGATCACTGATCTCCTGTGTTCTTTGTTCAGTGAATGTTAATTGCACAACTTGTTTCCAGTCTTTCAACACTGTACTGCAACCATTGTTTAATGTTAATGTCATTCATTTGTGCAATTAAGGCTACATTTATGGCCAACACTTTTTTCTGTCATCCTCTGTTTTTTCTCAGTGGTTTTCTCAGAAACCATTTGTCAGTCAAATCAGTCATCAATCATCATTACCTGTCACACCTGTTATCTGAGGACAGCAACGTCAGTCATTTGTGTAAAGAGATTTGTTTTGACTAGAAATGAGGCTAGTAAACACATTTTAGTTAACACATTTTATAGTGAGCAGCACACACATGAATGTCCCCTACAAATCCCAACCGTGTTTACAAAGTTTGAATGAACAAGAGAGACGCAAAGGAAACGGAGGCTGCGCATTGATCCTTTTGCCTCTGTCTGCAGGAACGAATATAAATCCCATTCATGATGGGGTCAAATGGATTATGTGCATAATTAACCACAAAACAAGCAAATACTTCATCTTAATGACATATAACACTCATTATGCTTCAGCTGAATCCTCTAAGCAAATGACCATGTTGAATTGAAATTAGTTTATCACGTTAAATGTCCGAAATTGTATGAAATTGCTCCAATGCGTTAAACCAATCTATGCGCATAATCACACAGCCTGATATGCCCTGGCAAACACAGTGGGACTGCTGTACAGGCCATTGGTCTTTCTTACCCTAACCCTGGTTATTTTCTGAAAGCACAGAGCAAAGAAATGTCTTTGTTTTCTCCCCCGGTCTGCTGGCAGCAGGAGCGGCGGCTGCAGCGGGGATTTCAGCACCATGGACGGCGCGCGTAAAAAGACTTGACACGTGTCTCCTGGCACGTGTTTGCTGCTAGCAAAATTATACATAATAAATGAAGACGGTGACATATTTTCAGTGAAAACAATGAGTTGAACATTCATTTCAAGCTTTTGTAGTACAACGAGTTTCAGAATTATGCGAGTGCAGCTGGAGAGCGGGCGGCAGCGTTTGATGCAGGAAACTCGACATGGACTTGAAAATCAGTTTCGGAGTGGGGGTCGTTCGGAAAGGCGGTGTTTGGGAATGGAGGGCTGTCTCCCGTCAGGTTCATGCGGAAGTGACTCTGTGTGGTAGCGGTGACAGTTTTATTTCAGTCCATAACAGAAATCTCCACCTCGCTTGAGCTTCAGAAATGATTTTGGAAATGTAGCTTGCGTGGACGCTACCGCGCTAAGTGATCAATAAAAGAGCTTAACTACTGAGAAGTTACTTGATTCAGAAAACAGTGACGCTACCACCAAGCTACTGAGAAATGTAGTTAAACTACAAACGTCCGCTACTGTAGTGACGCCACTGCCCAACACTGGCTTGTACACCATTACACTAAAAGATAGGTGTAACTTTTGGGGGTGTTATGAGTCATTAAGCAATGGTTTTACTGGTCCGGCCCACTTGAAGTTAAACTGGGCTATGTGTGGCCCATGGACCAAAATGAGTAGGTGGTACACTGGTGGTATAGATCTTCTGTGGGTTTTTCCTTCATCTATCAGAACAGCTGTAGATAGACACCTGTAGGGGGGACGACATGGTAGGGAACTGAACTCTGACCACTGTGAAGGACTCACCAGGTGAACTATCGGGGCACATTTGCAGAATGCGAATTAGAGCAGATATCTCAGTATAAGTGGTCAGTATAAGATAAGCCCTGTGAGCAGTATGGTACAGTTCAGTTCGGTATGCTTTTTTTTCCATTTCAACTGTAAAAAGTTGTGGATGGTACCAATGGAACCGTTCCATACTGTCCCCATTTTTGGTCACACCTCTGTTGGGGTACCTAGCACACAGATCTGGTACTAAAAGGTGGAGCTGTGAACACTGCAGTCCATTGATTGGTCAATAGAGGACGGTCACTCTGCTCAGGGCTGAGTTGTGGCTGGTTTTGAGGCTCATGTAACCACTGTTCATACCGTGGAGAGTTTTATCAGTAAACTGTAATTAT
Organism: Epinephelus fuscoguttatus; assembly: GCF_011397635.1. Lineage (NCBI taxonomy): Eukaryota > Metazoa > Chordata > Actinopteri > Perciformes > Serranidae > Epinephelus > Epinephelus fuscoguttatus. The sequence continues at coordinate 18,464,228 of NC_064771.1, forward strand.
AAAATGACTTACTTACTTCACTGGGTCAACTTCTGGCAACTTTTAAGGTGGAACATTTACGTGTAATGTTACTCAATGCATGAGTTGATGAAATGAATCCATCAGCACACCTTAAATTTCACTGTGACAACTTTGACCATTACTTTAGTTTTTATACTAGGGTGACCATATTTTGATTTCCAAAAAAGAGGACACTCGGCTGGTCACGACTACTTAAATGATACTCGCAGTTTACTCACAGATGCCTTATCATTTAAATATATTTAAAATTTATATGTATGGATAGAAAATTCAGTGATATTACAAAATAATATCTCTCAAAGACAGAAATTCAGATAGGCCTCTATAGGGGACACATACACACACTAGAGTGTGGCGATCCAAGCCAGACGGTACCCGACGGGTCGGGCCGGGTTTGGTCAAAAATGTAGAGCTACATTTTTGATCAAACCCGGCCCGACCCATTATAGCTATATAAATTGTATTCTGGCTCAGGTCGGATTCAGTCAGCTTTCAGTGAACATGTAGTGTAAAAATAAATAAAATCCTATTGTCTGTCCTGTTTATTGCTTGGGCACTGTTATTTACACCTGAACATAACACACATTGGCTGTTTGTTTCTACTTCTCTCCTCGCTGGAAGTCTCAGACCTCCAGCTGCCAGCCTCCGCCTTGATTAAAATAAAATAAAAGAGGGAGACAGGTTTTTCCTATTTTATCTTATTTTGTTTTATTTCTCCATCTCCTCTTGCTGGAAGCGTCGGACCTCCCGCCTCCCGCTCCTGTCTCAAACATGGAGGTCTCACTCTCCACTGAGCACGCCTGGTGCACGCCTGGCCTGTTAAATAGCCTGTAACCATAACAACTGTGTGACACAAACTCAGTGCTTTGGTCATTAAATAATGTCGGGCTTGGTTCGGGTTCGGCAGAAATATGCGGCCCGTGCCGCGCTCTAACACACACACACAAACACACGGAAAACCGGACATTATCATCAGTTTATAAAACCCCCCCGGACGCCCCGGACAGGATGTGAAAAGTGGACATGTCCGGGCAAAAGAGGACGTTTGGTCAGCCTATTTTATACGACATACACTCTTAGTAATGAGTGGATCTTCAAGTGTTTATATACATTAATTTAGGCATACAGTATATCCCAATCATCATCTTCACAGAAAAAAATTGTTGTGGAGCATTGTTCCTGTGGGTTCCAGCAACACTAAACCCCTGAGCTTGCCTGAGAAGGACTAAACGCACAATCCCAAAATTTTTCAATATCCCATGGAGAGAAAGTGTCACTGCAGCCTGTTTTATTTTGTTCTGAAAATGTCGGCGTGCAGCCTCGTTCTGTGGACGATAAACGAGGTGCAGACTTCCATCTGTGTCACTGGCAATGAGGAAATACAGTGAGTGCTGGACGGAGCAGTGAGTGACAACAACCCCGCTCACATTTAAGAGTACTGTTTGCGGTGGAAACGCCAGGGTCTAGGAACCATGTCTGAAGGGTTACTGTTGGTTCCAAAGGTACCATACTGAAAGTGTTTGGTGAAAACGGGGCTTCAGTGAAAGAAAGGTACCCAAAATATCTATTCAAAATTTGGGAAAAAAAACAAAAAAAACATTGAGTATCTGATGGTTTCCAATATGAATATAGTTGGCCGTGACTGTGAGCAGTATTAATATCTGTTGGTAGTTAAACAGAAAACTTCTTGTCTTGTTAGAATATTTAAAGAGTACCAATAATTAATCTGGTTTGTAGTCTTCCTGAAACACCATAGAAAACCATGTGTGATGATTTTGGTTCCTGTGGTATATTTTTTGTGTTTGCTCTCTCTCCCTCCCCTCTTTTCTGTTCTGCAGTGCATGTGTGTGTCAGGGGGTGTGGCTGGCTTCTCCTGCAGCAGAAGATGAGGCACACCTGTCTTCACTCACCTCATCTTCCTGTCTACAAAAGCCTGGTCTTCACTCTACTATGCTGCCAGATAATTCCGTCATGTTCAGTAGAGCTCTGTGTTCTTACATTTTGTATCTTGTGATCAACTTGTTGCATAGCCGTATTTTTGCTGCCTGTTCTTCTAGTGTTGCTAGAGTTCTTTTGAACTTACCTGTGTTTTTTTTCCTGTTGTGCTCAGGTCGTCCTTTGTGCCTCACCGTGTGCCTGAGTTTTTTCAATCCATCCTTCGGTGAATATTCTACAAGTGAGCCAGCTCCCTGCCTCAACTGCCTGCTCTTTTGTTTTTTCTTGTTATTAATAAACCTTTTTTTGTTATTTACCTGCATCAGTATCTGCTTTGGGGTCCAAACAAAACCGGAACTTAACACCATCTAAGTACTTCAGCCAATATTCACACAGAACAGGATAAAACCAGAGCAAATAAGAATGTAATTTCCCAGCTGTTTATATTCAGTAATGGTGATACTGATTTATAGATATGCTCATTTGATTTTTAAATAGGCCCTGACCTTTTCCAGATTACATTCAAGTAGATTTTTAGTTTTAGCTGAGTCATAATGAAGTAATCACTGAACACAAGGACTGACTTGTGTTAATAATACCATGTTTTTTTACTGCTGCAATGATGCTTTTTTTGTGTGGAAACTGTCAGTGAAATCAATCTTCCTGTTATAATATTACAAATGAAATGTGTTTTAGTGATGTAAAATCATTAATTGATACCTCTGTACAATGCAACAGCCATGCAGTAATATTTAGATATGTTTTTAACTATCAGAGAAATAGACATCTCAACATAATACAATTTAGCATATCCTTGAAAATGACCATAAAGTTGGATCAAAATCTCTCTACCATGTTAAACAAAACTAAATCTAAGCTTAAAAAGAGATGATTTATTGGTTGAAGTAGAGAATAAACTGGTAAGTCAGTGTCAAAGCTCACCTTGCCCAGTGAGGACAGCACACATCAGGAGTATCCGCACAGTCCAGTCTGCCATCATGTGCTGTCACTGACGTTTTGCCTCCAGTAAGCGCAGAGAGTCCTTCTGATGAACTCCTCAGGCACTCAAGTCTCTTTAAACACAGCAACCTCTCCCTACTCAAACTCGTTTTTCTAGATACATCATAAGTTAACTCCATCAAGGTGAAGCTAGAATGTTATCTTTCCATACATCAATTACTTTGTCCTTTTTATGTGGACACTAGTGTAAAGTCTGACTTCATTATTGCATGACTTTAAAAATGCATGTGGTTTGATTTGGTTTCTTAGAGCCCCAGAAGATGTGAGGTTTTCTCTATTGTGTTCTGGTGTTCTGCTCATAGTTTATTCTCATCATTATATTTGGCATTAAGAATCTGAATCTTCAAATTTTGGCAGCCTCAAAGACTGAGACAGCTACCCATTGCAAACTGTGTAGGTGGTACACTGGTGGTAGCCACTGTTCTTAAATGTTGAAGAACTTTTGAACTGCCAATCCAATCTATGTGCTTTTAAAAGTCACGTAAAGTGGAGAATCTTAACTTTTCAGTGGTATCACAAATGTCCTGTTTGGACATTCAGAGGCTCTGTAGTGAACGTGAATACCCCATCACATTCTGAAGCATTGATTCGTCAAGGGAACCCAAGTAGTTAAGTGCTCTGAAAAGCAATGGTTGTGAATGCTTAGTCCCACCCCCCATGTTCAGATTGGTTCAAACTTTTGCTGTGGTGGTCCAAGACATCATCCTCTCCACCAATCAGCATTAGGGTCTTTGTTATCAGTGACATATTCTGGAGGCCTTCTGGAAACACAGGGTGCGTTGCGAATCGCATACAGATGTAGTGAACATCCTGGTATTTTTGGCATACTGTGTATTGGGTCATACTAAATCTTGTTCTGGCATACCATATGGTATTGGTAGTATGGGTATTGGAATGCACAGTGACTCTCCAGGCTGGACGCACACAGGTAACACAAGAGACGCATGTTCAGTGAGTGCTGTATATCGACAAATGCTTGTTCTGACTTTACCCATAGATGTGATTTGATGTAATTCAGCTGTAGAGAGGCACATTAAGTTATTGTGAGAAAAGCAAGCCAAAGGCATGGACTCTGCAGGGATGGGAGAGGTGGATGGCAAGGGTTGAGATGTCAAGGGAAGTAGGAATAAGAACAGTATTTGGGGGTGGGTGTGGAGATGATAACCAAGCTTTGAATAAACTGCAGGAAGTAAGACCAGGTCAGGGACAAATGAGAGCAGGATGAAATAAAAGTAATGATTAAGTGCAGGGAGGGACACTTGAGATTTGGAAATATGAACCCTCTTAAACTGACAGATGCCTTTGCATTTCTTGCCCGACATGATATTAACTAGCCTGTGGAATAACTGCCAGTTAGTGTGAGGTCAGGCACTGGGGGCTACTCTTGTGCCTTTTCTGTGCCAGCTTCCAAGAGCACGGCAGCAGGTTGCGTCTGAGGTTGCTAAGCAACCTTAACAAGCATCTTATAGCCTATTTACCTGCATCATCAAACAGTAAAATAAAGCAGATATCTAAAGTAGATAGAGGACACAGGAGAGAAACTAAACTCTAATCCACAGAGATTCACACCACGTTTACACATAGCCGGTATTTAGAGAAACGAATATTTCCCCCCCTCTGTTTTCAATAATAACATCATGCACACAACATCGTTTTCAAAAATGTTGTCATTTACATGAACCCGGATAAATACGCCATCGAGCGCCGTCATAACTATGCCAAACCTATGGTCGGCAGTGTAGGGAGTAGGATGAAGCCATGCAAGCTAATCAGAATCCTCAGAATCGACAACAACAACAACAACAACAACAACAACAACGAATAAGGCGCGCGACTTCCTGTTCCTTTCAAAACAGTAAACATGGCGAGAGGTTCGTTTGTGTGGACTGACAGTGAAGTGGAGCTACTCCTAAATGTCGCTTTAAACGCCGGATTTCCACTGGATGCATGGTTATCCGCTGCGTGCTCCGCAGTCCATCAATACCCACCGGCTACGTTTGCTGTGCAGAGCGGTGCAGCTCCGCCGGAAGACATCTCGGTGCACTGCCATGATTAATATCTCCTCGTCTATGGCGTCAACGGGGTGAAATGACGTCTGAAAACCTCTGACCCATTGACTTCAGGCCTGCCTCTGCCCATTATGTAGTTTTCAAGGTGTAGTGCAGGGAAATATGATCCGCCGTGAACACTGTGTATTTTATTTTGAAAATTAACCGGATGTTTTATTTTGTTTGTGTGCACGACTTCCTGCCCCGCACGATCTGCTCTGTGCTGAATTGTTGCGTTGTGCTCCAGCGTCCAGCAAAAATAGAAACCACATTGACTAGAATTAAATCCTACTGGCTCCACTGCCGTGCTGGAGCGGAGACGCAACCAACACGCATCTGGTGGAAAAAGGCCATAACAAAGTGTTTGCACAAACGTAAAAATGAGTTCCACCTTAACAGCATCCATGATCAGTAGCCAAACAAAGTGTAAGCATAGGTCGCTCACATGACGTCAAGCATTTGCTGGCGCATGCTGTGACGTTTCAGAACCTAAAACCCTGTTTCACCCAGTTTAGACGGCAACACATAAACGGCGTCTTCAGAAATCTCCACTTTGGCCGGAGTTTTTACAAATGATCATTTTCCGTGAAAAAAACCTCGTTAAACAAGAGGCCAAACCGCATGAAAATATGTGCGTTTTTCCTACGTGTCAACGGGGTATCAGTTACAAGCTACAAAAATACTCAGTTATTTTGAAGTGGAGACACAGGGCCGTTTTAAAGACCCTTCACTGCCATTTTCCTTGAGCCTGGTTTCACACCGAAATCATTGAAATCTGGCGCTTGGGCAGTGACTTACAGCTTCAGAAACCATTGAAAAAAGGCATCCTTTAATGTAGGCATGATACATGGCCAGTTGCGGTTAAAGTTAAACTGCTCTCGGTGGCTTCAGGCGGAAACGCAGCAGGACAACGACGAACGTTAAGGCAGCAAAAGTCTGAATGGGGCGGGTAGGAGAGGTGGTGGTTGGGTCTTTTCCTAGAGAGAGCGGGGTTCATGTCCCGTAAGATTCTAAAGCCGAACCCTGTTTTTTTTTCCTAAACCTAACAACATGCGCTTGTTGTTGAAGGAAAGAAAAAAGTCAATTTTCAGTTTTGTACTGATGTAGTGTGTTTATTTCCTGTGAAAACGGAAGTGTATCTTGAAAGAAGATGTAGCATGTAACAGGCAGAACTTGACACGGCATCCCAGAACGTCAACAACCAACACACCAGGGGTACCTTGCATGTCGGATGTGTACGTGGAAAGTCCATGACCAAACGTACATATGTGACAAGGTTGTAGTGAGAATGTGTTGTTTCCTTCCATCCACAATTGGGTCCAGTCACTTGTTGCCAATGTTCTACCCTGTAACAGTGTGGACCAACCAATAATGGACCCAACAGAGGTTTTAACCAAGCAAGAACTGCGTGAACAACCTTCGGCTTCCATTCCAGCCAGCTATCGACAAGTCTTCGACAGCTTGACTTCACTGTGTAACCCAGCCCGCTAATGTCTTCAAACTTAGCACAAACATCCACTTTGAGACATGGATGAACTAATTAAAATTCAGTGGTCGAGGGACAAGGTTACTGTGACCTCAAAAAAATGCTTTTGGCCAAAAGTTATATGCTAATTATGACAAAATTTCACACAAATGCCTAATAGGATATAATGAAATGATTATGTTCATAGGTCAACATCATTGTGACACTATATTTCTCTGCAAAAAAACTTTCTTGACGTTATTTAGTGTCATATTTCAGCAACAGAGGGGGAGACGTTTTGTCACATACTGAACTGGTGACACTAATCTTGGGTGCCTGCCTTCAAACTGTGCTGATATTATAGATCCTCTGTGCTGCTGAATGGAAGGTGAAGCATCCATGTTCTCACAGACATGGGTGTGTTCTGTAACTGCCACCAGACGTGTTTGCGGAGGCCCCAAGGCAGTACTTTCAGTTTTTCTAAAAATTCAAAATAGTGTTTTGTGTTCAGTTTAAAAGTTTGTTTTTAAGTTTTCACATTTCCGAGAAAAAAGCACTGTGTATACAAAAGTACAGGGAAACATTTCCCCCCAGGGAACAAGTAGACAAACAGAGTCATGTAACATGAGGTGCCTCTATGGTAAACACACACAAAGGACATAATATTAGACAAGTTTGTTTTTCAACTGACGTATTGTATTTCCCACATACATTAAAGCAGTGGTTCCCAAGCAGGTCAGCCACGGGGTACAGTGGTGTCCTCAGGGTCCAAGGGCCATAAGTCAGTAGTTTAAGTTCCACACAGTTTAAAATATTCAGCATCATACTTGTGTTTGGCCATGTCACTGTACTTTACAATAAGTGTGTTTTTTACATTTCAGCAAATAAAACACCCCACTGGTGGCACAAGTAATGCGTCCCTTTACTATTGTATAGACATATGTTGCAGGGAGGGGTGACTGTATGCATCAAATGGTTAATCTGTATTCATGATGTGCTTTAGAGAGGATTACCTGATATCAAGATATAGCCTATAAACATCGCAATATAATTTAGAGGCCATTATCACCAAGCCCTACAGTGACGTAATTGGGTGCTTGCAAAGCTATGCTTTCAAAGTAGCTTCCCTAACACTGTCAGATGGACGAGTTTACACACATTTTATATTGAAAAAACGTCTCTTAGGTTGCTGTTGTTTTATGGTGGCGTGCATTTTGGCCACCAAATGCAGCAATATATATTTAACATGTCTGTATAAATGCCCGCTTTTCCCAAAAAAAATGACAATAACAATAAAATGCTTGGTGAAACTCACATTTTTAAGGGTGTTTTCACATATAGTCCTTTTTAAGCAAACCAAACTCAGTCCTCTTAAAGTGGACCAAGAAGTGGACCAACAGAAAAGAGACTCAGTTCTTTTTGTGTTCACATTTTCAGCTCATTTGAAAGAGGACTCAGTTCTCTTTCTGGTCAACTTCAGCTCTGATCGGGCCTCAGTCCTCTTTCCGTTCACACTATATATAATATATACTGACATAGTTTATCTTACTATATAATGACGAAAACTCTGTCTGTGGGTGTGTCTGTGTGTCTGTTCCACGTTTTTCTCCTCACTGACTTGGTCAATCCATGTGAAATTTGGCACAGTGGTAGAGGGTCATGGGAGGATGCAAATGAAGCAATATTACATCAATTGGCCAAATGGGGGCGCTATAGCAACCGATTGAAATTGCAAACTTTGAATGGGCATATCTCATGCCCCGTATGTCGTAGAGACATGAAACTTTGCACAGAGATGCCTCTCCTTATGAGGAACAAATTTGCCTGAGAACACATAACTTCTGGTTCTATAGATTTTCCGCCATTTTGAATTTTTTGAAAAACACTTAAAATCGATCTCTTCCAAGGAAGTTTGACCAATCTGTATGAAACTCGGTGAACATAATCTAGGGACCAATATCTAAAGTTCCCTCTTGGCAAAAGATGGAACTTGGAACTTGGAACATGGATGCTTCTATAAGGCAATGAATATTGCGGAGGGCGTGGCTCATCACATAAAGGTGTATAACATCTCAAAGGTTTCAACTTTGTAGGCATATGACCACACATAATCTGAGGGGACCCCTCTATTATTGACCCCATCAAACAAAATGGGGGCGCTAGAGAGCTCATTTATTATCTAGGCCTAACTGCTATATTGATTTTTACTAAACTCAATAGATATGTAGAACAGGACGCCTCAAGGTGACTGGAGAAATTTAACTCTAATTGGCAACTAGGTGGCGCTATAACAATAGAAAAATGCTTAAAAATGGCTAAAATGGGACCGGTCGCTGTGGCTCCCCCTGTGGCCAAATGTTGTTTCTTTCTAATTTTTGGTATGACTAAGTCATGGTATGGTATGCTGTACTCAGTGGGTATGGACTAGTATTTCTTTATTTTGACGTGGCACTGCAGTGCGGTTATTAAGCCCCTCACTTTCCAATGAACTTAAAATTGGAGTTGGCGGTTAAGATTCTCAGTCATCCAGGTCATGGTAATCGTGAGTGCTAATATCGTAGGCAACTGGACTTGCTTGCGTTTCTTGAAGACATTTCCCCTCTCATCCAAGAAGCTTCTTCAGTTCTAAATGACTGGTACAGAGTTTCAGGCTTTAAACCCTGTGTGGGTGTAAAGCCTTGCAGAGTCGTTGGGGTCACATGCGAGCTCTTGGTTTCAGAGTCGTTAAGGTCACAGTGTGAGTCCTTGACCCACCTGGCCATCATGTGAGTCGTTAGGGTCAGGTGGGACCAGGGGTGATTGGGTGTGAAGTCGTCTTCTTCCCTGGCCAAGATGTGCACGTTGCTGTCCTCGAAAGAGTGTCCCTTCTCCTGTAGAAAACTGGAGGAAACCCTTAGCGTTTCTGTGCTGTAGACTGTTACCGTTTGATGTATTCTGCAGTATCTTCCCTGGACCAAACTACTCTTTGTCCTGCGTGATTGCATGTGTTACATGCTGACATGGTTTCATCTGTTTTTTCAAGCATCTTAGTGCAACAGCATGTGATCTAGAGGGCTGAATACAACTGCAACGAGCAAAGTGAACCTGGAGTGCTTTGTGTTCACAGTGCACAGGTTAGGCGAACCGCACTGCAGACTCAGACCACCTCCTGAGGTCAGTTCGCTTCAGATGGGTCTGATTTTTCTTGAAGTGTTCACATATGCACAAAAAATGTTACGCCACCACTCTGAGTCTGCTTAGAGGGCTGAAAAGAACCAAGACTAAGACTTAAGTGTTTGTGTAACACAGTGGCCTACTTTACCTTGACAATGTATACATTACAAAATGTATAGGACATGTTTATCTAATCTCACAGTTGTATGCAGATAAATAGCTACATAGATTTGACCTCAAGAAAAAGGCAAAAGTGAGAAATTAAATATGCCAGTCATGAAAACAATCTGCTCAATAGCTGAGTTATTTGATTCCTGCCATCAGCTGGTGTGTCCTCCATTAAACCCTCATGTCCCTCCTCTTCTCCAGCTCTCCTGAGTTGCACTCAATCTTTCAACCTGATGAAAGGAACGAGAGTGTCAGAAAAAGAAAGAAGAGAAAACATGACGAATCGGAGAGAACACAAAGTACCAAACACAAGCGGGGAAAGGGAACACATTAATCACCTCTTTCAATCACTTTAAAGTCTCACTTTTGTTTTTGCCTAGAGCAAAGTAAAACAGAGAGGGAACAAGAGAAAGGAATACAGATACCCTGTGTGATCTCCAAATAAGGACCGCTGTGTGTTCAGACTAATTTAAGTGCAAAGTCAAACAATTTAAACAGCAAATCAGGTTAATGAATATTCAGAGGGGGATGAAACAGACAACACCTTTTCCTTCAGTCATCAAGTGCTTGTTCTGGCTAAAAATTAACCTCAATCAGAGGCGGCAATCATAGCAGGAGCCGACTACAGAGATAGACGGCTTGTACAGAGGAGGGAAAAAAGAACCATTCTCCTGTTTTTATCCTCTTTTGCTCCAGATTCAACAGCACACTAACTTTTCCCCAGATAGAAAAGGGTTTTAGTCTCGCCTGAGTGTTTGCCCACATAAGCTCAGTGTGATCACCCTCTCCGTTTGTTCATGGCAACACTGCACCAATGTAAAGTAGCCCCGAAATCTTGGCCAGGGGCCCGTCTGAATTTTAAGTGACCTATTTGCCCACTTGTGTGTCCCTGCACATCTCCCTCCTTCTCCCTGCTCTGTCTACCCCAAGGCTCGCTTGTTTAAGAGGACCTACACATATCAAGGGCCTCCTTTCACTGAGGCCCTCGGACAATATTTCTTATTTCCCATCTGGCAGGACAATCCCACCCCCTGTCACCTCATAGCTCTATATAAGACCGAAAAAGGGCCAGATGATAAGAACTCGCTCTCAAGACAAGCCTTGCCATGCGGTGTAAAGTCCTCGTCCATGTCGTCCTCCTGACTCTCATAAAGAATGGTGAGTATTGTGTCATTACACTCACGGGCCGGTTACAACGGCTGCATTGTTGTTTCTTCACCTGTTGACCAGGTTTTCACACGTTTAAGCTGACCAGGTGAAATTTAAAGTATTGACACTGAACTCTTTCAGATGGACTCTGAATGTGAAGGCTTGTCACAGGGGTGTTTTAATGTTTACAGTCCCAGTACAGATCATTAGTTTGTGTAGATCTTGTGTGGTGGTTTAAAGGACTGTTAAAATGTGCAGATGTTGCTCATATTCAGACATGTTACTGTCAACATATACTTGATTTTTATTTGTGTTGATATGGCGATACATCAAGTAGGTAGGACTGCTTCATACTACTAGAGGATATACATGTACAGGATTTTCATATCAATTTACTGCAATTTTTCAGATATTTGAGCTTGATTATTTTACAAAACATCTCTCAATGCTATATTTCAACACGTATGATGATATATGACACGTAATATTGCAGTGCAAAATGTTATATACTATACAGTGAAAGAGGATTTTATCTGTGTCGTCCAACCCAACAGTCTAATAATTTAGAAAAACTACGTTAAGTTATTATGATTAAGTAAATTACTGTTTACATACCAGGTTACACACTTCTCTGTATACCTTACCTCACCTATGCTTTCATGTTCAGGTGATTTAGGGACTGATAATTACCATGGTTACAAGAAGTAAAAGTATGTTTTAATTACCAGACATTCATCATTTCCTCCAAATTGAAATAATTTAAATTCAGTTGCTCCGATTTGACCTGAATTTAAAAAACTTAAATAAATAAAATAGAATTAAAATAAAATGAAATAAAAACAGAAACATAAATAAAAATAAATAAAATAGAAAATGAAAATTAGAAAAATAAATAAAAATAAAATTAAATAAAAATAGAATTTAGAAAAATAAGATAACTCATTATTTATCTAAACGTGGATCCATTGGGGCTACAGGGTGAGTGTTCTTTGTTGGTGGATCAGTATGATGACTGCTGTTATAAATCGTTAGACCAATGATGCTAAACTTACGGCCCCTGGGCCAAATGTGGCCCACTGCAGGGTGCCAGGTGGCCTGACAACCATTTCTTAATTCACAGTGAAAATAAATTATTCAAACTGTATGAATGTAAATACAGCGCCAGAGTGCATTAAAGAGCATCAAAACAGAGCTTGTTTAAAAAAGTAACAGGGCAGGATCCCCCTGACCCACCATCAGAGGTCCAGGCTAAGCCCCCAGTGTCTTTAAGTCCTAGAAACGCCCCTGTGTACATCTGACCTGTGCAGAGCCGCTGCACCTGGATTTGTCTCCTGGCTAAGATGAGTGAGGACAGCAAACACTGAAAAACTGAAAACAGGCAATTCACTTGTTATATCATAAGAATCAACTATCAAAGGGCTGTGGGTGAAGTAAGAACACAGGGACAGCTTCTCTGTGTAGTTTGATCCACTTTAAAGTCCGAAAAAGAATGTAGGACAACTGAGCATCGACAACAATAGAGGCATCTCACATCTTATATATATCACTCCACCATACTTAACCATAACTCTCATTACCTGCACGTTAGGTGTGTGATATTAAATAGTTCCAAATTTAACGTAAAGAGCTAACATTAAATTATTAAATTACAAAAGTGGCCCCTTGGTAGACAAGTAGAGTATCCCTAATTTAGACAACTTGTACTTTTTAAAGCCAGTAGAGCATTCATCATGTTTTTTTTTTTAACTTAGTCCTTTCTTTCCTGTCAACCTGCTTTGATCGGCCCATCTATCACACTTAACAAGAGGTGCAACATAAACACTTGACACTTTAGAAAGCTTTCCATCCCTTCGCTCTGACTTCACCTGCCGATAAGTATTTATTGTACTAGTTACTAATTAAGCTGATTGGGTGGCCAGACGGGACTGAAAGGCTGTATATTTACTCTGATTCAAGGAGGTGCGCTGAGTTTACTGATTTACAGTCAGAGATGAAAAGAAAGAATGTGAAGCGGAAAAGTTTTTGAAACTCAATCCTCCGACACAAAATTCCTTGTCATTGTTTATTTGGGGTTATGACATGTAAAAAAACCAAACTGGACAAGTACTGTTTGCCCAGGCTGAGATGTGTATTTGTTGTTCCAGCTGTATTGTTGTCTATTCTAAAGGCAGTAAGAGATTGGCTTAAAAAATGTGAGGCTCAGAGGGAGCTAGCCTTGTTGCTACAAGTGGCAATTACATTACAACTTGGCACTGTGTGTTTATTACGTCTTGTTTTGCCTTTGAGATAAAACCTTTGAAATGTTTGTGTTATCTGTTTAAACACAGAGTAACTAGCAACAGCAGAGAGGTGTCAGCTAACTGACTCAAGGATGCCTTCATATCTACTTTTAAGTTTGCTAGCATTAGCCACCATTAGCTGCTAGTCACAGCAGGACAAGCAGGACTGTGTGTAACCGGTGTGCTCTAGTGTTGTCTGCATTGTGTTGTTATGAAGAGGCCCAGAGCATGGATATCTTTGGAGGCGATCTCCGTTTATTCCTGACAGCTCTGACAGCAAGAGGTAAAAACACAGTCCTCTGTTAATTAAAACCATATAACTTAACCCCCTACACAAATGAACTTACACAGGAATATGTTAGCATATTATACAGTAAGTCTGGGCTGAAAAATGGACTTATAAACAGTTTAACAGCGCGGAAACACGGAAATTACTACGGCAATGTCGCTTACCTCTCCCATGGAATACAACAGCAAAAGGGGAGAGGCAAGGCGAGAGACACCCCTTTACAGGTGGGGTACCCCCGAAGGGGTACAGAAACTGAGTATCAAATTCCACACATTGTCTATGGACAGTGGTGTAGAGGTAGTTGATGAGGTGGGTGTACTACTAAGTGGATAGGCAGGTTAGCGTGGAGGAAGTGGGTATACTCTCCTATATATTACAATGGCTTTTTGGCTGATAGGTGAGTATACTGTAAATGGCCAGAAAAAGAAGTGGGCATACCATGTATACCTGCGCATACCCTCCACTACACCACTGACTATGGAGGCCTACGAGTGTCAGGTAATAACAACTAAAAGCCCCCCTTTGATTAGACGACTTCAGACATACAGTATGCACAGTGTTTTCTACAGGCCTACGCTGATTTATTTATTTATTTAATCTTATTTTATTGCACAGTTGCACATGGCGCACTGACTCAGCCCCTCCATGCTCCTATTTCTCTGTTTGTCAGACCAAAAATGAGACAAGAATTATCACGCTAGCAATCCCACAATCCCTTTGCCTCATTTCCCGCCTGTGCGGATTGTTTCACCAGGAGGAGAGCTGGCAGCAGCTCAGCAACTTGCGAAATGGCCCTTCAGCCAGCGGCTATAGCAGCTTGAATTCAGTCAGCATGAGCACCAGCCAGCAGCAGCACCGGGTCTAACCTGTTAGCTGATCCAACAGGGAGTTGAGGCTGTCCGGTTCCCCGAAGCTGGGGTTGGTGCTGGCTTGATTCATATTGCCACGGCCACTGACTGGGGATCTGTCTCCACAGCTGCTCTGTGGTGGCGGGGAGTGAGGTGGAGCACACATTGTGATCGTTTATTAGCTACATAAACGAGCTTCATGCTGCAGCTGTGAAGCTTTGGCTCCAGTTAGCAGAAGGCTAAAATATTGGCAACGTTTTCTCTTAGTCTCTGGAACGCTTTGCTGATATTATTTTATTAATTGTCAGGATACGACAATAAGTCCATCTTCCCTTCTTGTGGTTGCCTTGTAGTGTAAGCAGCTGTTGGCAGTGCTGGAATAGCAACTTTTTGTGTACGATTCTTCGCCATTGAATCAGGCTTTCACCATCTTAAGGAAGGCACGCGCGCATCTGCATTAGTAGAACAGCCAATAGGAGCGCTCTCTCTCCGAAATGGCCTGTGGTTGGCCAATAGATATTGCAGAAATCTATTTTTCTCTCAGCTCAGAGTTTGGGGTTTTTGCCCAATGACGCCAAAATTCAAGTACCTACATGAGCCTTAACACTTGTCGCCAACATACTTTCCAGGTGTGCCAAACTCAATGCATAATTTCAGCTTTACTCTCGATTTTAAATTCAATAACAAACTTCTAGCAAAACTATAAACATTGGTTGTCCATATTGCTTCACCATTTTGCCAACTGCCTTTCCACGTTGACGTGAGCTGCTTCGCTCAAGACAGCATCGCATGTGATGTGGATTAAGTCTTTATAATGCAGTTGTTTTTGTTTTCTTTTACTTAGCTTTGGTTATTTGAGTATTGTTTACCCTTATTTGTGTTGATAGTGTGCTACATTCAGAATACACATCCATGCTTCACACATTTGGTTTCTGTGTGTATGTGTGTTTCCATGTATGAGAATTGGATTGCTAGCTGCCACACCCTACACACAGAAAAAGCAAAAGCCAAGTGTTTTTCATCAGTGCGAAGTAGGTGCTTAATCTGCTTATTCAGATGATGGATTGTGTGTGCTATGTTGACACAAGAACAAGATTTAGAAGAGGCTGCAAAAATTGTTTGCTTTCCCCGGAGATGTAAAATGTTTTGCTTGTTTAGTGTGTAGAGTTTTGCATAAGTACCTTATAGTTTCAAGGATAGTGCCTAAGCAATCAGGTAAAAAACTGGAACAGAACAAAGGTGGTTTTTATTACTTATGGATTCAAACTTGGAAGAAGAATATTGTGTAAATGTTTTTCTTTTGAAGGACATAATAGCTTCACAGGAGTTACACAATGTACAGGGTTCCCACATCCATGGAAAACCTGGAAAAGTTATAATAATAATACATTTTATAAATTTATAAGATATCACAATCACATCTCCAGGCCTGGAGAAGTCTTAGAATCAGTAAAAATCATTGAAAGTTTTGAAAGAAATCATGAAATTGTTGCTGAAATCAACATTTTGTTTACTATCACATACGTTTCCTCATTTTCTTCCCACATTCTGTCTCTCCCTTCATGTATGCCAGTTAGCCGAAATTATGTTTGAATAGCATTTTAATCTGTCATATTCAAAAAATGTATGACAAGTTTTTACCAAGAAGTTTTTCATCCTACCGCACTGGCAACAGCCATAGCTGGAGGTATTATGTTTTCAGGTTGTCCGTATTTACATACATACATACGTCACATTCTCATGAATGCAAAATCTCAAGAACACCTTCAGGGAATTTCTTCAAATTTGGCACAAACATCCACTTGGACTCAATGACGAGCTGATTAGATTTTGGTGGTCATAAGTCAGAGGTCAAGATCACTGTGACCTTGTTTGTCTCATTCTTGTGACCACGGTGTCTCAAGAATGCCTCAAGGGAATTTTTTAAAATTTGGCACAAATGTTCACTTGGACTCAGCGATGAACTGATTAGATTTTGGTGGTCATAAGTCAAAGGTCAAGATCACTGTGACCTTGTTTGTCTCATTCCTGTGAACACAATTTTTCAAGAACACCTTAAGGGAATTTCTTCAGATTTGCCACAAACGTTCACTTGGATTTAAATGATGCACTGATTAGATTTTGGTGGTCATAAGTCAAAGGCCAAGATCTCTGTGACCTTGTTTGTCTCATTCCTGTGAACACGATATCTAAAGAAGACCTTGAGGGAATTTCTTTAAATTTGGCACAAACGTCCACTTGGACTCAACAATGAACTGATTAGATTTTGGTGGTCAAAGGTCAAAATCACTGTGACCTTGTTTGTGTCATTCATGTGAATGCGATATCTCAAGAAGACCTTTATGGAATTTCTTCAAATTTGCCACAAACGTCCACTTGGACTAAAGAATGAGCAGATTAGAATGTACTGCCGTAAAGGATCATCAATGAGTGCAGTTCAGCAAAGGCTCTTTATGTCCTCTCCATCTAAACTTTCTTTCTCTGCTCACAGTGTCTCCAAGTGAAATACAGGCCAGCCCAAATACAAACGCAATCCTCCCCTGCAACGTGACGTTCCCCCTCTCTGCAACAGGGGACAAAATAGACAAGTCTCTCATCCAAGTCAGCTGGATAAGTAATGGCTCTGACATCGCCTCATTCGGAGAGGGAGTGCCACAGATAAAGCCAGGCTTCAGTTGGGACACCACTGATTTCGTCAACGGGGACTTTTCACTGACCGTCCTCAGAGCCGCTCTCGACCTGCAGGGGGTGTATGAATGCACAGTCAGCTACAACTCCACAGCCGTGCGCTCCAGCAACGTTACATTTAGTATCCTCGGTACGCCTCGTCTTTGTCCAGTTGTTGAGATTTGATTTGCACATTTAACTGCACATTTCAACCTAAAAGCAGGTACACAGCTGAAATTTTAATCCCCTCTTATTCCTTCTTCTCCCCTTTTTAGCCTCCCCCACTCTCTCTGTCCCTCAGCAGTGGATGGTGTTAGAAACAGAGAGTCATCTCAAATGCCATGCAGATGCTTTCTATCCTCCCCCTGTCTTCTTCTCCTGGACCAGAGATGGGCAAGTGATTCAACCTCCCTACATCGTTGAAGGTGAACAGACTCCAGATGGGTACTACATGGCTGTGGGCAACCTGACCTTCTACCCTTCACGCGAGGACCAGAATGCAACCTTTGGCTGCAAAGTGTCACACAATGGCAGCGACCGCAAGCTTGATTTCATGCTTAATATCACCTGTGAGTGACACAAAGACACACTGAGTCAACCACAATGACTCATTACCTTTTTAACTTTATGTAGAATCACAATAGCTGCCTCTGTCAATCATTAAAGGACAATCTGTGAGAACATCTGCTGTTGTTTTTAAATCAGATTAAGCTCATGATTAAACATTTAGATATTGTCTTTGTCTCCACAGATCTCCCTTCTGTGAGACTTTCTGTCATTCCCTCGCACTCCAACAACATTCCTCTCACTCTTTACTGTGACATGGAGAATTTCTACCCAGAGGAAGTGTCCGTGTCGTGGCTTCAAAATGGCACAGTCCTCCCTGAGCCCCTTGCCACCGAGCAGAACCCAGATGGGACCTATAGAAGTAGACGCTACTATACTTTGAGTCCTGAGCAGAGGGAGCAAGGTGGGAAGGTGGAGTGTGCAGTTAACCAACCGGGGGTAATGCATCCAGTCAGCGGCTCAGCGTACCTAGAGAAACTGGACCCTCGAGGTATATATTTGATACAATTTTCAACATTCTTAAAAGTAGAGCAGACACAGGGTACAATTCACATTTGAGACATGCAATCATTTTTGTTTCTCAGTATCTTTTTCACTTTGATTGATGGTGATAGATAATCTAATGACGTCAGACGACAAATGTCTGAGAACTGCAAAAGCAAAACAAAGTCTGGCTGCAAGATAAAGAGACATTGTGCAGTTGTTTGCAACTTGTTCATCTTGTTCTTGATGCTTGCATAATGTAATCATACACACTTCTCTCACTCTGTTTCCTCCCAGATGAAGCTCCAGTGTTGACTAAATCAGCCAAAGCATCTGTGGCCATGATGTGTATTTCTATTGTACTGGTCTTCCTGCTCTGCTTTGGCTTTTCTTGGAGGAGAAGAGATGGTGAGTCAGAGGGCAGTGGTACGCACCACAAGCACCCTCAAAGGGACAGCTCACCCGAAATCAAAAGAACATAGTTTGAGTTGCAGAGTGTTGGCAATATCGGCTGTAGAGATGTTTGCCTCTTCTTGAATGTGATGGACCTAGATGACAACCTTATGGTGCTCAATACACCCCCAAAAAAAATTAAAAAATGAAAACTCAGCATCAATGTCTCTTTCCAGAAGTCATGACCGGGTTACTCAAGATACCCAAGATGGGGGCGGCAGTAGTTCAGTCCACAGGGACTTGGCTTGGGAACTGGAGGGTTCCTGTTCAAGTCCCTGTCCGGACCAAAATATGAAGCGTGGACTGGTAGCTGGAGAGGTGCCAGTTCACCTCCTGGGCACTGCCGAGGTGCCCCTGAGCAAGGCACTGAACCCCCCAACCGCTCAGAGCGCCTGTCATGGGCTGCCCAGTCTGACATCTCTCCACTTAGTGCATGTATAGGTCCAGTTTGTGCTTGTGTGTGTTCGGACCTGTGTGTAATTGACAACAGAGTGAAAAATTGAATTTCCCCTCGGGGATTAATAAAGTATATAAAAAAAATAAAATAAAAATAAATAAATAAATAATCCACAGACCTTGTTGTGAGCAGTTTCATGTAGGAACTATTGTCTTTCTACTGAACTACACCCACCAACCATATCACGGCGCAGGAGGACGCGTGCATCTACTCAGGCTCGTGCTCCTCCTCATCTGAGCTGTAATGTTAGCTAGCTCAGTGGTGCTACGTGAGCTAGCAGTAGATGCACGCTTCCTTTTTTTTTAGGGTTGTAAGATGTGGTTCAGTAGAAAGAAAATGACACACTAGGGCTGCATCTACAGTGATATGTTTTTTATTTTAAAATACATAACCATTGCCATGTTTACGCCTAACATCCACACTACTCTGGTGTTTTTGAACCCCAAAAACAGACCTTTGAAAACACTGCTGACCCCGTTTTAGTTTGAAAACTCTTTTGTGATTTAATTTTTCTTGTGTCAGTACTCCCTTTTCATCGCCACAGCTTCCTTTAGCGATAATTAGTAAACAGGTGCCGTGAGCAGCACGCATGGCATGGCAGCTTTATTTGTATAGCATATTTCATACATTTGGGGTCAATTCAAAGTTGAGAAAAATTGAGTTTGAAAATATAGCTGCAATCATTACAGGGTGGAGTAGACGAAATGGGAATGTTTTTAGCTTTGACTTAAAAGTATATCACGTATCTAAGAGGAAGCTACAAAAATTATGGACACAGCGCTGGAAAAAAAACATAAATAAAGCAAATCTGGGGTTGACTCTCACCTATACTTCAGCTGGTGATACTGTTTACGAACAGTACCCCACAATTCCTGCATTGTACACTTTTATCTTAAACTTCGACTTATAACTGCAAACTTGATTCTTCAGTCGACACTCTTGCTGTCAGGCCTGTATCTATGTTAAGAATGTACCAGTACTCAAGATGGACAGGCCATATCATCAGCAGCTCTCACTTGTTACAGGCTACCTAACTTGCTATCATGGACACAAAAAGACGGGCATTCAATTTTTGCTTCTTGTAGCAATAGGCCTCTGCAGAGGCGGACACAGCACGTCAGTCAAATTCAAAATTAATCGTCTCAGCAATCGAAATTTAATCAGGACCAGGAAATTTACAGCGTCATCATATGTTTTGAGTAGCCTGTCAATCATTATGTTTCAGTGTTTATTTTGTTCCCCATTTCATTGTAATTGCCATACAGACCTAACGACAGTGCTGCTGCCATGTGTGGCAGTTATTTATAATTTAGGACAGGGTCTATGTCAGTGGTTCCCAACTGGTCCAAACACGGGGTCCAGATTTCTCCTTAGTCTTGGTTCAAGGTCCACACAGTTTATAGATTTAGCATCATGCATGTCAAGTGTGTTTTTTACAAACTTGACGTGTTTGCAGGTCACTTGTGGTCCATTCAGAATGGACCAGCAACCTGCATTTTGACCGTGACCCACCAGTTGGGAACCACTGGTCTGATTTTTTTGTAAATGCAGTTAGGAAACATTTTACTGTAGTAAAGTGAGGTAAGATGGGATGTTCAGATGTTCAAAAGATATGCGAGTAGAGATACTACAAAAAGGCATTGTCTTTAAAACCAAAATCTTGAAAATGCAACAAGGCCTCTGTTCTTTATTGGCATAACTCTGAACTGGCGTTTACAGTATCACATTTCCATAAACTATTATGTTGCTAAACTATAAGCACTTAGACACGATGGGTTTCAGGCAGACTGTGAGGAATGCATGCTTGACAGCAAACCTTATAGATATTGCACATCAGCTGTCACCTCAACATCCTCTTTACTGTCACTAACTAATTTATCTGTGTTCTTTTTTTCCTCCCTCAGAGAAACAGAAGTCCCTGAATGTGTCGGGGATCATCCTCCCGCCACGCGTGATCGTAGGTCAAAAGGGCAGGGTGACAGTGAGCATTGAGGGCAGGAGGGTGGACCGAGTCCAGACTGCATGGTTCCTCAATGACACTCCTATCTCTGACACTTCACTCACAGGTAGGAGAGGTCACACACATCCATATAACGAGCACTTCAAGGGCGTAGGTTTCATTTCAACATAAGAAGCCTGGAGTCCTCTCCAGGCAAGTTTTGAGCATCAAACTTTTCATTTCCTGCATTCTGGTGAAGTTTTACACACCAGTTAGTGGTGGAAATGTTTTCATTCACGTAGAGAAAAATACAAAATCAATAGATGATGATGATTATGAAAATTTAATAGAATGTAACACAGTAAAGCTTTCAGGCTTTCAGCTTTCAAATACTCATTCTCCTGTAGATCAACTTTTCTTCTAATGTATCTCTGCTGATTAGTAGCATAGTGGGAATACTGTCTTTCAGAATAAGGGGAAGAAATTAAATATTTTGTGCATGTAAACATAGTCAGTGTGGAAAAGATGATGCTTTCAACTTTAAAGACATAGTTCAACATTTTGTGTTTTTTCAATGTTTTCCCAAGAATCAAAGACAAGATAAAAACCACTCACATATCTGTACAGTAAATATGAAGCTACCACTATCAGATAAGTCAACATGTTTTATCGTACTTGTTTAATCAGTACAAAAACCAAAGCAGCAAAACAACACACTGGGGTTTGATGTGGGAATGATGTGCCACACTATTTCTTGGCCAGACACAGTGAATTCCTTGGGGTGCTGTTGTCACGGTGACGTTGCCAAACAACCAGCAGAGATGCAGATTTTATACTGTTTTTGTACAGACTAAACAAACCAGAGAACATGTCTATTTTGTGAGCTTGCAGGTGCTGGTGTGTGGAGTTTATCACCTTTAGAAAGAGGCAGGCTCGCTGTCTCCTCCTGTTTCTATTCTTTATACTTAAGCTAAGCTCCTTCAAGGCAACTTAAAGAAATACTTTACCCACAAAATGATCATTAATGAATCTGTTAGTCATGTTGTGTTATCTTGAATTCATGAGGAACACTTTGTTTTTCTTACATGCCTCCACAGAAAACATACTGATTTAGTGGTTGGTTGGGGATCACATTTAACAGTAGCAAAACTATATCAAAACATCCGTTTACAGACTCTCACAAAATTTGTGCAGTAAAATCCAAGTCTCATTTATCCAGTCATATTTAGTTGTTCTTTTATCTCAGACATGTTAGGATGTTACATACCTTGACATGTTTCGGCAGCCTTCCTCAGAAGTGTCACTTGGTGGTGGTTGTGACGCATGTTTATGAGCTGATCTGTCAATCAGCCGATATTAGGGTCCGTCTGCCGCCTCTCCAGGACGCTGTTCCAGGTGTGGGAGAGCATGTATGCCCCCCCGTCCCTGTTCATCGTCCCTGGGCCCCGCTTCCCTATTTCAATAGCCTCCCTGATCCATCGCCGGTATTTGTTGTCCTCGGTGTGTATGACTCTGGCCTTGTCCCTTGGACACTTCTGAGGAAGGCGTAAGTTTCCGCCAAAACATGTCAAGGTATGTAACATCCTGACATGTCTGAGATAAAAGAACAACTAAAGTCATTATCAGAAACTAAAGACATAATGAACACCATTGAACTACTAAGAGTTTGACTTTGAAGATATCATAGATAAGTTTAATTTTCAGTTAGGTTCTGGATAAGGTTTTTTAGTGATAATGCATGTGCTTGGGAAAAACTGAGCATACGACTGGATAAATGAGACTTGAATTATACTGCAAGAGTTGTGTCAGAGTGTGTAAATGGATGTTTTGCTGTAGTTTTGCTGTTTTAAACGTGGTCAGTCAATAAATCAGTATGTTCGCTGTTTTCTGTGGAGGCACACAAGTTCAAGGTGACACGACATGACTAATTTATGAATAGTACAAACGATCATTTTGTGAGTGAAGTTTTCCTTCAAAGGGATTGTTTGTGTTTTTTTGTCAAGTGTGGCTGTATGATATACAGTGGTGCCAGGGCCCTCTGCCCAGAGTTTGCATGTTCTCCCTGTGTCAGTGTGGGTTTTCTCTGTGTACTCCAGCTTCCTCCCGCATTCCAAAGACATGCAGGTTGTTTGGTGAAATTGCTCGTAGGTATGAATGTGAGCATGACAGGTTGTCTGTCTCTGTGTGTCAGCCCTGTGATAACCTCATGACCTGCCTCTCACCAATGTCAGCTGGGATAGACTGAAGCACACCCGGGACCCCCAACAGCATAAGTGGTTACGGAAAATAAATGAATGAATGTCTGAGATACTTATCTATAGTCTGTGTCCTACATACAGTAGGTGGCTGTTGGCACACTCCCTGTTTGCAGAACAGCTTACCAGTGATGTACAGTGCAAGGCTCTGCTGGGCGTATTTGCACAGGAATATGGAAGTTTTACGGTTGAGAAAATGTAGCTCCAAAGGAAAGTGCTGACTGACGGCAAGGTGAAGCGGTGCAGATATTATAAACATAAAGAGGTTGATGTTGACTTTTTTTAAGTAGCTAAAACACATATTGCTGATAACCCTAATCCAATGCATAGCTGAACATCTAGGGTGCTAGTCCTGTCTGTTTCTGCAAACAGGGAGCGTGCCAACCGCCATCTACTGTAGGTAAGTATCTCATACAGCCCCACTTCAAAAAACCTGGACTATAACTTTCAAGGGAAATAAAAATGTGGAAAGCAGAATGATGTCACATGAGATGTCTTCTATTTGTATTGTAACTACTCCTAAACCATACCATGTTTTCTCTTTTACACTTAATTCTGCTAACACTGTACAACCTCACACACATAGGAACCTCCAAAGCTAACTTTAACTGCCTCTATAACCCTCTAACCACCATCCATCTGCCCTACGGTCTAACTCTCACCTCTCCAGTGTCGGAGAAAGGCCCTCTGCTGTCCTCCAGAGGCCAGATGGGTTACTACAAGCTGCACACTCAGGGGCCGTTGCATTCATCTGGAAGTGGCATTCAACAGCTGACCTCCTCCCTCACCTTCATCCCCCAGATTTCAACCCACAAGGGGGCGGTGTTTAAGTGTCAGGTGTCCTACGTGGGCAAAGATAAGATCGTGGTGGAGAGAGTGTCAGAGAAGTTTACCATCCTGTGTAAGAAAGATTTTCATTTACTCATACTGCATCTGCTTTTCTGTGATCACAGCAATTTATGGAATTGATATCTTTGTACACTTTGTCTTTTAGCTGCTCCGGAGGTATCAGAAATCCAGCTTGCAGAGACACCAAGTGACTCAGGTAAACATCTTATTCTGTTGCACTTTAATGGATGTAAAACATTCCTGGTTGTGAGAGGCTGCATCTCTGCAATTCCTGTCTTCCAGATGTCATCAGCATGACCGTCCGGGCGTCACATTTCCATCCGGACGTCATTACCTTCCGCTGGTTCTGCCAGGGGAGCGAGCTGAGCCCTGTGGCCTCCCAGGCCTCGTCCTCGCCTCGACCCAACTCTGAAGGCTTTTTCTCAGCCTTCAGCCAGTGTAAGCTGCCCCGCAGTGAACTGGAGAAGGGTGGCACTAAAGTGTGGGTCAGTGTTCACCACATCGCCCTGAAGCAGCCCGTCACCCGCGAGACCAGAGGTAAGAACGAGATGAAGAAAGGGCATACAGTTTGACAGTAAAAATCAAAGCTTACATCTCCACTTTAACCCAAATAGGATTCATCAAGACGCCGTGTGTGTCCGAAATCGTCGGCTCCACTTCTTCCCCAGACCAGACTTTGACCCTTGGATGTGAGATCACAGATTTCTACCCTCTGAATGTGTCAGTCACCTGGCTGAGGCTGAGGGAGGGAGAGCAGGATGACAGAGAGGAGGAGGTGTTAGAGGGAGGAGAGATGTGGGGCCCCATACAGACTCAGCCCGGACTCTACAGGGCCACGGCCATTCTGAGGAGAAAGGCAGTGAATCAGGAGAAAAAGGAAAGAGGAGGGATTATCTGTAGAGTGGAGCACTGTTCCCTACACGAGCCTATGGAGAAACACTGGAGATATGTTGACATCGGTATGAATCATCATCATTGGACATTATCCCTATGATATAGTTCTTTCAATGTCTAAACTCAAACTTCACTCTAAGATATTATTCCTATTCATTCACTTCCTGTTTGTATTCCTTCAGCTGCTCCGTCCATTCCTCCATCGCTCTCTGTCTGTTGGAGCAGTGAAGGCGTTGGTGTGTTCTCCGTCCTGTTGAAGGGAGGTCACCCTAAGGCCAAATTACTCTGGGCAGCAGGAGGACACACTCTCTCACCACTGGTGTCCAACGAGACAGAGGAGATAGGAGACGACGGGCAGAGGGAGCTGAAAAGTGTGTGTGCCTTGGAGAGATCCACGAACCTGCCACATCAGACTAACAAGCAGCTGGAGAGACAGAAGAATGGACACGCCATAAGTACATGTCATTGCTTTATATACATACCTCTTGTTTTAAAGAGTATTTAAAGGGGAATTCCAAAAATTTAACACATCATGTATGTATTGTCGTCTGTGGCTCTAGAGGAGCTATTAAAGTCTGGGAGAGTAACCCTGGTGATGTCATCTAGCCTCAGTCCCGCCCACACTGGAAGGGAAAACAATGATAGTTACGCTTGAGGTAACAGTCAGGTCAGCAGAACACCTAAAAGAGACCTCAAGGTCAGACTACTTGACCTTGAGGCTTCCCAGTTGTGGCGGAGGGAACACAGCTGCCCAGATAAGGGTGCTTAGCCAGCTCTGTTGCCATAGCTCCCAGGGTTAAGGGGAAGGGAGATTGCCCCATGTTCCAGGCTCAACAGACGAGAGACTCTTTTTAGATATGTGCATTTTGTTAGAGACAGTCAAGGTGATTCAGCTCGAGCCAGGTGAGTGTGCTTGTTGTTTAAAGTTGGTAACCAATAGAAACTTCACATAGCCATAGGTCAGGACAGAATAACCTTATCTGGGAACATGGAGTAACTCACAAGGGAATACTGTTTGGGTTAAATGCAAGAACTAGGCAAGGACACCCTCAGAAACTCTGGACGGCATACACAGTGTGACACTCAGTATGTTGAGCGGGGATTCTCTTCGATCAAGTCTTCAGAAGACAAAATTGGATATTGCTGACATTACTTTCATAAAGTGGAGGTTTTGTATGTATTAAATGAGTTACTTTTGCTAATTTGTCCAGAAAGACTGTTTACGTTAAAGGTAACTATGCTATGCAAGGCCTGGTGTTGATATTTGTAGATTAAATGATGATCTTACCTGGTGATTTGATCAAATATTGGTAGTACACAAGTTGCCTGAAGAAAATGTTTGCAACGTAGGTTACTGCAAACCACGGATATGTTACATTTTTACATTTCAAAGGTATTAAATCAGCATTTCTTAGGTGACTTAGTAAATGAGCTGACTTTTTCATTGAGAGGAGGAGGGGATGGTGGATGGTGTGTCACCGTGGTGAAACACCTGCCAACCTGCAGGCCACTGTTTTTTGAAACCAAAAAACAAAAGTGGTTGTGTTTTAGCGAGTCATTGCTGTGTTTCCAGTTGCTTTTTAGCCGCCATATGTGGGTGTTTTTTAGGGACCAATTGTGATTTTCTTTTTTTTTTAAGAATTTTTTTGGGGGGCATTTTTTGCCTTTAATGGACAGGACAGTTAAGTGTGAAAGGGAGAGAGAGAGGGAGTGACATGCAGCAAAAGGCCACAGGCTGGACTTGAACCCGGGCCGCTGCGGCAACAGCCTTGTACATGGGGCGCCTGCTCTGCCACTAAGCCACCGATGTCCCGAATCCTGATTTTCCACAGGGCATAGTCCCCAAAAAATCATTCGTTTTTTACATGGACATCGCTGTGTTTTCTGCTGTGATTTTGCCCCCAACACTGGAGATTTTAAGCTCAAACATGATCTTTTTTCTAAACATAACCAAGTTGTTTTTGTGCCTAAACCTAGCCACATGTTAACCACAGCATTATTAAAATTTAAAGTTCCGTAAACTTAACGTATCAATGGTTTGCAGAAATGTACAACACCAAAAAATTTTCTGGCGATTGATTTAGTTGTAAATATCAAAGTATTTCACTTCTGAAATAAGCAAAGGTAAGGAGAGGGGACTTTAAGACAGACTGACAATATTGAGTTTGACAATATACATTTTCCTTTCTGATAGACACAGGTTGCTAAAATAATCCTTTAAATGTAATGTTTTTAGCTAGCGACAGGTTTTTGTGAGGTTATCAGCTGTTGGTTGCAAATCGTGGTGACAATTGTTTTCCCGTCTGGTGGGCGTGGTTTCAGGGTATGATGCCCTCTTTCTTTGTTTTTGGCTCGGGTTCAATGTCAGCAAGTTTTTGTTGGGAGCCCTGTGCCACAAAGTTGGGCCTGGGGTTTAAAAATATGTGGATAGTGATGAAACATGATTTTCCTATTGCATTATGGGAAGTTCAGTATTCTCTCCTTCACCAGTCTCCTTGAAAGTATCAGGTGTGCAAACTAGATTTACATTTGTGTGAGATCTAAAATATCTTGTGCATGTTAAGTGGAAACTCAACACACACCCTCCACGCAGTGTTTGCTCTGACGTCTGAGGTTGCACTCCCTCATATGCCACACTGTGGTCACTCTGATGTGTGGGGGAGGGGTATGATATGCAGAAAGCCAAAAAAGCCAATACAGTATTTCTATTTTGTCTGACATAAAACACTCTACATAAACTTTGGTCCTGTCTTCATTTTTTACTGTTGTTGCTTCACAGAAACAAAAGCAGCCGTCACAGACCCCCACACTGAAGGCATTGAATACATCGACGAACACGTGGATGGAGAGAATAACAACATTGACAGGGACGAGGAGACAAAGTCAGACTTGGATGAAGACAGTGACAAAGAAAGAGACGAAGACCCGGGAGCACTGCACATCAACAGAGTGAACTTGAGGAAGGGCCCCAGAGAGAACGAGAGAGCACGTTTGAGAGTGTGCGTGGAGATCACACACCCCGCGCTCAAGCTTCCTGTTTATCGGACCTGGACAGGTGAGACAAACGAACAGATTAAACAGAGTCTACATCATGAGTGAAAGATAACTGAAGTGCCAACTGCCAAAAAGTTGATGTGACACTCAACAGGAAGTTAGCTCATGTTTTCCAGCTTGATCTTGTGTCTTCTCTTTCAGAGCCCAATGAGGAAATTTCATCTTCCGCATGACAGCCCTGATGTGTGCAAGAGTGCCACTGTATTTCATATATCCCATATAATATATCTAATATATATCTTTATAGTAGTAGCCAAGGTAGTCTTTGATGATGTGGATTTGCATCTACTATGTTTGGTTTTTATTTATTACCTTTTATTCTTAATCTGTCACCCATCACCTTTTTCCAACCTCATGATTTTTTATAAATGTTCATATTTTTGTACGAATAATTTTACAATAATAATCTGGTTCTTTTTCCTCAATCTGCTTTGGAGAATAAAATCTAATTTTTTTTGAAGAGATGTTTCTTTGTATTTTGTTTTTCTCTGTGAAGATGAGTCAACAGGCAGAGTTACTGTAGTTCTCTTCTGTTCAGTGTTCTCATATCTGCTATTGGTCAACCACTGAAAGAAGTTCTCATTTTAAAACACACTTCTGTTTTTTCTCTGCTGCACTCCGACCACAGAGAATGTCACTTCACTGCTCTGAGCGGACGAGGTGCTGCGTGGTTGAACTGTGAAATTAAGATGTTGTTTAGTTTAGAACTTCCTTCTTATTCAGCGAGTACGTCGACCACGGCTGCAAACATGCATATTGCAAAATACAGTTTTCATTCCTTGTATATGAAATAAGATTTGTGTATTTTGTGTTCTGCAAAATTCTACCAGCTTCCACAGATATTGTCTATGTGATACTTTTTAGTATACACACTGGCCACTTTATTAGGTACACCTTGACCCCTTTTGCCTTCAGAACTGCCTTAATTCTTCATTTCATAGATTCAACAAGGTGCTGGAAACATTCCTCAGAGATTTCGGTCCATATTGACATGATAGCATCACACAGTTGCTGCAGAAAGTGCTCTATTGGATTGAGATCTGGTGACTGTGAAGGCCAGTGGAGTACAGTGAACTCATTGTCATGTTCAAGAAACCAGTTTGAGATGATTTGAGCTTTGTGACATGGTGCGTTATCCTGCTGGAAGTAGCCATCAGAAGATGGGTACACTGGTCATAAAGGGATGGACACAGTCAGCAACAATACTCAGGTAGGCTGTGGTGTTTAAACCATGCTCAGTTGGTACTAAGGGGCCCAAAGTGTGCCAAGAAAATCTCCCTCACACATTTACACCACCAGCAGCAGCCTGAACCGTTGATACAAGGCAGGATGGATCCATGCTTTCATGTTGTTTACACCAAATTCTGACCCTACCATCTGAATGTGGCAGCAGAAATCCAGACTCATCAGACCAGGCAACGTTTTTCCAATCTTCTATTGTCCAGTTTTGGTGAGCCTGTGTGAACTGTAGCCTCAGTTTCCTGTTGTTAGCTGACAGGAGTGGCACCTGGTGTGGTCTTCTGCTGCTGTAGCCCATCTGCTTCAAGGTTGGACGTGTTGTTGGTTCAGAGATGGTCTTCTGCAGACCTTGGTTGT
The DNA here is from genome assembly GCF_011397635.1 of Epinephelus fuscoguttatus. NCBI lineage: Eukaryota > Metazoa > Chordata > Actinopteri > Perciformes > Serranidae > Epinephelus > Epinephelus fuscoguttatus. Next base: position 18,493,817 of record NC_064771.1, read on the forward strand.
AATGAATGGTTATTTGAGTTGCCTTTCTATCATCTTGAACCAGTCTGGCCATTCTCCTCTGATCTCTGGCATCAACAAGGCATTTTCACCCAGAGAACTGCTGCTCACTGGATATTTTCTCTTTTTCGGACCATCCTCTGTAAACCCTAGAGATGGTTGTGTGTGAAAATCTGAAATACTCAGACCAGCCTGTCTGATACCAACAACCATGCCATGTTCAAAGTCACTTAAATCACCTTTCTTCCCCATTCTGATGCTCGGTTTGACCTTCAGCAGGTCGTCTTGACCATGTCTACATGCCTAAATGCATTGAGTTGCTGCCACGTGATTGGCTGATTAGCTGTTTGTGTTAACAAGCTGTTGAACAGGTGTACCTTATAAAGTGGTCAGTGAGTGTATGTTTTCTAAATTTCAAAAAGAGGACTACATGACCAATGGAAACCTCATACAGCTGCTACTATCTACTATCTACTACTATCACTATCATGAACATACACTTTGCATGTACTGTATAATAGTGTGCACATCAGCAAGAACTCAATAAGTAGGAATTTTTTGACGTGACAAGGAAAAAGGTGAATAAATATAACTTTTGCAGGAGAGTGTCAATAATTGACAACAATGCTAAATGCTTAAAGTGTAGCTGTGTGAACAGTACTCCTCCAATTTAGCATTACACTCTCCTAATATTGAGTCCAGCCCAGACACCAGAAGAAACTGTTGGCTAGTACGTTTCCACAAAGTACGACATTATTTACACATTTCGTACATATGATATCAGCAACAGTGACATAATATATATGATCTGACTTTGTCACTGGGAAGTTGAGGGGATGGTAGAGGGTGTGTCACCTAGGCGAGATATTTAGAAGTGTATTTGTCCCCCTCAATAAAAACATAAAAGTAGCAGAGGACTTTATTTTGACACAACTAAAGACATTTAACCATAAATTGATGCAAAAAAGGCACAAGCCGGTGCTTAGAAATTCACCAGAATGCAGAAAGTTAAGTGTTGGATGCTCAAAATTTTATGAAGAAGGACCTGGTCCGCCCGGTCATACCAGACCAAGTAAGCCCTACAGCTGTAGCAGCAAAATCCCTGAGTGTATGGAAGTGAAAAGGGTGTGTTTCAGTGCTTCTGCATTCAAATTTAATTTGGTCAAGAGTATATTAGTTTTACTTTGGAGACCGACGTAGTGATGTGCCCAAAGACTGTCTTTGTTATATTAAACTCAAGAAAAAACATAGATGCTCTTGAAGAAAAGGGTCAGCACATGGGTAGGCAAAATGAACTTCAGGCACTCAGATGTGGAGCTGGAACAAATGCTTAAAAAGTTTAAAAGCCTTTATTCAAAAAAAACATGGCTGCTTACATTAAAACACTGACTTGTCTTCATCGGGGTTTTTTTTATTTAAAATTTTTATTTTATATTTTATTTTATTTTATGTATTTCTTTTATTTTTATTTTTTGCATTCTGATGAAGACCTTAGGGTTGAAACTGGTCAGTGTTTTAATGTAAGCCATGTTTTTTAATAAAGGCATTTTAACTTAATTCAACTGCATTAGTTCCTGCTCCATTCATGAGTGCCTGAAGTTCATTTTTTCTTTCCCTATATTCTATTAACTGACAAATTTCAGTCTTGTTTAAGCACATTTTTAAAATTACAGTGCTGTGTGGGTGGTGTATCTCTAATTTGAACACCAGTCAACCAAATGCAGGCCAATCTGTACTGTTATATTTAAGTTTAAGAGACTTTATATTATGGGATGTTTGCAAAGACTGAGATCTGTTTATTTTTGGGAAGTTGGTCCTAATCATGAAGACGCGTTCAGGAGCTCCTGGTGTTGATGAATCAACATGAACTCTGCTGAATGTGATCAGATCTATTTAAAAACACCCACATCAGCTCTGAAAGCAGCTGTGGCCTGACTTAACAGAAGCTCTGCGCATATCCGCAAACTGTGCAACACGTAAGCTTGATGCTGTGGCGACTCAGCTGTGTTAATCACCTTCTTCCTCATCATGATACACCGGACATATGTCTATACAAGGAACTGAGCCGCGGCCATCAGCGGAGGCGCACAGGGCTGGGCGCGTTTGGATGGAGCTGCTGTCGAGTTACAGGAAGGTTTAACTTAACTGTTTGTCACATCCAGAGGAATAATGTCAGAAGGTCAGAGGGACAACACGGAGGAAGGTTTGAGGATGGACGAAGACAGTCCCATGATCAGCAGGGTGGAGAGGACTTTTTGGACAGTTTGGGTGAGCTGCTGCTGCTGCGTCTTAACGCGACATAACTGCTTTAATTTTAATGTTAGCAGCAGTAAACGTGGATGGAAAGTCTCCATCTTCCTGTGTCCGTGAACCCCCCTCAGTCTCACTCTCTCACTCTGCACGCACACACACACACACACACACATATGGTATGTTCATACAGGAACAGCACTGACAAAGAAGGTCATATGAGGTGTTAAATGCACACTACAGAGCCAAAAGTACATGGACACCCAAACATTACATCACTGCTGTTTTTAAATCTGTCTTCAGGAAATTTGTCATTTGCACATTGTTCTTGTTGTTTTTTTAATTGTCTAACAATCTCACAAAACATTCCTGAGTGTGAAGAACTCAGAAAACAGAGGCAAAGTCTATATTTTTGTGTCGGTTTAAAAGCAGTTGAATATTTTAAGCCAGTATTCATCATTTACTGAGTATTGGAAACTTTATTTTTCATATGCAAACATGCATTTAGACAGATTGCACAGTTTTTCCCTGCTCAGCTGATCTGCTACACGCTCATTTAAACGGTCTAGCTTACACTAGTTTATTGCATTTATGTGGAAGTGATTATTTGTTGGTGTAGCACTATAACACTGTCTGTGTTTTGCCTACAATTAGAGCCTATTACATAGCTCTGTCTGGGAATTTCCACTAGGAAATATATTAGGAACGTTACAGATTTATCCCCCCTCATTCCTCAGCAAAAGCATGAGTGAGGTAGTGATGTTGGACTGTAAGGCCTGGCTCACAAACTATTGTTGTGTTTCAGCAGACCCTCTTCACAGTGGAAATTTTCACTTGTATGAACTGGAAACACACTGAGAACATTAATGATGGCTGTATTATATTTAGTAGTATGAGTCAAAGAGTCCTCCAACCCACAGGACCAGGACAGTCTCATATGAACGTTGAGCTTACTAGATGCTTAAAGGTGCTTCAATGCTCCTGTTTTTAGAACAGCAATGGATGATTATGTTTAAAGCTACAGTGGATAACTTTTGTGAACATAACTTTTTGTCGTATTTGCTGAAAATGTCATTATATTGTGAAAGTAGGATGTCAGACAGTCTGTGAAAAAATTATGTCTCTCCCCATCTTCTGCCTCTAATGACATTTGCTAGGATCTACGACTATGCACAGACAACAACCAATCAGAGCTGAGCTGTCAGTGATGTCAATTACTGCTCATGAACTGAAGTCAAACTGTCAAACGAGGCAGCGCTGATCAAATATGAAACAAGATTCTGTTACAGCATTGCCTATTTCTCACCTCAGATGTTTTCAGAAACATTCAGCTGTAAAATGAGAAAGTCTGTGACCCAGCTGCCATGTTAAAAACAAACACCATCCACCAGCCGGAGCAAACTTTCTTGGCTCTGACTGGTTGGTTTTATTCATGTGCTATACGGCTGTTAGAAGTGTAACCATAACGCCTAGTAGCAAGGGAAGACTGTAACCATAATTACTGCACACATTATATTCTGGAGTTATTTTTCTTACTTAATGGGATAGTGCACCCAGAAAGGAAAATTCAGCCATTATCTACTCACCCATATGCCGAGGGAGGCTCAGGTGAAGTTTTAGAGTCCTCACATCCCTTGCGAAGATCCCAGGGGAGAGGGGGTAGCAACACAACTCCACCTAATGGAGGCTGACGGCGCCCCAGATTCAAAAGTCTAAAAACACATCATTGAGACCACAAAATATCTCCATACTGCTCGTGCTTAGTGATCCAAGTGTCCTGAAGCCCCGACATAAAAAGTTGTTTGGAAAAACGTCATTTGAACTCTGTTTTTAGCCTCATTGTAGCCTGTAGCTCTAACTGCCTCTCTGGAAACCGCGCTCACATGTGTGCGCGCTTGCACGCAAGACCAGCGAAAGCACGTGAACACACATGAACGCGGTGCCCACTTGGATCACTACGGATGAGCAGTATGGAGATATTTTGTGGTGTCAATTACGTGTTTTTGGACTTTTGAATCTGGGGCGCCATAAGCCTCCATTAGGTGGAGTTGTGTTGCTACTCCCTCTCCCCTTGGATCTCTGCAAGTGATGTGAGGACTCTAAAACTTCACCTGAGCCTCCCTCGGCATATGGGTGAGTAGATAATGGCTGGATTTTCATTTTTGGGTGCACTATCCCTTTAAGTTACTGTGTTATTTATTAATGGATTCAGCATTATTGAGTTACTGGTAAGGTGTTATTTCATCGTCATTTATGGTACTTTGTGTATTGTTTCATTTGTATTGTCATGTGCAGTGTTTAAGTGGAGTCACTGTGTTCCCTTGGTTATGAGCTAATTGGTTCCTTCCTGCTCTTGTTTTGAAGGGACAGGTGTGAGTGATACACGAGAGAGAGTGAGTGTCTCGTGCTTAACGGTAAAGGGAAGTTGCTGTACCTCCAAAGTTGGGGTGTGTTAACAACTGCCTTACCATGTTGGTAAAAATTAAATGAAGAGGAAGAAACGAATGTTGCAGCCCTCTGGGGAACACCAACAATCAAGAAAAGAGGGTTAAAGGAGTGCTACACTGCAACAGAGTAGGCAGAGGATTTTTTCACAGATTATGTCTCATCTGTTTCAGCAAATATGAGAAAAGGTTATTTTGTAGCTTTCATGTGAAAAATGTTGCTTGTAATGACAACCCTACAGGCAATTATTACCAGCTCTGCAGTTCCTCTCAGCTCAAAGGAGCATTTTAGCTTCTTTCAGCTCATTGTTTTGGTTTTATGGCCGCAACTTTGAAACCAGGCTACCTGTATGCCGCCAGTCCAGCACCAAACAGCAGACAAAGTTAGTTATAGCTGTTGATCATAATGCAGCATTTAGTACCTAAAGAACCAGATACAGAAGATTTTGAAGAGAGCCTTAGGTCGCTTGAAACACGACACCAAGTTAATGTTAATTTTTCAGAGGTGTTGGATGGAGCTGTGGTTTGTGTGGGCCGGTCAGGATCTTCCACATCAAACTCAGAAAACCATTTATGGACCTTGCTTTGTGTATGAGGGCATTGTGATGTTGAAACAGGAAAGGGCCTTCCCCAAACTGTTGCTGCAAAGCTGGAACAACACTATTGTGTAAAAAGCCTTGTATGCTGTAATATTAAGATTTCCCTTTACTGTAATGAAGGGGCCTTTCCCAAACCTTCAAACACGGCCTCAGATCAAAAGTACGGGAAGGTAGGAACAGGGATGTCCATATACTTTTGGCCATATAGTATAAGTATGGTAATATAGCAGATGCACATGGTATGAATGTGGGGGAAAATACAGAACAAAGACAAATCATTCAAAAATGGGGAAATACATAGAGGAAATGTTGATCAATTAATAACATAATAAATCTTTCTCTCTTTATCTCCTCCTCAGTCCTACATAACTGGAGCTGTGAACAGATTCTTCAGGCCAGAGCCCACTAACGTCACCAGCAATGATCCAAACTCCATCCAGGATTTAGCAGTTGACAGTGAGCCCGCTAACTGTGGCCACGCAGAGGGGGACACCAGTGGAGCAGGGGTGGATGAGGAAAAGCCTGTTGCGACAGCCGCTCTGCTTAGCTCATCTCGGCCACTTGTGGCCTGGGAGATTTGCACCACAGAGATCAACTTAGAGCCTGATGAAGAAAGCGTGCCGTGCGAAACCCAGCTGAGCAGAGGCAGCGAGAGCGAAGCATCTGAGGAAGGTGAGGGCACCAGAGAGGAACAGTTGGGCCGAGCAGGAAATGACGATGCAGGGCTGTTCTTTGCTCAAGACGACAAACGAGAAGAAGACGGAGATGAGAAATTGCACACTCGCAGACAAGATGTGATGTCAGAGAATGGTGAGACAGAAGAGCATGCCAACATCAGGTCACTAAAAACTACAGGTGATGCAGTGAGCGAAGACATGGAGGAAAGTAGAGGAGGTGCTGAGGACAGTGAGAGGGCGGTGACACTGGATGAAACCATCCAACTAAAGGAAGCAGAGGACAAAATGCAGCATGAGGATGAACAAGATTTGCAGGCGGAAGATAGTGAGCTAAAACCGTGTCTGACTGCAGATTTGACTGCAGTAGAAGAGGATAACATGCACGTGGAAGAGTCGAAGATGCAGCGGAACAAGGCAGATACAGCGGTGATGCATGAGGAAGGAGGAAACACTGATGGTGTGCCACAGCTGGGGTCTGAGAGTGAGTCCGATGAGGGAGCGAGACAAGTTGAGCATCAGCTCTCAGCCTGTGAAGAGTCCTCAGACGACCACAGGGATTTCAAGGAGGACCCAGGCTTTAGTCCACTGCTTGTTGAATTACAAATGACCTACGACAAAAGCAGCACTGTGTCTGAGGATGAGCTAACTGCTGTCGAGCAACAGCATGTGATGGCTCGAAGAAGTGAAAGTGATGAAGTTGAGGATACGAAAGAGGAGACGGATGGTAGCGCCTTGGATGTGAGTGAGGCTGCAAACAACCAGACAATGGATGAAGCTCCAGAGCAGGAAGACAACATTAAAACACTTGCTGGAGTCATCATATCTGAACATGTTACATATAGGGAAGAAGCCATGCAGCATTCACCAGAACAAGAAGACGACATCAAAACAGTTACAGAAGACATTTTAGCTGAACATGTTACATGTAGCGAAGAAGTCATGCAGAATGCTCCACAAATGGAGGAAGAAATCAAAACAGTTACAGAGGATATCATCACTGAACGTGTTATGAGCAGCGGTGGATTTGTGCAGAATGCTCTAGAGCGGGAAGACAACATTGAAACAGTTACAGATGATACTTTAACTGAACATGTTACACGCAGCGAAGAATTTGTGCAATATTTACTGGAGCAGGAAGACGACAGTTTAACTGAACATGTTACAGACAGCAGAGAATTCGTGCAGAATGCTCCAGAGTTAGAAGAAGAAATCAAAACAGTTACAGAAGATATCATCACTGAACTTCTTATAAGCAGCTGCGAATTTGTGCAGAATGCTCTAGAGCAGGAAGACGACATCGAAACAGTTACAGAGGACATTTTAACTGAACATGTTACATGCAGCGAAGAAGTCACCCAAAACGCTCCTGAACAGGAAGACAACATTTTAACCGAACATGTTACATGTAGTGAAGAAGTCACCCAAAACGCTCCTGAGCAGGAAGACGACATTTTAACTGAACATGTTACATGTAGTGAAGACGTCACCCAAAACGCTCCTGAACAGGAAGACGGCATTTTAACTGAACATGTTATAGGCAGCGGAGAATTCGTGCAGAATGCTCTGGAGCTAGAAGAAGAAATCAAAACAGTTACAGAAGATATCATCACTGAACTTCTTATAAGCAGCTGCGAATTTGTGCAGAATGCTCTAGAGCAGGAAGACGACATCGAAACAGTTACAGAGGACATTTTAACTGAACAGGTTACATGCAGCGAAGAAGTCACCCAAAACGCTCCTGAACAGGAAGACGTCATTTTAACTGAACATGTTACATGTAGCGACGAATTTGTGCAGAATGCTCCCGAGCAGGAAGATGCCATTGAAACACTTAAAGAAGATACTTTAACTGAACATGTTAAATGTAGCGAAGAAGTCACCCAAAATGCTCCTGAGCAGGAAGACGACATCAAAACAGTTACAGAAGGCGACACTTTCACTGAACATGTTACACGCAGTGAAGAAGTCACCCAAAATGCTTCTGAGCAGGAAGATCACATTTTATCTGAACATGTTACATGTAGCGAAGAAGTCATGCAGAATTTCCCGGAGCAGGATGATGACATCAAAACAGATACTGAAGCCAACATTTTAACTGAACATGTTACATGTAGTGACAAATTCATGCAGAATGCTCCCGAGCAGGAAGACAGCATCAAAACAGTTACAGAAGATATTATCATTGAACATGTTACATGCAGCGAAGAGTTCGTGCAGCATGCTCCAGAGCAGGAAGACGACATTATAACTGAACATGTTACACACGGCGACGAAATCATGCAGAACACTCCTGAGCAGGAAGATGACATTTTAACTGAACATGTTATATGTAGTGAAGAAGTCACGCATCATTCACCAGAGCAGGAAGGCGACATCGAAACACTTACAGCAGATGTTTTAACTGAACGTGTTACATGCAGCGATGACATCATGCAGAATGCTCCAGAGCAGGAAGACGACATCGAAGCAGTTACAGAAGATGACATTTTAACTGAGCATGTTACACACAGTGAAGAATTCATGCAGAATGCTGAGTCAGAGCTGCACACAGCTGACTTTGCAGATGTAGAACAAGAGGATGTGGCTGAAGACACTGAAGTGCAAACCAAATCAAGAGAGGCAGATGATGTCGAGACAGAAAGCCATGGCTCTCTGATCGATACAAACTCTGATATCACAACACACACTTCAGCAGATGAGAGTTATTTTGCTCAAGTAGAAGAGGAGAGTCTCTCCAGTGAAGCAGTCAACAAAGAAAGTGACATGGAAATAGCATGTATAGCCACCTCAGTTATGGATAAACCTGACGGCGAGACTGGACAGGAAATGAGCAGAGAGTTTAAAAATATTCCCCAGAGTATGTGTGAAGGCCGTGTTGTTGTGTCGGAGGAGCTAAACTCTCCGACATGTGAGGAAACACGAGAGGGAGTTCCTGAATACAACAATGAGCCAGATGAAAATACAACACAAGGGTTCCTGGAGGACGAAGGTTACGAGGAAATCCAGGGCAGCCCATTACCAGAAGAGGTGGAGAGCAAAGAGCCGGAGAGCCTTCAAAACAGCGGCTGGAGCGCCGGAGCTGACTGTTTACTGGTGAGGGAGCATATGGGAGAGGAACAAGGTGTTAAGAATAGCTTTGGTTTGGTTGTGGAGGATCACGCTGAAATACTGCGGCTCGCTGATGCTGGAATGCCACAAGAAACAGAGACACCACTTGTCGAAACTGTAATTCAAGGATCCGGACATTTAGTTGAGGTAGAGGACAGAGAATTACTAGTTGATTCAATGAAAATGGGGATCGAGGAGGAAACAGAAAAGGAATCTGAGTCAGACGTCGAATCAACAAACAAGGACGATAAGGCAACAGAAGAGCCGCAAGATGGGACTGAAGAGCTTTCGGTCGATCTAGAAAAAGACGAAGGATTGTGTGATCCCAAAGTAGCTGTTGCTGCTGGAGTCGGCTGGGAGACAACAGGAGCTTTAGCAGCACAGGAAGTGCTCGAAGATGACACTTTCCCTGAGGCTGAAGTACAGAAGATGACAGAGACAAGCTACTTTCACGGATTGGTCGATGTCATGAACTCGGAGCAACAGCTGACATCTAGTTTACTAGATGACATTACTCAATCTGAATTCCTGAAACACTCAGATGAGACTGAGTCTGTATTACTTGAAGATGTAGAAATACAAGATGCAGGTTATGCAGTTGAGATGGAGGCAGCAGCGGATGAAATGCAAGGCAGAAATGAGATGGAGATTTTTCATCTGCAGGCAACTGAAATGGCTGAATTGGAACTGTCTGGACCAGCTGAGTCACTGGAGACAAAAAATCAACTATCCGATGAAGTGCTTGAGATAAGCAATGAGGAGATGTTACCTGAAGCCCCTGGTGAATCAATGACGGCCCAGTCTGAACCACAAGATTTGATTTTGATATCAACAGAGGATACAACAAAGCATGTGACAGAATCAGGGAGGAGTCACGCTGAGGAAACAGTTAGCTCAATCAGTGGACATGCGGATGTGATTGATGAAGAGATCCTTGACTTGTGGATACAGACGGCTTCGTCGGAGGACAATGATGGCATACAGCAACAAGAAGGGCCAGAGCCTGGACAACAAACGGAGCCATCAAATGAGGAACAAGGTGAAATGTCATCAGCACAGACAGAGAAGGATGAAGAGCAGCTTGTGGATTTAGTGAGTGACACAGAGATGTCTTCATCAACGGTAGAGTCTGGATTTTTGGACCAGTCTCTTGGTGAATGGGGCACACAAAGCAATGAAACCCAGCAACCAAAGTCAACTAGCACCGAGTCATTCCAAGGAATTCATGAGATGTTGGCAGACATCTCTGAATCCTCTACACAACACTCCGATTTTCTGATGGAGGAAACCGCTGAGACAGATCTGAAACAGGATGAGTCAATCACTGCGACAAGATTTCACCCAGATTCCGGAGTCACGTCACCAGAGAAAGAAGATCTGAATCAGGAATCTGATAAATCACAAGAAGAAACCGAGGAAGAAAGAGCTGAAGCAGTGGAGACTGAAACTGGATCGCAGAAAGAGATCGATGCTGAGGAGGCAGAATTAGCAGAGAAAACTGACTGGAAAGACACAGAAGAAGCAGATGTTCAGTCAGACAAAGCAGAAACTGAAGATAAGCCTTTAGAAATGTCTGACTCTCCAGATGAAATCAAACACACTGAATCAGAACGATCTGGAAGCAGCTCAGAGGCTTCGTTAGAGGAGGGAGTAGTGTTGACAGAATCTGGTTCACAGGACGACACCTGCACTGAATCCGAGAGGTTATCGATGTTGCCCTCACTGGACGAACCACAGCCCAGACAATCAGAGGATATTGCTGAATCAGAAGCTGGGGCTGAGGTGGCAGAACAGCTGACGACAAAGTCTGAAGATGAAATGGAGGTATCTTTTCTGAAATAACATTTTAATCATTATAACATCTTATTAAGGGTATAGTGTGTAGGATTTAGAGGCATCTAGTGGTGAGGTTGCAGAAATAAAACTTCTCACGATGTGAAAACACAACTGGCCCTATCTAGAGCCAGTGTTTGGTTTGTCCCTTCTGGGCTACTGTTGAAACCAACCTGGTCTCACTCCCAATTTGTTAAATAGCAATGCTTGGTCAATGGCCCTTGGCTTCAAACACTGATACACAACGGCACCCTTTACATCCGGGCAACACTGCCTACGTGAGCAGTGCGTGACTACTACCTCTCTAAACTCATGCGTAAGGTGTTCACACAGACATTGTTGCTGCTGCGGTGCTGCTGCAGAGCTTCCTGCCACTATGAATACTGTTATTTCCACTATTAAAAGCCAGTACTCTGCTCATTTATGGAGCTGTGGAAGCCACTGCATTTTCAACAACAAGTTCCTGCAAATATTTCAAAACAAAATGCCTTGTGTTTACAAATGAAGGGATTCTGTCAACTGAAACATTATCAGAAGGCTTTTGTTTCAAAACAGGAAGTGTTGAGTTAAAATTAAGCATATTGTTTTCATGTCTGTGACAGATATAGATATTGAAACTGTAGTATAAGCCAGTATGATGTCAATATAATTATTAAAAGACCATCTCTATTTTTGCTAAAAAAAAAAAAAAAAAAAAAGTGCGCGTCCTGCCAAAAAAAATAGGGAAGACTCAGAATCGTAAGATGTTCCACAGCTGAGCAGCAGTCAAGCCATGCCATATGGCTGCTCTCACCTGTAAAAATGGGCGCCGAAAAAGAAATTACAAGATATTCTGTAACTTACACGCACTGATCATGCAGACAGTGTGGCCTGGGCTTTAGCAGCACCATTTTTTTTATGCTTTTGGCAACTACCACAGTATAAAGAGCAAGAAAGTCCACATAGAGTGGGTGGATGTGTCAAATAAACTCTGGACTTTCACCTGGAAAACAGCTGTTTGTTTCCCAAGTGAAACCAAAAGTCAGTTGAGTTATTTTAATAACAGCATAGCGTGCTAGTATGTGTAACATGCTATGCTAGTGACATATGTCACGTGATGTTACATTACATATGTACTTATTTTAAGTACACTATGTTTTTTCCAAACCTAATTACATGCTTTTTTTACTAAACCTAAAGAAGTAAACCCAAAAACAAAATGTTTTACTAACATTCTAAGTTTATTTCGAAAAGAGACTGTATGCATGTAACGAGCAGAGACTGTACATTTCCTGTGAAATGGAAAAATTATTTAGAAAAGACAAAATGTAAATTTACGCACCGTCTGTGAGTGTCCAAAATGATGCTGGAAGGGTACCTAGCACGTCATATTTTGACATGTAGGGCCACTGACTAAGCACTCCCAGCGAGTTGGGAGTGAGAATGTGTTGTAAAAACAATATGGCAGGCTCCCTGAGAGAGGACTCTCTCCATAAACGGCTTATTCGAAGGTAACGAATACACAACAGTTCTTATTTTCAGGTTGTTATTATACACTGATGAAAACAAAGTTATGAATGTCAAATACCATTTCTGCCAAAAGATGCCTTTGTGTCTGACACACTGGACCTTTAAATCATGAATAATTTATTCACAACCCACAGAGATGATGTGAAATCAGCTGTTGTTGTCATTCCAGGTAGACACTTTTGTGCTGGACTTTACTGTGCAAAGATCAAGAATCGCTGTTAAAAATCCTCGTGTAAGGCCACCCAAAGATCCCCGCTCCCTTCTGCATATGCCCTCATTGGATCCCACACCCTCTGTACCTCAGCCAGCCAAAGTCCCTATAGGTGTACCTCTGGGAGGCATGGGCATTGGAATAAAACTTCCTGGTATGTCACTTACAGCACATAGAAAGCCACCACCTTGAGTCTTCAATGTCCAGTTGTTTTTCATGATCTGTAAATAATGTCATACATTTTGTTTTTTAGGACTTGGTGCTGGTTTTCCTGTTCTAAAGAAGACTCAGCGGGTGGTTAGAGATGAAAATAAACCAGAAACCCCCTCAGAGGTAGGCGACTATTAATAATCTTTGAATTCCACTTTTATCTCATGTTGAGGTATGTGTGTTATTAAAATGTCTCAATATCAACAGGAGACAAAGCCAGAGGAGAAGAGTGACACTCCCAAACAAGATGAAGCACCACAGAGACCTAAATGGATGCCTCCAAAACATCCAGGGTAAAACCCCATCTCACAGTATTCACATAATCATATTCAGCACAAAATCATCTTGTGTTCAGACATTTTCTGACTCTTAGTTTTCTCGTGCCTGTCTAGATTTGGAAATCCACTTATGTCTGAGCTGAAGAGCAAACTGAAGAAGACCACAAAAGAGTGAGGAGGAGAAGAAGATGGATTGTAGTTAATGCTTTGTGTGGATATTTGAATATAATATACAAATGGCTTTATTTTTGGTGTATTTATGAAACTGAATACAGTGATGACATTTTCATTGTGTCAGTTATTTTCTGTATGTTTTGTAATAAACCTTAACTGAAAAAAGGAGTGTTACTTTCTTACACACAGTGCAAGAGGTGGGTATTTAGCACACACAATAATCATAGCCTCAAATCTCTTTGGGTTGCAAATGGACATAAACCTGGAATACACTGATCAGTTTGCAGCTATTCATAGTATAAACAGTTACAGAGTCAGTCTCTCTGATGAAGTCATGGTGATGTTGAAACCTTGGTCTGTTTGCACTATTACAGCCTGCAAATTAAACATTGTGCTCCAGTCCTTTTCTTTTCCCTTTGATGTTCTCTGTCCTTGAACTAAGAGGCACCTGATTTAGCCTCATGCTGCAGGATGATGCAGAGGAAACCCTGTTTCAACATGGACATTATAAACTATTGAAGCCAACAGTGGAGACAGTGGCTGTGTGGATGACTCAGTGTTGGTGAAAGACCTATCAGAGCCTCAAACCATATTGTTTGAGCAGCTGCACGAAGCTTGCATGCTGTATATACAGTATTTGAATGTGTACACATGCTACACATACTATACATAACCATCCAACCCATGTATATTCATTCAGCATTTAATTCTCTGCACTTTTTATATAGTGTACAACCTACACAACCCTTCACTTGTACACAGACTTTTATATATATATATATATATTTTTTTTTACTTTTATTCTTATTGTTCAGCATTGGTTCTTTTTACATATCTCTAGAAATCACAGGAATGTAGTCAATGTTTAATATAGTTTAATCTGGTTTTATCGAGACAGTAGGTGGCAGTATAGCCCAATCGAATGTGTGGTCATTATTTACTCTTAAACTCACGAAGAAGAACCTGTCGGCTGAAATTGGTTGGAATCATCCAATCAGCGTGCGGTGAGCTTACGTTTGAACCAGAGCGGCGCTCCAGAAGTTGTGACTTTATGAACGTTTCGGTGTTATTTTAACATTCAGCTGACTTTCGTGGATACGTGTTACATTCAGCAGACTCCAATATAAAGGAGAAAGTATTTACCGTCTTTCCAAAGACATGAACCTCCCCCACGAAGTGCCTCTGAAGTTAGGTAAGTCAAAGTTGTTTCCGTTTTACCCACTAACGTTACCAGGCTAATGTTAGCTTAGCATCGTTCGGGACTTTGTCATGCCTCGAGCATAACGTCACTACTGTAACGTTAACCTCTCAAACTTGACAACAACATCGGTTAATGCTTGTCTCTACATTTTTTAAACTGCCACGTTGTGTATGTCACCTCTGCTGCTTATGAACCTTACCTGCTGACTGAAGTTGCAATGTTATTGTTTCAGGCTAACGTAATATGTGTTTTACCAAACTAAACTGAAGGTTTATCATCGTTATGACAAATGTTTTGTCCTGCTGTTGGACCTGTGATCTTAATATAGCCTACTGTCAAATTACATGACGGAAATAGTTGACACTAGTCAGTGGTCATCAGTTGACTTTATTCAGGGTGTCTGTAGGTCCTTAAAAAAGCAGTAAAATGTCTTAAATTCAAATTTATAAATATTAGTCCTTAGAAGTATTTTGTTGTGTGAACTTTTATTTTTTTCAGGTTTTAATTTGCCACAAACATTGTATCCCATTTAATTTATCCATCTTCTAAGTTATTTTTGTCAAAATGAGTCAAGCTATTTGGCGTGAAAGTCCATATGTCTGATGTTACAAAGTTTTAAACCTACCACTGAACCTAATCTTAATGTCTTTTTACTTAATACTTGCAATTACATGTTGGCAAAATGTAGATTAACTTAACTCACTGTAATAACCATATTCCTATATAAAACCCACCTCTGCATGGGTGTGCTTACCTGTATACTTACCTGCAATGCTTGAATAAGACAAACACGATTCATCATCATGATCATTATCAAATCAGTCTTAAATTTGGTTAGAAATTATCCTAAAAAGTTCTTAAAAAGGCATTAAATTTAAGTGTCAGACGCCTGTAGGCACAAGGAGTGGGAATCACCAGAGGCTCCATGATAGGATATTATCACAGTACTTAGGCCACAATACAATATTATTGGATTTTAAACATTTTGCAATATGCTGAGTCTTTTTCTAATTGGATAAAGTTTTCAGTGTGTTCATTTCAGTTTATTTTATTATTGTAGGCTAACCAAAATTTATTTTGTGTTACTTTGTAATATTAATAATGTATTTAGTAAAAAAAAAAAAAAAAAAAAAGTCAATACTTCCACTTTCTTTTTTACAAGCTATTCTGTACATGAACTATTTTAAAAATTGTTTTGCCACTAATATAATCTTGTAGTCAAGTCATTTCGATTTAAAGCTGACAATAATTGTATATATTGTCCCACTGGAAGTTTACGTGATCTGGTAATGTAAAAGTAAAAATATTTTTGCACTAATTAAATCATTTGATTCACAGGCTGCAGGCAAGAGTCTGAGAGGACACCTGAGAAAGTGTTCTCTGGGCACTCACTGAGTCACTTAGATGCTCCTATGTGCAGGCTGGATGCTGAGTACTTCCCAGAAATCACCCTCCTCGAAGTTACATGTGATTCAATTCTTCCTGGCAGTGTGCCTGCTACGCCTCTAACAGCTGGGTCTGTGAAGAGCAGGTTTGCCTTTCCCCAGCCTTCTCCATTTCATTACACCACCAATTTAAACCCCATTTTGTCAGAAACAGGCTTAAATGACATAAAGAGTGCTAAAGAAAACACGTCTGAAGTCCATTCTCCTGAACTGTCAAGACATAATGGGACAACAGCCAGTAAAGACCTTAATGTCGAGATGGTTGACTCCCCTGAGAGTAAGTACGCTCTTGAGCGCTTTCTGGATTTCCCAGAAATTACTCTCCTTGATGCTACACGTGATTCAGACCTATCACAAGGAGGGGAGTTATCCTCCATGGAGGCCACGCGGGATATCTCACCAATGGATAGTTTGAAAAACAACATGCCTCCCTCAGAGCTCAGTGGACAAACTGCGGCAGAGCCTGTCAGATCAGACATGAATCAAACTGGAGAATTGTCAAATACTCTCACTGGCAGTGTCACTCACACCACAAGCTCCTTATGTGAACAGTCTGATAAGAGTGTGGGGGAAAACATAACACAAGCTTCCTTGGAACTAACTCGGGATGTTTCTACAGGCAGTGTTTTGGAAAACAGTAGGCCTGCTTTAGAGCACAGCAGACAAGACATGGCGAAGATTCAAGCAACAGCCGAGGACACACTTGGTACCCATCCTGCTAATGTTACTCACAGCATAAACTCGAGTGACATGTCTGTTCAGGGCGCTGCATCAGAGGTCTCTACTTGTGATGTGCAGTGTAACAATAGTTTGAAGAATGTCACTTTTGAGCTTCAAAGTGAACCTGTAGCGACTTCCAATACTGTGGAAGCTAAAAATGTAAACCCACTTCCCAGCAATGATGCCGAGCTCACCAGCGTCGTGCCACAATCGAGCCCAAAAACTGCTGGATCTTTGAACGGCACATTTACCTCTCTGCAGTCCCCCCAGTTGAGTCCCTCCACCAATTTAAACACCACTACTCAAATACCCGGGCCTCAAAATAACACGCTGGATCTTCCCTCTTCTAGTGAAGACAGTCCCAAAGCAGAGAGTGTGGCTACAGATCAGGCTACTTCAGTCTCTGACAACACCATCGAAACCTCCCTTGTTTTGAGTAAAACTCGCTCTGCTGTAACGGCAGGTAATTCATGTGATATGCAGAATGCCACTTTTGACAGGCAATCTCTTCGGAAATCCAGTGGCAATACTATTTTAGGGGAAGCTGGTGCTGCAACCTTTTGCCTCCAGAACACTTTTGATACTAAACCTCCCTTGAAGCAGAATGGCACAATAACATTGTCAGAGAGCTCAGGTGACAGTCACCAGAGCACTTTCGACAAGCCTCTAAAGGTCTACAATGCAACGAGTAGCCCTAAAGAAAACAAGTCTGAGCACTCACAATCAGGTCTGCCTGTGACAGATGGTCTCCCCGACCCTTTGGGCCAACAAAGCATAGATATGGAGAGCAACAAAGCAAACACATTTGATTGGGAGGACTCCCTAGATTTAAAGGCAGACTTTTTGATCACTTCAACACCAATGACTGGCTGTAAAAATTTTATCTTTAACCCTCGACAAGAGGAGGGCAAAATCATAGGGGCGCAGAAGAATCTGTATGGCGATGGTCCCAGTAAGCCAGATGGTCAGGTGCCATCAGATGTTCCATCAAACATCATCTCTGACCGAAAAACTTTCTTGACACATCCAGCTGGTAAATCCCTTTTGCCTCCTTCGAAAGCTGCATCCCAGCTGTTGAAACCCAAGCCGGCATCTGCACTTCCAGGAAGGTTTGAGCTGTTGACATCAGGCCTGCCCATGACGAGACAAAGAGCCCAAGCTGAAGCCTTGAGAAATACTGCTGCTCCTGATGCGCCCCAAGCGGTAGGATTTAAATGTCTTCTTGTAATCCACTAAGGCATTAAGTGCACAAAATGCTGGCAGTAGAGATGTTCAGATACCATTTTTTCATTCCTCATACCGATTCTAATACCTGAACTTGCTGGTCAGGGGGCATTCCCGATACTGGTATTGAATCAACTCTAGTTTACAGCACGTTGTGTCCCATGAACTAGATCAAATGAACTCTGAAGGTCTTGTCAGTTTTGTCTTTTAAATCCACTTTTTAATGAGTGAGACCAGAAATCTGAGCAGAAGCATTGATGGCATGTGACAGTCGGTGGATGATATCCTCTGTTCTTGTGTTTTTTAGAGCACAGGAATATCAAGCTCTTACAACTTACGCCCATCAACAACAGGTAGGCAGTGTGGATTCTGTTTTTAGAATGGGCTCGGTAGATTGCAGTTTTATTCTTCATAAATGCTTAGACTAAATTGTCAAAGGGACAGTTCACCTCAAATCAAAAGAAGAAAAAAGAAGAAAGTCATGGACAAGAGGCTTGTGATTGCAACAGCTCGGGATGTAAAAACATTAATGGCGTCCCTCTGGGCTGAGCTGTAACGTTAGCTAGCTCAGCGGTGTTAGGTGAAGTAGCAGTAGATGCACGCTTCCTTCTGTGCTGTGATTTGGTTGGCAGGTGTAACTCAGTAGACAGAAAATAGTTCCCTACATGAAACTGCTCACAGTTCTAGAGAAGGCAGAAATCTGTATACTCACACCAAAACTATCTAGATTGATAAATAGCACTACTGGTCATTATGGGGTGAACTGTCCCTTTTTAAAGTATGCAGTGAGAATTGTAAGCATCAGTACACTCTATGAACTAATGTTAAAATTTGTTCCTATGTTATTTTTATGTGCAACTGTGCGCACAGTATTCACAGTCCCCACACTATCTAACCTCTGTGCAAACATTAGGATTCAAGCCACCCAGTTCAGGCTTGCAGAGACCGCAGTTGAGCGGCATACCGTCAGGCATCCAGAGAGCTGCAACAGGTCTCAGGCTGCCATCAGCAAGAATCAATTCATCAGCTTCTTCAATTTCAAGCAAGCTCCGTGGACCTACAGGTACCGACACAGTCAGACATATATAAATAGTTACCAGGATGATATTGTGAATTATTTTAGCCAGAATAATCGTGACATGAAATTTTCACGTTGTCCCATTCCTGCTTGTGTGACATGCTTGGTCATTAATTTCAATTTAATTGTTTTTGTTGTTATTTGTCTCCCTCTTTATACACATCAGCTGCTAACCCTGCGACGAAGACTTCACAGGAAAAGAAGCAGCCCTTAACCAGAGGTGAAACTTTGCCAGTTGCAAAGAGGAAGAGATTGGGTAAAAACTGAGTCTTTGCAAAAGAGCGTGGTAATCAGCCAAGTATTTTTCCTTAGCATTTTAAAGACTGGCCTGGTTAGTACAACACCTTTAACTAAAACTGTGCAACAGTTAATGTGATGGTGTTCACAGGCTGGACCTTTCTGAGTTTACAAAATACACACTCACACTTGTATCTAATCCACAGATGCTCCCTTACCGCCCAGTAGTGCTGAAGTCCCAGCATCATCCTGTGATGCGGCAAACAAAGCCAAAAGCCTCAAACAGCCCACAACCAGCAAAAGAGCTTTGCCAGCTAAAACCCAAAAGGATGGTAAGTTGGATTTGCATCTGTTATGTATAATTATTAAGCTAGACTATGATGTAATTTGTGTTTCTGGGGAGGTTTATGGTCTAGAGAGTTAAGTAACTTGGACTTTTTGACATTTTGTGAGTTACTTATCTGTTCTTTATCACATGCTTTCAGATGTTGCAATGCCAGCCAGTACCAGAGCAGAAACTTCGACATGTAGCGACACTTCTAGCAAAGCCAGAGCCCTGAAACAGCCTGCGACCACCCATAGGGCTGCACTGGCTAAGCCCAGAGGCCACAGTAAGCTGGGAGTGCAGAGATGCCAAAATGAGCAGCTGAGGCCACTGGAGGGACTATTTGACAAGTCCAGTGATTTATATATTGTATAATATTTGGTGTATTCTCCATTAGGACTTTATTGTAAGGCTCCACATACAGGCTGAACATCTGCATATTCAGGTCTTGTCCTTCATCCATCTTGAGGGTGTTTAAAATACTTTTTTCTTGTTGACATTTCAGTTAATCAAACATGTCTTTTGGAGCTCTTACCAACAATCACAATTGTGATTATGTGCATCCTTGATTCAAACCTAAGCAAAACAGTGGCCCACTATCACTTCTTAAATTTATTTCCAGTTCTTTAATACAACTGCTAACAGTTTTGCATTAATAAAGAAGCTGGTGAAAAGTATCCAGGATGGACTATGGAGACCAGTTTGAGAATTTAAGCTCAGACTGGTGTCTGGATAATGATGACTACACTAGCACCACCATGATCACATACAATAGTGTTGGCTGAAGGAAGCAGGAGCAATATAGGGAAGTTATACATTAGGTAGTCATTCTCACTGATCTAAGCCTGATACAGGAAATCAAAAAGCAGAAGATAAAGTATTGTTTGACAGAGACCATGTTGATAGTAATTTAATGATTCAAATTTTATTGCAGGATGTGCCAATTGCACTGTGCTGGAACAGCAACTGAAAATGCAGGCAGAAGAACTAAAGAGACTGAAAGAAGGTATGACACATTACTGTGGGTTTGTCTCAAAAATGAATATTGCAAATGACCTCAAAAAGGAAATGCTGCAATGCTTTGGAGCTAAAGACATATCAGAGCTTTTTACCATCTTTCAGGAGAGGCTTTTGTACCACTCACCAGTCAAAGAGTTGTCTCAGTAATGACAACATGTGGGAACGGGTGGGCTCTGTCCCTGGTTGGCTCAGCAGCAGGTGCATTTGGTGGCATCAGCTCTGTATCCAATCAGATTATGTGGCTGCAGTTTTAAGCAAATCAGGTGTTTAAAAAGTAGAGGGGATTTGTGCTGCACACTCTGGCTCCGTATATCCGATGTCATAGCTGCAACAATAGGCATGTTTGAGATTCGATCACCGGCACAATGCGTGTTAGATTTGTGTCTGACTTCATCCCAACTTGCTCTGATGTCATGCAAAAGTGGACAGCAATAATCTTGTGAGAGCGAGGCGGCCGCACTTTTTTAGAGCCAGACGCTGCAGTTGCTCCACACCACTGCAAGACCCAGGGCATGATGGGAAATGCCTGGCTCTCACCTGATCTAACAGCTGATTGGTTTAAATTATGACGTTTTAGATAAACTTTTCATAGATTTAGAGTTTGTCTGATTTGAAGGTTTATGCTGTGAATAGAAATCATGTTGTGCTACTGATGGTGACGTGTAGTAGTCAGAGACTAAACACAAGCCGAAATATGAGTCTGATAACAGTTTTAATAAATTAGCATCAGATCTAACAGGCTGCTGGAAACTGTCAGAAAGCTGTCAGACTTCACTGCAGCTTTTTGTTACCGCCTCCTGCTGCAGCCTGTTGTAAAACAGTGTTGAATCTCAACTTCCTGTAGCATTTCCGAAATCTCACCTTCTCTGTGTTTCTTTGTACTGGTTATCATAATTGTGTCAAGATCTCGCTTTTAGTGTATGTTGTCCTGTGTTTAACCTGATCATTATTAATGCATTTTTCTTTTTTCCAGAGCTGCTGAAGAAAAGTGAAGAGGATGAATACTTTTAATTTAATTATATTCCTGTTGTCCACCACCAGCATCAAAGTTATATGAAATACACTAATAAAGTATTTGATGTGGTTTCCAAATATGTATATATCATCTGTGATATTTGAAATAAAGATACTATCTGAAGAGTTTGCAGTTTATTATATTTTTTGTCACAGATCTCAAAAAATGTTACATCTGGTGAATTTAACATGTCCTGCCGCTGGGTGGCGTCATAACCCGGGGCCTGTAGCTGTAGATCTGCAGTACACTGTCAGTGGACCATCCCTATGTTCTGTAGATCTACAACTGACTTCCTTTCCTGACGCAAGTGCCCGGCAAGGCTGTCGCACGCCTTTATTTGTGGCCGCTGTACAGCAAAACTGGATTTTATAACAGTTCAAAGAGGACAGACACACCACAAGATAACGTTCACAAGGACGTAGGTGAGTCTGTGCCAACATTTGAGTAAACTATGCGTGAATATTCTTCGCTTTGGTGTATTTACCGGCTACACATGCGGGGAGGCCCCGTGCGCTCTCCCGGCTGGTGTTAGCGTTAGCTTAGCAACAACCTCGCGCCACGTTAGGGTTGTTAACGGTTTCGCATTGAATTGTCAGATACAAATAGACGTTAGCTTGCTACTTAATAGGTTACAGTATGTTTTACGTTGTGAAACTTCTGAATAAAACATACTGTGCTCGACTTGTTGCTGCAACTAAAGTCTGGTGTTGTGTTTTGTAACCCATCTGTCAAAGCTAGCTAGCGTTAGCCTAGCGTAGGTTGTCGTTGCATAGCACGGACAGACGCAGGTTGCTAACTTTACCAGTGTCTGCACGCAGCCTCGCTGACTTTATCTGGAAAATTGTAACTCTAGTCACGAATTGTGTTAAATTAACCTTGAAAATGTTAACATTATGGCGTAAAGTTTCTCAAGTGAACACTGCAGTCGCATTAAGAAGCAATCCGAGCCAACATTAGCTTCAAATTGACTAAAGTTAGTTGTTGCGTAGAAACATTTAAGCTAACGTTGGCTAGCTAAACAATAGTTAGCTTGCCCAAACGCTTCAATTCCATTATCCACTTGAGATACATTGTTTTCTTCATCAGTTGTGTGATAGCAATGTTGTCACACAGCAATGACAGTAAACTGAAAACTCATCTGCTCAGGGGGAGGTTCTCTTAATTGAGCCACACCTCTTAAATCTTGTTAATCTTAATTGATTTAGTTATTAAAAAGTTGAGTTTTCAGATCTGTGTAAAGATGGGAAGCTAGGTTGTTTTTCTGCAACACATTTCATATAGCACAGATGTAAACAGATTAGTTGTAATGTCTTTAATACCTTTCTCATGTTGTCTTCACAGATTGACAGCTTCCTTCAACAATGTCTCGTTTCTTTGCCACCGGGTCTGACAGCGAGTCAGAGGAGTCCTCATCCGCTGATGAGATCACCCCTAAAGCACCCGGAGCAACTTTCAAGCAGTCAGTATAACTTAAAATAAATCCTGTCATCAGGACTCTAATGCTACACTTTGTAGTAATGTCACACATGCTTGATGTTTTCACAGGTCGTTGCTTCTCAGTGATGATGAGGAGGACACTAAGAGAGTGGTGCGCAGCGCCAAAGACAAAAGGTTGGTGTGGAATCTTCATATGTTAAAAACTGTACAGGTCACACACAGGTCATACAGGGTATTGTATTGAATGTTTTCATTCTTATATCTCAGGTTTGAGGAGTTGACCAACCTCATCAAGACCATCCGCAATGCTATGAAAATTCGTGACATGGCCAAATGTTTGGAGGAGTTTGAGCAGTTATGTCGAGCCTTCCTCAAAAGCAAGACTATAGTGGACAAAGAGGGTGTCCCCCCTTTCTATATCCGTCTTTTGGCCGACCTGGAGGACTACCTGAACCAGGTCAGTAGCTCAAAGTTGAACTACAACTCTAAAAATACTAACTATGTAATGTAGCAATATGTTTGGTTTTGCCCACAGGAAGCAATGCACATTAACCTTGGTTAAGGTAGTCCTACATAATGTCCCAGTCCCTGCTTCTCCAGTGCAATAGAAATAACACAATATTTTCTTTCCAGCTTTGGGAGGACAAAGAGGGCAAGAAGAAGATGAACAAAAACAACGCAAAAGCCCTCAGTACGCTGCGTCAGAAGATCCGCAAATACAACAGAGATTATGAAACAGAAATCGCTGCATACAAGGAGGTAAACGAGGAAATTCTCTCTCAGTGGTCCTATGCTTTAAAACATACAGAAACTTTGCTGGTTCAGCGATATTAGCTACACCTGTGGATCAAAGTCAGAGGCGGGAGGCTGTTTTAATGTGTCTTGTCTATTCTGCATTACCACGACATAGGTGTCATTCGAGCTGCTCAGTGGCCACCAGATCAGTCTGTGGCTGTACTTGGCAGCTGCCATGTGTGAATGTGTGTAACTGAAAGTGGATCAGGAGGCAGCCTGGATAAACTAAGTTAAAAAATAAATCTCAGTGTCTTCTCTCTCTGTTAGAACCCACAAGAATCTGCGGATGAAGAGGAGGAGAAGGAGGCAGAGGAATCTGGTAAGCTTGCTACAAATGCATGTTTTTATTTTAAATTACAAGATTTGTCAAATGTATGGAGTGCAACATAGTAGGGGTTTTTTTACATTCTATACTTAATGCTCTTCCAACATTAGGGGGGGAAAAAGCAAGATCATAGGCAAACTGGTTATATTTAATAAGTCCGAGCATCATCACTAAAATTCACCCTAATTTTTGTCCTACTAGCCTCATCTTCTGATAGCGAGGGAGAGGCGGGTGACGATGGAGTGTCTGCCAAGGCCTTCTTAAAGAAAAAGCCAGAGGCTCCCCCAGAGGCCAGCAAGTTCCTCAAGTCTGCCAAAGGATCTGGGGTAAGAAGCGAGCATGCCTTTTATAAGAACACACTACAGAGAGAACAAGGAGAAACCTGCTGCAGAAGACCCAATTCTAATGTGAGGTAATGTGTTGGACTTGTTCTCCCTTGACAGGATGAATCGTCCTCTAGTAGTGATGACGACGATGATGAAGACTGGGGCTCAGACTCTGTGGACAGTGGCAGTGAGAGCTCAGATGAGGGAGAGGGAAAGAGTGCCTCCCTGGCTGTGGTCTTCCTCAAAAAGTGAGTCTGTCTCCACATTTTTTGTTTTTGTTTACAACGAAAAAATTTATTTATTTATTTATTTTACATCTTCTCTGTCCGTTGTATCTCAAATACATTGGGGTTTTTGACTGTTGGACAGAATATGATGTGTGTAAGCATCTTTTTGGATACCGTCAAGTCACATATACTTACCACCCACACTGTGTGTCCATCCTCAGGACCCAGGGAGCTGAAAAATCCAGCGAAAAGAAGCTTGGAAAGAAGAAGAAGCCCAAGAAGAAAGAGCGGCTAGAGGAGGAGGCTGAGGAGGAGGGAGGAGAGGAGGTTGAGGGAGGCTGGGAGAAGGTGAAGGGAGGTGCCCCGATGGTCAAGGTAAAGAAGAGAGCAAAACTTTTTCATGTGGTGTTATCATGATTGCTGCTGCTCAAACAAGATGGTGCACTCATTCATATTGTCTTTGCCTCAATGCCATACTATTTATTTTAGCACAGGAACAGAACATTGATTTGTCTTTGTCACAGTGAATTTATGTTCTTCTGTTGTGTATTCAATCTCCCAGGAAAAGCCCAAGATGTTTGCCAAAGGCACAGAGATCAACGTACCAGTGGTGGTGAAGAAACTGAATGAGATTCTGCAAGCAAGAGGCAAAAAGGGCACTGACAGGTAACACTGTACCATTTACTAAAGACATAAACGCACACATTATTCATAATTTAAAAAAAAAAATAGCATTCATTGCTTATCATTAAATTAATGCAATTTTTAAACCCCCCTCTTTCTTCTCCCTCTGACAGAGCTGCCCAGATTGAACTGCTTCATGCTCTGGCAAACATCGCTTCTGAGAATAACCTGGGCCAAGGCATTATGGTCAAGATTAAGTTCAACATCATTGCCTCCCTGTATGACTACAACCCCAACCTGGCAGCCTTCATGAAGGTGGGAGCCACTTTTTTCTTAATGTCACAGTTTCTTTTATTCAGAGTTTGTGCCTGGAAAAGTTCCACAATTAATCTAGAGAATTTGAAGAAAATAAATAACCAAATACTCAGTATGCATGTTTATGTGTTGACGTTTCAAATTAAAATTTGTTTTTCTCCAGCCTGATATGTGGAAGAAGTGCCTGGACTGTATCGACGAGCTGCTGGACATCCTCTTTGAAAACAACAACATCTTCATCGGGGAGAACATCGCAGAGGACAGTGAGAGTCTGGTCGCTTCAGACCAGGTATCCATCTTATCTTTTCAGTCGTTACATTTATGCTATTTTTGGTTGGCAGCAGATCCTGGTTGATGTGTAGACCATCCCAAAACTGAGTCACACTAACCATGTTGTTGTCTGTGTATGTATGATCTGTGTTGTTTATTATTGGACGTGTCATTATTTTAAAGGTCCAGTGTGTAGGATTTAGGGGCATGTCTTTATAGAAATGGCACATACTATTCAGTTCAGTTTTCATTAATGTATAATCACCTGAAAATAAGGATTGTTGTTTTTCATTACCTTAAAATAAGCCGTTTATTTCTTCATACGGAGCAGGTCCTCTTCCCAAGATTCTGCCATGTCAGGATTTCCCACACTTAATTTATTTGTGGCAGCCCACCACGATAAAAACATCTGCCGCCACATTTTGATTTCCTATTTTTGGAGCTGGAACATTTATTAGTAGTGTTGTTGGAATATTTATACTATATTCATTGCTCCATACTCTCAGAGGGCAGAGCAAAGTCTGGGCACTGATGAAGCAGCAGAACGCCAGGCGCAGTGAAAGCAAAACTTAAGTTTGATTCCACTTGCTCATCAGCAGCTGCACCTCTAATTCATCAGTGTGATCAGATCTGATCGACACAACTCATCAATTATCCAGCAAGCGACTTAAAACTCCACAAACTGCTGCTGGGAAAAAATGAACTCATGAAGAACTCAAACTGTGCTGAGTTCACAAACTCAGATACCTATCCAATTTTGAGAGGAGACAAAAACTGATACACAAAGACACACAAGCGTGAATAAAAAAACGTAGCACCTAACACCCCTGTCTTAGCCAGCTACCACCACACAGATTGTAATTCTTTGGGAAACACTGCATGTTGTTTCTAGAGTAACCCAGAATGGACAAACCAAACACTTGCTCTAGATATGGCCTGTTTTTTTGTTGTTGTTTTTTTTAATGTTCACATTGCCCACCGTGGTTTTCTTACACACTTGGTACACGGGAAAAGTTTCAGTTGGTTATAATTTGCAACCTCACAGCTATATGCTAATAATCCCACACACTAGACCTTTTAATGTGTGGAAGCATCATCATTTGTATGTCAGCTTACATGAAAATGTTGTTGTTACCTTCTGCAAAAACTACATGCTTTGTATGTGTTTGTCAGCCATTCAGGGTGCGTGGATGCATCTTAACGCTTGTGGAGAGGATGGATGAAGAGTTTACCAAAATCATGCAAAACACTGACCCCCACTCACAAGGTGAGCTAAATCAAAGAAGAGACTCGAGCTTTATTTTTAATTTTGAGTATTATCATTTTAAATGTGAAAGTAAATCACTTAGCACTGGAAAATCATGCTATAGCAGGAATCCCTGAAGTGTGTTGCTGTATCATTTTTGGTTTTCAAACAGCTCTTCTTAGTAGCTTGTAGTAGCTCACTGCTTTCTTCTCCACTCTTCGTCCAGAATATGTTGACAATCTGAAAGACGAGGGCCACGTTTGTGGCATCATCGACAGGCTCCTCGAATACATGGAGAACAAGGGCAGCACGGAGGAGATTTGCCGCATCTACCTTCGCAGAATCATGCACACCTACTACAAGTTTGACTACAAGGCTCACCGGCGCAGCCTGGGCCTGCAGGGAGAGTCCAAGGTGAGAGAAGCACAGAAGGGGAGGACCCTGTGTAAGAGAGAAATACACCTCACTATATTAGCGAGAAAGAGACCTGAGTGTCTGTTCCTGATAGACATGACAAGTTATGTTTTTAAATGACAAGGGAACTTTAACGACCTAAATGACAAAAAATCACAGTGGGGTATAAAGTGGAAGTGGGTCTGGATGTGAGTGTGTTTGATATGTAAACAGTGTGTTGCGGTGAGCTGAGCTGAGTGTGTGATGTGCTGAATTGTGTTTCTGTTTCTATTCTATTTAGTCTGAGCAGGACCAGGAGGAGAGCGAGGGGGAGGACAGTGCCGTGATCATGGACCGTCTCTGCAAGTTCATTTACGCCAAGGATCGCACCGACCGTATCCGTACCTGCGCCATCCTTTGTCACATCTACCACCACGCTCTGCATTCACGCTGGTACCAGGCTCGCGACCTGATGCTGATGAGCCACCTGCAGGACAACATCCAGCATGCTGACCCCCCTGTACAGGTAGGCAGACGGTATTCATCAAGGCTGCATCGTTGTTCTCTTGTGTAGCTTTGCATCTAAGAACCTATTTCCTCTCTCTCATCTAGATCCTGTACAACAGAACCATGGTCCAGCTTGGCATTTGCGCATTCAGGCAGGGCATGATTAAAGATGCCCACAACGCCCTATTGGACATCCAGTCCTCTGGCCGTGCCAAGGAGCTCCTGGGTCAGGGACTGCTCATGAGGAACATGCAGGAGAGGAATGCAGAGCAGGAGAAGATTGAAAAGAGGAGACAAGTAAGTCCAACATGAGCAGTAAAGTCATGTCTAAAATCGTGTTAGTTTTATTTGTTGGAAACCTGCTGGGTGAAATCTGGCATTGCTGAACTTAAGAATCTGATGTTATAGAGCCTATGTGTCAGCGAAGCACTTTAAGTACAGACTTGATGTCAGGTTGTACGGAGCCTTACAACATTATCTTAACATTGCTTTGACCTTTCCAACAGGTGCCATTCCACATGCACATCAACCTGGAGCTGCTGGAGTGTGTGTACCTGGTGTCCGCCATGCTGCTGGAAATCCCCTACATGGCCGCCCACGAGTTTGATGCCCGCCGCAGGATGATCAGCAAGCAGTTCCATCACCAGCTCAGAGTGGGAGAGAGACAGCCACTGCTGGGTACCTGACGCCTCATGACTCTTAACACCAGCATGTTTTAGCCATAGAGAACCCTGAGAGGATAACTGAAGCTCTTTTTGTCTTCCAGGACCCCCAGAGAGCATGAGGGAGCACGTGGTGGCAGCCAGCAAGGCCATGAAGATGGGAGACTGGCGTACCTGCCACTCATTCATCATCAATGAGAAGATGAACAGTAAGGTCTGGGACCTGTTTCCTGAGACGCAGCGAGTACGAGAGATGCTCGTCAGGTTAGCACAAACTATTATCCATCAGTTAATTTATTTCCAATTGATCATTATTCAGTCTCATTAAGTTTCGGATCACGCCATAATGATTTACTCTGGCAATTCAGTTATAATTTACAAATACGAATTCATCGTTCTGCCCTGCGTGATTTCTTTTTTATCAATTTCCTGGTTGTTTCCTTTTTATAGGAAGATCCAAGAGGAGTCACTGAGGACTTATCTGTTCACGTACAGCAGTGTTTATGACTCCATCAGGTAAGAACAAGATGCAAGTGTCAGTCAAAACTAAAGCGTTGGTTTGTGTAGAACAGTATGCTTTGGGCTGTAGGCTGAAGCCTCAGTTTGTGTCCACCTAAGCCCTGTTTCCACCAAACACTTGTGGGTTACTTCCTTTAGAACTGGTACATAACCCATATGGACATGTACCTAAACTGCAGATCTGTTAAGTGTGTGTAATGAAGTGAACAGGCTGCCTTGTGGATAGCAGGCTCGATTCTGTTGCATTACCACATTTTTTTATTGGGAAAATACTAGTGTTTTAATTTTTTGTATCTGTCCTCCAGCATGGGGACACTATCTGAGATGTTTGAGTTGGAGATAGCCACAGTTCACAGCATCATCAGCAAGATGATCATCAACGAGGAGCTGATGGTGAGTTTTATGTCTTGATTCTTTTGGAGTAAATTTTTATCAGTATAGATGCAATAGAACGTCCATAATGGGATTTCCAGTACATCTTCACATGCACAAATGTTATTTTTCTTTTAGTGAAAGAGTTCTTAATATTTTCTGTCCTCTTGCCAACAGGCGTCGCTCGACCAGCCCACACAGACGGTGGTGATGCACCGCACAGAGCCCACCTCCCTGCAGAACATGGCGCTGCAGCTGGCTGAGAAACTGGGCAGCTTGGTGGAGAATAACGAGCGCGTCTTCGACCTCAAACAAGGCGTCTACGGAGGCTACTTCAACAGAGGTGAGTTTGGACAACACACTTCACTGTATGCCATATATACCTTGTGTGTTTGCTTGTTGTTCTTCCCAAATGGTGTCAGTACTTGACCTTATAAACTTCCGGGAACATTTGTCATGCTATTTTTGCTAATAAAAGTTGTACAATGCGGTTTTATAAACAATAATAATTGGTTGTTTCATGCATTACAGATCAGAAAGGTGGCTACCAACAGAACAAATCTTACAACAGAGGTATGTTAAACCACACTGAGGTTGCACTTTGGATATAAAAATGTTCTGACCCCATGACCTTCCCAGCATGCCTCTAATCCTCTGCAGAGGCTGTGTACTGTTGATTCATCGCTCCTTTTAACCATGTTGCTGACTGAGTTTGTTTGCATTTAATCAGTAACTAACTTGTAATGCATTAAAATGTTAGATTAAGGATGAGGGTCGGGTTTTGCCCCAACAGAGCAAATTCATGGTGTTTATACCTGTTCATACCTGTTCAGAATGGCTACACTGAAAAGTGATTCAAAGCTATTTGACCATCCAACAGCAGTTCTGACGGTGTCTTTGAAATTGTGTTTAAACAATTAATGTGAGTTGAAGTGATTTGCTTTTTGTCATCTGATTATGTGGCTGCCTGAAGATAATCATTCCCTTTCCATGTTCACAGATCAGAAAGGTGGTTACCAGCAGAATAAGGGAGGCTACCAGCGAGGCGGCTACAGAAATCAGAACCACCAAAACAATTACTGAGCGTGGAACGTTTGGATTTCAGCATCTCCACCTAACTAGTCTTCATTCCATAACAACAACCTTGGTTTCTGTGCTCGACACTTGGCTGTACGCTGTTGTCCGTCAGTTGACTCAAAACAGCTTTCAGCTGATCCTGAAACAGCTGAACTGCACTGCTACAGCATAGTTTGGTTTTTCAGTACGGCCAGCTCCTTTGTATTAACGTGAAGAGTTTTTAAGGTTATTATTGCTAATAAAGGATTGTATAATGAAGGCATTGCAGTGTGGCTGGCTTGTGGCAGTGCGGTCAGGTGACAGATGGGTCAAGTATTGTTGACTTGTACTTAAATAAACAGTGACAAGAATGAAACTGCATTTTTGACTGCTTTGTTTTAGTGTAAATCCATTTAAGACATCAAAGTATGAAACTAAATCGATAAGGTAAACCCAACCTCCTCCTGTCAGCAATAATCATCACCTTCGGTTTCACTGACTAAATTTACATGCACAATATATTCAATTTTTTTTTTTTATCGTTTATCATCATTCCTTATTGAAAAGTTTTGTGTTACAATATTTGTGTGTATCCAAAAGCCTTTTGATCTCTAAGCCTTTCATAATATGTTTTAAAGGTGTGTTTCTTTTTCCAACCAGAAATGTTGGATTTTCTTTGGGCATGCATCTCTACCACAGCCCTGCAAGCTGTTGGGTAGTTGGTTTGTGTACAGTGCACAAAGCTGTCTGAAAACAGGCAAGAGGCAGTGTGTTGCAAACTGCGGTAAAACCTGAAGTTGAGACGCTTATTCAGAATGCGCTGTGTATATAAATATATATATCCGAGAATGTTCCTAAAACCTGAAGTAAGACCCTTATTCAGAATATCCAACCAAAATATGCTGATGGGTATCATATTCAGAATATTGTCAGATCTGAACTACAGTGGAATACAGGTGTGCATTGACTGTTTATGTTCTTTGGACAGAGTTTGTGTGTTGATGGACTGATAAATTTACAAGAAAAATGAAGTTGCTGAAAACAGAAGGGTCTCGTCCTCCATAAGGTAAATGTGTCTGGTTCTCTCTTTACATCAAATACTGCTCTCTGGAACGACATCCTGGGGCCGCATTCACAAAGCTTCCTGGTACAAAGAGTTCCTCCTAGTGACAAAATACAAAGTTAAGGCTAGGTCCTGGTAAAGGAAGAAATTAATCAGAGCATCTTAGACCTTAAAAATAGCTTCAAAGGTGAAAAACTGTAAGGAGCAGGGAGGAGGACTCTTAAGAGGCTTCAGAATTTATTAATCAGAGGAGAAAATGAAAACACAAAGAGGTTAGAGAAATATTCTCAATACACTGGATGACAGTTGGTAAATAAAATGCTACAGATTCGATCCTGCAGGAATAGTATGTGTGGTTGATGTTATTAGGAGTATGCACACATTTCCCACCCAACGCTATAAAAACAGTGCAGCAGTGATGACTTCAGTCTGTCGAAACCTTCCATCAGCAGAGTGATCAAACAGACAATGACAACACTTTCACATTTTGCAGTTCATTTAATTTCCACTGGGTGTCCACACCTGGCAGGTTCACAAAGGGGCTTGTAGGTGACAACCAATCACATCTGTTCAATGTATTATCATCCACACCTCCTCACTAAGGTCAAGGTTTCTGTCCCTTCCTTGCTCAGAGTTGCTCTGAGAAATTTGGGCTAAGTTTGAAGCTCTGAGTGTTCTCGGAATGTTTGTGAATCTGGCCCCTGATTTTCAGCGTCAGAGAAATATTTCTCAGAACTTTAATGAAGCTACAAACTTAAGGAACTGAGGCTGTATTCACAAACATTCTGAGAATACTCTCAGAGCTCCTATTCTAGCTTAATTTTTTTTTTAGTAAGGAATCCTACCGTAGGAGTGATTTAGGATCTAGTCTTAACTTTAAGGAGAGATTAGAAGAAAATGTCACTATTTCATCACAAGGAGCAACTCTTTGTAACAGGAAGCTTTGGGAATACTGCCCCAGATTTTTAGGCAATTTCGAAAGGAAAAAACTGGAGTGTGTCTTTGTGTTATGACCAAAATGTATTAATTGCAGAGCATAAATATGGTGTGAGAGTTGAGGATGAGGAAACCTAAACCTACACATGCCAACACCCTGTTGCAGGTTTTAAGCCAAAAGGCACTGGTGTGAGCCACATATTATCAAAGGCTTATTATTATACTCCAAATGCCATGGAATTTTCCTCTTGTTTGAACAAGTTCTTCTTTCTGTACAAATGTGCGAGAGTGTCACTCATCCCACCCCCATAAGGTAAAACGTAAATAGGTCAGCCAAACATCCGTGAGACTCTGGCGAAGAGTAACCAGCAAGCATTAGACTCAGTCACTGTATCACCTCCACTGTCATGTTCTTGTTACTAATTAGTCATCAAGAACAGTTTTGATCATTTGGTGTGTTTGTTATTGCATAGATAACTGATTGAATGCCTTTCTGCTACACAGAAGAGCTTTCTCCCTGATTTTAAGACAATGGCTGCCATCTAAATTTAGGGTGCTTTTAGACCTAGAGTTGTCCTGCTTTGGTCTGAATCAGGGACTAATTTTGTTGCTAAGTTTTAAAATTGCCTAGAGTTGGTTCGTGTTCTCACGGCAGCATTTACAAGCGAACCAGATCAAATGCCCTGCGTGAGAAAGCTGCTCTTGATTGGTCAGAATTTCCATGTGGGAAAAATCCAGGAAGTAAAAAAAAAATGTGACACTTTCTAATGTCACAATGGAGGGACAGCTACACAGATTTTAGAGCTGGTCATCGTGGACTATATTGCTGTCATTGTTCATTTTAGTCAAACCATACAGTTTGAAAACGAGGTGCGGCTCCAACTAGAAAACAATGTTTTGATGCATTGGATGTGCCGAATGTGCATATTAAGGCAGTACAGGAGGAGGTGCACATTAATAATCCTCCAGGACTGTAACATGCTCATGTTTAACCCAAACAATGTGGATCGAGGTCGGAACACATTCTCACCACAAACAAACCGCACCAGAGTTTGACTGTAACCGGATCGAGACCACCTCTTCAAGAAGGTCTCGGTCTGGTTGTTTTGGTGTGCACCTGCCCAAAGGAACCGCACTTAGGCAAACAAGCTTGAGTTTGATTAAACTGAAACAAACAGGGCCTTGCACACCCTTAGAAATACTGCCGGTAGGATTTTCTCATGTCAATATATTCACAGCATTAAGAGTTTCTCTGTGTATTTGTATAGCTCAAATGACACTGATTTTGCTAGTTCACTGATAGGAAAGATCAGACTCTTAGCAGGATTTATATTTTACCGTGATATAGACATCTGGATCAGACAAGTACAATAGAAGATCATTCGCGTACAGTGTTAATTTGTGTGCCCGCCCTTCCCTTGTGATGCCCCGTACCTTTTCAGCACACCCGATTGCCAAGGCCTCAATGGCCAGGTCAAACAAAAGAGGGGAGAGCGCCCCTGCCTGGTCCCCCTGTTTAAACGGAAATATTGAGATAACATGCTATTGGTGTAAACAGCTGCTTTTGGGAATGTGTTTAACACTCTTATTCCATGTACAGAAGTAAGCGCCAATCTCTGTATATTTGTATCGGCTGAGACAGATGTTCAGAGGTCTGGGCAACTAAGTGTTGTTTTACTAGTTTTGCAGGCAAAATGAAAATAAGTATTCCATAAATTTAAGCAGTTTATTTCTATAAAACATGAAGGTATTAACAGTTTTTAATGTACAGCAGCTTGTCCATCAAACTTAACAAAACATATAATGTTGCACTTATTGTTCTTAGCTGTCATGAAATCGTTGTTCAGTTTACCACACACTCACTTAGATCAAAATTACATCACCTATTGCAAGTTTGATCCTTAATAACATTCACTTCTGTTTTTCATCAGCATACAGTAAGTTATGGCTTTCAAATCCTTGGATATTACAAACTTAATGACTCAAGAAATATGTAAGTGTTACTGGATTTGAACTTTTCGCTCTTGTTCCTATGTGACTTCCTTTTCCTGAGTGCCCACTGGTTCAGCACCAATGATTCTTCTGTTTGCTCTTTCTGCTTGTAGCTTATTAGGTACCTCTCCTCAGACTCAGTCTCCTGTATAGCTCTTTCCTTAGTAGGTCCCTCTCTTTGCGGATTCCCTGCAGCACGGTGCGGTTCTCTTGAGCTCGACGCACCAGGTAGGGGAGTGTGTCATCCACTGAGCCGTAGGGCACTGACTTGTATACGGCATAACCTTCTTTAGCTGGAGGGGAGAGAGAGAGAGTAGCTTAGCGTTCAGATCATGTCTGTAGCAGTTTAAATGAAGAAAAGTTGGGTGCTAAGAGCTGTTGCCTTACAACTGAAGGTTGTAAAGCAGTGGTTCCCAACTAGTGGGTCTCAATCCAGAAGTGGGTCAAGGGTACATTCCGAATGGACCGCAAGTGACTTACAAATGTGTAAAGTTTCTGAAAAACTCACTTTATTTTGAAGTACAGTGAACTTCCAGCACAGAGCTTTTAATCTGAAGTACCGTTTCCTGTTGTAGAGTGAGTGACTAATGGGCAACTATTTGACAGAGACAGCAAACTAGCTCGATGACATGGCCGAACGCAAGTATGACGCTGAATTTATTAAACTCTGTGCACCTTGAAGTAGTGACTAAGAAGAAATCTGGACCTCTGGCTGGACCAGTTGGGAACCACTGATATAAAGAATGCCAGTTGAGGCAGATCTCACCCAGTGTGAGGGAGACATGATCACACATGCCCAGCAGCTGGCCGAAACACACTGAGCCTCCATCGTTGTCTATCCCCAACTCTCTCATCCTGAAGATGAAATACAAAACAGCTACATCACTTTAAGTATTAATACCAAACCTAGGGGTAGCAAGACAAACTAAAGGGGTTGTAGACAATCAAAATCGAGATATCATTGGCTCATGCCTGCATTACCCACAATGCAAGTGGACCGCTGACAGTTTACTATGTTTCCTCAAATCAGTACCTCCACCAATTATCGTAGAACTTAATTTAAAAGCCTAGTCCCAATTAAATATCCAGTCCCTTTTCCTAGCCCAGTGTGGCTACACATTTTGACGAATAAAGGCCTGTCTCTATTAGAGGCCTGGTCTGGTTGCCAAGCAGTTAATCTTTATAGAAGTTATTTGGATGTTTAAAGCCAGTTTGTTGGCTGCCCGCTTGAGCTAACATTCGATGCGGCACATCTTCTTTCCCAACTTAGCTGAGCAACAGTTTTGTGCAGAAGTAATGAAAGGCCCGTCTCAAATATAAGCCTGTTGACATCAGTGATTTAAGCAAATAATAGCCTGGGCTACTAATTTAAGTTTTACGCTAAGTAATGTTTTCACCCCTGCCTGTTTGTGTATTGTCTGTCTGTCAATCAGTTGTTAGCATGATACCTCAAAAAGCTATAGACAGATTTTAACATCACACCCCTAACCCAGATATGGAAGAGTCAGCTCTGATGTTGAGGGACCATAGGGCCTATTTTGGGATGGAAAAAGAGGGAACACAGGTCTGATCCCATGAAGGGAAGGTGGGAGTTAGAAACTTGGTGTGCCACTCAAAAGGCTGGTGATGAAGTGCTGTGCCTGATGAGCTAACTGTTACTTAGTCACAACTTCTTTTTTCAAAGGCATATTTGCACTATTGAGTCTCATAACTGTCCAATCACTGCTCAGTAGTGGAACCGATTTTACTGATGCATGGTGCGGCTAAGTTAGCTTCCTCTACTCTGCCCTTCAAAGGTGTCAAGACAGCTTGCTGTTGGTCAGTGTGTGTGTTAAAATTGAACTCTACGTGGAACATTAATTCACATAGTTAGATTTTGTCTCCCTCAGCGGATCCTCTGATCGTGACGATTCCTGGATGAACTAATTTTGCAGCGAAATTTCAGTGTTTTAAAATCTTGCTGTGTCCAGGCCTTTATGCTAGTTGTGGCTAGTGTAGCCTCAAGCAGGGCTGAGGTGCAGGCTACAGAGGTCTGGTAAGTTTACTTCTTTTAAACTTCACACCCCCAGATTTTATTTTAACTTCCTAGATGTCTGAAAAGTCTCAGGTGACATCACTTTAGGAAATTTACCACACTTGATGCAATTCCCTCTGGAGCCACAAAAAGCTAAATACCTGTAAACAGATTTTGATGGTGTTCCTCTTTAACTGAAGAAGGAAGCAGAAAAACAAATGTATGCTATAAAATCTTGTGCTATTTTCTGTCTTTCCCCTAATCTTAAATTATTTCCTGTTTTTTTATTTCAGGAGTCATGAACCAGAAAGGTTTGGTACCACTGGTGTTTTGTGTTGTTGTTAAGAAGTTGCTTGTATCTGTTGCTAAGTAGCAGTATGTAGCCTCTCAGATACAATAATGAGGCGTAAATGACAGCAGGTGCCATGTGATTTTGCAGTCTAACCGTTCAGCAGCTCGTCTCACTGACTCCTCGTTGTGAGTGGCAACTATGATCCTGAAGCGTTCGGGTTTCTTGGATATTTCCTCCAGCATCACATTCAGCGAGCCGTTATAACTGCACAAACACAAACAGATGAAATAGGTTGGTTTACTTTCAGAAATGTGTGTTTTCAATAAGGCCAAGTTTACTATATGTAACAGACACTAATGCACCTGAGTTGACTTGTCTGAATCCAGGTACATTGGTAAAATTGACCAAACCAAGACGAGTGCTAGTCTCAGTTTTTCATAGTTATGGTGTTATCTGGGATGCATTTGCCTGGTTGTGGTTAATGACCTGCTGCCTCTTACCCACCTGTCATTGGTGTCCTCCCAGCACTTGTGGATGGGGTCAACACGACCCTCTTTCTCTGCCAGCTTCCTCTCTTTGTCCATGTAGGCTCCTCGTACCAGCTTGACCCCCAAACAGAAGCCCTCTTTGTTGGACAGATGCAGAGCTTCTAACAGGAGAGA
This sequence comes from Epinephelus fuscoguttatus, assembly GCF_011397635.1. Classification (NCBI taxonomy): domain Eukaryota; kingdom Metazoa; phylum Chordata; class Actinopteri; order Perciformes; family Serranidae; genus Epinephelus; species Epinephelus fuscoguttatus. The sequence goes on from NC_064771.1 coordinate 18,531,405, forward strand.
CCTTGACTCCTGAAAGACAGACAAAGAGAGGCATACTTGACAATGTAAGAGAATGCTCACTTAGTCTTAGTCTTTGATATTTAGAAAATAAAAAGACAGATTAAAGATATTTGCCTTCAGGTAACACTGATATGTGTTCCAAATCCAGGCGCCATCTTTGTTAAACTTCTTCATCATTGCCATGGTGACCAGAGAGAGGGCGGGGTTCATGTAGGTGTACTCTGCATCAACCAGGACTCGGACTTTGTTTATACTTGCCTGAAAAAGCACGACAGATCTTTGAAATAGATTTGTTCAAGATGAAAAGTAGTAATTCAGAAATATGAAATATCAGTTTGCTGCAGTTCTCCCATGTAACATGAATTTACCCATGATCCTTTACATCTGTACCTCTGCTATTTTGTTGAGTCTCTGCAGACCACACAGGAAATGGTTAACTTCGCTTTCATTTAAACCAGGGAAATTTATTTGCTAAAAGAGACAGAATCACCCTCATCAACACTGTAAATGTACAGTATATTTATAAACTGGGGTAAAGTAAGACATCTGACATACTGCGGACGTACCTCTCCATCCATGGCTCTGACAAGGAGATTTAGGTCATATGGTTGTTGTGCGATGAGGGTTGTGAGTTTCACCTTGATACAAGCAGTGCAGTGACAAGAAAGACAAAATTCAAGAACAAACTGGCCATGGACATAACAGCACACTTCAAACACTAAAATGTGTAGTCTTATCTTTTTTCCCACATACTTGAACTACATTGAGATACTGTTTGACCTCAAAAGCCTGTGAATTTCCCAAATGGTTTTCCTTGTAATCATAATGATCAGGAAAAAAAAAGTTAGTGTACCAAATAAATGTTATGTTAATAGCCCCACTCTATCGAACGATAGTCAAGGCCCAAGCAGGGACGATGCGAGGACTCTATTTTAATGCAAGGACTTATTATTTATGTGAATGAGTAGCATTTTTGAGGTGCTGAGATGCTAAAAAGGTATTGAAATGTTGCACATGCATCAAAACTGGTGACAGTTTTGATATTCAATGGGTCTCATGCTCAGGTGTGTTAAAATTGCTCAGTAGCGCCCCCTACAAAATTTGAATTGCCTTTGCAACTTTATTGTTTAATTTACAGGTGCTTTACTTTAACGAACTCCCCCTAGAGAATTAATCAGATAAACTTCAATTTAGGGCAGTACACTCTCAAGACCTTAACAATGAAAAGATTTGAAAAAATTTTTCTCTTTGTCTGTCTTTCAGGAGTCAAGAAATTTTGATGTTTCATGGAATGAGGTTGCCGTGGCGAGGAAGCCATTTAGCGCGTTTCGCCATACAACAGAAGTTGTTGTAACTTGAGCATACATAGTCCAATCTGCCCCAAATTTCCTAAAGCTGGATAAGACTCCAGGCCTATACTGAGGTATAGTCATAACACCAACTACTGGCAACAGGAAGTCAGCCTTATGTTATTATTATTATATTATTATATTATTATTAATATTATTTGATTTACATTCATTTTGCATTACATGGTCCACAGTTGACGTACAGCAACACAATATATGTTTAACTCATGTTCTCAGGTGCTATATAGCGGACACAAGAAGTGGTGAAGAATTTGTGATACATGATTACGGGCGCCAAACACACATACAGTTAATAACATCTAACTCATGCGTGCAGTGTCCAACTGTCTCAGAAATGTAGGGCTGCATTGAACAGCGTCCTGCCAACACCTCCGACGTGCTTGCAGCTTTAACTAAAAAGGTCTTTCTCGACTGATTAGTCAAATTAGTAATTTCCTAAAAACATAATGAATGGTGATGGACAGCGTTGCCTTACACACAGCTCTGGGCTGAGCAGGGCTGTGACCTTCAGCTGCATCATCGGGTCTTTGCTCCAGGCATTGCCATGGGAAATCCGCACACATTCCAACATGGCCTCCATGTTGTCATCATATCTCTTCTCTCTGGTGGTGACAAAAAGCAACATGAGGCGATACTGTACTTTCCTTTTCTACAAGCAAGAGCATATCACTTGTAACACAGGAGTGTAGAGCAGTGGCCCTCAACTTCAAGTATCAGCACTATGATCGATGACACAGGGCTGCCCTTCAGTTATGGACAGTTCACACAGGAGGCAGGTTTATTCCTAATTTGAAGATTATGTATTGCTGGCTGTTGTCAGCCACAGCTGCACTGTACAAAGAGGTTGATCTAGAACTCAAACTCTTCCACACAACTGTCAGACTCCATAAAGGCGAGTCCATCATCAGGGGCTGTGCAGACTTCACTGGTGCTGCTGCAGTAGCTACAATAGGTCAGAAAGTGGCACTTCCTAAATCAGCACAGAATTTGCAGTAACAATCCATTTATTTAATGACCTCTAACCCTTTCATACACAGCTGATGGGTTTTGATGCTATAGTTGCATTTAAGTCATTACATTGGACACTAGTGCATCATGCTATATGCTGCCACCCACTGGCCAAGTGTTGTCAGTCTCTCAAGTCTTTCAGAACCAAGATGGCCAACGGAAAGCAAGAAATGTTGTACAGCTCAAGAATATCTTGCCAGTCCTTCTATAATAGGAGACCATGGTAGGTAAATAAAATCTGGAAACATCAAGTAACATCTAAGGAGTGATACAGCTGTTAAGGGAGGTGTAGAAAGAGAGGGGAGAAGCTGAGTCAGGAGCAAAGTTCAACACAAAGAAAAAAAATCTTGACTGAGGTTGTAATAATTCATGGATGAAAGGGCTAATATCAGCAACAAACAAGCAAACCTTAAGCCATGACCAAATTAGTCACCACATAATGAAGTCAACAGCACTATGGAAAACACATTCACAAACCAACAGGCTACCAACAGGTTTTATGTTCTCTAAGACGTTTGCTAAGCAATATGTTAGGCAATAGACCTCTCCCTCCAGCAGCTGGTGGCAGTCAGCCAGTCTATCTCGTCCCTTGGCTTCCACCCTGTTAGATTTTGTTTTATGTATGTGTCCTGCAATTACAATGTCCAGTTAAATTTGTGAATTTTTTTTGTGTTTTGTTGTTAAGTTTGTTCGTTTTTCATGTTTGTATGTGGTGGTGTGTCATTTTCTGTTTTGTCAAGCCTGATCACAGTGATTTAATTATTAACCATTAGTCATACCCTGTGCTCTCTCCCAGATCTTCCTCGATTGGCACTGCCAGCATGGGCCTCAGTCCCAGCAGGCTCATCTTCTCCATGGACTGAGAGATCTCGCTCTCATTCTCTCCGGCCACAAACTGGGCGTACACAGTGGGCCGCAGCAGAAAGGAAAACGCCCTCCTCCCCAGAAGTTTGCGCGTTATTGACATCAGCTAAAAGAAGAGAAGAAGAATGGTGAAGGAGAGTGATGGAGACTCATGAGGTGGATCCACTGATTCCTTGGTGGAATGTAACCGAGTACTGTTCTACAATTTTTTAGGTACTTCACATGAGTCTTCTCTTTTCATGTCACTTACTGCCTCTCATTTAAAGGAGCAGCTTGTAGGATTTAGTGGCATCTAGTGGTGAGGACTGCAGATTGCAACCAGCTGAAACTGCTGCCATGTTCTAAGTCTGAACTCCTGGTTTGGATTCCTTCAGTGTTCCTTTCAGTGTTTCTACCAAACTATTTGCAGAGGTCTTTTCCTCTCCAAAACAAATGGCCCGGTGATTTAAACGAGTTAAAACACTGATTAAAGCAGTTTCATGAAAAAATAAATAAATAAAATAAAAAAATCAGTGTTTATCCAACACTGCTTGTCACAGAGGGGCTGATGCGAAAATGAGAATAGCCCTATCTCGAGCCAGTGTTTAGTTTGTCCATTCTGGGTTACTGTAGAAACAAGCCTGGTCTCACTCCGAAGTCGTCGAAATTCGGGGCATAGGCAGTGACTTGCAGCGTTACAAACCAACGAAAAAAAGCGTCCTTTCACATTGGAATGGCTGGTTGTCATTATAGTTTAGCTGCACCCAGCGGCGTCAGGGAAATGTGGTAGGATAAGAACAAAAGTTAAGGCGGCAAATATCCGAGTGGGGCGGGCGGGACTGGTGGTGAATAGGTCCAACAAACACTGACTTTCACCCAAGGGAGTGGTGTTCATATCCCGTAAGATTCTAAAGTCAAACCCTGTTCTTTTTTCCCCACTTGTTTTTGTTGTTGAAGGAAAAATAGCGTCAATTCATGTTGTTGTACCGACATATTGCATTTATTTTGAAAGAGACTGTATGTAAACGGTAAATTTCCTGTGAAAACAGAAATGTATTTTGAAAGAAGACAATGCATGTAACAGGCAGAACTTGACACGGTGTCCCAGAACGTCAGCAACCACAACACCCAACACAACCACACGTCGTATGTGGAAGTGGAAAATCCATGACCAAGCACATCAATATGTGACGAAGTCGGAGTGAGAATGTGTTGTAGAAACATAGCAGACGTTGTAGACGAGAATCTGCTCCCATTGTAGATATAAACGGCTCATTCTAAAGTAACAAACACACACCGATTCTTATTTTCGGGTGATTATACACTGCAGAAAACAAACTTGTTATATTATAATCAATATCTGCCAATATATCCACCTAAATCCCACACGCTGGACCTTTAAGTCATTTTACATGCAAAAATATTTCATGATTCCAGCTTCAGAAATTTGAGGATTTGCTGCTTTTCTTTTCAATAATTAAATGTGTTTCTCAAACCAAACAATTCAGGAAATATTTGGCAGATTAATCCATTACGAACATCATTAGTTGCAGTCCTGCACAAAAACACTTATTTTCAAATTTACACCACAGTGCAACTATGCAAACAAGGAGTGACAACAGGCAACACAGTCAGTGGCTTGACAACATTCCAGTTAAAGGAGCGCCAAAAGTTAACCATTAAGATAACGATTAAGATACATCTCTCTGTGGTGTCTTATTCATATAATGTTCCTCCAAATAATAATCATCCCAAGTGCCAAACTCAAGTCTTACCTTCCCACTGTTGTTGACGAGCACAGGGAAGGAGCAGAGGCGAAAGATGCCCAGCGCACGGAGCAGCTCACCCCAACTCTTCACTCTGAAGGCACTGGGATCCTCAAAGGCCAGAGTTGCTGAGAGAACTTCAGGCTGCTTCTCTACCACCGTCCTGGAGGCCGCAGTACCCAGCAGCCTCCGTGACAAGAGGTGAGGGAGCGAGGGGCGCAGGCGAAAGCACATCATCATCACTGGACAAGTGCGTATGTGAATGTTTCTGTGTTACAGACTCTGCTTGTAGGTGGAGTCTCAATGATTTGAAGTGTTTGTGTAGATCCTCCTTGGTTGAAATTTTAAGGTGTGTTGCGTCTCCCTGCTGAAGAAGCTTTGTGTTAGATAGAAATAGAATGATCCAGAGTGTCAGAGAGACATTATCAGAGGCTGAGTGATCAGCCCAGGAGGAAGAGATTATCTTCTCATATCAGAACGTGTTGGATGAGGAAAAGGATAGTTTTAAAACAAAGCAAAAATCAAAACAGCTGGAATTCACTGTCTGTTAGGCTTCTCCAAAACTACCAGACGCGTCTTCCATTGACACTAAAATTCCAACAGATATAAATCAGCAGAAACACCTTACCCTCCTTCTCAAAAGCGTCTCTCAGAAGATCCTAAATGATGCAAAGCCAAGCAGGTGTGATTTGAGTGGTCATCTTTTGGCTTACACACGGGTTAATGAGTGACTGCATTTAGGTAAACATCAAGTTGACCCTTAGCATCAACCCACGAGTGTTCCCTAGGTTTAACATCAACTAAATGGGCATTCACAGCTTATTTTGTCCTGAAGAACACTAGTTATGTTTTGGGATTTATTTTTGGTTGAAGCTTTGGAATAAATTCAGCTGTTAAAAGAAAATCTCAGCCTTGATAAGACATTCAGATCAAAGTGCACTCAAAGTGGGTGAAGTAGCAGAATTCAACTTGTTGCATTTATAATTGCGGCTACAACTGTGTTGCTTTTAAATAGATTTGGATTTAAGGATTTTTGAAATTTTGTACAAGCTTTTGCAAATGCACATGCAAAATCTTAAAACTTAAATTAAGGACTCTTTAACAGGCCCAGGAAGAGAAAAAGTAGTCATATTCTAGGGAGTTTGAGATTGAACATATTTTCCTCAAAAGACAAAGCAAAGCAGCCAGAAGAAGAAATTATTAAGTGCTGCCTGTTGCCATCTCTGTCACATATCTCTGACCTGACAGACTGGAAGTCTGGAATTTCACAAGCATGTCACTCAGATCTCTGCGACGCTGGCACTGCTGACCAGCCAGGCATCACAATACTCTCTCTCAAACACTGGGGGCCGCGCACTCATAGGATACTAAAGTAATCATGCAAGCAGAAATGAAAGGCAGTTCAAGGTGATCATAGCAATCTATTAAAAAGCTTTTATACATCTGGTCTGTCATAATTGAAAAATCAAAAGGATTACTGTCCATCTGAAGCAGTAAAGGAAACACACATTGTTTTTGCGTGTAAGAACTGTCTTTAGAATGGACACCATGTCAAGTTCTGCCTCTTACATGCGTTGTCTGTTTTCAAAATACATGGAAATATATTGTTTGCTTACAGTCTCTTTCAAAAGAAACGCACTACGTCAGTACAACACCTCAAGCTGACTTTTTTTTCCTCCAACAACTAAAACACGTGGTTGGGTTTAGGAAAAAAAGAACAGGGTTTGGCTTTATCTTACTATATAATGACGAGAACTCTGTCTGTGTCTCTGTTCCACGTTTTTCTCCTCACTGACTTGGTCAATCCATGTGAAATTTGGCACAGTGGTAGAGGGTCATGGGAGGATGCGAATGAAGCAATATTACATCAATTAGCCAAAGGGGGGCGCTATAGCAACTAATTGAATTTGCAAACTTTGAATGGGCATATCTCATGACCTGTATGTCGTAGAGACATGAAACTTTGCTCAGACATGCCTCTCCTCATGAGGAACAAATTTGCCTCAAGAACCCATAACTTCTGGTTCTATAGATTTTCCGCCATTTTGAATTTTTTGAAAAACACTTAAAATCGATCTCTTCCTAGGATGTTTGACAGATCTGCATGAAACTCTGTGAACATAATCTAGGGACCAATATCTAAAGTTCCCTCTTGGCAAAATTTGGAAAACTTACTAAAACTGAGCTTCTATAAGGCAATGAATATTGCGGAGGGCGTGGCTCATCACATAAAGGTGTATAACATCTCAAGGGTTTCACCGATCACCACACAACTTTGTAGGCATATGACCACACATAATCTGAGGGGACCCCTCCATTATTGACCCCATCAAACAAAATGGGGGCGCTAGAGAGCTCATTTCTTATCTAGGCCTAACCGCCATATCGATTTTTACTGAACTTGGTAGATATGTAGAACAGGACGCCTCAAGGTGACTGGAGAAATTTAACTCTAATTGGCAACTGGGTGGCGCTAAAACAACAGAAGAATGCTTAAAAATGGCTAAAATGCGACCGATCGCTGTGGCTCCCCCGTGGCCGAATGTTTCTGGGTTTTTTCTAATTTTTGGTATGACAAAGTCATGATATGCTGTACATGATCACGGAAACTGTCAGTGTGTCATTCTGTCTGTCCCACGTTTTTCTACTCACTGACGTGATCAATCTATGTGAAACTGCGCGGGCATTGACAATTGGCATAGGGTAGAACGTGACAAACCTATCAGTGGGTATGGACTAGTAATCTTATAATCTTAGAGTGAAGGTCGGTGCTTGCTGGATCCAACAATCCAAAGATCTACATGTTAGCAAAAGCAAAACACAGTTTTTATCTTTAACATGTCTAATGTTTCAGTTGAAAATAATTGAATCACAACAGCATGGAGCGTCAGACTTTTTTTTAATTTTTCACACTGGAATGGATATTTGAAAAGCAAATCTTCAATTATTTACAAATTTGGATCAATTTCATTTAATCTGTTTAGCAGCTGGATTCTTGAGAAAACAAACACACACACACACTGACAGTACATTTGGCTACTCAGACTAATGCTACACATTGCTAAAACCCCTAAAAGCGCTATCAAGCCAAAACATTTTGTCACCATTAACGTTACTAAAACACAGCTCTCGTGCTCATATCCAGATAGGACCCCTGGGGGTGGGCATGGCCATGCTGGTGTTGTCTATACAGATGCCTGAACGGGATGGAGAGAGACGAGTGAGGGTCCTGACACAGCCGGAGAGGGTAAGATGGAAAGGCGGGGTAGAGGGCTGGGGGAGGAGTGGAGGAGGGAAGACTGGAGGGGAGCGATGGATCCAGCTGAGGGAGAAGAGATGGGTGGTGCAGTACCATATCTGGGCGATAGGGGGCAGCAGGATTAAACTGTGGAATGCCTCCAATTTCAGGGTATGAGGAGGTGGAGGGATTGGGCAAGTTTTGAGGATGTGCTGCTGGTGGTGCAGAGGTGACAGACTGCTGGAAAGAGGAGGACACTGCCAAGCAAGAGGAGGGCTGGAAAGGAGGGTGAGCAAGGGAGGATGACGGATGAGTGAAGGAGGAAGGAGGGAAGCCAGCAGCAGCAGCAAGGGAGGGAGGTTGGGCTTGGTGGCTCAGATTTGGGAGGTGAAGGGCAGAGGTGGGAGCCATATTTGAAAATGACAGGTTTTGCATGTGAGGATGGACGGAGGGGAAGGCAAAGGATGTGGGGCCACCATGATTAGGGAGGGAGCACGGCAGACTGGGAGCTGGCGGGTAGTTGTGGTTGGGGAGAGGCTGAGCAATAACTGGAACTGGATCAGGATTTGCAGGAGGGATATTTGGATAGATAAATGCTGCTGAGCTCTGATCGCTGGGTGAATTATTTTCACTGGTGATAGCTTCACCCTGCAGCGGCTGACTAGGTTGGGTGAGCAGAGTATGAACTGACATTTGGTCCTGAAGACCCGACTCACACGCAGATGGGGCGGGAAAAGAGGCGTCTGTAGGTGTTTGGGGGCTGATTGTCTCTGGGATGGCGTGGTAGGTGTTGGCAGAGGGGGAGGAGGAGGACAGGAGTGACTGTGGTGAAGAGGAGTTAGAGGGAGGCGGAGTGGGGAAGGTGAAGGAGGTCTGCTGCAGAGAGGGAGTAGTGGTGGAAGAGGAGGGGAGCGTGGGGGAGGAGGAGAGGATGGAGGGATAGTCAATAGGCTGGGGATCAGATGTATCTGAAGAGTCGGGGATGGGGAGGGAGGAGAAGGGGGACGACTGAGGAAGAGGGGCTGAGGGGAAAGAGGATGAGTTGGTCTGAACATCAGGGAAGGTGGAGGTGTATGCTGGTTCACCCATAGTGTCTGATCTGTGGAGGAGAAACAGAAAAAAGTTACATACATTAGTGCTGAAACGATACGTTGAATTTAGGAATTTAGGAATTCCTCTCTCTCTGCATGCCTACCGTTCAATCATACGATTTGCCACCTCACTCCCTGGTGTGCCCTGCATCCCATCGGCCATGGAGATGTTGATATCAGACATCTGCGATGCCATGAATGCTTGGCCAAGATCTAGCGGCTGCTCCGAGACCAGTGTGTCCTGATAAGAGGCCTCCTCTGGTCTGAATGCACAGGAGGGGTCAGGCAGTGTGGGCAGAGGGGGCAGAGCGAGGGCCTGCAGGTCTGCTGAGCTGGTGGTTACGGCCTGTGGCAGAAGCTCAGCAGAGTCGCACGGATCACAGTTCACTGAGAGAGACAAATAGACAAAGTGGTGTTTTAGGATAAGGCAATTCAAGACAATGTAGGAAGCAAGAGTTTTGACCAAGCATCCAAGGCTCAGTCCAAGCCTAGAGGGGTCTCGGGGAATTTGTTCTCTCAGGGAACAAATTAGTTGCCAAGGAAAAAAATCATTGTATAGAGCCTCCATCCTATTTTGGACCTAATCTTTTTTCAACTGTTTGTCTTCATTCTGAAACCACAACACAACAAATGTTGAGTAGGACTAATTTTCAATCCTGTCACTTCAAAAGAGGCAAAAATCACCAGCCGTTACTATTTTTAATGTCCAGTGTGTAGGATTTAGGGGGATATATTGGTAGAAATGAAATATAATATTCATAAATATGTTATCTTTAGTTTATAATCACCTGAAACTGAGAATTGTTGTGTTTTCATTACCTTAGAATGAGCTATTATATCTACACACAGAGCGGGACCTCGTAAGTAGAGTCCACTGGCTTTAGATAGAGCCATTTGTGTTTTGCGTTTCGCCTCGGCCCCCATCGTTCTCCTACATGTTTGGCACATGGGAAAAGTTTCAGCTGGTTGCAATCTGCAACTTCACCACTAGATGGCACTAAATATTACACTCTTGACTAGACCCTCAAGTTACATGACATGGGTAAGTCAAGTTTATTTATATAAATTTAGCACCTTATCTTACACAAAGGTATATCAAAGTGCTTTATAGGAAAAAGATAAGGAAAAAAAATACGGTACCACACTTTTTCATTCAAGTAAATGGCAAAGTGTGTCCAAACTTTTGATTAGTACTGTATATAATATATGATGTGGACATATATATATATATATATGTTATCTAGCTCATCTCAAAGGCTGCATCCTTGCCGCAGTGGCCGCGGCCTTGATTCCAACCCTCGACCCCTTGCCGCATGTCACCCCCCTCATCTCTCCCCCTTATATGCCACATCTGTCCTATCAAATAAAGGCAAAAAGCCCCAAAAAACATATTAAAAAATGAGTACAGTTCGGGCATATTTTAGTTCTTTGGGGCGGGGATTCCAGCAGTGGGCACCATAAAGACTAAAAGCAGTTTCACCACATTCGTATTAAACTCTGGGCACCACTAACTGACCAGTCCCTGCAGATCAGAGAGACCTACATATCTTGTACTCAACAGACTTAACTGCCATATATTTTGGGCCCAGACCAGACCAATAAGTAGGGCCTTGATGTCGATCTATATTTGACTGGAAACCAATGCAAGGATCTAAGAACTGGCGAAATGTGTAAGAGAAGGGTAGGGATTTGGCTAAAACGGCATTACTATTTACTACTCTGGAGTTCACAGATTTAATGTCGAGCTGACAAATCTGCCACATTTGAATACATGCCATAATAATCTGGGCTGCTCTAATTACAAATCAGGGATCCCCAACAATGCCAAGTAAATACAGTCTCCAATATTCGGAATTAAATATTAGGCCAACAGAAGAACATTTACTTAGTTATGTGACAAAACATTTGACACTGGAGCCCCCCAGCCACCCACTGCACCCCATCTGATAACTAAATAATGTAAAAAATGAATGATTTAAAGAGTCCTGGTTATCTGTCTGGTTATCCCACTTACCAATATCCAAGGTTTCTGTCAAGTCAGATATTTTGCGCTTCTGTCTTGCATCTCTTTGTCTGCAGGGAGAAAAAAGGAGTTTAGATCCTCCACAATATGTATGCAACAGTGTGAAGTGTGTCTGTGTTGGCATTTATTTTGAGTTACTTTTTGCTGTTCATGCCGTCCTCTCTGAAACCTTTGGCGAAGGGGTTGGAGTTGATCTTCAGCTCTGTGGTCTGAAAACAACAAAAAACAGTGTTACAGTTGGTGTACAGTTTCATCTACTTGTGTTCCTGGCTCTCAGTTGTTTAAATTGTGCATACATTCTACTGTTGCTCAGAGGAGTATGTGACTCTGCTGCTTCAGATATTGTATCATGGTACCTTGCTGTTCTGGTAGGCGGTGACTGTGATAAACTGTGTCTCAGGGAAAATGAAGGAGTGTTGCCCTCCGCCCCACCGCAGCACGTCTCTGGCTTCGATCACATGAACTCTGGGCTGGTAGCGATGCAGCGAGTGCAGGATGATCTGGAAGTAAAGGAAAAGAGACTGATCCAAGATGCACCATAAAGACAGAATCTACCAGTGAGGGTCCGTGTGCTGTGTTTGATCTGGGTCGGTCAGTCCGCAGTACTCACATGTCCCTGTGAGTCAAGTGTGTTGTTGGTGAGCTTGGCATAGTGAAATGAGATAATGCGGCTCTGCCAGTGAGAACCTGTGGCAGGTGAGTCTGGGTGGATGAAAACCCGGTCCGGTAGCCTCGCCTCTGCACTTCCCACAGCCTGCCAGCCACCACCTTGGAAGCGATAGCGGGAGTTGTCCACGGGGATGATGTCCAGGAGGAGGATGTAACGGAGAGATGGGTTCAAGCCTGAGAGCTTTAGCTTCAGTCCGGGGAACATTCGTCTAAGAGAAGGAAAGACATTGGGACAAACATCAGTAAAGATGTGAGAAACAGGATGTATTTAAGAAGCTGTGGAGATGAACTGAATGGTGCTTATAAGAGATAAGAGTGGGGTCAAAGGTCAGCGCTCTGTGTTCTCTCACCTGCCCTTCTTTGTGATGATCATCTCTGTACCCACTGAGCTGAACTGTTTCCATAAAGACGCGTTCTCCAGCTCCATCTTCACCTCATCTTTTGAGGTTTTGGTGGCAGGGTCACTGGGGACCGGCGGAGGGGCCAGCAGCCTCGGGGGCAGGGCTTTGGCCGCCACGTCACAGGTGGGAGGGAACAGCGGCATGTGGGCTGGAGCCTGCCGGTCTGTGGGAGCACACATATACAAAATCTTTTATATGAATGGTTGAAATAAACGTACACAGGTGCAAATGTAGGTTGTGTACCTGTGAGTCTTATCAGTTGTGCAAACCAGTGGACCAATCAGTGCTCATATCACTTTTGAAAATATATTTGGCTGCTAATAAACTAACTAAATAAACATCCAAAACCAGTTTCTGTGGAAGCGCAATGTATTCACTTGTTGTTTTCATAGAAACAAAATTCTGCTCCTTTGACTGAATTAATGAGATTACTTTTTTTTAGAATTATGAGAAAAGTTTTCATGGAGGAAAAAAAGTTTGTTTTTCTGAATTATTGACAAAGTCATTTTGTAAATTCTTGCTTTTCATTAATTTAGAAGAACAAAAGCAGAATTTATTTTTCCATTAAATCTTTCTTATAATCCCAAGATAATAATTTAAATTCAGAAAAACAAGCAGAATTTTGTTTCCATTTAATTTTTTTCTGTGATGTTCTGAGAAAATTCTGAGATGATAATTTGCAAATTTTTGAAAACAGCAGATTTTTTTCAATGAATTTTGTCCTCATAATTTTGAGGGGAAAAAAGTCTTTAATTTAGAAAAATAGAGAAAGTTCTTTTTCCATTAATTTTTATCTAATAATTAGTTAGATAATTTCCTCGATAATTTAGAGAAATGAGCAGAATATCCTTTTTATCCATGATATCTTGACATCCATTTTAATTTAGAAAAATTGGCAGATTTTTTTCTAATAATTCTGCAATATTAATCTCCTAAATTCTAAAAACAGCGGATTTTAGTTCATGAATTTTGTCCTCATAATTGCTTTGTTTTTGATTCTGAAAAATAGAGCAGATTTTTTTCCATCATTTTTTCATTAATTTAAAGAAAAAAAAGCTGAATTTTGGATCTATGAAAAAAATTATAATTCTGAGATAATAATCTTGTTAATTTAGATAAGAAAGAGTAGAATTTCTTTTTCTCAAGTGAATGCAGTACATTTCTGTAAATTATTCTCATGGCAGGTTGCTTAAAAAAAGAGATATGCACCAAGTCTTTGGTTCCAGCCACACTCATAAAAATGCCTGTTCATTGAATGACACACACCTGAGTTAGCTCAATGCTTCTGTAACTGATGAAGAGCAAAGTTGGACTGATAAAGTGTTTCAAAAGTACACTAATAAATCTTGGATAAAGACTTAAGATTCTAAAAGCATACAGTTCTTTCATAGATGTCTTTCTCTCTCTCTCTCACACACACACACACACACACACACACACACACACACACACACACACACACACACACACACACTCCTCTCTCACCTCTGTAAAAGCAGTCTCCAATCCTTTGAGGTCCCAGAGTCAAACTGGGGTACATCTCTACGCTCAGCATCTTCTCGGTCTCTGTTTGTCCCTTCACTCGTCCTCTTCAGCTGCTGCAAAGAAACATCTCAGTCTTCAGTTCTTGTCGTCTCCTTCCCTGTCTCCTCGTACAGGTTCTCCAACTTCGTGATATCAGTCCTCTGTTGCTCTGGAGACCTCTTGTTGAAATCTCCTGTTCCTTCTTGCCTGTGTTTCTGTTCCTTTCTCTCTGCTGTCCTTTGGCTGAAATGCCCACAGCGGAGACTTGCTCTGTTAAATAGGTGTGTGGAGTTTCACACTTAAGGCCAAATGGCTCCTTTTCTTACATTTGCCTCTGTCTGTCCACACTACACCCTCATCTTCCCTTCTGTCCCTGCTCCACAAACATAAACAACACTGGTCATTTAGAGAGAGGTGATTGGGAACAGCTAGGGTTTACTTTAGTGTCTGGTAGGAAAATTAACATAGTTTATATTATTTAATGACAGTAGAGGTAGAACAAGCGCTTGTAATAAAGTCATGTTTTGAGTTATTTGTACTTCACTTCAGTATTATCATATTGTGGTGCTTTATAATTCTTTTCAAAGCGGAAAGTATTGTGCTTTTTGCCTCACTACAAATATTTTACAGCTGCGTACTGATACTGTGCACAAGATGCTTTGCAGATAAAACATAAAATCAGCTTAGAAACTATGATGGATTGCACATCTATATTGAATGTATGGCATATTAAAAATAATAGACAACTGCAAACAAGATGATAGAGGTCAAGAAGGGACACTGATAATGATGTCACATTTTATTTTGATCCAGTCAGTGTATATTTTCTATAAATGTGCTATGGCCTTTACTTTTGATACTTTAAGTGCATTTTCTTGCTAATATTTATGTACTTTTACAGGTCTTTGACTGTCTTTACAAGATGATGTCTAAATACCACTACATCCACCACTGTAAGTCAGGAAAAAACTTAATTTAGTTCAGCTTAGTTTATTTATGTGAACATAAATGTGTAAAGAAAAGACAAAAAAAAAAGAAATCAAAAATGTTAATATTGTGCAAGAGAGGTTAGAGGCCAAAAATGGCTCATGAAGATACCAATACATAAAAAAAATGATTAAAACAACCTAAGAGTGCAAAAATTGAACATAATTATTAACAAGCAGAAATAAATCCATTGTAAATACTTGTATCTTTAATTCTAGCCAGTAGTTAAGTATTTAGTCATTGGTACAGTTATGTGTGTAGTATTACTTACCAGATCTTCTGTTCTAATTTTAGGAAATGCTCCTCAGGTTTCAGAAGCCTCTTATACAAACATATGAATGTAGTGGTTTAGTGGCAGGACCCCCTGTGGCTGTTTGATGACTTGATGACATGTTTCTTCCTCTCAGCAGGGAGTCGGGCCTTGAGTGAAGGTGGAAGAGGAACACAGTTTGGCCAGCGGCTGCAATTTGGCCGCAACGCAAACACGACTGTCTAGAAGTTTCAGTGACAAGTTTGAATTCAGGTATGAGCTCAGTTTAACAGCTGATTCTGGGAAAGGATTCACTGTCATATTTAACATTAGAGCTGATGAATGAATGGATTTAAATGTAAATTCTGCTGTGATGAGGGAAGTTCGGTGAGCAGACTGGATCAGACAAACCTCTGATAGAGGTACCAGACTGTCACTTAGCGGGTTGTGAAGATATTCAGATCCTTGCAAGCCAAAAATGTTCAGCAAAAGTACAGAAGAATTACAAGCAAAATGTTCTTCAAGTAAAAATAAGTCATTGTGCAGCAGAGACTCCAGGGGTGGAGAGTAACTAAGTACATTTACTCTAGTACTGTGCTGAAGCACAAATCTGAGGTACTTGTACTTTTCTTGAGTATTTTAATCCCATGCCACTTTCTGCCCTTACTCCACCACTCTTCAGATGAAAATATAATGCTTTTTATTCAACTACAATTATTTGGTACCTTTTGTGACTTTACACATTAAAAACTTTGTACACAGACCATATGAAAATATACAAGTGCAGCTGAAACAAACAGGCAATTGACATAAGATTCACTGGAATTATTTTGATAATTGTTTTAGTGATTTTTCGGACACATTTCATGGTTCCAGGTGCTCAAACATGAAGATTTTCTGCTTTTTCCTAACTTAATTTGGATTATTCTGCATTCATTATTCTTACTTTTAACACTTTCCTAAAAAAAAATCCTGATTAAATTTAACTAACATTTTCAATGCAGGACTTTTACTAGTGAGAGTATTTTTACAGTGTGGTATTCGTACTTTTACTCAAGTAAATCATCTGAAAACTTCTTCCACTACTGCTCCTGTTGGTTTTGTATTAATATTCATCATTTTAATGGATTATTATCACTCATGCAGTAACATTTCAAGAGATTTTTTATGCTGCAGGTGGTCCAGAGGGAGTTCATTTTAATGACTTGATACACTTTTTGGTAGTTTAACCTACAGCAATACATCATAAAAGTGCTGGGGTTTTTGTATATAAAGCATAAAAAAGTACATTATTTGCCCCTGAAATGTAGGGGAGCAGAATAATAAATTATCTTAGATGAAGTACCCAAACTGTACGTTTCACCAGTAGGTGTAAGTGTCTAATGAGAGCAAAACGTGAGGTGGAATACAAGATTATACAGTTTGTGGACCGTTCTGTCTCTGGATATTAGTGTGGCAAAATTTCTCAGTATCTTTATAAGGAAATCAAAGACTTATCTTTTTAGTCTTGCTTTTAATTTAAAGTAATGTTATAACCTCTGATTTTAAATTTTAGTCATTGACTTTTACGCAATTTGTATCACTGTTTTTTTTTTTCTTTTATTCTATTGACATTATTTTAATCATTTTTAATGTTTTTGTTGTAATATTTAGTCTGGCAAATTTTTATTTATTTTTATTTTTCCTTTGTATTCATTTATTTTTTGTCTGTGTTGTTTCAATTTTACCATGTGAAGCATTTTGGGCTGCATGTTTGTGTGAAGGGTGCTCTATAAATATATGTAAACCTGTTGCAGAAGGGTCTGAAATGTCTTCAGTTAAAAATAGTACTGTAATCTGCAAAAAAACTTGAAGTCCTTGAAGTAACAATGATCACGACAAATCTTCGTAAGAGACTTTAACATGCAAGAACTGGCAACAGTAATCTGCTGTTTTTTTGGGAAGACTCGACAACAGACCGCAGAGGATTAGTGTTACATCATGAGTAGAGCGTTTACAAGTAAAATGATCACAGTGTGGCTGTGTAAGAGGTTTCATGTGCACACAGTCAATACCTGGAAAATGCTTTAAGGCCCAAATTTACCTGCCAATGTAACACAAAGTGTGGCAGCTGGATTCACTTCACAGGAGTGATGGATAAATGTTGTTGTAGTTGTTGTTTTCCTTCTCCATTTGGGTCTGCATGTGTGTGTTGGAGGGGATAACAGCTAGTGAGGACTGAGGGGAAGTAGAGGTGTGAACGCCACACTGAGAGAAAGGTCATTGCCTTGACAAGGCAGCGAGGTGTGTGTGTGGTGTCTTATAATGTTTTTACGAACTAACAGGTGTGTCAGCCACCAGACTCTGTAACAGCCCATGATGAGGATTGTTACTTGTCTTGTGTTTTTTTTAACCACTCCCTGAGCGGGGGCAGGTTGTGTGTGCTGTTTACAGAGCATAACGTATTACCATAGGCCTGCTCCCTGACATGTATGTGCTAAGTGGTTTGATATCCACCTATGTTTGCTCACTGAAGCTTAAAGGTCAAGATACAGAGCAAAAGATACCACAGGAGGTCTTTGAATTTTCATTGTCGGCTCAGATTGGTGCAGATGCTCCTGCTGTTTGAACACTTCCTGCATGACAGGAACTTGTCCGATTTCCTCGAGCATGTTTACAATGGAACAAGATTTTTAATCTGATGAGGATTACCGTTTTGTTTTTGTTCCCGTGTGCACAATGTAAAATTTCCCCCTCCTCTCCACACCGGCAAAGGTCACACTTGATGTCACAGCTTATTGGGATTGAAACACACGTTGTGTTTTCCGTAAATAAATCCTGTGCATGCAAAAGCATGCATTCAGATTACAGATTACATGCTTTATCTTCGGCTTTCACTGTGCATTTGTGGGCCGAGGATATTTAGTCTCATCCAACACGCCCACAGTCCATTTTTGTGATCAACCAGAACCCATTTTTATTACGACCCTGCCAGAAATACATGATAACTAGCACAACATGTACCAAGGAAGCACTTTTGATTATTGCATGTGGCACAGATACATTGAAATTCTCTTTATAGGTCACAGTTTTACATAAAGAGCCTGCAATCATATCACACACATTCCTCTGAATTGCACTGTTAGAAAAGCAGAAGGTGCTTTTGATTAATTGTATCCAAACATAACAGACTAATGAGTGCAGCTGTAGCTCCATGTCGGTCAGACCACCTCCAGAGGGTCTCTGTCAGCCTTTGACACCACCACTGTGACAGTGTCAGGGAGGCGCACAGCCAGCCTCTCCCTGAACACAGCCAGAAAACCTCGCTCACTGTTGCTATGGTCACTGAGGATGACATTAGTTCCTCTCGCCACGGCGTCCAGCACTTCATGGTGGGACATCTCACCTAAACAGTGGTTATAATAATTATATCAGCAGGCATAATAATATCAAGCAAATATACTGACAATCAAACTAATAATATTAGGTATATACAACTTATTTGAATGGAAACTAAATTAGTCAAAATGTCTACCTGTCACGTAGAGGTCTGCCTTGACTCCGTTCAGCACAGAGGCCCCAGACCCAGCACACACAGCCACAGTATGCACAGAGGACTCTAAAAGACAAGAATAACTTATTACACACTTAATGATATTTACATCCCAGGAACATTTTAACACAAATATCAAAGTCTGATATAAAAGAAGCTGTCCGGCTTCACTGAAGAGGCATCCACAGCTGTTTAAATTAGATTTATTAGGTGTATTCATCACCTCTAAAGGCAGAGTCATGGGGAATTTATACCACATCGACATAGGGACAGTAGCCTGACCTGCACCTCCCCAGAAATGTAACTACACATCGCAGCGACCCAGACCTCCTGTCTATTTTTGTTAGCTTAAACAAACGAAGGTTTTATTTGAGTTAATTTCACAGATAAGATAAGGATAAGCAATAAATTGTGAAGACAGTAAAGCCTCCAAAAAATAGCATTTTAAGTCTTGTGTGTGATTTATCCTGGCTTCATATGAGCAGAGGAAATCTCCGTTCGTCGCTAAGCTAATTTATACAATGTAAAATGCCTTAGGCTTGTGCTAATAATGTTAGCATGTTTCATTTGTTTGTAAACGTATTTAGTATAAGACAGTTGTTTTGTCGGTGAACCTTGTGAGTTGTAATGGAGCCAAATTTTGTATTGTTTCCTTTGTTAAATGTTGCTGTTGTCCTTGACTTTATATGAGTAGAGGAAAAGTCCACTAGCAGCTAGGCTAATTTATACAATGTAAAATGCCATAGGCTTGTGATAAAAACATTAGCATTTTGTATTTGTGGGGAAAATGTGTCCAGATAAAGACAAGTGTTTGTCTGTGAATGCTGCGAGTTATAGTGAAGCTGATTGTGTACTTGTGTTTGAAATGGTCTCTATTAAGCCATGTTTAATGCGTGTTTTGAATCAACTAAACTTTACAGCACTTCACAGAAACCCCAACGCTGACTAGTGTTTTGGAGGTGGTTCTCAATATGTGTGAGATATTATCCCCCAAAGAGGCTAAATCCAGGTTGACATCTCTGGCCATACTTGTTATTAATTTACCTTTTCAGGCTGAAGACTCTTCGAGGTTTTAGGTTTCTAGTCGTGGCCTTTATGACTTTCTTATTTGGGTAACATTTGCTTGAAATATGGTCTATATTTATGTCATTTGTAATACTTAAGCTGTGTATTTACTCTTTTGGTGAACAAATATTGTCACAGTATGTATTACAGCGCTTATGTTTGTATGAAGGCTCGCTAAACTAGTGTAACTTCAAAGGGAACACCACCTCAATTTAGAATTCCAATATATTATTCCCATGGTTGAGGAGAGTTCAATCAGTCTTTGTGAACATGAGCTACTCTCTCTAAGAGCCAGAAACCAGAGAATTAAGTCTCAAACGTGTGATGCCATAGGGTACAAAGTCTGGATGAGGGACTACACTATTATTTGTATCTGTGTCTATACTTGGAATGGGCAAAGTTTATGCCAGAAGTGGTCTGAGGAGTCTCACCCAATTCACTGTCTGTGGAGCAGCTCCAGACTTGATACTTCTCAACATCCCAAGTTTCAGCCCTCTAGCTTTTGGATTTGAGAGAGAGTTGTTCATGATTACTAATATTTTTGGACTGTCTTCGACCTTAGAAGTAACATATATGAATTTTGAAAATGAGTGTATTTCCCCTTTAATCCCCTTTTCTTCCTCAACTTCCTAAGCGCTAAGAGTTTGTCATTCTTTGCATTGTTTACATGTTTATTTAACTTCTAACACCGGCACAATAACTTCCTGTTTGTGTCAGGGTTCATTACCAAGTGTCTGCCCCCATCCCAGAGCCAAACGGAGGTGACTCAAACCCAAGTGGGTCTTCATTTTCTGGATGGCTGTTGCCATGGTTACCGGCTCATCCAAAACACTAAGTCGCCCTTGGCCATGGCCTGGGAGAGGAGGCTGCAGGAAGTGCAAGATGGACAGTTAGTATTAAAAAAAAAAGGAACTGCAATACATACAACAGGATATCGGTAGGTTATATCGCATTATAACTATCCACAACTTGTTTGTGAAATGTAAGGAGTGTTTTTTAAAAAGTATAGAGCTTCCTTTTTATCCTAAATTCAATTTCTTGATGTTCTTTGGTTCTGTGAGTGTGTTCTGTACCTTTTCCAACTTCATGATGCTGAGGGACAGGCTGGGAGCATTGTGTCGTAACAAAGTCTGGACACTGGGGGTCAGCGCTGAGTCACTGCAGGTTACACTGACATGGATCCCACTGCTGTCTGATCTGTTGAGGTAAACAAAAATAAACTATTACTCACCAGTGTACAGGATCTTTTCCATGTTTAAACCTATTACCTACAAATTCTGTGTGTCTTACAACACTACCAACCATGATCCAGTTAACATAACTGATTAATTTCTGCTGTTTTCAATATTTTGTGAAAGTCACCACTTGCCGAAAGTAGGTAATCAGTCAGAGTGCATGATATTTAGCCATTGTCAACATTACACAACCAGCTTGTGTTGATGAGGCTCTTGCTAAAAGCTTTGATATCCAGGGTGTGAAAGTCAACTCCAGAAATGCATTGTACTCACACGCTCAAAAATCAAACCTAGAATAAGGAACCAAGAATAGAGAGTAGCAGTGTTTCATTTAAAACTGACAGATATCTTGGACAGTTTTCACAACACTACAGTTTCGTTGAGGAAAAAAAATGTGGGATTGCATAAGTTTTAGTTGATCTCACACTGCACTGAAATTAAGGTACAGTGAAGGTTGCTTAAATGAAAGGAAACTGATGTGAAACTTATTGAATGTTTTGGAAATTGTCTGTATATACAGAACTTGTGATTTAGGGGGATTTAGTGGCATCTTGCAGTGAGGATCACAGACTGCAACCAGCTGAAACTTCTCCCAGTTTGAATTCCTAAATAAAACACTAAATAAAGCAGTTTAACGTTACTAATCAGTGTTTCTCCTATGCGGTTTGGTACATCGCAGACAGGCCCCTGGCCCAGCACCTGCTAATGTGTGCCAACTACAGTGGGCACACAAATTTGCAAATGGCCTTATCTAGAGCCAGTGTTTGGTTTGTCTGCTCTAGGCTACTGCAGGAACATGGCAGTGCAACATATCTGACTCCATGGTTGAGGACCTGCTCCCTATGTAGCTATAAACGGCTCATTTTAAGGTAATGAAAACACAACAATTCTTATGTTAAGGTGATTATACACTAAAGAAAACACTTGTTTTATTATATTCCATTTCTACTAATGTATCCCCCTAAATCCTACACACTGGACCTTTTAAAGGTTAACACATGTTTAAGCAGCAAAACAGTCCTTAAACTGAAGTCAGATATAAAGTGCCAACTCATACAAACATATTTGGTACATGCAAACATGTACAGGACCTGTTGACTGAATGCTGTGGTGTTGTTTCACTGTCACAAGCCATCAGTTCCTCCATCACTGTGTTCAGTTCCTCTGTGCTCTTCACTGTGAACTCCAGTTTGTGACTGTGGGAGGCGCCACCGAGGGCCTGACTCAGCACAGACACCTGGCCGCTACCTGAGAGTCAGACACAGACACCAGAGATGGAAAAAGAGACGCTCACAGGACAAGATGGAGGCCACTTGGTCAGAATAGTTGACCAAGGGGTCAGGATAATGTGTCACAACATATCAGCCTATACCTTCATTAAATATGCAAGTACTGTAGGTGAAACGCATTTTCCATTCAGAATGACCTCTTACCAAGTCCCCCCACCAGCCAGTCATTCACTCCTCCTTTAACACTATCCCATGACGTATGAGGGGAGAAGATGGCTATCCTGGCCTCCACAGCCCGCACGGCCAATCGCTGCTTCCAATCCTTCTGAGCCAGACGCTTGATAGACCGGAACAGCGGAGGGTGATATGAGATAATGAGGTCACAGCTCATGGCCTCTGCTTCCTCCATGACAGCATCTGTAAGGTCGTTGGTCAGCAGGATGGATTTAACTGGCCCAGATTTGCTTGGCTCCACCAGCAGGCCGACATTGTCCCATGACTCAGCCAGAGACAGAGGAGCCAGCTGCTCCAGCACCTGCAGAACTTCTTTTAGCTCCATCAGGCCTGAACTGTGAGCAGAATGAGAGAGGCAGCGGGTGGAGAAGTGAAGAGATGAGTGGAGGGGGACTGAGGTTTGTTGGCTTGTAAAAAAGCTGTGACTGTGGGTAAGTGAAGATGGAGGGATGAATGAAACTGTTGAGGCAGAGGGGTAGAGAGCAGCCTGTGAGCCTGTCAGTCGTCCCCTGGTACAAAGTCTTTTATGTGTGAGTGATAATAATGTCCAAGAAAGGTTTCTACATCCAGCCCACATCAGTAAATACCTGTGGGAACAGAATTCAATCATTAACAAAGTCCTAAAGCACTTAATATAACTAAGAACTAGTAGTTAGCAACAGATGTAAACAACCTGAACTTTCTAATGCTAGCCCAATATCCCGACTAATGAGATAAACCATGACTAACTAGCCTAATATTTAGTGTTATGTTATAAGAATACGGTTCAGTATCGCTACTCCAAACCTTATTTATAGACTTAAGATGCTCTGCAGGTTGTGACAGCCTCTCAGTGCAGGGAGTCATGCGGCTAACAGCACAGTTAGCTAGTTAGCTAACATTAGCTGCGAATACAGACGACACCGCCATTTTAAAAACACACTATTAAAACATTATTATGTGTATGAGTAAACTTCTTATATGCTCACTTGCCTTGCCTCACTGTAACGCCAGGCGACTACTACCGCTCCGTTGGTGGACACATTTCCCCCGAAGTGACAGAAGAACTTGCATAGTGTCCCTTTCCGACTTCCGTACCTTAAAACAACGCTTTTGATTGGACAATTAAAAATCAGCGAATATCATTATGAGAACTTTTGTGTATAAATTAGGTAAGTATGTGATTATACTGCATTATCTATGTCGGAAAAACTACTTAAATAGCTCTTAACTAGTCAAAAATTAGTAACATTTCCCTTAATGGTAGATAAAAAATATGTTAAACCAAAAAAACAATATAGAAATGTTACAGTTACTTAAATGCTACCAACCAACTGAAGGACAGTTCATAGGCATAGGATTACAATGTTGGGGTGTAGTGAACTACATGTAAACTGATTTTACTTGCATTTTAACACAGTGATTCAAGTAGCCTAGTTGAATTAGGCCTACTTGTTTGCAATTTCTATGTAGTTAACTAAGGAAACTACACACTTGGTCCATATTAAAGTAAAGTAGGGGAGAGCGGGGCACCACAACCTTACATATTTCAGTTTGGGTTGAGTGTAGTTAAAACTGTTTGAGATTAATTATTTTTTGTTTTATTCTTACAACATGCACATCTCTGCTACAAATCAAAAGTTCTTGTTTTTTTTTCTAGAACTTACATTTCTTCTCACTGAGAAGTGGTGGAAGTGATGTTACAGCGTACCCCATAGGTGGGGTTAATTATGACAGTCAGAGGGTTAGTTGTAACACCTGCTTGAATCTGTTTAACACAGTTAATTCAATACAAGTCTATCTGTATACTATAGGTCTCCATCTACATCAGGGGAAAGATATGTATCCATCCATCTGTTAGCCTATCATCCATATTCAGTGGTAGAACCGATAGATGTACATGGATTGGGTAACTTAGATCCACATGTCAAAATATGAGTATTGAATGTATGAATATTGACAAGACTGTGAAACTGTGTGTCAATAAGATACCTGACAAATTAAATATACAAAGTATATCTCATTTAAAGAAGGAAAGCAAGCATAAGTTTGAAGTGCAAAACTAGAGAAAATGTGCTGTAGGCAGCTTAGTTGGTCACATAGTTCAAAATGGTGCCATGTTTTAGGCAACAAGACAGTTATTTAGATGATGTATGGTTGGATTCAGTGACTTATATAGACAGCTTAGTA
The DNA here is from genome assembly GCF_011397635.1 of Epinephelus fuscoguttatus. Classification (NCBI taxonomy): domain Eukaryota; kingdom Metazoa; phylum Chordata; class Actinopteri; order Perciformes; family Serranidae; genus Epinephelus; species Epinephelus fuscoguttatus. The sequence continues at coordinate 18,556,039 of NC_064771.1, forward strand.
ATTGAAAAGTATGACAAAGAAATTTACTTAAATTGGCTGAAAACACTCTTCGTTACTGAACTCTGCTGAAACACGTCCAGTCTCTGTGGAATTTTGCAGTTTGGACGAAAGGATCGACCCTGTGTAACCATATAAAAAGTCCATGTTACAATTTACACCATGTTAGGTTGTGCCCCATTCTCCCCTAGTGATGCATGATATTGGATTTTTTGCTGATGTCCAATATGTGGATATGTAACAACTGATCAGACCAACAACAGATATATCGGTATATCCACTCCTCTCCCCACTTAATTTTAGTGATCATCAAGTCTCTACTGTAGAAAACTAACATGGTATTATGCATGCATACTCTTTTCATGATGGCCCACCCGCATCACTGAAGACAATTTTTATGATTTCATGTGACAGAAAAATTGAAATTGATTGGAATTGATTTGTCCAGAATAAGTCATAACAATTGATTACTACTATTGATAACAAATGTTTGGAGAAGTTGTCACATGCTTTTTAAGAAGGAACCTAACTAATTGAGTAATCCTGTGTGGTGCAGCACCCCCACCTGCACTCTAGTTTCTGAAGGCAGGTGTCTGACTGATGGACATACAAAACCAAAATTGAAATTCCTGCACTTCCTGATGAATAGTGGGGTATTGTAGGCTATTAATTTATTTTTTTATGTGTGACCTGTTAACATGTTGGCACTTTTTGCAATTAACTCAGCTGAGTGGCAATTTTTACTATATTACTTATGAAATGTCCAGATGTAAAGTAGTGACTCTGAGGGCAGATTCTGGTCAGGATGTAACTGCAAACAATAATTCTTAGATCATGCTTTGCAGGAACACATTCATGTATTTGAGTTATTTTTATACTTTAGCTCTCAGATTGAAGAAATCAAAATTGATGCTCTAAAAAAGAGTGAACTAAAAATGATTGGAACAAAACTTTTATTATATTTGAAAACATGCATAACTGTATTTCTAAAATGTGCGGTAAACACTTAAATTTTGCAATTAGAACTTATGTTTGTCATTTTATTTCAAATGTTCTATATTTCTAGACTGTTGCAGTACTTTCCCTTTATTTTTATTTTCTCTTAGTAGTCTACGTTACTGTGTGTTTATTTATAAACCAAAAAACAAGGCAAATTCCTTATAAGTAAAAAGCTACTTGGTAATAAATATTATTCTAATTGAGAGGGTGAATTTAATCAGATGAAGCCGAAGCAATTTACTGAACTCTTTACTGTAACTGGGTCAATAATGTACAACAAAATGTCCTTTTCTCCACAGGAGATGTGTCCGACACAGTCCGTTCTATCTTTGACCCTTCTAATAAGTTAGTACTGATAAACATTTTGTTTAAAGCATTGTGTTAAAAAAAATAATAAAAATAATAGAGTCACATGAAGAGAAAAATCACATAGGCCTATTTGTACACTTACATTCAGCTCAGTTAGTGACAAACATGTTAAACCAGAACACTGAGTTTGTATATATCAGTATGATGTAATGCTGTCCATATGTAATGTTATGAAACAAACTGACAGATTAATGTAAATGGGAAAAGACTTTGATAGGCTGTATTAACTCCCACAGGGCAGGTGGTCATACTGGGGGCATCCGCTACTTCTCAGAAAGATTACCAGGACTTTTGTAAGTAACAAATCCGCAGACACAAACAAAGACAGAGCGGAGGGGGTTATCAATGTTGGGAGATGATTGCAAACGGTTAAAACCACATTTCTCATTAAGTGCACAACAGCAAGCCACCGGGCGGAGTGGCTACCTCGAACTGAGTCAGAGAGCGACCGAGAGGGAGATTATTGTGGATTAATGCAGTAAAGGTCAATGCTGGATGTTAGCGGGATCAGGGAAGGATCAGGGCAAAGGCTAGCAGCGAGTATTACATCACCCTCCTTTGGCTTCATCAGCTTCTGTATTTGCTGCACCCCTCAGTTTAAATGGGACCCCCTTTTTAAACACCCACACGTACACTGCATTCACATTATGAAAGCTTGAAACAACATGAATCCTCCCTAAACTGTCTCTTTAATTCACAAAAGAGCAGTTATTTACAAAGCTGAAAATTTGTCACTTATCCATCGAGCATATTGACACAGCTACACCCCCCTTTCATCCAATCTGTGGAACGCCGCTGACAGATGTGAGTTTAGTTATTAGGTCTGTGTGTTCAAGAACAGCTTCACTTTTGTTAATTGGTACTATAAGCCCCTGTGCCCCATCTGTCCATCAGTTTGAAGTTCTGCCAAGTTTGTCATGTAACAACATCTGTCTGGCTGATGTGCCCCCCCGAATGCGAGGGTGCAACATGTCCCCGTCCACAGCCCTAAAATCCCTCAACACAGGTGTTTAATCTCAGCTGTGTTGGCTTTGGGTCAGTTTGACACGAAGATAAACCACGTAACAGATTCTGCTCACAGGTGTTTGTATCAAGGTGAAATCTGTGGAAAATATGGTGCAAATTTTAGACGCTTTCGGTATTTTTACTGTGTTGAATAGCAGGGATTTGTCCTGATTCTGTCTGGGAACATTCAGTGTTTTCTCACACGGATATTTTCGTTTCTAAACAGATAATACTCTTAAAACTCTTCCCCTCATTTTACCTCTGTTTCCAAAATTCCCTGAACATTAAAAACTTTTACTGAGAATGTCCAAATTGAAAGAATGGCTCAGGCAGCGCTCTCTAAAAAGCTCAATTCTGGGACATGCACATCTTTTCCCCCTTTTTTTTGCACTTAATACCTAGAAATCTGTCGTGCATGATGTCATAAATTTTGAGATGATGTTTTATGAACGGCACTCTTATCAAATCAGTGGCCGCGCAATCTCTTTATCCTGATGCCCCTCCAAAGCTCCTCAGCTACCCCGCAGTGCAGCAGCATCACTGATGTTTTGGGTTTCCAAATCCCTTCTTTGGTACATGAAATCCATATCATTGCGTTGACTTATTATGCAACCAAAGAGTTTTGTATTATTATACAAGTAGATTTATTATGGATGTCGTGCAAAAAATTTGTTCCACATTTGAACAGAGGAAGACTTTTTCCTTTGCTTGTCAGCACTGAAGCTATTAGCTGGATTGATGAAATGACCTCTTGGGTCACAGACCAACCCAGTTGCCAGAAAAGAAATGTTGCCATTAGTAGGTTTTTGCAAATCATCTGCCCATTATTATATAGTGGATACATTGTAACTTAAGGTTTCAGTGACACAGCTTAAGGTGTGGTTATGTTTAGGCACAAAAACCACTTGGTTATGGTTTGGAAATACCTGGTTTTAGGAGCACAGTACCTGCTGGAAAAGTAGCAGTGTCTTGGTAAAAAAAAAAACGCTTTTGTGGCACCATCCCTGCTGAAAAAAACAGCGATGAGACACCAAAAAAACAGCCACATTAGGGGGCTAAAAAGCTGCTGGAAACACAGCAACAGGTTGCTAAAAAACACCACATTTGGGACCTAAAACGCTGCTGGAAACGCAGGTTGCTAAAAATCACCAACATTGGGAGGCTAACAAGAACCATTGGTTGCTAAAAAAAAAAAACACACGGCTGGAGGCTAAAAAGCTGCTGAAAAAGACCATGGGTTGCAAAAAAAACACCCAGGTTTGGAGACTAAAAAGCTGCTAGAAATACAGAAACAGGTCGCTAAAATAAATCACCAACATTGGGAGGCTAAAAAGCTGCTAAAAAAATACCCAGCAGGTTTTGTTGTTTGTTAGTCTTGAACAGCGGTCTACAGCTTAGCAGGTGTAGGCATATTGCTTAGGTGACATGCCAACATGCCATCCACCATCCCTTCCACCTCCCAGTGACAAACTCAGCTCATATACTACATCACTTCAGAAACATTGATGTGGTACGTGCAAAACGTGCAAATGTACCTTGGTTTGCAGAAATGTACAATGCCATGACCTGTGGATTTAATTACAAAATGCCATGACAAATTTTGTATCCTACATAAATCCTTAAGTATCTTTACTTTTTGTGGAATTTTCAAAATTATGAAACAGCTGTTGTCTTTTAACACAAATGTGACAAATCCAAAATTCAAATTCTTGCAGATTAATTACTTAAAAACACACATCACACAGAAATCTTGTTGCATTCATTCAAAACAAAACTCTTGAGCAAGGTTTACATATTCTTGCATTTTTTATTGAGATGTCTGGAAACACTTGTGACCAGGATTCCATCCATACATGAATAATGCAGTCCAACCCATTACAACAAGCACAGGCTTTAATAACTGCATATGTACATATGATAAACATTGTAGTGTCCTAACTGTTAGTTAATGCTCAATAACTTTACATCTAGTTTGCATTTCATTGTTTCAGTGATAAGAATACTGTCAGAATAAATATACACTTTAAAAAAACTCAATCCAATTCAATAAAATAATCCATAATGACTTCCTGTATATAAAATAAGTGTCATCAAACAAAACAGTATAGTTCCTTTAATTTACACGCTCGTTTCAATGATCATAAAAAATGTCTCAATACATGATTGTCAGTCTTTGCATAGAAGTAAAATTCTCTCTGAGAACGACTTGACTTTTTCCGCAGCTCTTTATTTAAATTTTATTATCAAGTGATATGTACAAGCTCGTCTGTCAAAGAGCTTTATAGAAAGACAGCATCTATATTGATGCCTGTCTGTAAAGGTGGAAAGGTACTTCCTTGACTCCTCGGCTGTCATTGGTGGGACATCATTCTGACGAACTCTGCAGCAGAGAAGAAGAGTTTCATTAGTTTTACGGTGGAGTCAGAAATTCATTTGTATGATTTCATCTGCTCTGTTGTTGATGTTTGTGTCACTGCAGCTGAAAAACACTTCGTACCTTCAAAGTCTACCGTGCCATCTCCATTGTCGTCTGCTTCTTTCACTATGGCATCTATCTCCCTCCGGCTCATGTGCTCCCCCATCAGCTTGGTCATGGCCGACCGCAGCTCCTCTGTCGTGATCTCTCCGTCTCCGTCCATGTCGAACTAACCAGGGAAACAAGGGAAGAAGAAAAGGTCAGTGTTGGTCTTCAAATCTGGTGTTGAATTTGCTGCAGTTTGGAAAGTTTAAGGAAAATCTCTCACCTCTTTGAAGGCATCTTTGAGCTCCTTCACACCGATCATCCCTGCTGTTTCTGCCAGAAGCTTCGGGGCCATCAGCTCTACAAAGTCCTCAAAGTCCACTCTGCCACCAACTGAAGGTAAAACCAAAATACAAGATCCAGTGGGCTCTTCTGTTTCATTGATTCTGTATAATTTCAATTTCTACTGCCGAAGAACAATTTTTAAAATACACTGTTGCTGTGTAGGGACTCACGGTTCATGTTGATGTTCTGGCTCAGCTCGATCAGCTCCATCTCTGTGGGCATGTAGCCCATCGTCCTCATCAGATTCCCCAGGTCCTTACAGCTGATCAGCCCGTCCTTGTCTTTATCAAACTCATTGAATGCATCGCGCAGCTCTGCAGAGGTGTAGAGTGAAACAGTCAGCTCGATAAGTTGACAAGACAGTGTATAAAATGTAGAAGGTAGAAAAGGTTGTGTAGATTAATCTGCATTTACTGATGAAAACATAAGATTATGTGAGAATTTACCATCAATCTCATCATCAGCCAGTTCTCTAGACTGCACAGACAAGAGAAAAACAACCACAGAATTACCAAAATGGATGTTTCATTTATTTTCATACTTCAATAAAGAATATAGAACTAAACAGCACTGTGACAGAGATTAAACCGTGGATTAAAGTGTAGATTATGCCCGTATTGGCAGGTGTATCATCCCTAACACGCAACAGTAAAGAGCAGGCACAGATTCTCCCTCTCCCTCCCGCTTCTCGTTTTATCCTATCACCTTTTTGGGTTACAATCCAATCGACCTTTCACGGCAGTTTGCAAACATCAACACAAACCCATCAAAAAATCAGGAAAAAAAGCTGCTGTACTTACGATATTTTTCCCTCCTCGCAGAAAAATGCACGCTGCCCCAAAACTCATTTCTGCAAGAGGAAAAACACAGAATTAAATATTATGAATTATTTCTGAGACCTGATGCAGTGCTGGCTGGTGTTTGACAGAGTCAGAAAGTTAGGATTAAGACAGACTGAGTAGAGTGTGTTCCCTTTGAGGGGTTGAACACGATGTCTTGTGTCTGAAGTCTGAGTGTTTTGTGTCTCTTAATTTTCTGACACTGTGAAAATACTTCTCAAAATGGAAAAATGAACCTTTCTTACAATACAACAAAAAAACGACCTACCCAATTAGATAAAACAACTAAAACTTAAAAATACAAATACAAAATAATATTTCAAGTGTAAATTAAATAATAAAATGAGTGTGGGTATATTTGTGCTCACCTTCGTCTGGTGATTTCTGATCATCGGCCAAACGCATCATACACGACCTCTGATGCTGAGACTCAAGAGCTGACCGACAGTGTTAGAAGTCCTCTGTCTATCTTCTGTTTCTTCTTCTCCTCAGTTATCAATGGTGTTCGCCCTCAGAGAGGACAGCCCTGCTGTCTCAGTGCGTCCACCCGGTCTGCCTGGCCTGACGGGATGCTGGGGGGTTGTATGACAGGGGGGTGTGGCTGCATCCAGGGTTGTATGCTCGCGGGGGAGGAGTCAGCTGTGTGACAGCAGCAGCAGCAGCAGCAGCAGAGATGCTGAATGTTGACATCATAGTGGAAATGATACTGCCATCTGAGCCCAGGGCTAACAGAGGAAACAGGATACTGTCAGTTCACACGATAGAGGGTAGAGTTTCTGTTTCTTTTGTTTACTGTGAATTAATTACAGTCCACTCCAGGTTTAACACTAGAAAGTCTAGCACTCTAAGTATTTTAATTATAACAGTCATTTTGATGGTCAATCACTCTCTCAGTTAACACTGTGATTAATTGTTTTGTCAGATATTTCAAAGATATTTAAGTTATTATTGTATAAAAATAGGTAAAAGCAGCAAACGTGTAAATTTAAGGAGCTGGAGCCAGGGAATGTTTGACATTTGCTTGATAAATGATGACTAAACAATTACTGACTGTTGAAAAATGACGATAATGATTCATGTTCTGTTGATCAACTAATTGTTTTTAATTGTTTTAACACAAACAGCACAACATTTTGGAGGGAAAAACGCTCACTTACATGTCATAATCATGATTTTAAAGAGGAAACCAACAACTTTTCAACTTTTTCCCCACTAACATTTCCAATTAGCTTATTCAGGGTGCAAACTATAGAGGAGTCAGGAGGAACTTGGCTCCTGTTAATAAGACATGAGCTCCCCTGAAAACATAAATCATGATTTGTGGAATTTTGCGGAGCCTTAAAATATCGACAATGTGCTATTTTTGGCGTAAAACCGACTGACTGTTAGTAACTATCTTGTTCCCACAAGATATTAACTTGTTCCTACAAGATAATTACCTTGTCAGTACAGAATAATAACTTGTTCTCACAAGCCAAACTTGTGTGCACAAGGTATTACCTTGTTCCCTCAAGAAACTTAACTTGTGTGTAAAAGATAATTACGGTAACTTGTTCCCACAAGGAAAGTGACTTGCTTTCACAAAATAATTCACTTGTTCCCACAAGTTAAATTTGTTCCCACAAGATAATAACTTGCTCCCACATGATAATTAATTTGTGCGTAAAAGATAGTTAACTTGTTTCATCAAGACAATCCCATTGTGAGCACAGGATAACACATTCTCACAAGATCCCTCAAGATAATTGACATGTTCCCACGAGTTAACTGACTTGTTCCCACAAGATAATTGACTTGTTCCCACAAGATAACTCATTTGTTTCCAGAAGATGATAACTTGTTCCCATAACTGTCTTGTTCCCAAAGGATAATTGACTTGTTCCCACAAGATAACTCATTTGTTTCTCACAAGATTATAACTTGTTCCCACAAGTTAATTGACTTGTTCCCAAAAATCAATTAACTTGTTCCCACAAGGTAAACTTGATCCCACAAGACAACTGACTCATTCTGGCAAGATACAGTAATTGACTTGTTCCCAAAAGATAATTAACTTGTTCCCACGCAGTAAACTTGTTCCCACAAGACAATTGACTTCTTCCCACAAAATAAGTTGAAAATTGTTGTGTCCACAAGATTTTTTTTTTTTTTTTTTTTTTAAATCTATTACTTTCAAGATGTTATAGGCTCCAGAGTACAGTGTTAGATGTTCTGGATGGGGACACTCAAATCAATTCTTATTCCTATGCATTGACTAACTGAATTACTATCACTGGAAATAGCATTGTTTTTCAAAGATTGAATTTTTTTTATAACATAAAACCTATATTTATGAATATAATATACTTATATATTATGATATTATGTTAAATCTGGACTAATTGTAGGTTTTATACTGTCTAGTTTGAATTCTCCAAATCAGCGTATTGTTTCTGTTGAACACACACAGCAGTGACACTTTGAAGAACAGAGGCTCATTTGATCCTCTGTCTGTTGTTTTGGCCCATATTATTGTCAAAGACATGTCAGTGTAACAGATTTTGGAAGTATTAAAGAGCCACATGCCAATAATAGCTAATATCCCAGTGTGTGATAATCTGTATTGTATTGGTTACATTTGCGTAGAAAAAGCGGATTATTTCTTCTCTGAAAAACCCTGATAACAATGTCAGGGATTAAAGCCTCGGGGTCAGCATCTTCACTTCCCACAGTCTGCATTAACTGGCTGAGCTGAAACACTTCAGCACCAGTTGATCGTGTGTCCTTTTTGACCTTTTCCCCTCTGCCTGTTGCCCTGTTATGTAAATTCATCAAAAAATCTGTTCACATAAGAAGCATAATCCACTGGGCGGAAGCTAGTAATGATTTTATTATCTTTTTCCCCTCCCTCGTTGCAGCGGGACAGATGAGAGGTTATGCAAAGCCGTGCCCACGGCTGTGAAAAGATGTCTGTGGAGTGGAGGGCAGGAGGAATGTGGGTGAGGAAAAAGTATGAATGAAAACTGAGAAGAGGAGAAGGGAGGGCTGGGTGGTAGAATGCTAGGGTGTTAAGGTTTTATTTTTGGGAATAATATAAAATATAGAGGTTTAGGGGCTGGAGGATGAATGAAAAACATGTCACAGTTTTGGATTAGTAACAGGATTAAGATGCTATTACAGCACATGAAAGTACAGCTGCTAGTAGTCAAGAGTCAGCCTTACTGAATCACAAGTCACTCTTAATAAAGCTGTGTAGTGTATCAGCGGGTGCTTCCAACTGAGAACGATAATGTAGAAATGTACACAGGAAAAACGTTCATTTTTTTATTGTGTGTTTTGTATGTGCTCAGCTAAAACTGCACATCACAGAGATTACACTGAGTGGATTACGAGGGCAAAGGCAGGGCCCAACGAGCCATATGTTTGATTGGGATGACGTGAGTCAGTGTGTGCAAATATACAGTGGTTTGCATCAAATCAACTTAACATCCGAAAACTTCAAAATCCAAAAAATACGCCATAAAGTTAGTTGACACTTTCTTCTACTTTATACTTCTAGTGCTCAGCTTCATTTCAGAGTGAAATATACTTTTTTTTTTTTTTTACAATGAAGACATTTCAGTGAGCCTACTTTTTTCAGGTGTGCATTTTACATATGATCATATTATCAAATTTATTATAGATTAAATTACAGAATGTAAATATATTAAAATGACCTCAACTAACAACAACAAATCCAAGGCACTTGTACTTTACTTGAGTATTTCCATTTTTTACCACTTTACAATTCTACTCCACCACATCTCAGGGGAAATATTGTACATTTTACACCACTGTATTTGTCTGGCAGCTTTAGTTACCAGAGGTGTGGACTCAAGTCACATGACTTAGTCAGACTTGCGTCATAAATTTGATGACTTAACACTCGACTTGAAAAAATCATAGAGGACTCGCAACTTGACTTGGACTGTAACACCAGTGACTCCTGACATCACTTGGACTTAAGCCTTTGACTTTAAAATGCGTAACACCTTCCCTCCAATCCTGAAGATTACAAAGTTATTTAAGTGCCCCACTAATCAATTTATTTCCTCAACCACCATTGACGATATTCATTCCCAGCAAGTCGACACTTAATTCCCCAGATGATCCACTTTGTTTGAACCAGTCTGACAACATCCAACCAAGTTGCAGGGGAGAACCATGAAGGACCAACATTAGGCCTACATTACTGAGGTCCAGTTGGAAAAAGTTATGACAAAGATAATTTCGTCTGCTTACAAAAAACTATGCAGGGGTCAACAAAAAACAAATTGCAGTATGTGAAATGTCAAAAATGACTGACTTACAACAAACTTTTAACAAGTCAGTTGTAACAAATAAATACTATTTCTTAAAAATAATTTATTATCGCCTAATTTTACTCAGTGGTTAAAATGGCATTACATTTAGTGAAGAGCGCATAACATGTTTAGCATTCAAAACTAAATGTTTCCGGCATGGGAATTGGCATGAGTGTAACGATTTGAGACTGACTTGTGACTTGCAAAATTATGATGTGGTCAATTAAAGGACTTATGTCTTATGTCTTCAATTAAACAAAGACAAGACAGAGGTAATAGTTGTTGGAGCCAAGGAGGAATGATCAAAAGTCATCGCTCAACTTCAGTTAGCAATGTTAACAACCCCACACCAAACCAGAAGTCTTGGTGTAGTCATGGACTCAGACCTGAATGTAAATAGTCACATTAAGACAACTACAAAGTCAGCCTACTGTCACCTTGAGAACATATCAAGGATAAGAGGACCTATGTCCCAGCAGGATTTGGAAAAACTTGTCCAGGCATTTATCTGCAGTAGACTCGACTGCTGTCATGGGGTCTTTACAGGTCTCCCTAAAAAAGACAGATCTATCAGACAGCTGCAGCTGATTCAGAATGCTTTTGTTCGAGTCCTCACTAAAACCAAGAAAGTGGATCACATCACTCCAGTTCTGAGGTCTTCACACTGGCTTCCTGTCTGTCAGAGAACTGACTTCAAAATACTATTGCTGGTTTACAAAGCACTAAATGGTTCACGGCCCAAATACATTTCTGACCCTCTGCTACAGTATGAACCATCCAGACTTCTCAGGTCTTCCAGGACAGGTCTGCCTTGTGTCCCCAGAGTCAAGAATAAACATGGAGAAGCAGCATCTAGTTTTTATGCACCACATATCTGGAACAAACTCTGCATCAACTTGCTCTTCTTTTAAATCAAGGCTTAAGACTTTTCTGTTTGCCGCTGCCTCTTCTTAAATCAAATGTTGTATTCATTTCTTACACTGCACTGTAACTTTTATTCTTGTATTTTTTTATACCAGTCTAAGTGTATTTTAACTTTTTATTTTCTATCCTCTAGTTCTTTAATGAACTGCTTCTAAGTGTCCTTTTGGAATGTGTTTCTTTTGCATCTTGTGTTGATGTTTTTGATGTTTTCTGTAGAGCACTTTGAATTGCTTTGTTGCTGATAAACTTGAAACTGAATAAACTTGCCTTGTCTAGAATGTAATATTTATAGTTTTACCTAATAAAAAATACTTAAAAATTGTGGAGCATATCATTCTCGTTCCCTGTGGTGATGGGAGGTAGTGAGGAAGGTCAACACTTCTGTATGGTCTTGGCCATGGTAGTCTCAAGCTTCAAAACAAAATCTTGACTCGGAGTGGCCCAGTCTGTGCAGAATGTGGTCAGCCGCCTGCTGCCGGACAAGTGATGGACTGTGGGACATAGAGATATTTGCCTAGGAGGTTTCCACTCGTCAAGTTTCTCAGGCAACAGTTTATCTGCTCACCTGTGAAGTTCATCTGCAGCAGGCATCATTTGGAGTACCTTGAGACTGATGTAAGATTATAAAGTAGCTAGTAGTAGTACATTTGGCCATTGAACGAAACACCTGCAGATCAGAATAGCAAAAGTTCTATTGTTATGAGCCTAAAATGTGTCATTTGCCTGTTTTAACCAATACAGTGGTTGTAGCATGACAATGGTGTTTTCATTTGATTCTTGGTGTCCAAATTATATTGGTTCATTTGTCTTTGTATGTTGTCAGGTTCAGGAGTTATCAATTCAAGATTTGGCCGCCAAACGAACCACATGGGTCATGAGTTGACCTCGGCAACAATAAAAATTCTTAATAAACACTATTAGGGTCCCAAAAACAGGTTACAGAAAGTAACAAGGTTCTGAGTACTTCTACTTTGATTTTTACCCCATTTACTCGGCCACATGGGGGCATCGTTGCAGCCTCCGTGCCTGTTTCTGGAGCGTCGAAGAAGAGCACTTCCGTTTTCCTTTCGGCTCCCGCCCCGCTCCGCCATCATGAAGTCCTGAACAAAAACGGATGAGAGTCGAGCAAAATGGGGATAACACGAACTGGAGATGAAATCCGCCGACAACACTAACGTAATGACAGCACAAAGTGGAGCACGGAGCGGACCCGTGGAAATTAATGAATCAGTTTCCCATTGAAAACGTCCCAGGCCGCTCCTGGCGTTACGTTATTTAGTTAGCAGTGTTGCTAACAGCAGCTAGAGCTAGCCTCTGATTTTCTTTGGGAGACAGCTCAGCTACTATAGCTGCTAGTTTAGCTGGCAGGCGTCAGTCAGCTAGCTGTCACTTTAATTGACTGGCACCTCACTCATGTCAAGTGGTGCAGACGTGCTAGCTGTCCAATTGACTGGGAGCATCAGGATGGAGAGGGGTTTGAGTAAAAGCATCGACAGGCAGAATGTGGTTTGTTCGTGTTGAATAGACACCAGTGCCGAGGAAAGGGGAGTGAGACCAATATTTTCCAGCCAGGCCGGTTAGCTAGCCCCCGAGCTAGCTACAGTGGATCCCAAAAGCCACGGTAAGACTTGTTATAAATCATTCAGCACGCTAAAGCAGCAGAATGCGCCTCTCCACCTCAGTTTGCAGGGGAGAGGGCTGCTAGCATAATTAACCACCTCATTTTCAGCTCCTGGAGACGTTGACATTGACATGGAGGCTTGTTGTTGGCCTGCAGCCTGAACACCCAGCCAGCCTTGAGTTGTTGTTGTCTACTGTTGAATACATGTCATGCATTTCTTTGGTGAGCCAGAGCAAAGATAGCCTAATTGACCAGCCAAGTGCAAGAGTCATGTAGCTTGCTCAGCTGAGATGCACACCGTATATGACACTGATGGCAAGCTCCCATCGAGGTAATTACTCCTCTGTCTCACCAGCCAAGGACAATATGCATTTTGTTTTCCAGAATATGCCCAGGGCACTCCCAGGGTGTAAAATTGTTTGTAGGTTAGAGAGATGATCTTGAATAAAACCACACAATTCATGCTTTTGTTGCCTCTCCCTGTGTGTGTGTGTGTGTGTGTGTGTCTGTGTGTGTGTGTCTGTGTGTCTGTGAGGACTGTGGCATGGATGGGTTCTTAAAAAATAGATTGAGAGCTTGCTGTAGGGTTGGTTGCAAGACTGAAAGAACTTCTCATTTTCAAAGGGAACCACATGCTTCCTCTTTGACAGTGGCAAAATGGCCTTGAAAGAGACGTTTCATCTGATGCATGCTCATTTGAAGCGTGTGGAAATACTGAAACGAAGGCCCAGTTTTTCATTCACTGAACACTTAAAAAATATGGAGCATGTGTTACATCTCCACATTAACTCCTTGACAGGATCCTAATGTCCCATGATGGACCCCGTGCCAGGCTGTTAACTTGACAGACAGTGCTCACGCAGTCCATGCTCTGCATACACTACAGCAACACTTACACAATGAATCATAAATATATATGTATTTTAGGAATAGACTGAGTTATATATCTGTCTCCTCTATTACATAAACACTGAACCAGTGTGTTTATTTTCTCTTTTCTGTAGCTGCTCTCCAAAATAGTGTTTATTTGGGTTTCAGAAGGCTGTGGCTGCGAGTAAAATTATGTGGCTTCATGCAGACTTTCACAGTGCAGTAATTTGATAATGCCTAATTATTTTAATCCAGTTATACATATGCACTTACATATGAGTCCAATTATTAAATATGACTGCTGTGTTAGGGTGTTAAGTGTCATATTGCCTGATTTTATTGGGCATAAGACAAAACTGATCTTAACAGTGACCAGTTCAGTCTTTAGTAGCCCAATCTGATTTATGATAGCTACATGTTAATGACAGAAATTTGGCCCTTGGTGTTTCTATTTCTTTTTCTATCCTATTGTGAACGCCACTCCTTTGTCTTTACTTCCATAATTGGTCACAAAACCTTTTCAGGGAGATATCAAACTCTGAAATGGCACTTACACAGAGGTATAATTTGATAGGCAAATCATGGGCCTGCTGAACTGGTTGGCAGTTTACTTTTATCTTGTGAAGTTTGGTCTACTGCTCTCGGCTTCAGTTCAGAGAGATGTCTTTATGTACTAGAGTTGGACTGATGTGTCTGCCAGACTGACGCTGTAAAATGTCCCGCTCGGTATGAACGTTGGTCACAGTTGTTTTGGTGGTGTTTTAAAAAAAAAAAGAAAGAAAATTGAGGGATCATGATCAAGATTGTTGTTATGTGTTAAAACGATCAGCAGATATATTTTCATCTGATTTTTAAAACTCCCCAACTTCAGTATCAGCCACAGAAATCCAGCAGACTATACTGTACTGAATATTCTTTTAGTGCTGTGATCTTTTCACAACGATGATCTCAACTTTAGTTGTATATATGTCTGATATTTGGGTGGAAAAATGTATTTTTAGCATCAACATTGCAGTTCAGCAATGTGCATTAGCTCAACATCTTATTGCTTGGTAGAAAATTAAAACAAGGTTTGCTTTTTCATCACTAATCTTAAAGGTATGCTATGCAGCATTTTTCAAAAGAAAAAAAAAACAATGTATAGACTCGAAATATTCCTTTCTCAATCATCACTTATGACCCACTAGGAGTGTGTGGCGGTGTATTTTTTCTGTAGAGACTCTGCCCTCTGCCTTTATTTTTATTATTGTCTGTGTTCTGGATGTTTATGGGTGTATACACCCACATCACTCAGGTGAGGTCGGAGCTTTATTAAAAGGTAGCGAGCAGGTGCCAGACCGTAAGCAGCAGGCATCCATGAAACAGAGCACCAAAAAAACCGTACATATAGCGAGGCAAAATGCCAAACAAAAATGAACCTGGGGTTGGCTTTTACTTTCACTGTTGCTAGTGAGCGTGTTTACAGTACCAACAATCTTCCACAGTACACCTGTAAAGACAAATCTGCCTAATCCACTTGGTTATTTAGCCTGATTGAAGGATTTAATTAACACACGTGCATGCTGTCTAATCGTGTTGGCCAGGCCACTGAGTGTGGGTACTGGTGAAGGACCAGTAATGACTAGTCAAAATCATTGCCAAGGGATTGTTTGGTTTGACTAAATAAATGCTGCATCTGCCATTTTAAGATGTTTGATCTCCAAGATTTATGAAGGACCCAAAAAAGATTTTCTTTTCACCCTTGTGGATATACAAGCTAAAAGCTGCACTCTGTATCTGGGGAAATCATGGTTATTAAGTAATTTTGAATATTGCAATGTTAATTTAAGAATAACCAATAACAATAAATACAGCAATGTTAAGTTTTGCCAGTATTGTTCAGCCTTGTTAGAGAGACAGATGGATGATGAAGGATGAATGAATGGGTGGGTGGATGGATGGTCATTTGAAGCTGATGGGCACTTTGATATTTTCCACCCATGTGAGCCGACACAGATTTGCATTTTTGTAGTCTAAAGCAGTTCAAATGCAGATGTAGAGCAGGATGCACTCTTTACTCACGTGCATTGAAGTGCACTCAAAGTGATGATTAGCAAACCAATAGATTATCTATGGAGTACTTGGTTTTTAAAATAAAATCTTAACTTACATCACTGTAGATCATTTAAAAGAGATCCAACTCTGTCTATTATACGTCACAGACTAGAGCATATTGCTATTTTTAACAAATCACAATTGAGTTTACTAAGCTGAAAGATTCACAAAAGCAAAGCATATGTACACAATGCATAAATACAAACATAGATTAATAATGCAAAGTGCATAGAGGAGTCAGGGTCCATGTTTCCCAGGCGGCTCATGTTTCCAACACCAATGTTAATAATCCGTCCAAATAACAGACGCTCACCCAGTGTGTCTCCTCCATGCTCACCAGGCGCTGGCCATGCCGTCGAGTGTGCGGGCCGGGAGCCTGAAGGACCCGGAGGTGGCTGAGCTGTTCTTCAGGGAGGACCCTGAGAAGCTCTTCACGGATCTGAGGGAGATCGGCCATGGGAGCTTCGGAGCTGTCTACTTCGTAAGTTCCTTGCTCTGGTGTTAGGGAATGTACAAATAATGGGATATTGGTTCTGTAGTGGTTTTCTGTATTTCATCTCTGTCAGCTGGCCTCATCATGATATGGATACACTAAACATAATTTGAGCTGCATGAATTTTGGGTGCTGAATTACATTTAACTAGAATATTTATCAGGAAAGGAGGTTTAGCAACCAAGAAATGGTATTTTTGATGTATCAGTATGGTTTAGTTAGCAGCAGGGCTAGGATATATATAGATGTTATATCGATATTGTGACATGAGACTAGATATCGTCTTAGATTTTAATGTCATAAGTGTTGCCTTTCCTGGTTTTAAAGACTGTATTACAGTAAAGTGTTATAATTTTCTGAACTTACCAGACTGTTCTAGCCTTTTGTGATTTGCCATTACCCTCTTAGTCATTATATCTACATTACTAATGATTATTTTTTATTTTATTATTTATTTTGACTTTGTGAAAATATTTTATTTGAACCAATAGTCAGTACTACAGTATTGTCACACTGTTGACAGTATTGATCGCCCAGCCCTATCACATACACTCACACACTATACTGGCAAGTTTTGAATATGTTCTGCTTTGAAATCGTAGAAAAAATTCCCATGACTGTTCGTCCTTTTCACTTCTGCAGTGTTGATTTCTGTCCATAGCTTGTACATCTCAGGGGCGTGGTGCTAGCTAGAGGGGTATTAAGATCAGTGGTTCGCAACTGGTCCATCCAAGGGGTCCAGATTTCTCCATAGTCATTAGTTCAAGGTCCACACAGTTAAATATATTCAACGTCATTCTTGCGTTTGGCCATGTTGTCGAAACTAGTTTGCTGTTTCTGTCAAGTCGCTTTTTGTTAGTCACACAGTCTACAGCAGGAAAAGGCACTTTGAAATAAAAGCTCTGTGGCAGAAATTCACTGTACTTAAAAATAAAGTGTTTTTCTTTTACAAACATTCACAAGTCACCTGCGGTCCATTCTGAATGGACCCACGACCCACTTTTGGACGGTGACCCGCCAGTTGGGACCCACTGATTTAGATTATTAATTTGTATTCAGCTATTCTTTAGATCAGGACATTAAGGGGGAAGTACGCCCATTTTCAAAATGCATCCATGTTATTGCTGTGGTCTAATGGTAAACTGAAATTGTTACCTAAATTTGTCAGAGTAAAACACAATGTGAGTACTGTGATACAAATGAAAGTAATATTGGAAATCATTACCCTCTAAAATGTGTTGATTTACTTATTTTTTGTCTGGTGGTCAAGATGGAGTGTGTCACTATGCTGTATACACACACACACACACACACACACACACAAATTATTTGAATAAAATGGTTGCAGCTCTAACAGCGATAGTTAGCTGTAAAAGCTTGAGCTTCATGAGATTGTAGCTGTGATAGTCCACCCCCCCCGAAGCCCTAAAAAATAACAGCACAGATAAAATGAAAAGGCTGCTTTCTCCCATCACTGAGATGTCAACACAGTGGCGAATGTAGCCTGGGTCACAGTGGTTGATGGCGTGAAACTGTAAGCAAAACAAAGGAGAATAGCTGTCAGACACAGTGGTGAGAGTGATCCTGTGGGTCAGACATAATGTCTGTGAGACATGAGGAGCGGTAGTGATGAAGGTGCTGCCGATAAGAACACAAGGTGGACAAAGCTATCAGCTGAAGGTGAAAGGTGTCAGGAGAGGAGAAGAAGATAAAAGCATGGTGTGAGTCAAGGACAAAGGACAACTCATGAGTGGTGGATGAAAAGCTCTGTTTAATGAAGGGTGAAAAGGAGCTAGTCATGGATGAAGGGATCGACGGGAGAGGGCAGAAGAGAAGAGGGAAGGAGGCTCAGCAGAAATCCTTGTTTTATATAATAGTGATTTCTGTGTTGGGACTGATGTAAAAAGTGAAGCAGGGGCACCTCTACTGTTTTAGAAGACTTGAACAAAGTAATTAATGATGTGTTTTCACTAACCTTTCCACATCAGGCCCATGACATCCGCACCAATGAGGTGGTGGCCATCAAGAAGATGTCCTATAGTGGCAAACAGTCCAATGAGGTGAGACCTGGCAGCTCTCTAATTCGTCTTCTATCACAGATATGAGATCAATATATTGGTCTTGTTTACATACCAATGATTGTGGCTCTGCTCATGTTCCAGAAATGGCAGGATATCATCAAGGAAGTGAAGTTCCTCCAGAAACTGCGCCACCCCAACACTGTTGAGTACCGTGGGTGCTACCTGAGAGAGCACACAGCATGGGTGAGTGATTTATTTATTTAGACATGATTCAAATGCTAACTGCATCTACATCATGTTCATGGGATGCATTATCCTATATGTACAGAAGGTGTCTCTCAGTGTGGTAATGCTATTACTACAAATCAAAGATTGGTGTGTGAGTGAGTGGCGAGAAATAATTAAACAATCCCAAAAACCCATCCCACAAAACCTCTTCTCGCTACAAGCAGAAGGTAATTGTCTCTCCGGGACCTAGCTTAACTGCCCACTGACACGAGCTAAAAACTCAGTCACTGGGCCTTTCATTCATGGTCTGTTCAGTTGTTTTGAGTTGTACCGCTCAGAATAGCATGTCACCAAACAGCAGTCTGAGCTGCTGACTGTCGAAAGTAGCATTATTTTTTAGCAGCTAGACAAACCGAGTGGCAACTCTCTGTGTTAGCAGTCCCCCACTTAAGTAGAAGTACTTTGCCAAACTAACATTAGCTTCACCCATCTAACATATTTCAGGGTAGCAATACTCCCGAACGTTAGCTTCACCCAGCTAACATATTTCAGGGTAGCAATACTCCCGAACATTAGCTTCACCCAGCTAACGCATAACAGAGTAGCAATACTCCCACTGTACAACCCGCCTGAAAGTCGCAACACTCCCAGTCTAGCCACGCCAGATTAGTAATAGCATACATTAGTACAGCATCTCGTTAGCTTCATGGTTGAATAAACCCTGCAAGTGAGCATGGCTGCTGCAGTAATAAGATATCGAGCTTGGATACTCACCTAATGTGTGATGTGTCTTGGCTTGAAACACACCCAAGCTGCCTCTGTCTACGTCACATTCATGGAATGCATTATTCTATATGTTTACAAGGTGCTTTTCATTGAGGTAAAGCTGTTACTATAAAACAAAGATGAAAGAACGGTGAGACATAATTCAACAACCCCTTTCAAACAAGCAGGTTCCTTTTAAATGCAGATTTTGTGGATGTTCAGCACAAATATTTTAACTGCTATCAGCCACATTCGATCAAAAAGTTCCACGAGATATATATAATCATCATGTTGTTCTTTGTATTTATTGTTGTGTGACTCTGTTGTTTATTGGCTGTCGCGAATTGAAATAAAAGGAGAACGAAAACTCCCCAGTAACGTAAGTGTGGACGATATATTGTCCAAGAAATATTTGTGATAAACAATGTTATTGTCATTTTGAGACCATTTTATGCCATCAATGTAATGATAGTATAAAAGCATAATAATGCAATACACCCTTTAATCGAGCAGTGAACAGCTAAAATGTTGGTGACATTCTTATGTACAAATAAACAGGCATGTAAACACAAGGACAGTATCATACAATGTGTGGACATGACCTTGATTGTTTTTGCAGACCTCTATAAGTTCATGACGTGATTATCATATCAGGCCACTGCTGAGTGTTTGATGGTTATTTATTTCTGCTTTACTGCATAACCGTCATGAAGTCATCATCGAATCAAGTTTAATTTTTCTCCTTTGCTCGCTTTTTTTTTTTTTTTTGTCACCTCTCTCTCATTCATTCCCTTTCTCAGTCAGGAAGTCAACAACAAATCCTTACATTGTTTCTAGCAATAATAAACAACAACAAATGGGGACATCTCATCCTAATGTCGATGCTTACTGGTTCCTAGAACTTTCTTCTTTATCTATCCTTGTCTGGAAAGTGGTATGCAAGCTGTAGACTTGCTGAACCAACTTCCTGAACCAACATAACTTGAAACTACCATACAGGAACCAAATCCAGTTCCTGGTTCCTCCGGCTGAAACAGATTTAGTTTCAGACTTCCTTAAGAAAATTTTGGTCTCTTGAGAAACTTGCTGTCATGGAAACAGCCTCGCAGTTATCTGCTGTATTGTTTTTGTAATGATGCATATATTATGATATTCTATATGTTCATCAACTTTTACTATGTAGACGCTTTTAAAGAAATATTTCACTGCTGGAAGGATGGTCTTCTCATACATCTCTGCTCTCTATGCAGAGAGAGACACAAATGCTTTTGAAATTGGTGTTGTATCAGCAGAGAAAACAGACAAGAAGGACTGTTGCATTTGCTTTTGCACAAGAGGTAGAAAAGACTACCAGAATGCATTGCACTGCATGAGACCGATAAACGCTGCTGCTGGTTGATGATGTAATCCAAACACATTTATCTGACACAATGGCAGCTGGCTGGTAACAAACAGCTTTGTATTACAGTTAAACATTAAGCTAAAACGTGTTTCAGAAAGCATTTAAGGTGAGAAATAGGCAGTGCAGGAACAGAATCTTGGTTCATATTTGATCAGCACTGCCTAGCTTTACCGTTTAATCAGAGTTTGTTCCGAGTTTAAGAAAGAGAAGGGGGAGGATCACTCTACTGATGTACTTCTATACACTTAAGCCCCGTTTCCACCCAACACTTTCAGTATGGTACCTTTGGAACCAAAAGTAACCCTTCATACATGGTACCTAGACTCCGGCGTTTCCACCGCAAACAGTACTCTTAAATGTGGGCAGGGTTGTTGTCACTCACTGCTCCGTCCAGCACTCACTGCCACAACTCAGCCCTGAGCAGAGTGACCATCCTCTATTGACCAATCAACAGACTGCAGTGTTCACAGCTCCACCTTTTAGTTCCAGATCTGTGTGCTAGGTACCCCACCAGAGGGGGCACCAAAAATGGGGATGTAGGGAACGGTTCCATTGGTACCATCCACATCTTTTCACAGTGGAAACAGGAAAATAGCGTACCAAACTGAACTGTACTGTGCTGCTAGGTGGAAACGGGGCTTTACACACAAGTCCTACATTGTGATGATACAAAGCTGGTTGAAAATAGGGGAGGTATCCCTTTAACATCCAATGCAGACTCGAGGAGATGCTCAGACCTCCATTTTGAGGTTGACATGCAAACATTATTCTGAGCTGTACCTCCACTCCACAACAGCTCTCACACTTCAATAACTGTACTGAACTCTCAGGGAAAACTGCCTGCGGTCCAAAAAAATCTCTTTTCCATTCAGGTCAAGTGTGAAAAAGTCCTTAACATGAAGTATTCTCCTGAGTTGGGCTCCCTAAAATAGCATGCAGTTTAAGCCTCCCTCTGTGTCTCTCCTAGCTGGTGATGGAGTACTGCTTGGGCTCAGCTTCTGACCTCTTAGAAGGTAAGTAGGAAATCATAGAGACAAATGAATAATTAACACTCATTAATTATGATTTACACTAATTCAAGAGTCAATTATATATTTCAGCCGCTCACATAAACAGTGCCTGATATCCCCTCGTACCTCTCTCCTCCCAGTCCACAAGAAACCCCTCCAGGAAGTGGAAATAGCTGCCATAACCCATGGTGCATTGCAGGGATTGGTGTATCTTCACTCTCACAACATGATTCACAGGTAACCCCCATTCCTTTTCTCACTATCTGTATCTATTCTGCTCTCCTCCCCCACACTTCTTCTGACAAGAGACAAAACAAATACAGGGGAGAAAAGCACAAACTGTGCTGCCTAAGATGAGCTTATGCAACGCTGTTTGTGCTCACACACTGTGTGCAGCAACACATTTCACTGCATCTAACAATACATTTTCTCTCTCATATGTCACTATTTTGTCTTCCTCGTGATTTTTTTTCCTGACCAGTCATTTCCTCTTATCTGATGGTGTCTCTCACTCAGGGATGTGAAGGCAGGAAACATCTTGTTAACAGAGCCAGGTCAGGTCAAGCTGGGAGACTTTGGCTCGGCCTCCATTGTTGCCCCAGCCAACTCCTTCGTTGGAACACCTTACTGGTAAGACATCAAACTTATTACTCATAGCAGCATCATCCTCACTTTCATAAGAATTACACCAGATTATGATCCAGCAAAGCTTGCACCTACCTCGTGTTCATGTTCATCAGCTTTCCAAAAAACACGTAGACTAAAAAAATGATCCCTGCTTATAAAAAAATATCATCAACCCCCCCTGATGTTCTTAAGCTTCACTAAGTATGTCCCTGTATCATAATAAGCTGTTTCTAAAGTTGTAATCCTTTCGAGTTGAGTCTTGGTTGATTTGGAGACAGTCCTGGTTACCACGGCAACAGCAAGTGCCTTTTAATACTACAGGTCCCAGAATTCTGGGGCAGCAAACACTTGTCAAGCAGCTACTGTGAAATGACCGCTGTCTTGTTTTACAGATGCATGTTTGACGAATGTTTCCACATAGCACTAACCACGATGACAAATAGAGATATGGTCTGCTAGCCACAGCTGGAGGTCTAACATACATTGCATCGGTTGATTTTTATTTAAATGTGACAATGCTTAAATGAGTCATTCTTGCCAGATAAATGAGTAAATAACACACTGCTTTCCTGTGACTGCTGCACAACAAAGGCAAACCGCATGTGTCACCAGTTGAACTCTTTTAATGTGAAGCAGCCGCAGTTCGTTTTTGTTCACGTTAGCGGGAATTTAATACATCTTTGATAGCAAGTAAAGGGATTGACAGTGAAGTTGTTAACATGAAGCTGAATTACAGGCATGCATCATTACCTGTGAGTCCTTTGTGTGTGTGTGAAGGAATTTAAATCCACCGCAGGAATAACAGACGTTTGAATAAATAGGAATCTTTAAGTCCTCATCCACTTAAATATTAGCTTTTCTTCTGTTTATGTCCTCTAAAATGTCTGACCTCATCTATAGTGACTTAAATCAGTGTAAAATTAATCGTCATCCACCCGAATGTTACTACCTTACCTGTTGAAAGTAGCTAACTTAGTCATGAAATGATTCTGCGCACCCAATCCTCTGTCTTGTTGTGGCTGTGTCCCGCAGCCAGATTTTCTTTATTTTTTTTCTTTGGTCAAACGTCTCTAAAGGCTTCAGACGGATGTGAAAAACACAGAAAATCGAACCTGTTCCGAAATTTTTAATGACAGACTAAAAAAAGTGTGCTAAAGCCTTAACTCGGGGGAACAGACTCTGACACAACATTGGCAAAAGCGCAGAGTGGACTTGACAGTACAGAGAGCAGAGTTAGCATCAGTTTAGTGAAATTTTTCACAGCAAACATGTCAGAGTGTGCAGTTTTTTGGTGTTAACCTGACCCTGGTGCTTTCTTCCACTATCTACCAAAAACCCCATCATAGATATTATTGTTCATTTCACAAACAACATAGATAAAAGATGCTAACTAATGCTTACCATCTGATACGTCTCCAAGTCACCCCATTTGGTGCACAGCAGATTCCTCAACTTATGTCTGGTTCTGACCGAGGCTCAAACATGTATGGCTGAATCTCTGAAGTTTCCTCGAATGCTTATGCTAGCCTTCTTGATGCGCACTGCTCTTTCACCGGCCAACCCAGTGAGAGCATAGCTGAAGAAAGCATAAAGCAAAACCTGTAGCGAGCTGTGGTGTTTGGGCAGGGAGGACACATCCAAAATTTCTTGATCAAGGAGAAAGTGTAGATGTGCTTTAGGCCACTGCTCAGTTATTTTAAGTACTGTGTGAGAATACCATGTTAAACAAAGTACTAGTATTAGCATAAGTGTACATACCCAAAAAATTGTGTGGAGGGGGACTTCATCGATTACCACGCTACGCCAAAGTGAAATGAAAATGTGTTTGATCATAGACTGTGAAAATGTTAGACATAGCTGCCATGACGTCACCCATTAGGACGCCAGAAGGGACGATATTTGGGCGAGAGGCTGAAGCTGCAGCTGTGAAGGAGTGAGGGGTGGATCGGATTGAGAAGCCGAACACACAATCAGCAGACCCCCCGTCACTCAAGCAGCCCGTCCTTAATTATGCGTAATGCAGCCAGACTGAAGTGGCCATTCAAGGAACTGCAGTTTATGGCACTTCTGAGTTAAATTCATTTTTCGGCGCTTCAGGTTGCAGCTTGGATAATGATATTAAAATCTCATTACTTTTACTTTAATTCTTTAGTGATTGCTTTTACCCCAGTCACAAAAAGAAACACTTTTCTTCTCTCATCCCAGTGGTATCTAATCCAGCAGGTAGCTTCAGTTTTATTTGCAGTACTGCAAACTTCAAATAGCTGACTCGTCTCCTCTGGCTGGCTGTGCCTAATTTACTGTCACACTTGTGAAGCAAAAAAAGGTCCCGGCAAGGTGTGGCCGCCTGGAAGTGAGATTCAAATTCATTCAAAGCACGCAGCAGAGTGAAGGTCAAACTTTTATTGACATGCTGATGTTTATTGACATATTTATATATATTTACAAATGTATTTGTCGTCAACTAATGCTTCCAGCACTACCTGCATATTCCTCTCAAGTACATCCACTTTTCATGGGCTACAGGTTGCTGTTGTTATTGCCTAACCCTCGTTATGTTCATGTCTATTCACGTGGCGTAGACGTGGGGATGACGGTGAGCCCCGAGGCTGTGTTCTCTGTTGGTCCATGATCAAAGGCAAAGAGATGGAAATGGCTGAATAACTTTGTTGTATCCTCCATGCAGGATGGCCCCTGAGGTGATCCTGGCCATGGATGAGGGTCAGTACGATGGGAAGGTGGATGTGTGGTCACTTGGCATTACCTGCATAGAGCTGGGTAAGAGATGGCTATAAAATGGTAAACAAGTGTGGTTTTTGTGTGTGTGTGTGTGTGTATGTGTGTGTGTGTGTGTGTGTTCACAAAGCTGAAAGCATCCAACCCTTTTCTTTGCTTTCCCTTTTTTTGGTTCTTGCTCTTTATCTGCCACTCTCTGTCTCTGTCACGCTATGTCGTGCTCTGTCACTCTCTAGCGGAAAGGAAGCCTCCTCTGTTCAACATGAATGCTATGAGTGCCTTATACCACATCGCCCAGAACGAGAGCCCCGTGTTGCAGTCTAATCACTGGTGAGAGTTAGTGAAACTTCCTAAGTGTCCTTACAGGCAAATAAGACTTTTGCTGTTGATTTAATGTGCAAAAAAAGGAGCATTTATTATGTTGCTTTTATAAAAATGCTCCCGATGTTATTGAAGCTCTTTCAACATGTTTTTTAAAGGATTAAGGATTTTACACACATTACCACAAAGTTTACAAGGGATAAAACCATGGCTGACAAAGTGATAGAAATGTAATTAGCACAATGATGGTTGGGATTTGCAATTTCAGTCTGTTGCAGGTAGTTTACATTAGATGACAAAATGCTTTGTGACATCCTGTATTAAACAACCACACTGAAGGAAAAAAAGTTATTACTCTAAAAAAGACCTATTACGCCTTCACGTAGTGTTACAATGTCGGATGTTAATATTAATCATGGCCAAAGTTTCAAATAAGAAGGTAAACATATGTAAAAGTAATTTCTGTGAGCAAAAACTTAAGACTTCAGACTGTTTTGAATACTTCCAATGTTTTTTTCTACCCTGGCTACAGTATGACATCCTGGTGTGCCAAATGTCTTGCTCCAGGTATGCTACTTCGTTACTGTCATCCCTGGCTACAAGTACACTGCTAATGTACATGTAGCTAACATCAGGGAAACGTGTAATCTTGGTTGCTGATGTTTTAAATTTCTCCCTGATTTTGGATCATATTCCTGCTGGAACATTTTCTGGTGATCAAGATTTTGGTCTAGAAGCTTTATCTGTTGATTTGTCACAGTAGCTGTGATGACAGGGCAGAGTTACCAAGATTCGGAGATACAGAAGATACATAAGACACGGAAACACTGACCAATCAGAGCAGACTTGGCTTTTTTGGGAAGGTACAGGAGTGTTTCAGACAGAGGGTGAATACAGGTGTTCTATCGCAGACAGTATGAGGAAAATAAAGTGTTTTTTGAACATTAAAACATGTAAACATGTTCAAGCAGAAACCCAATATACAAATATGAACCTGAAAATGAGCATGATAGGTCCTCTTTGAAGTAATTTACTTTCATTACAAAGTTATCTTAATTAAAAGTACTGTGAAAAGCTTTAAAAAAAATAGTAAAACATATTAAACCACAAGAATCTGTGTTGCAGTTGGAGCAACATTTACAAACTGCCTTAATTTCTCATAACACCATAATATGAATGGTGCTTTTATAAATTGTTTGGGTTTTTTTTCTTTAATCGCTTTCAGGTCGGATTATTTCCGCAATTTTGTGGACTCCTGTTTGCAGAAGATCGCCCAGGACAGACCTACCTCTGATGTGCTGCTCAAGGTACAGAATGTTGTTTGATGTTGAACATGAAGGCAGGTGGAGACGTGTGATCATCTCTTTGTTAGACGTTGTCTCTATGATCACGCCGGAGGAAATCTGAATAAGAAGAGCTTTTAGCCAGATGACTAATTGTTTGAAATTAAAATGCATGAATGTATTAATTTGTATGTTCTAATAAAAGACTGTACATTAGGGGTAGGGCACAAATGGTGCTCTACACACAGTATCATGTCTGGGATAGTTAGTATTAATAACAGTAATCAAATTCAACAGATGCAAACATTACATGTAATTCTGTTTCGTACATCAGGTGTTCAAATTGAAGTAGTTATATAAAAATGAAGTGCTCTCTTTTCTCTTGAGTCACAACCAAATGTTCAGTGGTAAATTAATATTGTAGTGGTAACTGTTTATGTTTGCTGTTCTAGTTGGCTGAAACATGTGCTGGCATAACAGCAAGTCAGCTTGTTTCTGTTGATAAAACAAATAACTTGCTTTTCCCTAATTTTCCTTTAACTTCAAAGGAAGGTATCAAAGGAAAACACTGAGTTAAGGTTTCATATGTGAACAGCAATGTGTTGACTCTGGTTAATAAGCAGAACCTCTGTTTAAATTAAAATCAGCATCTTATCAATAATGGACCCACCCCCAATCTAGCACCCCAACTTCCATGTACACTTCACGCTGGTTAATCCTAATATACAGGGACCTTGATCTCAGCGCTTAAGAATCC
Organism: Epinephelus fuscoguttatus; assembly: GCF_011397635.1. Taxonomy (NCBI): domain Eukaryota; kingdom Metazoa; phylum Chordata; class Actinopteri; order Perciformes; family Serranidae; genus Epinephelus; species Epinephelus fuscoguttatus. The sequence continues at coordinate 18,583,528 of NC_064771.1, forward strand.
TGTGACTGACCTTTCACCCTTATTTCCATCCAGCACCATTTCCTATGCAGAGAGCGTCCGATGACAGTTGTGATGGACCTGATCGCCCGCACCAAGGATGCTGTCCGCGAGCTGGACAACCTTCAGTACCGCAAGATGAAGAAAATCCTCTTCCATGAGGCGCACAACGGTCCCGCACCAGAAGGAGGCGATGAGGAGGAGGTGAGAATTGTAATGATACATTGATCTGAATTGATATATGGATTCTAGGGATGTAACAATACCAGAGACTCACGATACAATATTATCACGATAAAGAGTCCACGATACGATATATATCACGATATTTATACAAGGGGGGAAAAAAAAGAAAATGTATTGTTAAAAATAGCTATTTTATTCAAAAATAGTGCATGTACACTGCACAGCGTGTTATTTTTAACTTGGAAGCGTATCGTAAACAAATCAACACACAGTTGAACATGTGCTTTCATTTTCCCCCTATTAGTGCTAGGTAGGCAGACATTAAAGTGCCATAACAAAGTCATGTCAATTAAAACTATAGTGACAGAATATGAAAATGGAAAAATTCAGTGTTTTTAACCTACTCTGAACAAAAGTAGTGTAGTACTATTACTAGAAAGTCATCTGATTGACATCAAATTATGAGGATAGAGTAGTCTTAATATTCATCAAATATACAGAACTTAGAACAATCAGACCCTGCAACAACAACAAAATTAACAAATTAGAAATAATGTAAACTCAATAACGCACGATCCCTCACTCACAGATATACATAGAGACAGAGAGAGACACAGAGAGAGAGAGAGGGAGGGAGAGGTGGGTAGAGATGTGTGTAAAAGAAAACCAAAACTCAAAAACACACATTCACTCAGTTTGTTCACGCCAGGTTGACAATCTTGACATCAAGGAGACCCTAACACTTTCTCAGAACAGGAGATGAGGAGAGTAAAGCTCTGGTCCTGCGCGATCATGTGATATGCGTGGTATTTCTGTGCGACCCTGCATTCGCGAGTAATCCATCCAAAAGTAATGTGTGTGCATAGCTGTATGAAAGCTTTGTTATACATTATTTTAGTGTAACTTTATCATTTTTTTTTTTTTCGCTGTGAAAACACTGGACTACCGACAAGTAGCCTTGTTGGAAAGCCACGATTCCACTGTTTCACGTGATATGTGTGGCTTCTCGCTATGACGAACGGTTGCGGAGAAAATCCACAGAGAAGAACAGTCAATCTCCTTACTTTTATGAGGTGTTTTCTCCGGTCACGCATGGGTCAGAGTCGGAGGCTGAGCTGCACGAGTCTGCTCTCACCTGCATGCGCAGTTGCATGCAAAGGATTATGGGGAATGTAGTCGCACAGTCATATTACCGGCTCTGTAGGAGAACGCAGCTATATAACTATCGTGGCATTCCCACAACGGTATCGAGAATTTATTTTATTGTGACGCCGTGAAATTTGATATATCGTTACATGCCTAATGGATTCAGTGTTCAACGATCTGGCGTCATTGATGCAGAGTGAAAACACTGTCGAGACACAAATCCTTGTATACTTGATGTGTTCTGAATGTGATAGTAGGCCGGCTTAATGTGGCTGTTGAAATTGAGCTCTGAGTCCATGACCACACCAAGACTTCTGACTTGGTCTGTGGTTTTTAACATTGCCCACTGAAGCTGAGTGATGAATTCTGATCATTCTGCATTGGCTCCAAAAACTATTACCTCAGTTTTTTCTTTGTTTAATCGCAGAAAATCGTGGCATTTGTTTGACGCACTCAGTAGGAGCTTTTATTAGACCATATTCCCCTGGTGACATGGTTATAAAAACTTGTGTGTCATCTTCATAACTGTGGTATCATATTGTGTTGTTTTCCATAATCTGAGCCAATGTAGATCAGGGGTGTCAAACATACAGCCTGGAATCCGGAACTGGCCCGCCAGAAGGTCCAATCACACATGACTTTACACACCTAATGTTGATGCACTTGTGAAGACTGAGAAGTTTCAGGAGAAATTTCATGTAAAGTACTGCCACAGAGGCTTTTCAGACTGACCAGAATACAGCTCTCTGAAATAACAATGAATACTTCCTGTGGTCAGATTTAAAGATACTGAACATTGTGCAGAGTATTGTCAACCAGCAGTTTCAATACAAAAGAATCTGTATCGGATTTCTATCTTAAAGCAATATGGGTGGAGCCCTGCTACTAAGGCACTGACAAAACTTCAGACTGTAAATGGTTTGTAAGGCAGGAGATGACTTTACCTGCTTCTTTAATCGCTTCCTTTTTAGTGGAAAATTATGAAAAAAAGTCAAATGTAATGAAAGTGAGTAGCAGATTGACTGAAAGTGGAAAAATTGAGACATACTGTTGATTTTGTTCATAATTTTTCCTAGGATATTGCAGGCTGTTCATTTGTTTTGTAAATGGATGAATGCTTTTAGAATGAACTTCATTACACCAAAAAAGGGGAAAATTTGAAGGGGTCGTTATTTATAGGTTATTATGCAGTGGTTTTACTGGTCTGGCCCACTTGAGATCAAACTGGGCCCCTGAACTAAAATGAGTTTGACACCCCTGATGTAGATGTTAAACAGAAGAGGCCCCAGTATGGAGCCTTGAGGAACTCTGCACGTCATATATGTCTGCTCAGAAGTACAGTTACCTATAGACACACAGTACTGCCTAACCTTTGAGTATAAATCAAACAAGTTTAGTACAGGCCCAGAAAATCTTACCCAGCTTTCCAGTCGGTCTAGTTATATGTTGTGGTCAACACTGTCAAATGCAGCACAAAGAGATCTAGTATGTTGTTTAAATGGATGTCACTGAAGACCTTAACAAGAGCAGTCTGATTGCTGTGGTGTGGTGGAAAAGCTGTAAGAAAGATACCACAACAGTTATATAGTGCCAAGAAGTTGTTTAAAGGGTGAAAAACAGCTTTTCACTGACTTAATATAAAAACAGGAGGTCTGATATGGGATATTTAATTGTTCAGTAGTGACTGCAGTTGTAAGGCCCAGTGGGAAAACACCTGAGAGAAGACACTCATTTACAATGTACGGAGATGTGAGGTGAAAAAAAAAAAAGAGTCAGGAAGGTTGTAAGGTTAGAGATGCAGTGACTGGTGGATAAATACGGGCTACTATTGACTTTCAGCCCTTAATTTACTAACTAGATTTATCCCCATCCCAGTCCTTTAACATCCATATATGCAGATAATGAGTCCAATCCAATACTTTTACTTAATGTTGATTGAAGGTGTGTCTGACACATTGAATAACAGCTATAGACTACTAAATTTGGCACACCTTGTTTTTTACAAGCTGCCTGGTCCTAGTCCTGGTTTTTCCTCTTATACTTGAGCAAAATTTATGACCCAGCTGTTATAAATTAGAGCAATGCTGTATCACTATCAGGCGATGTTGACAAAACACAGTAGAGTAATGAAAGGATCACATCACCTCAGATTTATATCAGCCAGTAACAATCCTAAAATACGCACAGAGCATCGACTCAGGACTTCTCTACTCTACTTTGAACGTCATAGTGGGTTGATTTAAATGGTCTGATTTTTAAAAGTTAAAATATGTGAAAGTTTGTGAATTTGAGGAACAGCTAAGGCCTTGAAAGTTTTTTTTAAATGGACATAAATAGAAATGGGTCATTTAAAGTGCTTGTAGTTTTTATATTTTGTGCAACAATTGAAATTGAAATTCTTTTGGTATTTTCTGCCATCACACATTGAAGCTTCTTTACCTGCTTCTTTGAATGAACTGGAATTTCCGGAAAAGTCCTTGAAATTGATGTTTAAAGAGGTGTGGGAACCCTGGAAGGCAGTTTGTGTTGCTTCAGAGTTGTGTATTTCCTGCTAACCACAAGCATGAAACAAGAGCTCTTGAAAAATACACTTGAAAAGCTCACACTTGATAACTGAGTTCCTGCAGTAACTCCAAAGTTAGCAGGACTCAAACGAAACAAAGAAGTACCAGCTGTCTTGAAGATGAACCTTCAAAAAACCTTTGAAGAGGACGAAGCATGTAACGGGCTCTGTGAGGGAAAACAGCTGGTTTTATCATTCATCCTGCCTTTGTATTGTACTTCTCAATATATATTGTGAACATCGGGTCCCTTCCTCTCCATACAAAGGCCTTTGTTTCCATTAACATTTGATGCCAGTTGGTTGTTCCCCCGAAAAGGAAATGGAGGAATTCAGAGAATGTGGGGCTGCACTTTTCCAGAGTGTGGGCCCGTGTCTCACTATGTTTCATATTTTACTGTATGTCTGCTCATGAAGGTTTTTGTAGGATAAACACATTCATGCACACCATCAACCTGTCACGACCACTTCTACTATGACGTAAAGAAATCATCCTGAAAGTGTTGTCTTTCCCCAGAACCCTTTAACCACTTCAACCAAACTTGTTTCTTTATTCTTCTCCACCAGGATGTGGAGCAGTATATGCTACGCACCGGCACAGTCAACAGCATGGAGAGCTCCCACTCTCTGCCATCCATGTCAATCAGCGCCAGCTCCCAGAGTAGCTCGGTCAACAGCCTGGCGGATGGCTCCGATGACAGCGGGGAGATGGCCATGATGCAGGAGGGAGAGCACACCGTCACCTCCAACAGCTCCGTCTTGCACAAGCCCCTGGTCAGTCCCCATGTTTTACTGTTCGTTGAGGAGTTCTGTCCCTCTCAGGCCTATCTTTGGCACATTTGGCACCAAGTGTAAAAGTTTCACGTAGAGCCTAGTACGTACCTTAAAAGAAAGACCATGTAACCACAGGCTTTATCTCAGACCTTGGGCATTCTGAGGAGAAATGGCTGTCATAGATATATTGAAAATAAGATGGTTTCTCAGCAGTTTCTAGAACAAAAAGGCTCGCCATCCACTAGCCAAAAAATGCAATTCTTACAGAAATCTCTGAATGTCTAAAGTTTTTTATACCAAATCCATAGCATGGGATTTTTTATGGTGTTCCTCAAGGTCTTGGTGTCTTTATGTGGTCTTTTTGAGGGATTTTGAACCATTTTTATCAACTCGAGTGGCAAAAAATGCTTAAATTTAGCACCAAATCATCCCAAACATTGCTACAACATCTACAACTATTAGACATAATTGAGCATGGCAGTGGCCACCATATGTTTCCATTATAATGTTCTAAGCCCTTATATACTCTAAACTTTAAAAGTTTGAAAAGGCTCCTAACCAAAACACAATTTTTAATATATTTTTATGACTAGAAACACTCACTTTGAGCTGCACCCCAAATTAGTATTTTTAGGTGATGTATACCAGTGTAATGCAACATATATTTTTAAATTGTTATCTCCCCATAAAGACCCCCTGTCCCCTCCTAAAAGAGACAAAAATGGGTCTATAGTAAGGAGGGGGGAGCGGAAGAGGTTAAATACTGGAGTTGGACAAACTGACATTGTCAGACCATTTCTACACATGCACACTTGCACCACCTACAGGAAGTAGAAGGTAATAACAGCACCAGTTTTGACATGAAAATGTGTAGACGTGTCAGTGTTGCCACCTACAGAGGAGAAGCAGAAAATCACCAGGGCAATATCAAGTTCACCAGCTGCCAAAGCTTCCAGTTGTGCTGGGCTGAGTGAATCTTTTCTTAACTAAAGCCCTAAATGAAGTTAAATGTTCCCTGTATTTAATATTAAGTATTAAGATGACATCCATTTAAGACTAGTGAGTTTAAAGTTCCTGTCCTTAAACCACCGCAAGTTTGTTCTAATAAGTCCTTTTGTCTCTCTTCTGCCACAGAGCCATGACAACATCTACGATGATCCCTATCAGCCAGAGGTTGACTCACAAAGAGAAGCTTCGTCTGCCGGTGGCGGCGGGGGAGGTGGAGGAGGAGGAGGAAGGCGTCGTCGAGGCAGAGACCATTTTGCCACCATTAGGACGGCCTCGCTCGTCACCCGTCAGATCCAGGAACATGAGCAGGGCTCGGCCCTTAGAGAGCAGATGTCTGGGTAAGGTGACACAAACGAGCGGTAGATGCCATAAAAGAGCTTTACAGTCCCTACCTTATAAAACAGACACCCCTCATGTTTTATCTTTAATAGAGAATAAAAAAAACCTCAAGTAAAAACCTTGTTAGAAATAAAAAGTCAATCAGCCAACTTGACGCTCCGTGTCTCCTCACAGGTACAAGCGAATGCGGCGGCAGCACCAGAAGCAGCTGATGGGGCTGGAGAACAAGCTGAAGGCGGAGATGGACGAGCACCAGCTGAGGTTGGACAAAGAGCTGGAGAATCAGAGGAACAGCTTCTCAATGGAGGGAGAGAAGCTCTCCAAGAAGCACCAGGCTATCCTGGAGAAGGAGGTGAGCAGGCGGAGGAGGAGGAGTGAGTAATGGTGATCAGGACTGCCAGAGAAACTAAAGGGGGACGATGGGTGATGTTTGACAGATACCTGATTCACAGTGAATATTGATTTACCGTAATTACTCCAGTGTTTTTTAAATGTGCTGCTTTTTAATCTTGTGCTTCTCATAACTGTAATGAGATGATGTGTTGTTTGTTTCAGACAAAGGCAGTCCTGACTGAGGAGAAGAAGTTCCAGCAGCACATACTTGGCCAGCAGAAGAAGGAGTTGACTGGTCTGCTGGAGTCCCAAAAGCGACAGTATCGACAGCGCAAGGAGCAGCTTAAAGAGGTACTACTGGGTTTTAGAGAAATCTGCCAGTATCCAGTTTGATTCAATAAGAATCTAACTTTTCTTGTTAGCATTACTCTGCCACATACTGACACTATACGAACAGCATTCTTCTTTCAACCTGTTGGGCTAACACTACTGTACCTCCTGTTCATCGTCTTTATTTTATTTCCACTCCAGGAACTGAATGAGAACCAGTCAACACCAAAGCGGGAGAAACAGGAGTGGCTGGTGCATCAGAAGGAGTGTCTGCAGCAGCTGCAGGCGGAGGAGGAAGCGGGCCTGCTGCGGCGACAGAGGCAGTATTATGAGCTACAGTGTCGTCAGTACAAGAGGAAGATGCTGCTGGCACGCCACAACCTGGAGCAGGACCTGCTCCGAGAGGTACTGGTTTTACATCAGACTGGTGTGTCGATGTCGGATCAACAAGTCCCTAAAAATGTTTAAAGCAGCCAACTGGCCCAGTCACAATGAAGTACTTTTTTGCAATGTTTATTTACTGTCCTGCGCATTAAGTCTTTGTGAGCTTTGAGCAACGCGGAGGTGGACATACAATATGTCACATGGTTGACATGACAACCCTGGTAAAGACAAACTCAGCCACAGTGTGAGGGAGAAACAGTGAATGACATTGTCAGGTAGCAAACCCTTCTCAGACAGTATGTAAGCAAAACGATATGCCTGCGAGAGCTCAACCAGTTTATTGATGTGGTCCACTAATCGGCATCAATATGACACTTTACAGCCTGTCATTATCAACAGAACTTGTCTCTGATGGTGGGCGATGGCTGCGCGGCTTCCACTGCTCACATGGGGAAATGCATCCCAGACCAGAGCTGAAAAGGGGAGGGTTGGTTTCAGTCAGTGGATTTAGCTCCAGAGAAGTCAGGTCTCCTCTGTTGTGCGACTGTGTCCAAGTGCACTGTTCTTTATTTTAACATGGATTTACATTTTTGGCTGGACTGCAAAAGCAGGCCCAGCTCAATAAACACAAAAGTCTGCCACTTCCTGTTTCAAATTAAAAGCATTTTAGCCTTTCATACACAGTCCAGCCATATAAATCCTGGAGAAGGTATTTTGAAAATGAAAAATTACTCCACATCACAGTTAATGTTAGCCAGCATATGCTGTCTTTTGGCCAGTATCACAAGTAGTTGTCAGGCAGATGAAAATATCAAGGGCAAAAATGTTCCGTGGAAAACATTCCAAATAAATAATTAAATGCATTAATAGCATGTTAAGTAGTTAAATTTTGTATGACCTAAGACTAACTGAAATATAAAGCTGCACAGAGTGTGTCCCTGCTTCTTTAGAGCATACACCACATCCACGGCAGTCACGGTCTTTCTCAGCGTGCTTGGTGTACTTAGATGACGGCATCAGAGATCACATTCTCCAGGAAGACCTCCAACACACCGCAGCTCCTGGTGGAACAGACCAGACGTAATTCTTTACTCCACCATGGCGACCCAGACAGATAGCGGGCTTGGTGGTTCATGGAAGCACCGCAGAGCATGACGATTATTTTGTAGAGCGCTGCCTGCTTCCTTTTGCCACCCATGTTGAGCAATGGGGCTGTTCCCAATGAACATGGTAGCTTGGGCTCTGCAGCGATAGTTTCAGTGTCTGATCTATTTTTTCATTTTTTTTTAATTTGCAAGTTGCAAGCAAATCTGGCGGGACAACAAAATGATTTTCTATTCTGAACAATATGCAGACTATATTAGATATGATATAAAAGATCTAAATAATGATAAATGATAAAATGAGCACCCCATGCTTCCACGTATTTGGCAGTTGCGTCTAAACAGAGAGGGAGAAACAAGCGCGCACACACACGGCAATGGCTATCAGCTTTTTCCTGCTTTAAGCTATTGCTATTATATCAGCCTTTAAATGTCTGTCTGTTTCTAATGCCTGTTATTGGCTTTTGCTAACACAGTAAAGCCTGTTTTAAGTGTTAAACACTAAAAGTTCTTATTTGACTTTTGCATAAAAGTGTGAAAGTGGAATTAGTTTTAAGAATTTATTTAAATTGTATAGAAATTATATAACAGTTCTACTAGAAATCTAGAAGAATGTGTTCTGTATCATGTAACACCTTCCTGCCTCTTAATCATCATCTCCCTCCTCTAGGAACTGAACAAGAAGCAGACTCTGAAGGACTTGGAGTGCGCGATGCTCCTCCGTCACCACGAGTCCACCCAGGAGCTGGAGTTCCGCCAGCTGGGTTTGGTGCAGCGCACGCGGGCCGACCTGATCCGCACGCAGCACCAGACGGAGCTCACCAACCAGATGGAGTATAACAAGAGGCGTGAGCAGGAGCTGCGTCAGAAGCACGCCGTGGAGGTCCGCCAACAGCCCAAGAGCCTCAAAGTGAGTGAGAGCACCCAGAGCCTGGGGTCTCCTGAGGAGGGAGAGGGCCAGACACCAGAGGGGCCGAGCGGCAGCTGGGACAGCGAGGCAGGGGTGGCAGGCGTAGAGGTGGAGGACGAGAGGGATGGTGTGGTAGAAAAGACGAGGGAGGGGGTGGATAAGGGGCTGTATGATGTTGAGGATGAACTTGATGGAGCGGTATTTGAAGATGACGTTTATAGGGAGGTAGAGAAGGAGGAGGGTGTGAGTGTCCCTGTGGTTGAAGGGAAAGATGAGTTAAATGGCAACGATAAACCAAAGAGAGATGATGAGAAGGAGGAGTGGAAAATCAGTGGAGAGGGAGCAGAGGAGAGGGAAGTAGAGGGAGTGCAGTGGGAGTACGTGGAGGATCACAGTAAACCTGCACATGTAGACACTGATGAAGAAGAAGAGGGCAGGGGCGTGGCCGACGGTTGTCCCTCTGAGTTTATCTCATCCCTGACCCCAGAAAAAAGACGACTCCGTGAGCGAGAGCTCGATGAGCTGTCTGAGTTTTATTTCCCCGATACTCCAGAGGAGCTGGAGCCCATTTCTCCTCCTCCTCCTGCTCCCCCTGCCCAGACTTCTTTACCTTCACTCTTCTCTCATGCCATCTGCCTCCTCCTCTCTCTTTCTGCTGCTGCCCAGCCCTCTAATCTCACTCTGCTGCTGCTCTCCATCTTCCTCCTCTCCCTCCGCCGCTCACCTCCTCTGCCCTCAGTGGCCTCTGTTCTCCTCTCTGCCGAGCTCGCCTTCCTGGCACTCTTCTTCTCATATCTCTTCCTGCGCTCATGCTGCTCTTTGTCTCTCTCCACCTACCTGTCGCTCAGCCTCTGGGTCAGCGGCCTCTTCAGTTTAGGCCTCTCCTTCAGTTTGGGGATTTATTACATTCCCATGATATTGATTTCAGCCTCCTTCCTCAGCTCTCCCTCCCTCTTCCTGTCTCTCTACTTGGTGGTGGTGCTGATTGTCAGGCCGGCCCGCGACTTCCTCCAGCACGCACCTCGCAAAGTCAATCGCCTCTGCATGCGCGTCCTTTTCCGTCTGCCTCGACCCCTGTTCGCCATGTGCCAGTCAGTCCTGGGCGGCATGGCTGAGCGAAACCTCTATGAGATGTTTCCCAAAGCGGGACGCAACTGGGGCGGGCGCCAGTCCAAAATCCCAGTCCCCCTAAAGAGCTTACCTTTGGAGTATCAGGCTCGCTGCAGGAACACCTCCCCCCTGGCCAAGGGGCTCCTCTGGGTGAGGCGTTTTGGCAGACGACCTCTCGGAGTCCTGGCAGACCTGGCTAACTCCGTAGTGCTAAAACTCGCCGGACAGCTCATTAAAAAGCTGCCTCCCACTGTCCGGGTCAAACTCCAAACTCTGGGCCTCTTAAAGAAGATGAGCCCGAGCAGGCTGCCACAACTGCTGCCCCGGGAGGTCAGAGAGAGGAGGGAGAGGGAGAGGAGGGGGAGAGAGAGGGAGAGGAAGAGGAGGCAAGAGAGGGTGTTCCGTGAGGAAGTGAGGTGGGAGTGTGGGTTGAGACGAACTGCATCTGGGAGGTTCGTCAGGGGGAAAATTCGGCCGTGGAGATAGAAAGAGAGTGAGACAAATCGAAGTAAAGAAACTTGTGCTGGTTTTATGTGAGTGAGTGTGTGAGCGTGATCGCACTCATGTTCCATTGTTGAACCATTGTTTGTGTGTCTTTTTGATTTGGGCCCAATAACTCCCAAACTGATTTTTGGTCACATTTCCTAAAGATGAGACATATTTTACCCTGCACACACACACACATCTGTGTGTGCTGGCTGAAAGTGATTTTGGCTGTTGAATTCAAACATGCACATATTTATGTGCATACAAGCCATACTGTTGAACCAGCGGGACCTGCAGACGTAAACATGCAGCTGAACCCGCGGTTACTGCACCAAACCCAGTGAAGTTTTCATTATTGTGCTTTTTGTAAAAGTTCCTTAAAGTTTTTTATTTTATTTTATTTTATTTTTATTATTTTGCTCTTAATTTGTAAGACAAATATTTTTATGGTTATTTTTAAGACCGTTTTTTGTGCAATCATTTCTTTATGGTGGTCTTATTTTAAGAGGTGCGCTGGTATCTCAGTGCTTAGAACAAATATTTACAGTGTTGCATAGCGTCTTGGTTATAATTTCACTCCCTAAAGATGAAAACTGTGAAAAAAAAAAAAACAAACGAATGATTTCACTAACATCACCCTGAACACTAGTTCTCAGTCGATATAAGAGTGCAATAAACAGCTGAACCGAAATATCTGGGACCACTTTAGGTCATTTGATATCATCATTAGTCCAAGAGGAAAACAGTTAACTAAAGGTCTTACAATATAGGATTTAAAATATAAAGTAAGGGGCCATTTAGCTGGAACAAGCCTGTCCAGCTCATCGTTTCATGTTGACACATCATTTACAGCTGGTGAAATCATTATCTGTCAGATTCTAGTTAGATATACTATTTTTATTGCGCTTTATGCAATGATCTTGTTATGATTTACCATGTAAACATATAGATACCCTCCCCTATGAATATACAGCAGTCAAGTGTGTTGTCACAACTGCTTGCACAGATGCTGATAGTCTCTTGTGAAGTGACGTATCCTAAATTTATAGTAGAAACATAAGGAAGCAGGATATACTCTGGAGTTGTGAAAGTATAATATAATAAAAACCTATTTAATATTTCAGCGTAGTTTAATTTATATGAAGCCATACAGACAATCTTTTGAGACATGCAATCGTAGAAATTAAAGTCCAAAGATTGATGCAACTACTGAATGTGAAAGATTGAGCATCGCATGAAAAGAAGATAATCAGTAATTTTGCACTGTCCCAAAGACCATTTAAAAGATACCAAATGAGGGAGAACAGATCACTTCAGTGTAGGGCAGGTATTTTAATCATTAAGTAATCTGATAGTTATTTTTTCAATTAAACGTTTAGCCTATGAAACGTCAAAAAATATTGAAAAAATGCCCGTCGCAGCTTTCCAGACCTTGAAGCTGGGCTCAGACTGCAGGAGATGATTTATCCCCGATACTACACTCCCGACAATCCAAGGAGAAATCCTGCTCTGGGACCTTGGTCGCTACCGATGTTAGGTGCAGATTTTCTGGTGATGTGAGGGGTTACAGATCCAGTCAAAAGCCTTGTGAACTGCTCACAGATATTTTCAAACATGTTACATATTTATGATTTAAAGTCTGGATGATTGGGGTTACAAATATGTCAGTACGGAGGAGGTGATGGTGTTGCAACAGGAAACATTCTAGCCCCTTTTGGCTAACTCTAGCTAGCATATTACTGTAAAACTACTTAAAATCCCACTTCCAGTTCAGTGCTCAGTGTTGACTGCGTCTCCCCATCATTTTCTCATCCAGACTCGTATAGTTATCTGCTTTGTTAATATTACACCTACCTGTCACTACACGTCACTCCCTGTTCAGTTTAAATCTGCTTCTTGGATCACGTGAGGTGATGCGTTCATGCTCCACGATAATCTTTATATCCTGTAGTGTGTGCATCGCCATTTGTAAAACCTAGTAGTGTGAACATGTTAGAGAGTAGATAGAAGAACATATGTTAAGTTTCTCCTTGCGTGCGTGATGCAACCTGATTTCAAAGCTCCTGTAGTCTGAGCCCAGCTTCAGGTGATGTCCTCCAGTGTCTTATTTTGTTTGACCAAAACTCCCAAACCCAAAGATAGTAAGTTTACACTGATATGTGGCAGGGAAACTCAACAAATCCTATGATGTGAGGAGCTGGAACCAAAAAATATTTGGCATTTTTTCACTATTTTTGCTTGAAAAATAGCTGAAACAATTAATCTGTCAATCGATTAATCGTGTCAGCGTTACTTCAGTCGGACCAAAACATGACACTTAAAAGAGCTGTTTTTATGTCATGCTCTCGCAATTTTGACTCCAAAATGCTCTGATGTTTACATTTAATTGAATGAAGTCGGATAAACTCAAGTTGAGGAGAGAAATTGTGCATATTTGTGAGGGAAATCTGGTCGAGATGAGTAAAATGCTTCTAAATGCTGATAATGTAGGAAACAGAAGGACGACATTTGAGCCATTTACATGGAGGAATATAACTGAATAGGAAAGCTCAGTCTTAGCTGTATTTGACCCAGAGGGGGGGAGAACAAAAATAAAGTCAGGCACTTGTGTCAGTGACCTGCGTTTGGGAAATCTCGCTTTAAAAAGTCATTTCACAACAACCATTGTTTTATTTGAATGTAACTTATTTGCCATTGATTTTCATTTGTGCTCCAGTATCAGTTATCTCCTGTTCCTCTGTGTATGTTTACATGTTTGTATTCTGTTTTTGTTGTGACACCGTTTCCACAGAGTTATGTCACCTTTTTTTATTTTTTATTTATGCAGTATTTATCAGACTGCATCCTGTTTGGCAGCCATTTTGTTCTCCTTTTATTCTCATTTTAGCTGCATGAGTGTTGGCGTACTGTACGGCTGTGTGCTCGCAAGCATAGAAAAAATATTTTGTCATACTTCCAGTATTTTTTTTTTTCTTTACACAAAAAAATAAATTATTTTGTGTGGAAATCATTGTCTTGTTTGTTTTTATGATTTTGTTTCCATTATTACGTCCTCATTTGTTTACCTTTCCCCCTGATTTATCAGCTGATGGTTATTGTGTTGAAAGATCCCGTTATCATTTTGTCCATCATCACTCCTCCTGTGTGGTCACACGTTTGATCCCTGTGGTCGTCTGTGGTGCCCCTCCCTTTGTCCAACACCCACCAAACACACTGACAGCAGGTTCTGTGACTTTAGTGCTATTTCCAATCAACATATAAGGTAGGTATGTTATTTGCAGGGCGGCATAGATCCAACTGCTGATTTAATACCAGTGTGTAATTAATCAGCTGTAATCCTCACTGTGTGGCGGTGACTGCAATCATTCTTTATGTGTAAGGTAACATCAGGCTTGTCCTCAGCATGGCTTTCCTAACTTTGTACAACGAAATGTAACCCATAGATACGTGTACTGAATCATTATTTATTAAAATAATAAATCATGCATCAGCAGGAATTACAATTCAACTGTAAAACGACAGCTTAAAATGAGACCAAAATGTTAAAATTAAGTCTCAATTCTAGTGCAAACAAACTTGGTAGCTACTTAAGATTCAAAATAAAGAGGAATCAAAATTATCTGTACATGTTAAGCGCAAATAGGAGCTCAAATTCCAATATAGAATAGTACAGCAGCTGAAACTTAACATGTTTAGTTTAATAAATCAGTCCCTTTATCACAGATACCAGATCGGCCCAATATCAGTTTGGATCAGTGTCTTCCGTATTATTTCAATCTATGTCTTATTTACCCAATAAGTTTAATTTAACTTTAAATCATCCCTTTGTATATTTATCTATATTGGTATTTATGTGTGTGAAGCAGTCAAACGTTGAACCTCAAGCATCAGAGATGTGTCCTGATATGTTAAAAAGAAATTGTAATGATTATAGCTGGTGAAAAAGGTTATATAATATTTTGAACATCTTTTCTAGAGAAAATATCTTTTATTTTTTTCACTTTAGATGTCAGTACTGATTAATCACGTTTACATTTAAGGTCAGGTCTTTTAATATTTTCAGTTCTGAAGTTATTGATGAAACTAAAACTGTAGATTTGTTTAAGTCTGAAATGTTCCTAAATATTTGGTTTCAAAAGCCCCAGTTCATAATAATGATAAGAATTCACTTGACAAATGTACATATTTTTAATCTGTAGGTCAATGTCTTCAATTAAATGAAAGAAAATATCTTCAAGAGTAAAAAAGTGTCCTCAGCAATTGTTCTTACGTAATCAGGAAATGTATTTAAGATATTGGCTGAAAATGGTCTTCATTACTATAGAATCAATGCATCCATTTATAATTAATCCATTGCAAAGTTCAAAACATTTTCTGTTGTGGTTTAAAGAAGTACTGGAATAAGAATTTGACATTGGTAGACACTTTAGATCCATGGTATCAGTGAAATCATGATCTGCACTGTAGGACTGTAGATAATTAAATTAACCGCCTGTCAGATTTTTAAGCAGATTGTGAGTGTTTACTGTATAATTCTTTATTTGTACCGTTTCATTACAGCATCAATTCCACAACTGAAAATATTTATTTAAATAATAAAAATTAAGCACCAAGTGGAAGTTTAAAGGGACAGTTCACCACAAAATCAAAAATACATATTTTCCCTCCTACATGTAGTGCTAGTTATCAGTCTAGATGGTTTTGGTGTGACTTGCAGAGTGTTGGAGATATCGGCCGTATAATGTCTGTGTTCTCTCCAGTATAATGGAACTAGATGGCACTCAGCTTGTGGTGCTCAAAGTGCCGAAAAAATACATTTGAAAAACTCAACAGCAATGTCTCTTTCCAGAAATCATGACCTGGTTACTCAAGATAATCCACAGACCTTGTTGTGAGCAGTTTCATGTGGGAACTATTTTCTTTCTACACCCACCAAGTGTATCACCAGGCAGGAGGAAGTGTGCATCTACTCATGGATGAGAGGCTCGTGCTTATGACAGCGCGAGATGTTAACAGTAAAGGTGTCCTCCCCAGCTAAGCTGTAGCATTAGCTAGCTCAGTGCTAGGTAAGGTAGCAGTAGATGCAGCCTCCTTCTGCACAGTGATATTAGAAGCTGTGATTTGTTAGTATTTTGCTACCATAACGGATAGAAAGTTGTTACACAATGTATTTAAAAAATGCACAATGTTTAGATCGTCATTTTCCCCTCCTGATTTTTCTGTGTTTAACCCCCATCTCGATTTCCATTTATAAAACCACAGATGCACTTTAGCCCAGCTGCTTCCTTCTCTCTCTCTTCTCTCCTCCAGTCCAAAGAGCTTCAGATTAAGCGTCAGTTCCAGGACACCTGCAAGATCCAGACCCGTCAGTACAAGGCGCTGCGCAACCACCTCCTGGAGAACACGCCCAAGTCGGACCACAAGGCCGTGCTGAAGCGGCTGAAGGACGAGCAGACTCGTAAGCTGGCCATCCTGGCCGAGCAGTATGACCACTCCATCAATGATATGCTGTCCACACAGGCTGTGAGTAAGGCAAGGAGACGTCGTTCACTTCACACTCGCACCACACCACCACTGCTGTGCCTGGCCCGGGGGCCGTCCTGCCTGACCGCCTGTCTGCCTGTCAACAAGCCTCCTCCTGGTCCCTCAGTGTTCATCTCCCCGAAACCCACATTACCCAGTACTACACCAAGCTGTGTCCACCATCCTGTTTCCCCTACAGTTTAACTGTTCCCCTGCAAAACATCCTCTCCCACTGAATTTATACAAGAAACAAGCACATCTAGGCCTGCTTTGAGAGCGAAAATGTTAAGCAGTGATGACAGTGCACTCCTGTAACATCGTCAGACTCCACATGGACGGTTGGAAAGAAAAAGATCAAAAGTCTTTTAATTTCACACATTGAAGTGACATCACTTCATTTTATCAGACTTCACTCAGCTCCCTCTGGATCCACAACTTTATCACCTGCACAGCAGTACTCCCCAACACAAAGGGCACCTTGATGATCTTTCCAGTCATACATTTCACTTTAGTGAAAGTGGGTTTAGTATTAAAAGTACTCAGTACAGAAAAATGTCCCCTTTAACAGTACAAAAAAACCCCGAAAAGTAATTGGAAGGAAAAGCAGCAAATCATCACACTGGAGAAGGCAGAACCAAACAGCTGAAACAATAATTCTTAAAACACTCGCGTAAAGTACAAGAAATTTGTAGTACAGTGCTAAAAAATGTATTTATATAGCACCAAGTCATAACAAAGGTTACCTCAGGACACTTTTCACTGTGAACAGATTTAGATTTTACTACTTGTTACTCTGATTTGGGCTTTCAGTGTCCTCTGAGTGTGGGACTCACACACACACAAATCCCAGGCTTTTAGATGAATGAACCATAGTAGGAGACGGATGATACGTAACGAAATGTCTTGTTCCCTTCAATGACATAACGCCCTGTGCTACTTTAATTACCTCTCAGGCAGCGTGCCATGTAAGCCCAGTAAGCTAAATCCCTCCTGCCCTTGTTTGTCCGCACATCTCCTCATGCTGTGGTTAAAATCTGTTTGGGAAGGTTTCCCGCTCACTGATTAAACTCAGTCCTGAGGTCAGTAAAACAATATATCTTTTCAATGAAAAATGTCGTCTGAGTTGGGTTTAATCTGTCTCCTGAAGCCAGATATCACATGCTCAGGTCACAGCAGTTCAACTGTTGTGCAATGTTTTGTCACATTGTAATGATTTATTTAGGTAACAGGTTTTAATTTGACAGTTTCTTACCTTTGCACATATTTTTATGTTTCACTTCCTTCTATTGAATACAGCACACACAGACCCAGACTGATCAAACTCAGACAAAACACTGATTTAAACACACCTGCAGCTCACTCTCCTGATCCTCTCCTCTCTTCTGTGCATCTCCCTCTCTTTTCTATGTCAAACTCTCCCAGCTTTCCCTAAACACTAAAGCACAATTTGTTGCCCATGCAATCGTTCCAAATTTTTCACATCCCTCCCTCTTTCTTTCCTCCTCTCAGTTGCGACTGGATGAGACCCAGGAAGCGGAGTACAAAGTGCTGCGGATGCAGCTGCAGCAGGAGCTGGAGCTGCTCAATGCCTACCAGAGCAAGATCAAGATCCACACCGACACGCAGCACGACAGGGAGGTCAAGGACCTGGAGCAGAGGGTGTCCATCCGTCGCGCCCTGCTGGAGCAGAGGGTTAGAGTCCTTTTGGCGATCACTTCTATGAAAGCAAAGCTCCTTAAAATGTAGAAAAAGCCTCGGGTGAGTTTTAGGAATCCAGTTGGGCTTGCAGAGAAGACTGTTAAGTGAAAGGTAACAGTGGACTGCTGATGTTAGCTGTAGCATTGTTAGCTTCGGTACAAATCAGATATGACTTTTTTTGTCCTAAGTTGAGCCTTATACACTTAACTTTTGAGGGATACCTCAAACACAAAATGACCATTTCTAAATCAAGTACTCACCCTGTGTCACCTTGAATTTGGGAAGAAAACTTTGTTTTTCTCGCATGCCTCCACAGTAAACGGAGAATCCAAAAAAGGTGAATATTCTCCATGAATGAATGCTTCCACAGTAAACAAAGAATCCAAAAACTGATAGAATTCTTGATGAATTAAAGGCATATGGGTCCACACTGAACAACAGCAAAACAATATAAAAACATCTGTTAACAGACTTTTGATATAGTTTTGCTGTTGTTAACCGTGGCACCCAATGACTTTAATTGAAGAGGAATGTTCATCTTTTTTGGATTCTCCGTTCATTGTGGTTGCATGCAAGAGAAACAAAGTTTGCTTCACAAGTTCATGGTAACACATGGTGAGTAACTGATTTATAAATGGTCAATTTAGAGGTGAAGTGTTCTTTTAATAATGGTTTTCACCACACTGTCCTCGCAGTAGCTGTCCTGGAGTTTTCAATCATATCAATAGACGGTGTAAAAAAAAAAGTGGACGTAGCCTGTGGATCTGAAAAGAGAAACCACTGGTAAAGTGCTTTGTGTTTTCTTTCTAATGGCCAGCAGGGGGCGACTTCACTGGTTTCAAAAAGAAGTCAGATTGTATAGAAGTCTACAAGAAAATAACCCAACTTGTCACTTTATTTATTACCTCAGTACACATTAGAATGTGTACTGAGGTAATGAATAAAGTGACATTGTGTTAGAACACAATAACTTGTCAAGTCTTTTTCAATACAGCATGATGTACAGTACAGGCCAAAAGTTTGGACACACCTTCTCATTCAATGCGTTTTCTTTATTTTCATGACTATTTACATTGTAGATTCTCACTGAAGGCATCAAAACTATGAATGAACACATGTGGAGTTATGTACTTAACAAAAAAAGGTGAAATAACTGAAAACATGTTTTATATTCTAGTTTCTTCAAAATAGCCACCCTTTGCTCTGATTACTGCTTTGCACACTCTTGGCATTCTCTCCATGAGCTTCAAGAGGTAGTCACCTGAAATGGTTTCCACTTCACAGGTGTGCCTTATCAGGGTTAATTAGTGGAATTTCTTGCTTTATCAATGGGGTTGGGACCATCAGTTGTGTTGTGCAGAAGTCAGGTTAATACACAGCCGACAGCCCTATTGGACAACTGTTAAAATTCATATTATGGCAAGAACCAATCAGCTAACTAAAGAAAAACGAGTGGCCATCATTACTTTAAGAAATGAAGGTCAGTCAGTCCGGAAAATTGTAAAAACTTTAAATGTGTCCCCAAGTGGAGTCGCAAAAACCATCAAGCGCTACAACGAAACTGGCACACATGAGGACCGACCCAGGAAAGGAAGACCAAGAGTCACCTCTGCTTCTGAGGATAAGTTCATCCGAGTCACCAGCCTCAGAAATCACAAGTTAACAGCAGCTCAGATCAGAGACCAGATGAATGCCACACAGAGTTCTAGCAGCAGACCCATCTCTAGAACAACTGTTAAGAGGAGACTGCGCGAATCAGGCCTTCATGGTCAAATAGCTGCTAGGAAACCACTGCTAAGGAGAGGCAACAAGCAGAAGAGATTTGTTTGGGCCAAGAAACACAAGGAATGGACATTAGACCAGTGGAAATCTGTGCTTTGGTCTGATGAGTCCAAATTTGAGATCTTTGGTTCCAACCGCCGTGTCTTTGTGAGACGCAGAAAAGGTGAACGGATGGATTCCACATGCCTGGTTCCCACTGTGAAGCATGGAGGAGGAGGTGTGATGGTGTGGGGTGTTTTGCTGGTGACACTGTTGGGGATTTATTCAAAATTGAAGGCACACTGAACCAGCATGGCTACCACAGCATCCTGCAGCGACATGCCATCCCATCCGGTTTGCGTTTAGTTGGACGATCATTTATTTTTCAACAGGACAATGACCCCAAACACACCTCCAGGCTGTGTAAGGGCTATTTGACCAAGAAGGAGAGTGATGGAGTGCTGCGGCAGATGACCTGGCCTCCACAGTCACCGGACCTGAACCCAATCGAGATGGTTTGGGGTGAGCTGGACCGCAGAGTGAAGGCAAAGGGGCCAACAAGTGCTAAACACCTCTGGGAACTCCTTCAAGACTGTTGGAAACCATTTCAGGTGACTACCTCTTGAAGCTCATGGAGAGAATGCCAAGAGTGTGCAAAGCAGTAATCAGAGCAAAGGGTGGCTATTTTGAAGAAACTAGAATATAAAACATGTTTTCAGTTATTTCACCTTTTTTTGTTAAGTACATAACTCCACATGTGTTCATTCATAGTTTTGATGCCTTCAGTGAGAATCTACAATGTAAATAGTCATGAAAATAAAGAAAACGCATTGAATGAGAAGGTGTGTCCAAACTTTTGGCCTGTACTGTACATTTGGTAAACTTAGGCCTCATGTAGGGTACGGCCCAAAGTGTGGCTCCACCCTCTCTTCACAATCACTTCTGGCTCCAAAAAACAAGGTGGTGACAGACAAAATGCCAAATTCAGTGCTTTAAGACGGGAGTCAACAAACCAGTGGGTGATGTCATGGTGGCTACGTCCACTTCTTTTACATAGTCTGTTGTCACATCATACCAGAGGTGGGACCAAGTTGTTGTTTTGCAAGTCACAAGTAAGTCTCAAGTCTTTGCTCTCAAGTACCAAGTCAAGATAGGCATGTCCCCAATAACGTCCCAAGTCCTAAACTTGGTTATCCAAAGTCCTTAACTTCGAATCCTAAACAAGTCATAATGCGCTCTTTAACAAAGGTAATGTAATTTTTTAACAATTTGTTAAAACAAGCATGGCTGAACTTAATCATAAAAAATGTAGTGCTGACATTGAACTTTAATAGCATATAGCAATATTAACCAGTACCACAACAGAATGTATTTTGTATGTCTCTGCCCTGTCTTGCTCTATTGAACTAATCTCGTATCGGAAAAATGTCTTTAACCTTCTCTTCCCAAATTGGCTTGGATAGTGTTTTCAAGTCAAAAGGCTCCAGTCCAAGTGAAGTCACGAGTCCAAGTTAAATTCCAAGTCGAATTGCAAGTCTTTTTTGATTTTGTCGAGTCTTAAGTGATCAAATTTGTGGCCTTGAGTCTAAGTCATGTGACTCGAGTCCACACAATCACACGATCTTCGCTAGTGGAAGTATTATGCTTTACGGACTTGCCGTCCACCTTAGCTTAAAAGTTGAGATCAAAAGTTTATTCTTGCTTTTGGAAAAAGCAGCTGTCAAAAAACAATCCCGCCACAGTATATGTCCTGTAGCTTTCATCATCACCTGCCTCAGAAAAAAAATCTCTATCTACTGAGAAAAGATTGTGCGAATTGATTAAGAGCTCCAAAATGGCTTCTCATTTGTGGTGAGACTGTTTTTGTCAAGAATAAACTTTCAGTATTATGTTGAATTCATAATGACAACTTAGTTTTTCTGCGTGCTTCCAAGGTGAATGAAGAATCCAAAAACAGAGAACATTTTTGATGAATTAAAGCCATAGGAGTCCAGCGTTTCTCGACAGGAAAACTATATCAAAACATCCTTTTACAAACGCTCACACAACTCGTGCAGTATAATCCAAGTCTCATTTATCCAGTGGTAGTCTATGTTCAGGACTTCTCGAACAAACTGCCATTTCCAATGGGGAACTGAACTAACAATGAAACATATCTAGGCCCTCTTCAAGGCCAGACTCCATTGACAAAACCAGTAATTTTACCTCACTGAACACAGGAGCTTATTGTCTACCACTGCCTTGATCGATAGTTCGTTTGTTATTGCGTGACTTTGGTGAATCTGAACTAAAACTTTAAAACACCAAAGTCACACAATAACACAGACTAATTAACTGACCGAGGCAGTAAAGCTCCCTGTCACAGTGGGCTGTCTGTTTGAGAAGTACTGAGCATACAACTGAATAAATGAGACTTGGATTATACTGCACAAGTCTTTTGAGAGTTTGTAAGCAGCAAATATTTAAAAAAAAAAAAATACATTTTCTCATGTGTGTTCTGCTCTTTTCCTAGATCGAAGAAGAGATGCTGTCCCTGCAGAACGAGCGCTCCGAACGAATCCGCACCCTCCTGGAGCGGCAGGCCAGCGAGATCGAGTCCTTCGACTCTGAGAGCTTGCGTCTTGGCTTCAGCAACATGGCACTGACCGGCATCCCCAGTGAGGCCTACCCTATGCAGGGCTACGCCAATGTCCAGCCCCCCAGCTCCCGCTCTGCCGGCCACTGGAGCCACGGCATGCATCCGCAGAACGTGCCTCCGCAGCAGCACTCTCGCCGCAGCCACAACAGCAGCAGCAGCAGCGGCATTGGCAGCAGCGGAGCAGGGGACCGCAGAAGTGAGTCCTCCGCTTCCTCCCTGAGCATGGCCCTGGGCCTGAGCCGAGATGGGAGGGAGGTGCACCACTCATCCCGCTCCTCTGCCTCCTCTTCCTCCTCCTCCTCCTCCTCTTCCTCCCACCACCAACGCCACCACCTGCCCCAGCACTACCACCACCAGAGTACACCGCAGCTCTACCGCGAGCGAGAGCGGGATCGAGATCGAGAGAGGGAGCGGGAGAAGGAGAGGGAGCGGGAGTGGGCTGGAGTGCGAGGCTCCGGTGGCGACCTGGCCCACCCACACCCCCTGCCCTTCTCCCATCACCTGCCCTCACGCTCCTCCTCTCAGTCCCTGGCCATGTTACCTCCCCCACCGCCCGCCCCTCCCTCCATTTCCGGCCCGTCCTCTTCTTCCTCTTCCTCCTCCTCCTCTCAGGGAGGGATCTATGGTGGCGGCGGGCTGGGTGTGCGTGGTGCCCCCAGCTTGATGGCCCTGAGGAACAGCCCCCAGCCTCTGAGGAGGACGGCGTCCGGCGGGGGGCCTGGAGGAGCCGGTGGCAGCGACGGCGTCCTGAGCCGAAGCACCTCAGTCACTTCCCACATCTCTAACGGCTCCCACCTCTCCTACTCTTAGACGGCAGGGTGGCAGCGTGAAGGGTGGGAGCGATTTAGGAAGGTAGCTATCACAGGTTGCATCTCAATACTCTCAGCTTGCCACCTTGCCTTGTGTCCTTTCTTGGACTGCTCTCAGAGGATTTAGGGATATCACCCTTTCCTTTTTAACGCACAGTAAGGCAAAGAGATCAGAGGCAAAGAGAGGACAAACTGACACTATTGAGCTGCACCCTGCTCCTTTAGACTCAGGGTGGGTAGAGAAGTTTTCTCCCATTCTCACAGGTACAAAAGAGGGCGGGAGGAATGTAACCACCTGTAATACCACTGGATTAAGGTGATCTTAGATTTAAAAAAAGAGGAGGTTTGTGTTTAATGTTTTTATCTTTGTTACTGCTTGTATAAAAGTGAGACAGGAAGTGTGAAAGGAGGGATATTTTGCCCTTTTTTTTTCTCCCAGAGCTGCAGAGAGCGGGGACGGCAGCCATGTCTTCTTCTATGATGTTCTATGCTGGAATGGAGAAAGAGAGAGGACAGGGAGGAAGCAAAAAAAAAGGTGTTTTTTGCATTGTGTATGTACTTGTATGTAGTCTGTAGTGTCCAGATATATCTAGCAAGCACTTGTAACTGTGGCTCTAGAAAGGAAAAAAGGGGAGAATCACAAAAGATGGATGGAAAACACTTTTTATTGATTTGTTGATGTTTTGTTAATTTTTTTTGTATTAAGTGTTAAAAAAAAGACAAAAAAACACACACAAAAAAATAGTTGCTTGGAACGTCACCAATGCCTTTAAGGGGTTCTTAAAGGGATGTTGTGCCATCAAAATTTTTATTTGATGACTGCAAGATGATCTAAAAACAGAATGTTTGTAAAGGCAAGAGACTTAAAAAAAAATGCAGGTGGGATGAGGAGAAACATTTGTTTGGACGTGTACAAATCCAAAAGAAAAAAGAAAAAAAAAAAGCTTTCCGGCATCCATGACATATTGAGTATCTAAACAACATCGGTGTCTACGGGAGTCAATCCAATGCATGAGATAGATGTACAAAAAAACACAAAGGAAAAAAAAGAACATTTGTAAACATGACCAAACCACATTTGAAACGTACCGTACCTGTCCGAGTTTCACTGGCATCGAAGATCACGTGTCCCACATTTTTTTGATCTTTACTGTACATATTTATGGGAATATTAAAAACAAAAAACAAGTCATTGGTTTTATAGAGTAACAAAGATAACGATAGTAATTTTGATATATTCAAATGAGTATTGAATTCAAGATTTAGAGCGACAACTCCAACTGCATTTTCTATAGGTGTCAATATTACCATAACTAATCCTGATGTAATTGTTGTTGTAATCATGTTCACATTTTTCTCGCAAAGAAGAAAAGGGCCCACTTTTGACTGTAACAAAAAAAAAAATAGTTAAAAAAAACTGTTGTCAGGTATGGTGTGTGTTCAAGGTGTTAATGATTATTAATAAGAGATTATTGATAATCGTTAATGATTCATGTATGTGTGTCGAGCGGTAAAGTCTAGTTCTATTGCCACTTTTTTTTTTAAAAGACAAAACAATTTTAAAAAGACACTCCTGCAGCAGCAACACCCCCATGATGAACTCTGACCTCCTCCTCTGGACTCATAGGAAAACAAAAAAAAAAAAAAAAAAAAAAAAAAGATTTTACAATTGGGCACTGGAATGTAAATGCTGGTTTTTTATTTATTTGTTTTTAGAGTAGGAATAAGTTGCTCTCAAAAGGAAGCATGGACAAAAAGAGATGTGAAGAGAGACGTGCACAATCCTAGTTGATAAGCTTACTGCTGAGGGGCGCAGCATGCAACCGGTGTGTGTGGAGGAAGAGGAGAAGAAGAAGTGAGAGGACGTGCGTCGACTGAGCTGCTGTGAACGTGCACCCTCTTGTGCCGGCACAGCAGCAGTGACCGCAGCAGCCCGTCCTCACAGATTAAAGACACCAATCAGTGTTTCCTGGTGCACATGATGCTTCTGAAGGAAGATCAGATTTTTTGTTGTTGTTTTTTTTAATTTATTTTAATTGAGAAAAAAGAAGAAAAGATAATCACCCTGCTGTTTGTATGACTCAGAAACACCAGCTCAAGACAATTCCCTGTATAACCTACTACTTTATGCTCGGTTGGAATCTCAGTGCATGCATAAACTCCTTATATAAACTAAGACTGGTGGGTTTCTGGGACGGCCTTTGTGTTGGGGGGAACTCGGTGTGGTAGTGTTTTTAGACAGGTTGTTGTCAGTGTCAGAGGTTGTCGGCGAGAGCAGGGAGTCTTGGTTCCTGCGTCGTGCCTGGATGAAAGATGAAGACGAAGAAGCATCACAGGCTCATCTGTGTTTTGCAGAGTTTTCGGTGGGGGGGAGGGGAGGGGGGCTGAAATCCTTATTAAATATTCCAAATCAGGCTCTTCAAGGCTTGAGGAGGAGAGGGAAGAAGGGTCTTAACACATGTATTGGAAAAGAAATGGGGTGCTTTAAAAAGTAATTTAAAAAAAGATAATAAATTGATATTAACACATTAACTCGTCTTGATTTGATGTATTTTACTCAGATTATTACTGGTGTTTGTTACAGGGCAGCAACTCATCAGTTAATTGATTAGTTGATCGTCAGAAAATAAATCAGCAACTATCTGATAACTGATTAATCCTTTAAAGGTCCAGTGTATAGGATTTAGTGACATCTAGTGGAGAGTTTGCAGAACTGAAACTTTTGCTGTGTGCCAAGTGTGTAGGAGAACTACAGTGGCTGAATGTTCAACACACGCCATGTTAAAATCTGCCTGTTACGTGCATTGTCTTCTTTCAAGATACACTTCTGTTTTCACAGGAAATTCACCATTTACATACAGTCTCTTTCAAAATACATGCACTATGTCAGTACAACAACGCAAATTGATGTTTTTTTCTGTGGTTGGGTTAAAGAAAAAATATAAAGTTTTGGCTTTATAATCTGATGTGAACATCACTCTTCCAGGTCAAAGCTGGTGTTTGTTGAACCCATCCACCACCCCTTCCGCATGCCCTATTCAGTATTTCGCCACCTTAACTTTTGTTATTGTCCCGTCACGTTTCCCCCTGACGCCCCAAAGCACCATTAAACTATAACAGCAACTGGCCGTATCGTGCTGATGTTATAGGACGTTTTTTTCCATCAGGGTCTGACACCACAAGTCACTACCCAGGCACTGGATTTCGAACGACTTCAGAGTGAGACCAGGTTGTAATGATCTTATATAGAAACAGTATTTTGGTTTGTCCAAACAACATGGCAAACTCCGTGGGAGAGGACCCGCCAAGCCCCCAGGTCCAGCACCCAGCTATGAAGCCAAATTGACATAGTGGCCAAATGTGGAATTACAACTTCTGAGTTCATCACGTGATGGCACAGGGCCCAAAAAGACCTTTTCCCATAGACTTACACTGTGAAAGAGACGTCCGTAAATCGGTGGATACATTTTTGTGAGCATCACAGCCTTTCTTAAAATGACTCGTCCACCATTGGGATGTGATCCATTTGGTTCAACAGTTATAGAAGAGCTGCAATATTAAACCATTTTTATCTCCATTCAAGTTATCGGAGCATTTAACTGGAAGTTAGCCATTTGGCTGGCAGAAATCTCTAGTGCACCTGCTTTATCGGCTCCACAGTTTGGAAGATCCCAGTAATTTCACACCATGGTAAATGAGCTTTTTTGCCTTTATGGGCCACTAAGCATTGCTGTATCCCGTTCTCTTTTCTACATCCATGGGGCCTGCTCCATATGTATGTATAAAGGCTCAGTCTAAGGTGACGAAAACAATATGATCTTTATTTTCAGTTGATTAGAAACTACTGAAGACTTAGTTATGAATATTACATGCCATTTTTTGTCAACAGATGCTCCTAAATCCTACACAGTGGACCTTCAAGTCATTTTTAAGAAATAAAAATGCAAATCTCTGCTCCAGTTTCTCACATGTAAATATTAGCTGGATTTAGTTGATTTTAAACTTGAAGATCATCTGTTTTTTATGTTTGAATATGTCAACATGTGCTTTGGTACAACTTTTTAAATATTTTACTAAAATGTATGGACTTAATGATTGATAAATGAAAATAACTGACAGATTTATTGGTTAAAAAAAATCATTCATTTCTATATTCATGACTCCTGATTAAAATCATGTTGAGCAATGTTGAAATGCTATAGTTATAAAACACAAACAAAATTAATATGTAATACAGTGAAGAATCAGAAAACATGATCATTTAATAAAATATCTGCCCATTTTTAAAACTAAACATTTTAAAGCTTTTCATCAGTTGGAATAACTTTTGCCAGTGATCATTCAAAAAATAAACAATATCAACATTGTTTATAATCTTCCCAAATAAACATAATCCCATGAAATACAGTTAAAGTTTTTTTTATTATTTTTATTTTGACCTTCCGCAAAGGTACAGTTTTTTTTCCTTGAACCTCCCTGAGTGACTGGCGAAAATTCATGACCCTCCTCCACCATAAATTAGTTATTAGATATTTACCCATTGATGTTTTGAAGGTAAATGTTAAAAGTTGAAGACAAAATCCTGGAGATGAAAAAAGCCTCGATTTTTCACTGTTTTCATGTACACTGGTTAGTTCATGCAAACGCTTTATTTTTGGCCAAATTTTAAATAACATCTAACGGGGCGCCCAGTAGCTCAGTGGTTAGTTGGGGCGTCCCATGTTAAGAGGCACTGTCCCTACCGCAGCGTCTGTGTGTGTTAGACTCTGCCGCATGCATGCCCTCTTTCTCCCCCCTTCATGCTTAACCTGTCCTGTCAAATAAGGCAAAAGCCAAAAAAATAAAATAAATTTTTAAAAGTGAGACATTGAATAAAGTGATCTTAATGAAACTGCACTATTTAAAGCTTCTTCTTTTTTTCTGATGCAAGCATTTATCAAACATGACACGTCCAAGAACTGCCCAAAAATCTGAACAATAATAAAAAATAAAAATATAAAAAATAAAATAATAATAAAAATATAATGTATAATGATAAAATATATATATAAAAAAATTGAACGATAATTTTTCCAGTTTCTGGCTAATGATAAATGGTGTAATTTTAAAGAAAACATACCTTCACAAACCTGCATGATTTCTTAATAAATACATACAAAATACAAACATTTTAATTTGTATTCCCCTAAGCTGAAAACAAAAAACAAACAAACGTAAGTTTAATTTATAGTTGATAGTTGCACAATTAAAACACCAAAAAAAAAAAGGGTAAGGAAAAAGAATAATGCAATACAGTGCAGAATTTTCACAAAGTTATTAAAAACTCAAAAGTACATAAAGATAAAGAACAATACATAAAATAATACAAGTAATAACAAGTAACTAATAATAACAAACAAAATATGTTTGATTGCAACAACAATTCCTAATAACAAATCCCTCCCCAGTGCTTAAAAAAAATTATTTGGCATGCCTCCCCATTTTGCACCCCCAGTCAACCCCCTCATAAGTAATGAACAGTCCCTAATAATTTTGTTTATTAGTCCATTACTCGACTATAATTTAATCATTTTCAATTAATAATAATTTTATATATAGGTTACGAGTACCTGCGAGATATATATATATATTTGAATATGTATTTTTATGCACATTAATTCTGAAGTGTTTGTCATCCATTGTGTGTTTATGCCGAGCAGCTCTCCGTCCTGTGTACTATATCTGACTCTGACATCATTATTATAGGCCGACAGGCAGGCTCTGTGCGCACTGCCCTTTAAGATGCGTCTGTAATCTGGCCGTTAATGGAAAGTCATTCCTGCTGTTTTCTGCGGTGCAGGCAGGAGATCTGCTCCAGCTGGCCTCGGGAAGGAGACAGGAAAAAAAACAACCGACCGACACTACCGTGGCGCATTTTGTGTCGGCCCACAAACCCAGGAAGGAAGGGGAGAGGACGGGCCCCGCCGAGGGAGACGGAAATGAGAGGGGGGTGTCCAAAGAGGAAACCCTATCCCTTTAAGAGCAAGTGGGACATAGCGGTGCGAGAAAAGGAGAGGAGGGGGAGAAGAAAGAGGAATTAAAAAAGAAAAGGAAGAAAGAGACAGGGAGGGAGGAGGGAGAGCGGGCGATAAAAAAAGAAAGATGACATCCTCGCAGCTGAACGGCCGAGGTGGAGCGATAGGCTGCGGCCCGGCGAGAGCGCCGCTCGCCGGGGTCAGGGCTTGAATCCAACAACGAGGCTTCGACAAACACCCGATTGGCCTATTGGGGGAAATCGGAAAAATAGATTCATAAATTAAAAAACAAAGCATGAGCTGCTGTGCTGCCAGATACGTGTGTTATAACTCATATTTTTCATGTTCTCTTGCGTACAAATGCATTTATTTCCCGTAGAGTGGTTTGTGTTTATTGCGAAAGTGTGATAGTGTAAAATGCGCTTTTTGGTGGGCTTTGAGAGCACTTTGGTTGTGTGATGTGGCGTTTTAGTGAAGGTTGGTGTTTGGTGAATGAAAGTTAGACACCAAAGTGAGAAGAGAAGCAGGCCATTATAGGAGCTGGCCTGCTCCACTCCTGCCTGTGTGCTGCAGCCTGCGTTAGTCAACAGCTGCGTGCATTTTAATTGACAGCATTAGGCTACCTCAATGAGAAAAACATATTTTTGCGGACGACTTTATTCACGTTTCGCAAGAAAATCCAGGAGCCCGGCGTCTCTGCTGCAGGACAGGCGACTGTTTGCGCCTCGATCACCGGTGGGCCGATCAAAACCATGCAAAGGCTGCCCTCCTCGATCTCAATCAGGAGCTGACGTTATAATCTCCATCGCTGTGGCGCAAAATGGATGCTGCTTGGAGCAATTTTCTCTTCCAGGTAGGCTTGCTGAGCATTTCTGGCCTCTCTTTCTGCTCTCATTGTCACTGCGCGCATTTTCTCACATTGTGTACCCCCAGCAGCCCCACAGCCCTCACATCTCCTATTTCAACCTAGCACCTCAAGATAATGCTGGGACTTGTGTTTACATTTGGTGATGGCCTTCTGCTTGCTTCTCCAGAATACTCCCACCCAAAACCAAGTGGAGGGGAGCCTCCAATCAGAGCTCATGCCCGTGCATACGAGTTCTCCCCAAACCCCACCCACAGAGCACATAGCACAGCCTCCTTCGACTGTGGACACTGCTGCTCTCAGTGAGGAACCCCTGCCTGGTGAGGGACACTGCACTGCATCCTACACCTGTGGAGCTGACAAGAGTAAATACACAACACTCTACTCTCATGGGGAGGATTCAGGCAGGTGATATAATCCCAGGGACTTTCATTTTGGTCATTTGCAGGTGAAAAGATGGAATATTTTTGTATATATTTCAAGAACCCCAAAAATTCAAATTACGTAAATTCCATGAGATTTATCTGGCTCTAAAAAGTCAGAGTGATCTGGTCGCTCAAATTGGATTTTTTAGATTTTAGACACCTAAAATTCAACACATGAACATCTGGGTTATCAGGACACGTTGTTCAACATCAATGTTTCTCAGTATTTATTTGATTAAAGGTCCAGTGTGTAGGATTTATGGGGCTATATTGGCAGAAATAATCACCTGAAAATAAGTATTGTTGTGATTTGTTACCTCAGAATAAGACGTTTATATCTACCTCCTCGCAAATTTGCAAATCCTAGGATGGTGAAGGAATAGCCTGCCTCAAGGCCAAAACACACTCCCGGCAAAGGCCTCACATTAAAAAATACATCCCTATTATTTTCAATGTACAACCCAAAACCAGTGGGGGCTACATGCACATCGGCACTCCAGGACGCACGGCCCTGTAGCACGCCGCTGTCCTATTTCCAGCTTTGCCACCTCCAGAATTAAATGCACTCTACTTATACATACAAGCTCCCGTGGCAGCTCTTTTTCTCTGCTCCTATGGTAGCTCGACTCCTCTCCTCACCATTGATGCAAACAGAACTCTGTGTGTGACAAAGAATGGATGAGGAGAGACTTGTTGAGGTCGAGAAATATCCCGAGCTAAATGACCCACAATCCCGTCGTTGTAAAGGCAATGGCTAAAAAGATATTGCCGGGCCAGTTATGGCTCTCGAGATCGGCTCTTTAGGAGAGAAATCAAGTTTAATCAGGGGCTCTCCACACATGATTTTATGCTAATGCAAAGATGGAGGAAGTACAGATCTTTTAGTAAAAGTAGTTAACTTTGCTCGGTCGTCTGTTGACGGGCTGCAGCGCAACACGTCCAGTGTGTGCCAGGGGCGGCATATGATGTGCCGTGCCCCGGTAGCAGCAATGTGTTTTCCTAACCAATCCAACCAGTGAAGGCAACAAGTACTAGCCAATCACAGGAAGAGAAGGGTAGGTCATTTCTTCGCTATCCTAGGATTCTCAAATTTACATCCTCGTCTATGGATATCGCCATGTTTCGCTCAGTTTTGACTGTTTTCTGAATGTTTTCTTACTTTTAGCGTAGTTGACTTGTCTATGGTTAAACTTTCAAAAAACGTCATGAAAACTTGATGTAGTTTTCATGACGTTTTTTGATGCTTGATGCTTTTTAGAGCTACAACCTGTGATTAGAGTTGAAACAATTAGTCGATCAATTTCTCAACAGAAGCGGGTAAAAACTGACCTTGAGGGCATAAAATTTCCAATTTCTATTAAAAGATAAATGTGACATTGCTATAACATTACAGGGATGACTTTTTTTCTTGGTCAGTAGCAGAAAACAGCAGAATGACTGTCGTAAACAACGATCAGACCAAGCAAAGGAGCGCAGTGTGTACTGGTGTATCAATACTGCGGAAATTGAGTATTGAAAGTTAAAAGAAACTATTTAAAGTTTCTTAACAGCTTCAGTGTCTCAGATTTGAACATTTAATAGTTTGTGTTGGCCTCTGTGACAGTAAACTGGATTTTATTTTTGATTTGGGACTGTTGGCCAGACAAAATAAGCAACATAAAGATGTCAACTTGAGTTTTTTCACTATTTTCTCAAATTTAACTGACTAGACGATAAGTTTTGATTATTGTTGCCATTAAACAGTAACAGTTTCATCTTCAAATTGCTTATTTTATCCAACCAACAGTCTAAAACCCAAAGATATTTAATTAACCCTGATGGAAAACAAGACAGCAACAATTATTTCATTCCTAGTTTCATGCTTACATATGTGTTCACCTGCAGATTACCAAAACAGGCTTGACTGGGACGATGCTTTACAGCAGCTCATTTTGCTTATTGCTATCTTCATTGACACATATTGAATATGTCATCTTTGTTTGACTTGTCATTTACTCTCTAAACCTGTTTGTTCACTAGATGTTACTGTTACCAAATTTGCTTGAAAGATTACTTTAAATGACTATTTCAAAAATTCAAAATCAATTTACTGGAAATTAACACCTCTCTGTCTCTCCTCCCGCCTCCTTGTGGTCCAGTGAAGCCAGTGTCTCGGCCGCCCCGCGTGCCCCACATCTGTGCCATCTGCAACAAGCAGTTCAAGAACAACTACAACCTGCGGCGGCACCAGTCGGTCCACACTGGGGTACGCATGAAGGACAGGGCCAGAGAGCAGGCGGAGGGGGCAAAGGAGGGAGCAGCCGGCCAGGTTGCGGTGGCGGTGGCGGCCCCGTCGGCGATGGCGGTGGGGGCCGGAGGGAGGGCGGAGAGGCCCACTGTTCCCCTCTCCCTGCTACACCTCTCCGCACCTCCCACTCTCGCCCCTCCCGGCGTGCTGGCGGGGGCCCAGCAGCCTCCCCTGGGTAGTCAGGATGGTGAAGGGGTTGCCATGGCTAACGTAATGGCTAGTGTTAACCCCCATGCTCCGCCTCCTGCTGCTGTCGTCATGGCCACAGGGGCGACAGTACAGGTGGGTCAGGGCCTTGTGGAGATGGCTGTCGTCAACCCCAAACCTTCAAGCATGTTGTTTCTCTAGCTGCCTGGCCACAGGGACGGTTTGCCATCTTTTTTTTTTTTTGGATCTTACAAGCAGTTACTGTGTGTCTCCTGCTGCATCTGACTGAAACTCTCCTGTGTGTTAAAGTCTACAAAATGTCCATGTACAATTATCAGCTCAGGGACCAGTAAATTTCATCCCAGGGTTTGGCATTGGTCCCCAGTTTGAGAAACAACGTGCTAGAAGCCCCCCCACGCTCCCCTGCATGTTCTCTGTAACACAAACAGTGTGAAAGCAGATAAAGACTTTAAATCCAGTGGGAGGGAGTTAATCTAACACGCGAATCAACTGTCAGACATGTTTTGCAACTTTGGTACAAATCAGGCGGAAATATCAGTGTGCATTTGCATGCAACAAAGACATAAAAACATGACAATATGTAACACTGAATGTATCTAACTGTAATTCTACTTTCCATCTAAACTCTGTAGTTTGTGTATCTGCTTGTTTGTGTTGTCTCAGCGGCCTGCAAATCCCAACCCGAACCCAGTGAGGAAGAACCACGCCTGCGAGACCTGTGGCAAGGCGTTCCGCGACGTCTACCACCTCAACCGCCACCGCCTGTCTCACTCAGACGAGAAGCCGTTCTCCTGTCCAATCTGCCAGCAGCGCTTTAAGAGGAAGGACCGCATGAGCCACCACGTGCGCTCCCACCAGGGTGGTGTGGAAAAACCCTACGTCTGCCCCCACTGTGGCAAGGCTTTCTCCAGGTGACGATGCGGAACAGTTTAAGTCTAAAAACATATAGGGCCCTATCTTAAATCGGGTACTAAGTGTCCCACTGCTACTTTCAGACCGACGGTGTTTTAAGTAGCAAATGTACTTTTTCCTGGACGGCACAGTGGACAGTGGTTAGCATTGTCGCTTCACAGCAAGAGGGTTTGCATGTTCTCCCTGTGTCAGTGTGGGTTTTCTCTGGGTACTCCAGCTTCCTCCCACAGTCCAAAGACATGCAGGTTAATTGGTGACTCTAAATTCCCCGTGTGAATGGTTGCCTGTCTCTACATGTCAGCCCTGTGATAGTCTGGTGACCTGTCCAGGGTGTACCCTGCCTCTCGCCCAGTGTCAGCGGGGATAGGCTCCACCCCACAGCAACCCCTAACAGAATAAGCGATTACAGAAAATGAATGAATGTACCTCTTCCCCTCTGTGTACCCAGGGGCGTGTAGGTCTTAAAATGAGGTGTGTTCACTGGCATTGTTGGCGCATTGCTATTTTTAGGTAGCAGAAAGAGATTGACGAACTAAAATGTGGTCTTCCTGCTACTTAAAGGACGCATTATGCAGATAGTAAGATGCTAGTTCACAACAAACTCTGCTCGTTACACACCCATGGATTGACGGATGTGTTGTGGATGGGTGAATATTACCTCATCAGTGAGGAAAATTTGATTCTCTAAAATGTGAACACAGCAGAGAGCAGAGCAGAGCTGCTGTCCAACTCCACACTGAGAGATGCTGGGCGCATTTACACACGAGGAGCAGCACAACTTCAGTTTAGTTCTGTTTCTTCTGTTAACTTTATAACTATAGTTTTAAGTTTTGCTGCTTATATGTCTCACAATATTTGCTGCAGTGACATCACCGCTCTTACTGCATTACTCTCAGCAGAAAATGGCTCGCTTCTCCAGTTTGCTGAATCAGCCATATAATAGCAGAGCCCCAGGTGCGCCTGGCTTTTAAAGGGAATGGAAGATGACACTTGAATTGGTTGAAATCATATCTAGAACACACCTATGATTAATTAAGGGACTAAATACAACACCTTTGCCCCTTTGCGCCTTACTTGGTGCCCAGATTATGAGCCGGACACGCCAAAAATGCACTTTAGACCATGCGCTATAGATCATTTAAAAAGGGCCCACTCTGTCAGGATCAAGTTCGTCAAGGAGAAAGACATCCTTTAGCTTAGCTTAGCATAAAGACTGGAAACAGCTAGCCTGGCTCTGTCTGGACAAAACAAATTCTGCCCACCAGCACCTCTAAATCTCACTAATGATAACGTTATATCTCACTCATTTAATCTTTTCAAAAATTAGATGTAGAAATGACGATTTGCTATTATGTGCCTGACTGTTTCTAGACTGGGACCACTAACTAAGCTAAGACAGCTGGCTGCTACCTGTAGCTACATATTCAGCACACAGACATGAGAGTGGTATTTATCTTCCTGTCTAAGTCTTGACAAGAAAGCAAATACGTGTTTTTTTTCCACTTTAAAGGGAGCCCTATAACTGATAGTGTCCTAACACATTGACTCTCTTTCTCTCTCAAGGCCGGACCATCTAAACAGTCATGTCAGACAGGTGCACTCCTCAGAGCGACCCTTTAAATGCCCGGTGAGTCATGTTTACTCTGTAACATTCTCTTCTATCAGCTGCACACAGCGTCGTTTTTTTTTTCAGTCCATTCATGTTAACAATGGCCGTGTTTACATGCACTGTGTTCCCGATGACTCAAGGTTGAGGTTTTGTACATTGCTGCACTTTAATCTGTGTCTTCGGCTGATATCTGTTGACATGAGTGAATGAACATTGAGAGCATTACCATGGAAACTGATCTGGATAGAGTACATGTCTTTCTGAAACAGAGTGCAGCATGTATCTCACTGTGATTGTTGTATTATATTTACATGCAGCAGCTTAAAGTCTGATACTCACCTGAGCATGACAAACATACTCAGTGTGCATACTATACATTATATATGTGTGTGTTACAGTATGTGAGGTTATTTTCCATAAAGAGTTGTAGAGCAGCATTGGTTCTTAAAACTTGGCTGATTTACGTGTGCATTACGTGTGCACAGGCTTTTGCTTTTATATGTTTCTCTGCAATCACCCTGTCCTCCGTCTTTTTTCAGACCTGTGAGTCCAGCTTTGCCACGAAGGATCGTTTGCGTGCACACATGATTCGCCACGAGGAGAAAGTCCCCTGCCACATCTGTGGCAAGCTCCTGTCTGCCGCTTACATCACAGATCACATGAGGGTGCACAACCAGTCACAGCACCACGCCTGCCATCTCTGTAACCGCAGTAAGTACACATGCTTTAATTTATTAGTTTACATTAAAGCAGCTAACATCAATATTTTTACATTAATTGTTAATGTTACTACACGTAATACACCCCGCAGAGAGTTCTCCTCAGCTCTGCAGTTATCCTCAGCTCTGTGGAGCTTTAAAGCATCTTTCACCTGAGTGTTTTGGTTTTCCAGTCTGTGTCTAATGCCTGTCATACACGACAAGACTTTTAAAGGACTAAAGTCTGACGCCCTCTCATATCTAAAGACATCCCATCCTGCTTCTGGTCCACAAAAACGCATGACTCGAAACACAAAATAAAATGTGCCATACGTCGACAGTATACTTGTCAATTGTGGATTAATATAATCTAAAAAAAACCAAAAACTATGTTTTTATCTTTACATATTTGATTTGTCGCCTAAACTCGTGACCAGCCTCCGTTGGTTAGCTGCTCTATTTTAGTGGGAGGAGACCGTGATAATGAGAGGCAACAAGTTTCAAAAATTAAGATTCCTCCCTAAAATAAGTTCTGGTTGGAGCTTCGGATACACACCACATTAAACACCAGCTCATGTTCACTTTACAACTTCACCAGTTTCACCTCCTTTTCCACAATACAAAAGAACCTGTTCATGTTCTTTACTGTCTACCCAGTTTGCTGCTTCCCGTTTGGTGCTGGAGTGAATCCAGCAATCGGTTGTGGACAGTCCTCTTGCCATTGAATTTCAGTATTTGCATGAGCCACGATTAAAACTTAGATAATATTAAACATGTTTGATTTTATTTGAACATCAGAGAAGATGAGACTGAGTTTTATGATCATTTTACACTCAACAATTGAGATCACAAGAGCCTGCACCAACTGAGGTCAAACTCTCCTGATTATAATATGATATTAAATCTGCGACAATAAAATAATTTGAAATGTTGTTTGGCATAATGTCGGCATTAACCGTTTCAGTTATTTCCAGCCACAGCAGGCAGCTGTTCTCAGTGAAAAAGCGCTGATAAATCCACTGTACATGACCTCCCCAGCACAAAATAACGCACAGACCCAAGTAGGGACTAGCTGGTGGACATAGTGGAGCTTTTAGCAGCAAAAGAACAGATATTTCCCTCAGGAGGGTGAATATTGTTGTTCTATACCTGCTGGATATGTCAGTCGGCAGCTATTTGCTAATGAATCTAACATATAAACTTAAAAAGTGGCCAAAGAAATCTTCAGGCTAAAGTGCAGGTAAATTAAGAGTATTTTACTGTATTCAACCTGTAATTCCAGCCTTTTGTTGTAAATGTGTGTCAAATAGCACGGCTGTTTATCTGTTTCATGATAAGATGAGATGCATTTTCACCACAGACACATTATGAGATGTTGTTATTTACCTTTAGAGGTCAGTTTTAGTCATTTGTGGCCATGTACTCTGCATAAGCAAGATCAGATGTCAGCAGGTGCTGGGTATCTGTACTCGATACCTAATAAACGATTCCCAGATCTAGAAGAAAAAAATTCTTCTTCTTATAGTTTTGCTTGCAGCTGTCACCACAAGGGTTCTTTGATTGGCCCACTACCACAACAGCTATAGCCCATACAGTTCGTGGTGTGGTGAAGTGGAGCACAGTGTATTTGTCAGAGTTGGAAATTGAGCATGCCGGGATGCAACCAAACTCTACGAAAATTATACAACTTTGTAACAAAATAGCTTATTGATTTGGACCAAGCAAGACAACTCTAGGTCTGAAAGCACCTCAAGGGTACTGGTATTGGTACTGGTGTCATAATTTTTTAACTGCTCAGCCGTAGACGTCGCTTTATGACTTGTTACTTCATGTTGACAACTGTTTGGATTTGAATTTGCTTGGATCTTCTGTTGGCTCAGTGCTGAATGAACAAGCTATAACATCTCTATTTCTCACTGAAACAACTAAGAGTCATTTCCACTCTCCTCCCTCAGGTTTCACCACACTGACATACCTTCGTGTCCATGCCCAGAAGCACCATGGCCAGGAGTGGAAGGATAGTCCGGGCGGATTCGGTGGCACAGCCTCAGGCGGCATACTCGTCTGCCACTTGTGCGGCGTCCACTGCAAGACACCCACTCAGCTCCAGGGTCACATGGGCACCCATAGCAACAACCAGGGTGCCCCGAGCCCCATCACCTCTAATGTGGCTGCCAGCAGCTCTGTCTCCCTTAGCAACATGGTGACAGCGCCTACTGTGTATGTCACTGGCAACACGGTGGTGGACCTGCTCGTCACAGACTGCTCTAGCATCGCAGCACCACAGTCCCACAGTTAGCAGTAGAGAGCGCAGCAATAATAACCTCAGTCCCTTAACAGAGGGCAAGGTTAGAGAAGGTCAAAGTTACGCGTAGATGCTGATCCGGTTTCAGTTTTGTAATGTCCCCACTTATAGGTAAGGTTAGGATTAAAAGGTGGGGGGAGATTAACTCCAGTCAGCATTCAAGGGCAGTATCACCTCAGAGCTGCAGAGCTGGAGCATCGGAGAAAAGGAATCTGTATTAATAGAGCAATGAAGTCATGGAAAGAGGGACCTTTGTGGCTGCAGCGGCTTCATTGACACTAACGACAAACATGGATGTGCTGCCCAAATATTCCTGAGTGCTCTCGTGCATTGAGGACTCCAGTGAAACTGTGGTATTGTGAGCATCTACTGTATTACTGTCCCCTCTCTGCCCTCTCTCTCTGTCCCTCCCCTCAACCCTGGCATTGGCTGCTCTCTGCAAGTGCACCAAGTACTGTATATCTCTCACCAGCTCTGATCTTACCTCCATTTTGCAGCTCACTTACTAAGAATCCAAATGGCTTGCGTTAAGAAGTAGTAGGGAGAAAATAGCTCATAGAAAACGTAACGAAGAAACACTTTAGAGGGGAAGTTGTGTGTTTTGGGTGTGCGTGTAAGTCAGGGCTCTGCTAGCATGTTAGCTTGTTTGTTGACAAAACTAAAATCAACATTTGATTTTTGCAAAGCTGTAATGCCAGTTTATTAAAGGGTAGCTTTGGTATTTCTTTTTCTTACCTGGACCCTTTTTTCCCCACGTTTTTGTGTCTAACTGACTAATAGGAACAACAATTCTTGAAACTGGTCCAGTATTAAGCGAGAGCGCTGCAGCTGGCAACAGCAACAGGCTGCAGTGTAATGTTAAGGGCAATTGTGCACCGTCAATCTACATCAACTAAAAGTGTTTGTGTTTGCCACTGACAGGCTCAGATTAATATTATAAGTGTCTGACACCATTATGAAAAGTATCCCGACAGAGATAGGCCTTTTTGTTTAACCAGAAACAGCCCTGAAATCGCTATCACCAAACCCACCAGACTCCATTTAAATAAACAGTAATTTTATTATTGTAAAACACTCTTCATTCTAAGGTGACAGAAACAAAATTAACTCATAAAAGTCATCTTGGTTCATCTTTCCACTGTTCCAGCAATGAACAGCTCTGGTTTGGTTGAAATCGAATCTTAATTCACCCAGTTAGATGTGAATATATGCTGGATCTATACAGGCTAAAATTACTGTTTATTTAAATGGAGTCTGGTGAGTTTGCCGATAGCGATTTTGGGGCTGTTTCTGGTCAAACAAAAATGATCTTTTTCCTAAACAAAAACCTCTATCTCTGCAGGGATCCTTTCCACAATGTACAAATACATGGGACACAGATTCGGCGCAACACATCTGCAGCATGCCCACAGCAGAGGGCGTCCATTATAATCAACTGAAGCTGCTACACTGACCACAGAGGCAGCGCTTGCCTAACATTATTTTAACGTAGCTCTTCCTTTTTTTCTGTACACATGGCTCTGCAGCCCTCTAAAGGCGAGTACCGTGTGTTTAAAATGATAAAACTGAATATGTTTGGGGCGTCTGTGACTTAGTGGATAGAACAGGCGCCCCGTGTACAAGGCTGTTGCCGCAGTGGCCTGGGTTCGACTCCAGCCTGTGGTCCTTTGCTGCATGTCATTCCCTCTCTCTCTCTCTCCCCCCTCCACGCCTAACTGCCCTGTCAATTAAAGGCAAAAACACCCCAAAAAATATCTTTTAAAAAAAAAAAATTAATACGTCATTATAGAGGTAGAGGTAATGCAAAGCAGCAGAGCAACCGCATTGTTACGTTTCATATTAAATAAATTAAATCAGTGCATTCTGTAGTTAAAATATTAATTAATTTAGCACCAGTTAATGTAGCCAACACTTCCAGACCCTCCATAATCAGCTGCATCATCACTCATTGCATATCAGTGTGCACACAGAGAAGCTAACAGCAACCCACATGCTACAAAGACCGTCTGTGTAGCAGGTAAAAAATCCAGCTCAATCTTCCTGGTGCGTCGCCATTGTAATAATAATCTGAGCCTGTCAGTGGCAAAAACAAGCACTTGTAGTTGTCAATTGACGGCGCACAAATGCCCCAATCGGTTACGTTGCAGCCCATGTCATGGCTTGCTCAATACTGGACCAATTTCAAAAATGCTATTTCCTGTTTGTCACTCGGCCACAAAAACATGGGACAACAGGGTCCAGGTTGAAAAATACCAAAGTTGCCCTTTGAGTCTCCAGAGGGCTGTTTATTGATCAGGACAGAAGGCCATACGTGTTGTGGTCGGTATGGAATTGTGGGATGTACTTGTTTATTTGTTTCCTAAAGGTACAGAGATAAGAAAAAAGTTGTGTTCAGGAGTGTCAAGCACCTTAAATAGTTATTGTTTGATTCAGCGAGGATCAAAATGGGTTTGAGATTTCTTGGATTTTCTTGCTCTGAGTCTTCCTCTCTGAGTCTGGCCATCAAAAAAAAAAAAAAAAAGAGAAAGAAACTGCTAATCAACACTTCAGCTTCTGACATGGCAATTCTTGCACCAGAAAACTACCTTTTTGCATGAAAGTAAGCTAGCTCAGTCATGCTTATCGTTAGGGAGCTGTCATGACAAAAGAAACCTTTTTAGCAGTTCCACCGAGTTAGTTGGCTGTAAACAATAATACTTATAAAAGTGTTGATTTTACTCAGAACATTTTAACATCGTTGGCCATTCATTTGATTGTAACTGTCATTGCCATAGTCCTTTTTTGTTTTCTGTATGTACCAGTCCAATGAGTGAAACTTATGCATTAGATTTAGTCATTTAACTCTGTATAGCACATAATGCTCCGAACGCAAGTCATTATCGTTCTACATTAATCACGTGAGGAATGGTCACTTGTCTGTTGGATATCTTTGGTTGCTTTGAGTTTTCTTGTGAGTGGCGTGGTGTCGAGAAAGGGCTTATAAAGTCATAAGTACAATGGGAGTTTGACAACACCACTTGGTATGCTGTAAACAAATCCTGGTTTTGTACTGGAGTGCTTTTTCAGTTTTGTGTTAATATGTTACCTTGGAATTTGTAGAGTTGTTTCTTTCTTCCTTTTTCTTTTTCTTTGGAAATGTGTTCTTCCTGTTGAGAAAAGTAGTGATTTATTAAAAAAAAGTTAATTTTAGGTTTTCTCCATCACACTAAGAAAAAAAAATAATACCTCTACTCTAGGATTCTGTACAGCTCTTGTGATACATCTTAATGCCTTATCGTACTCAACTGCATTTTAATTCTTTTATGATGAAATATTTCAAATCTTAGTCATGGATTCATTAAGAATATTAATGGGATGTATTTATATTTATATTTTTATATTTCTCAACAGTATGCATGTCTAAAAGGTTGTTAGAGCAAAAAAAAAAAATCAATGATGCTTAATACAGTCATAAATATTATGTTATTTTGTAGATGAAGTAGAGATCATGTTATTATTTTGTAATTTGGACAATTTAAAGTAAAAAGAGTAAACAGGCTTTGTTTTGTGTGCTGATCTGTTCACCCACTACACAGCCATCTTTGTCTTGTTAAAGGTCCAGTGTGTAGGATTTAGTGACATCTAGTGGTGAGGTTACAGAACTGAAACTTATCCTGTGTGCCAAGCAGTTCAGACCAAAGTTTTGCAACAAGACGAGACGAGTTGAAACAGGGAACTACTTGCAATGCGCCGCTCTGCAACGTTTTAAAACCCTGCTGGTTCACACTGATGCAACAAGATGACATGGTGGATCATCTCTATGCAACAACTCTCTGTACTAATGTTCTGATTTCCAGCTTTTAAGGTTTATTTTGTGGCTGAATATAATTTGTAGCCTCTTAAAATATGAGTTAGGATAGTGATAGTGAGATACTGGCTACAGCTGCATTTGTAGCAGTGATGAAACAGCAAAAAACAAAACGTGTATCAGATGGATCAGATGGATGGTGTAGCAAGTGAATATGCCATTTTGACTTGATTCACACATTCACTGCTGCAGCTTTTTTCTACACCGTTCTAAAATGGCTTTGTCTCGTGAA
Organism: Epinephelus fuscoguttatus; assembly: GCF_011397635.1. Taxonomy (NCBI): domain Eukaryota; kingdom Metazoa; phylum Chordata; class Actinopteri; order Perciformes; family Serranidae; genus Epinephelus; species Epinephelus fuscoguttatus. Next base: position 18,625,985 of record NC_064771.1, read on the forward strand.
TCACTGGTCTAAACTGGATTTGAGACTCCGCTGGTCAAGTCGTTGGCTGCTGGTTTTAGATCGTAAAGCATATCACCTGTTTCTACAGCCAATCAGCTTGTAGTGAAGTTCGCTGGTCGGGTCAAAATGACTGCAGACAGCGTGTTTGCTTGCTGCAGCATGTGCTCTGTCCCTGCCCAGCCCTCACTGACTGATTAATAGACGCTGGTTATATATTATAGTGGTGTGTTTATTATGAATGCAGTCCATCTGATGCTTGTTTTGCTACTGCCAATGCAGCTGTAGCCAGTATCTCAGTATCACTGTCCTCATTCATATTTTAAGGAGCCACATCCACAAAATAAGCCTGAATAAGCTGGAAATCAGAACAGAAGTACAGAGAGTTGTTGCATAGAGATGATACACCATCCTATCTAGTTGCATTGGTGTGAACCAGCAGGTTTCTAGAACATGGCAGAATGGCACACATCCACACAGTCATACATGAGACAGAAAAGAATCCTTTTTCCCTGCTGCCTCCTACTGCAGTGGTTCCCAGTTGGTGAGTCGTGGTCCAAAAGTAGACCATAAATTCATTCATTCCATTTTATTTTTAAGTACATTGAATTTCTGGCACCAAGATTTATTTTAAAGTGCTGTTTCCTGCTGTAGAGTGAGTGATTAATGGACAGCTACTTAACAAAGACAGCAAACTAGCTTGACGACATGGCCAAACGCAAGTATGACGCTGAATATATTTAACTGTGTGGAAGTAAATGACTAAGGAGAAATCTGGACACCGTGGCTGGACCAGTTGGAAACCACTGTCCTACTGCTCCTAATGGCATTTGCTAGAATCCACTGTAGCTGAAGGAAAACAACCAATCAGAGCCATGGTGGATTCTTGTAAATGCCTTTAGAGGCAATTCATATTAACACTGTTAATGGAGACACTCCCATGAGAATGTGACTACACATCAACATAAGTCTTGCTTAGGTGCAATAGAAGTTGTCAAAATATTTCCCAACAATTTCAGAAAAACTGATGTTGATTACCAGAGGTCAGCCTTCTTTCTGGATATAAGATCAGCTCCTGCACTCTCTACTCTACACTCATGATAAATGTACTCAGTAGTTTCAGTCAAGTGACAGTTTGAATAAGGTAAGTCAATAAATTCAATGGTGACAGAGTGCAGGATTGGATTTTTGTTACTTATTCTCCTGCTCAGCTGTCTCAATACAAAGTGTGCAAAGATCACTTTTCCTGTTTCCTGTGTGAGGTATGTTTAGAAACCATGCAAAGAGATACTAACTCTCTGCACTGACAGCAGCCAAAACACAGAGCAAAGGAATGAAACACACGCTTTGTGTGTTTGACTTGACAAACTTGTTTTATTACTGTAACTACAGTATGCTATTATCATCACCATCAGTGTATAGCAAAGCTGAACACAACAAGTTTAGACACGTTCTCTGCACACTGCTGAAAGCAAGTCTGGAGAGGAAATGAAAATACTTAAGTTAAAGGAGCACACCAAAAAAAGTTCATTCCAACAAAGTTACTCCTGGAATTCATTTAACCTTGAAACAATTATGTTGTATAGCTGAACTTTTTTCTTAACATTAACTCTCTTCTTTCACATTTGAGATGTGAATCTTCTTCTCAGTTACAGTGGAACTTTTCATGGTCTTGTAATTCGTAGCGGATGTTTCGTTCAATTTTACACTCAAGACAAGACAGCTCCTATTTCAACCTCCAAACTGAATGTCTGGTGACTAAAACTGTAACATTGTGCTCAATTTGTCTTACCGGCTTCTGGTTTGACTTAAAGCACTTTACTGAAGTTTAAATGACATCATTGCAAGTTAGACAGTTCCTGGGATTTCCACAGCAGCAGTGGAGGAGGCTGAAGGTAAAATGTTCTGCAAACTTTTTGCTGTCTCACAGAGCACTATCTCTCTTCGATCTTACTTTCATATTATTTAATTGAAAGGTTTTATCTCCCAGGTTTGTGTACTTAAATGATGATTTTTGCTTTTTAATGTTTTTATGTATTTGTTTGTATTTCTTTCACCTACTTGTGTGTTGCATGTACTGATTAAGTCCTTACTACTACATATTAGATATGGACACAGTATGTGTTAAGAATTATTTACAGCCGGTATGACCATGGGCAGATTATATGACAATGGACCCCCGGGTACAGACATGCAGAAGGCCCCACCACCTCTGCTACACAGGAGCAAGAAACTTTAGCCCTTTTTACACTGCTCTTCAAGTTGTGAATTTCACAATGTTATGCAGCCTCACTGTTCTGTATCAAAGGTACAATTGCAGAATGAGAGGATAGAGTTGTCTCGCCTTTAAGCTGGCATCAGAGGTAGTAACAGAGCCAGAACGACCTCTGTATAAATGGGGCAGCTGTCATGGGTGGCTTCTTACCCCCAGAACAGAGGATGAGATCAGCCGCCTTATAACAGGGACGGTAAATGATTTTTATTGCCATGTTAATGCCAGTGTTATCGTTCAGAAAGCACTGGAGAGCATATGTTACATGTCACACTACAGGCAGACCCTGTTGTGTTACGAATCACACCGTCACGCCTCTTTTGCTTCCGTGATGCCGGCATGCTGTTCAAGATCACACACTGGAGCAGCACGATGCCACTGTTTTCTGGCTCTGTGTAAAAATGTAAAGGTGGTATGAAGAAGGGACTGCATACCGGCCCTATAGTGTGATCTCTGTGTAAAAGGGGCCACAGACTTTAAAGTCGTTTATTATATTTTTTGTTGTGGTTTTGCATCTCTGTGTAGTTGTCTTATATCTCCTTCTGGTCATTTTGAGTCTCTTTGCAGTTGCTTTACATCTTTTTGCAGCCATTTTGTGTCTCTTTGTGGCTGTTTTTCCATTTTTATAGTCTTTTTGGGTTTCTTTGCATTTATTTGTAGTTGTTTTGTGTCTCTTAGTGACATTTTGAGCCTCCTTGTAGTTGCTTTGCCACTCTTTGTAATCATTTTGTGTCTTTTTGTGGTTGATTTTCCCCTTTTCATAGTCTTTGTTAGTCTCTGTGTCCCTTTGCAGCTGTTTTGCATCTCCATGTAGCCAATTAGTGTCTCTTTGTGGTTGTTTTTCCCCTATTTATAGTCTTTTGGGGTTTATTTGCATTTCTTTGTAGTTGTTTTGTGTCTCTTAGTGACATTTTGAGTCTCATTGTAGTTGCTTTGCCACTCTTTGTAGTCATTTTTGTCTTTTTGCGGTTGTTTTTCCCATTTTGTAGTCTTTGTGAGTCTCTTTGTGTAGTTTTGCAGCTGTATTGCATCTCTGTAGTCATTGTGTCCCTCTTTTTAGTCATTTTGAGTGTCTTGCAGGTTGGAACATGTAGTTTGTAAGGGTCAGAGGGCCCTGGGTCTGTTGCTAGTAGGCCCATTCAGCAATCCATTAATGGTTATGATTTTGTAGTAAAGCAGACCAAAAGAAGACATCATATTGAAAAATATACTACATCCTGTAGTCTGTTACAGAATGTCCCAGTTGTACAAACAGTGAAAACCACTCTAACAGTTTTACCATGTGCTTAACTGTAAGGACAGAGCTGGGTTATCACTGCAAAGCCTGAACAGTGCTGAACTGATTAGCATGTAATCTGCAAGCTTCCAAACACATCAAGGTTTTCAAGGCTGCAAAATGTCACAACCATGAGGCTGCAAACATACCAAGCATCTGTGATAATGTGCAGGTAATGACTGCTGATTGATCAGTTGATTTGCAAATGCTGGTCGATCCAAAAGGTCAAATGACTAACCTGTCAAAGATAAACACGTATGTGAGTCTGTACAGACACAACTGGCATGAATGGTTAGGTAACTGACTGACTGGCTGTCTTAATGAAACAGATTTCTGTGAATTAAATGCACAAATGCTGAGTCCTTTTGCTTGTGTATGAATTCCTATATTTTTTTTATGTGGACAGACAAATTATGAATGCAGCTTAAGCAGATGCCCTCCTTATGGGGAATCCATTCAACGTTCCCCTGCAACGACAAAACCCAATTTACAAAATGCAGTGCGGTGACTGGTGCAAATTTCTCGTCATGACATGAGCTGCTGCTGCCTGGACCTGTAGGAACTAGCTGGCGCAGCAGTCCACAGCGTTGACTCAACGTTGCATCTGCGAGGCTGAGACAGCGGCATCTCTGCTCTGCTGCTGCGAGACAGATGAGATGACATAGCGACTGGACGAGCTAGCGCCACCTCGACACCTGGATCAGATCGTGTCTCTGTTTTCCCGTCGTTTTCCCCGTGATTTAATTAGCTATTTGCTTGAGCTTGCTTAGACCGCAGGCCAGTCACCAATGCTCCCAGTGAGCTGCCCTCACATAGATGTCAATCTAAGTTGCTGCAAGCTAGCGTTAGCTCGCTGCTGCTACCCTTCAGACATCGAAGTGGCCACATAAACATGCGGATCATCGAGGCGGAGACCCCTGGGACATCTCTAACGTTAAACGCTCTCTGCAGGACACGAGTCTCGACTAGCCGCTGACTGGACTCTGCAGAGCCTTTGTGTAAATGCTGTTTAAGATTTTTTTTTTCATTTATCCTGAACATGTGTGAACTCCAACCTGCTAGCCAGCTAGCCGCGGTTAACTTCCAACGGTCTCGGTTAGCTTAGTTGCTACCGCTAACTGCTACAAACAAATAACAAGCTAACAGAACATTTTAACGTGTCCACGAATGAGTGACAAAATATGCTACATCGTGCATTGAACTATCAGGTGTTGCTTATAGATTGTCACCATCTTGCTAACTACCGTTATTTGAATTTGGTCTTAACGGTACAGTTGCTAACTTAACCAGCGGTGACTAACCGTTAGCTAAGTTGCTAGCGTCATTGTTAGCAGGCGATTCAACAGCGCAGACCGTTAGTCATGCTTACCAGAGCGAGGGATGGCATTTGATGTTAGCAGTATTGTTTGTTTGCTAAATTGACACACTTGCATGCTAGCTGACCCATATTTTCCTCCTAACAAGTTGACAACCACATTCCAATTATTGTTAATTTGCGTTACGCGTAGCTTAATGTTAGCTTAACTAGCCGGTGTATTTAACGGTTAGCGAAGTTAGCGTTAGTTCAGTGTCAACTAAATTTGATGTGTGCACTCAAATGCATAGTAATTTGGACAAAGTTGAGCTAACGCTAACATTAACAGTTAACAATATGGCAAACAGTGTCAAAGCTAGAATACTTAAATTATACAGCAACCTACAGGCGGTTTCAATTCACGTATGTGGTTAGCTACCCGTTAATAAATGGACCGTTATTTGTTTCTGACACAGGTAACATTAACAGTAACGCTATTGCCAGGAGCTATGAGCACCAGCAGTCCATGCTTATGTCGATATTTTCGACGTCCAAGATTTTAAAATAGCGCAATGCGTATTTTGCTAATGGACTTCAACTTTTTAATGAGTCAGCTTGTCTAGTGTAAGCAAACCGCGCAACCCTATGAAACTACCACATGGTTGCCCCAGGACTACATGGGACAGTGAATACCATGTACAGTGTCATTATATGGACAGAGCAGCATGCTGCACAAAAGGGCCTCTGTGTGATATTCGGCCCCTGTCACTGCACTCAGCGTTTATATAGTCTCCCATGCACTGTCCTCTTTCACATTTAATATAAACACCTTTCCCACATTGTGCCTGGGCTGTTCACCCCGCTTCATATTGTGCATATATCAAAGCCTCAGATGAAGCTAGAACAGTGCATTGCCACATACGGTGGACTGCGATAGTGTGCTTTCTTATCTCAGTAGGTGCAGCCAGATGTGGGAGTTGCCACCAGTGAGATCAATATAAGCTGTTCAGTCACGCGTTGCTATTTTGTGTGTTTCAGAAAAGGGGAAAGAGCGACGGATCTCAAGGACCAGATTGCCCGCGTGAACTTTTTGCCTCTCAGACAGATCGCCAGGGACCATGCTGACCATTCTAGCTGCTGGGTCTGTGTTCTTTCCAGGCCTTTTTCTGCTGTCCAAACAATGCTTGAAGTCAATCCCAGCACTGAGGTGGAGCGAAGGAGATGCAGTCATTGTGTCTGCCAGGTGAGACCTTCTAAAACTTGTGTGCACTTTAATGACAATAGTGTGCTCCCCAAATTTCTAGCACATCTGTGTTGCTTTTACTGCAGTGCTGTCCAAGTTATTTTAGACTTGAGCTCATGTACATTTCTTTATGATGGCAGGTTATTTTGTCACTTTCAGCTGCATATTTTTTGCATAAAAGTGTAAGGGCACTCCTTTCTTGGGATGTGTTTAATAATGAGAAACACATTTGTTGTTTACTTTCCTGCTTCCAGGTTGGTTTCATCAGTTCAGGCAGTCATGGCCTCTTCAGCTGGCTACATCATTGCTTCTTCCTGCGAGGACATCATCGAGGACCAGTAAGTCAAGAAATGCTTGGCAGAATATATTCCGCCCCATTCGGCCAGCTTGACTTGTCTTTATAATGCATTTAACAAATCAGCTGTCAAGATTTGTAATTTCCAATTCTTGAAGAAGGGTCCAGACCTTTGAATCCACCCACTTACACAGAGTTGGGTTGACTAGAAACAGAGTGTGATGAGTTAAGGCAAAGTTTGGGTCATTCATCAGCTACAAATGTAAATCAAAAATGTAACTTGTTGTCACTACCCTGACACGTAGCCACACATGTCAGGTGCTGTGCAAGCAAGTGTAACATGTTTTAAGCTCAGCCGTCTCAAGATATTTCTCTCATTAAATCTGCCTTAAGCATTTCAGCACTCTTTCAGATGGTTGTAAATCCAGGTGAGGTGGGTCCCATTGAGATTTTTCTTTTTATAGAGTAGTCACTGCACTGATATGTCAAATTTTGTTTTCGTCACCAATTTAATAGGCGAACATGACATTTGACATTGTGTGTTCATGCTGGTAACAAAGCTCTGTTTGTATCCATCCTTTCTTTTCTCCTTTAAAAGCCAGCTTCTCTTCCTCTCTGCACAGGCACTGGCTGACTAGCACTTACATCATGTTTGCTGTTCCCTACTTCGTGTATGACATCTACGCAATGTTCATGTGCTACTGGTACAAGCTGCGGGTCAAAGGGCACGAGGAGGCGTCGGCAGCGCCCCAGCACATGAGCACAGCACTGACCAGCTACCTGCGTCGCGAGTTCCTCATGGTGCTGCACCACGTTGTCATGGTCACCGTCTGCTTCCCCGTCTCTGTGGTAACTGTCACACATTGCTCTTTTTGTTGGGCTTGGATTTAAGTGAAGCAAGGGAGAAGTATAGCACTAATTATCTCTGTGCAGCTTTCTATTCTTAGTTAGGTTTTATCATGTTTTAAAGGAACATTGAGGTTATGGGGGAATTGTTCTTTTTGGTTTCTATTTTATTCAGAGTGAGTCTGTATGTCTTAAATGTGCATTATGACGGTGCATTATGAAGGTATACCGAGGGGTGTGATTAAACTTCATTATCTCTCCAGAAGACAGTATTTTGTTAGTACACACAAAGTCTTAAAAACTACATCATAGTTGGAATTTTGTTTTCCAAAATAACTGCATTATAAGGTCTGCAGCTAACAAATGTTTTTTATTAGCAATGAATCTGCCAGCTATTTTCTCTTTCATTAGTCGTTTGGTGTATAAAACATCAGAAAACCCAAAGAAATTCAGTTTACTTTACTGTTAAGACAAGTAAAAGAGAAAATTAGAAAAAAATCCAAGTATGACAAGATGAAATCGGTAAATACTTGTCATTTTGTGCTGAATGAAACAACTAATTGATTATCAAAATATGTGCAAATATTCTGTTGAACAACTAATTATTGCAGCTTTTCTGTAGTTTATAGTTGTAAAGGTAGTTATCCAGGGCCAGTAGCTGCCATAGCCATGTGTGTGTGTAAATGCATGGATTAGAGAGGTGATATAAGGTCATTTATATTTAAAATCAGAGGTGGGACCAAATCACTGTTTTGCAGGTCACAAGTAACTCTCAGGTCTTGGCGTTCAAGTCCTAAACTTTGAGTTTCGAGTCCTAGACAAGTCATACTGTACCTTTTTAACCAAATGTAATAACAATTTAACAACAGAGTAATATATTAAATTCACCCTCACATAGACCCTGAACACACACAAAAAGATTTGTACAAATGTATACTGTTAAAACAAGTTTGTTGGAAGTTGTTGGGTTGCAATCTGCACAATTTACATATTGCAATTAGTATTTATTGACCACTGCATAGTTGCTGTGTGCTAATGGTATTATTTTTGCTGTCATTTTTGGAGTTGGCGCTCAGTAACGCAGTGTTAGTTTTTCATGGTTTTCTCCTTTTACTTGGCTGGATGCTGTTGGATTGATTCAAACAAAGTAGATCTAGGGAATTAAGTGTCAACTTGCTGGGAATGAATAATGGAAATGAATTGGTTCAGGCACATTTTTCAACTTGCGTACCTTTTAGTCTTCAGGCTTGGGGTGAAGGTATCAAGTATTTTCAAGTCGAAAGGCTCAAGTCCAAGTGAAGTCATGTGTCAAAGTCCAAGTTGAGCTGCAAGTCTTTTTTGATTTTGTTAAGTCTAAAGTCACCAGATTTGTGATTAGAGTCCAAGCTTTGTGATGTAAGCCCACACCTCTGCTTAAAACTACCAGTTTCCATTTTTGGAGAAGTTCTAACAGTGTATTTCCCCCTGTTTGAGAGAAGTTGCTACTTGATACCATAGATCTTAATTAAACAAGCTATTCAAAGTTCACTGTGTACCACGAGTTCAGCATGACATTAAAACACCCACCCACATGTTTGTGTGACTCTGGGTAAAGTAGAAATTACATCTCCAAAAATGTACTACTTGTTGCCTCTAGCTAGGTATTTATTTACAGAGGGATATTTATTGCAAATGTACCAGAAAGTCCACAAAGGCACAAAGCTGTAATTGCATTTTAGACAAATAATCATCTTCTTTTTCTCTCTCTAGTTTTGGCGACAGGGAAAGGGAGATTATTTCCAGGGTATAATGTTCATGGCTGAGCTCAGCACTCCATCCGTCTGCTTAGGAAAAATACTCATCCAGGTGAGCGTCTTGGTTCAGCCTTAAGTGATATTCGGGTGTGTCGTTGCATGTGCATGTGTCACACTAAAGTTCTTCTGCACTCTCCACTTCTTTTCCCCTCACTGTTTATTCAATGGAGAGTATATTTCCCAGCATGCAGCTTGTTCATGCCCATCGACTCATGTTGTCGTGAACAGCGCTGTCAGAAACATCACTCATTAATTGGTAACAGTTTGCTTGAATACACCATTGTAGGACCTGCACAACCCCGTGTTAGCTTTAGGTTTGTGTGGGTGTGTGTGCAACGTTTCAGTGTCTGGGTGAAGGTTTTCCCTCCACTGCTTTCTGCTTGCCTCCCCCCATCAGGGGCTCCCACAGCTGTTAGCCTCTGAATATAGCCCCTAGTATTTAGTCTGGATATACAGCAGATACAATATCAGGTTGTCCCTCTACCCTCTATCACTCAACACCCTGCTCCTCCAGTCCCTGGCAACAGTCCATGTGGCTGTTTGATAAACAACAGCTGACTAAAAGCTGTGGCTTGTAGAGCTGTCGTCTTATACCTATAGAATAAAAAACAATAGAGTATTCATTAATGGGGTGCCATGTGATTCTAGGATTGTGAATGGGCAAGAGGAAAACCTTTTTTTAGCAGAGAAATGTGTGCAAGCTTGTCCTCTTTATCTCACTGGAGCAGGTTGACTGTTCGATATAAAAGTTAAGTCATCTGCAAATATAAAACCAAAAAGACGGCTTCACTGACACACACACTGCCCTGTAAAAATCAGTGTCCACCCAGTTGCATGGCACACCCTGCTCTCCATCGCCAAGTGTCCAGTCCGTGCAGATAGTATTAACAGATATAACGATGTTAGTGTTAACGGTGAAATGATGGCAAGAAGGATTAACCCCGTCAGCTTTCACCGAACTGTACTGCTTGCTTTTCTTTCTCTCTCTCTTTACCTCTCCCTCTTGTTTCTCTCTGCTCTCAGTACAAACAGCAACACACTCTCCTGCACAAAGTGAATGGGGCTCTTATGCTGATCACTTTTTTCATCTGTCGAGTCCTCCTCTTCCCTTACCTCTACTACGTCTATGGAAGGTATGTCTGTCTTTCCATCTCTGTTTTTCTCATGTTCTGCTGCCTCGCTCAGCTTTGGGTCGATAACTTGAACAGTCACGTGATGTCTGCGTTGTGTATTAAAGAGTAACTTTGGTATTTGTTACTCTGGGCCCTGTTGTCCCATGTTTTTGTATCTAAGTGACTAATGGCAACAACAGTTTTTGAAAATGGTCCATTAAAAGTGCTTGTTTTTTTTGCCTCTGACAGACTCGGTTTGTTATTATAAGTGTCTGACAACATTCCCTACAGAGATAAAGCTTTTTGTTAAAAGGCAAGATCCTTTTAGTTAAACCAGAAACAGCCATGACCTGTATCACCAAACCCACCAGACTCCATTTAAGCCTTTGAAACCTGGAGCGACATCACTTTTATTGTGCTGCTTTCAGGCGCCTTTATTATTATTAGTATTAAGTATTTAGACCTTTGAATCCTGATCAGATTGGGGCGATTTCTTTCAAAAATATTTGGGGAAAAGGAGAATAAGTGATCTGGTAAGAAATTGCAAAAAAAATCAGAAAATTATTATTATTATTTTTAAAAATATGGAAAACAGAAAAAAGCTAGGAAAATAATTACTCATTCATTCATTCATCTTCTAACCGCTTCATCCTCTTGAGGGTCGCGGGGGGGCTGGAGCCTATCCCAGCTGACATCGGGCGAGAGGCAGGGTACACCCTGGACAGGTCGCCAGACTATCGCAGGGCTGACACATAGAGACAAACAACCATTCACACTCACATTCACACCTACGGACAATTTAGAGTTATCAATTAACCTAGTCCCCAATCTGCATGTCTTTGGACTGTGGGAGGAAGCCGGAGTGCTGACACGGGGAGAACATGCAAACTCCGCACAGAAGGGCTCCCACGCCCGGGATCGAACCGGCAACCCTCTTGCTGTGAGGCGAGAGTGCTAACCACCACACCACCGTGCCGCCCAACATGCAAACTCCGCACAGAAGGGCTCCCACACCCGGGATCGAACCGGCAACCCTCTTGCTGTGAGGCAACAGTGCTAACCACCTTGCCATCCTACGAAATAATAATTATTAAATGTAAAAATGGTACAGGGTTTTTTTTTTTTTTTTTCCTTCTTTTTTAAATTTAAAGCACTATTTTTAGGTAATTTCCTTGTTTGTTTAACTTTTTTTATTTTACAAATGTTCTCAATTTTTATTTTCTCTTTTTACTAATTTCACGCTTACTTTTTGGGGTCTTTCCTTTCTTTGTTCATTGCCTTCTTCCCGCATATTTAAAAGAATTTAAGCCAATTTGCTCAGGTTTCAAAGGGTTAAATAAACCGTAATTTTAGGGTGTAAAGGGCTAGCGTATTTTCACATCTAACTGGGTGAAGTCAGGGTTTATTTCAACCAAACCAGAGCTGGAAACGAAGACAACTTTTGTGTTTATTGTTTCTGTTGACTTTAAATAAAGTGTGTTTTAAGACAGTAAAATTTAATTTTTATTTAAATGTCCTCTAGTTGGATTGAAGGTGATTTCCATGCTGTCTCTGGTTAAACAGAAAGGATCGTCAGGGTGTCTGCAGGTCCTTAAAAAGTTTTAAAGTGTCTAAAATTCAATTTTGTAAATATAAGGCCTTAAAAGTCATTAAAAAAGTCTTAAAATGTGAATTTGTGAGGTTGTAATTGCCTAAAACATTTTATGTAATTTAATTTATCCAGCTTTTAATTTCATTTTTGCCTAAACGAGTCAAGCTCGTCTGTGTGAAAGTCCAAATTTTTGATGTTACAAATCTTTAAACCCACCCTACTGTCTTTTTACTTTGTACTAAGACTTACCTGTTGGCAAACCTAAGTCACTCTAATAACCATATTCCTACATAAATAAAACCTGCACATATTCTATACTTAATTATATTAAAATGATTTTGAGCAGATCTTAAAAAGCATTACATTCAGGTGTCAAATACCTGTAGACATCTGAAGACATCTTACTCTTTCACAAAACGTTGACCTCTGATGGGATCCTTTCCATAATGTTGTCAAACACTAACAACAATAATATGAGCCTGTCAGTGGCAAAAACAAGCACTTTCAGTGGATGTAAAGTGATGGTGCGCAAATGCCCGTAGTGAATACATTGCAGCCCGTTTCACTGGACAATTTCAAAATTGTTGATCCCAATATTCACTTAGACACAAAAACATGGGAACAAAAGGTCCAGGTTGAAAAGTACCAAAGTTATTCTTGAACTATGTAAGAATCAGAACATGTGTTTACAATATTTTGTCTTTGGATCCAGGTACGCGTCCATTCCCTTCCACATGGTCCCCCTGTCGGTGCCCTGGCACTGTAACCTTGGTGCTGCTCTGCTCATGGCCCCCCAGCTCTACTGGTTCTCCCTCATTTGCAGGGGCGCCCTACGACTATTCACAGGCACCTCACGCTCTCAGAGACCACGTCCGACCACAGGCGCAGCCAAGGAGAGGCAGACGGATGGTAACACACTGCCCCAGCCTGCCAACGGCTACAGCACGCGCTCCTCAGAGCCTGAGCTCACCACTCACTGAGAAGAGTGGAGGGGGGGGGGGGGATGGGATGGGACGGGATGGGACGGGACGGGACGGGGAGGGAAGGAAGGCGAATGTACCAATGAGTATGTAAAGGAAAGAAAGCTGTGAGGGGGAAAAAAGTGAGACTTGAAACTAGTAGCAATATGAAGAAAGCTACAGACAATGGCCTCAAATCGTGCTGAAGTGTTCGCGGCCAGCAGTCAAAAAAGATTTGGTTGCTGGCCTCCAATTACTTCAGCGTCCAAGTTTGTAGGAACCAAGCGGAGGGTTAGTGCACTCAGTATTTAAAGATGTCATCGGGCACTGTGAAAGATAGGAAAATGCACTGACCTGAGAGGAATTTGCCTGGATGTATAGCGAGCTTAGGTGGCTATTTCCCTCATGTAGATCAAATTCAGTCCTCTCTGCCTCACGGTATAGGAAGAGCAGGAAAATAGGAATGTATTATATTGTATGTTAGTACATTTGCTGTAGATGGAAGGCCTCATTCAGTTTAGTAATGAAGAAGACCTTCAAAAAAGAAAAAAAAATCCCGGCTAAGCAGTATTTTGACTTGTTAGTGTTCAATATCTGTATCCTCTATGTAGTCACTGTCACTCTAACAAAATGTAACCAACCTGCAGACTGACTCATCTTTAGAAGGGAGATAATCTCGTAAGACTGTATTCTGCTGCCTTATCCCTTTCCCCCCCATTCTTTGCAGTTTCTTTCTGTTTTTAATTTATTTTTATCCTCGGAGGGGAAGGAAGAGGAACAACGTGACGGGTGTACATAGCCGATGTAAAATTGTCCTTATTTCCATGTCAGTATTAGATCAGCGTTGATTTTAACTTATTTTTTCAGGTTCTGTCTCATTTCTGCATCCGATGTTTCGAACATTTCAGCATTGAAACATTTCACCGTTTTCCAGCTTAGTGTACGCAAACCTTCCCCAGACGTTAACGACAGTGCTTCTCGTTTCAGTGTAGATATGACTTCATTCCATGTACTGGTATCACAAAGTGTTTTTTGCATACGAGGAAGTGATGCACAGTAGCAGTCACTTTAAAATGAGTGTTTTGGGTTGTTTTTTTTTTTCTTTTTTCAGTTTGGTGCTGATATAAATCTCAAACTATCCATTTGATTGGCTGAAGTATTTCAGTGAGGGATTTGAGTATTTATAGCTTTGTCAGGGGACTTGCTTTGTTGCAGTTTGAAGGGAAACAAAAGACAAATAAGCTCATAGGGAAGCATTCCCTTGTGATTGACATGCGGCACATTTGTCCACGGCAACCTCTGATGACGTTGCTCGTTTATTTTTTAACCATTGTTATTAAGTCCGACTTGTTTAAAGCCTTTTACATAATTGCTTTGGTCGTTTAGCCGTTTATTTGAGCCGCTGGTTCTATGAACCTGTTACGAACAAACTGGCTAGTTTTATCATTTTATGTTTGTTTAAAGCAGCTTCACTGTCCTGGAAATGGGTCAAGAAAAAAATAAAAAAATAAAACAAAGCTCAGAAACCATCGAGACAGGGCAGCGTGTGCCAAAAACATCTGGACAACTGTGGGCATGTTGAACACAGAACATCCATTCCCCCCTGTTCCATGAACTCCTAAGGTACTGCTTCTTGACAATACTAAAACATTTCAACTGATGTACTGTATATTCCACAAAATGCTCGTTATTTATTTGTAAGTATTTATTTATTTATTTATTTGGTTTGTGGTTTTGAATGCATATTTATGCATACATATTATACTATATGCTTCTGAGCCTTATGTGAAGGCTGTATTGTTACTCCAACTTAGCTAAAATATACTTCTCTGTCCTGAGCCTGCCTCGAGTCTTTTTTTGTTGGTGATGGATAATTCTTTTACAATTATAAACCTAGTTTTGAAGGGAATTTTTTGCAATTTTTGAACCCTATTTTCATGTTTGTATCTAAGTGACTAATGGAAAGAATAATCTCTGAAATTGCCCCAGTATTGAGTGAGCGTGCTGTGAAATAGGCTACAATTTAATCGCTTCAGGCACTTATACACCCTCAATTTACGCCACGTTATGCCACTTAAAGACAGAGATTGTAGTCATAAGTGTATGACAACAATCTCTGAAAAAAGGACCCTAGAGAGAAATTCAACATCTCCTCTTACCTTTCACCAGTCTGGTCTGTGTGTAAACAAGTTTGTGCTGAAGAAGTCTCGTGAAAACTTATCCATGTTGTCAAAATCACCTCAATACTTAGCTTTGACTGTGAAAGTCATTTAGATAACACAAAGCTAGGCTAGGCCAGTCCTTCTGTGCCGAGTTTGCATGTTCTCCCCATGTCAGCATGGGTTTTCTCTGGGTACTCCAGCTTCCTCCCACAGTCCAAAGACATGCAGGTTAATTTGTGACTCTAAATTGTCTGTAGGTGTGAATGTGAGTGTGAATGGTTGTCTGTCTCTATGTGTCAGCCATGTGATAGTCTGGTGACCTGTCCAGGGTGTACCCCGCCACTTGCCCAATGTCAGCTGGGATAGGCTCCAGCCCTCCCAGCGACCCCTAGCAGGATAAGCAGTTACGGACAATGAATGAATGAAGAAATGAATAAGCTAGCTTTTTTGTACTCAGCACCACAAAATATTTCCAGCACTCCTCTCCAACTCTCACTGATGTTTCCACTGTTGTTTTCCCTCCAATAAGTCACTTCTCGCGAGATATCAGAGTGAGACTTCTCCTTGTGTGAGACTTGGTCACATTAACAAACTGACCAGTGACAGGTAAAGAAAAACATTTCATTTAGGGTCCTTTCTGTAATGTTTTCTTACACTTGAAATAAAAATTTGAGCCTGCTTGTGGCATTAACACTTTTAGTGGATGTAAATTGATGATGCACAATTGCCCGTACTGGTTATACTGCAGCCTGTTTCTCCAATACAGCTGCAGTGGTGTCACTCAATACTGGTCCAGTTTCAAAAACTGTTTCCATCAGTCACTTAGACACAAAACATGGGTCCAGGTTGAAAAACACCTAAGTCTAACATGGCCATCACTGCTCCATCATAAGGTTAAGTGAGCCACTAGAGGGTGCCAGAATCCGTGTAAATATGTAATGATGTTCCTGCTTTACTAGCAGCTACAGCAAATATTGGGAAGTGGACTAGATGACACTCTTACAACATGAAACAGCTTTTAATTGCCTGTTTAATTAAACCTCAACCATGGTTCTATATACTAATTCTAAGATTTGATGGCTAACTCTGAAACCACTGAGTTTTCTAGGAAGATAAAGTTGCTTTGAGCATCTCTTGAAAATATATTCAGTATTTCCAGAGAAGTCCAGATTGGAGTCAAGAGACGTACCAATGTGTTTCAAATTTTCCAGTTTCAACACGTTGGCCAAAGAGTGAAATCGGCTCTGTCTTCAGATCTTGTTTTGTGCAAATAATTCTTTAGTCTTGGCCACATAAACTTCTAACTTGCTGATGTGACACTGTGTTTGGAGGGCCTTAGCGTGGGCGATGTAGGCTGCTTCATCCGATGGGTCTGTCTGCTGTAAAAGACCAACTAAGGCCATGTCATCAGTAGATTTTAACGATCTAAAATATTTCTCACTGATCATAAATTCATTAGTCCTTGTGGGCAACCTGAGCTCACAATGAGCACGATGTATAAATTTTAAACAGGTGTGGCTGACAAAATGTAGACGGTCAACTGTCTCTAGAAGGTGGCTGAGGGACACGAAACCCCTCAAGCCATGTTTGAACTGATGTAGTTAAGGCTGTGTTTTAGTCGCATGCCGAAAAACCAAAACAAAAAAGAAAATAGAAGGTGATACCTTTAAAATGAAGCCTTATACGTGCACTTTGGCTGTACAGGTCCTTCATTATAAGCTTTTTCTTTTGTGTATACATTATGCAAAAAATACAAAAACAGGTGGATGTTAAAAGGTTAGCATCTCTTGGTAGTACTCATAGGCCATCGACGTGTCGGTAACAACTGCTTTATTGCAATTTTTGCATAAATGTGATAAAATACCTTAATTTCCCAGGTATTTGATTCCATTAGCCAAAAATATACAATCAATAACTTATTTTATCTATGAAGTTGCACGAACTTCCGTTTCTGTTACAAAGGATTTTTATCCCGAACAGCCACCCTTACCGCACACTGATTACAACCGTTAACATTCTCCAGGGTTAAAATGTTTATTGCCAACATACAAAACACACATAGAAAACATACAAAACTCGTCACATATAAAAATTCAAGTTTTGCCTGGGAAAGCTCTTGGCCTTAATTTGCCCGCGGGCCAGTCCTCGTCTCTTAATACTTCAGTATCTCCTCTGTCTCGGGGAGAAGATGGTGTTGGGGTTGCTGTCTCGTTCCCTCTCCTTCTCCCGCTCCTTCTGGCTGTTCGGCGAGAGGGCCTCCTCCAGCTTCTTTTCGCTCTTGAAGAGATCTCGACCCGTGCGCATGATGTGCTCCTCGATTTTGCGGTGGCGCTTCATGTCTGACAGCACTTTGTCCAGCCGGGCTTCTCTTTTCACGGAAGAGCGGGCTGAAGATCCTGAGAGAGAGGAGGAAACAACGTCAATTGGATTTTCCCAAAACCACATAAATACTTTTACAGTGCTCTCAGAATATAATGAAACCCAACAGTGAAGGGCTAAGCGAAGGTTTTAAAATTCTCAGTGGTGAGTACCTGGTGTTCTGCGTCTGTTCATGAAGGCATTTTTCGGAGTGGCTTGTGTTTGCTCTTCATCAAAGTCAAACTCAGTCGGTGTTGGAGGCCTGGAAAAGAAAAGTCACAAGGCTTCACATTACGTGCACACAAAACAAACCCGTCACAGAAGAAATGATGCGAAACAGCTCGTCTATACTGACCTGCGTTCTCTCTCCTCCCTCTCCCTTTCCTTCGCTGCCTCCTCCTCCTCATCTCTTTCAGGCGAGGGGGTGCGTTCAGGTGTCGGGGGCCTCCTGGGAAGGGGCACAAAGTTCAGTTCCAGCATCTCCCCTTTAGAGAGGAGCTCATAGAGTCTTTTGATCTCAGCAGGAGGAGGCATCCAGTTTTTGGGGTCCTCCATTTCCTCATCGCTGTACGCAAGCTCCCATTCGCCATCCTCCCCTGTGGCCTGCTTTCCCTCTTCACCGTCCACCTCTGTGTCTGCCTGAGGTTCATCCTTGTGTGCTTCTCCTTCTGCTGCATCTGTGTCTCCATCTGAGAAAGCAGCAAAAATGCTTAGAGTCAGTTTAACAAAAGCAGGATTAAAGCACTTCAGTATATTACATGTTGGTCACATTTATATATGTATATACACAGATAAATTATACTGTGATGCTGTACTAGCAGGGGCAGGTAATGAGACAATGCGGCCCCTGTGTACAGACATGCAGATGGCTGCACCACCTCTCCCACATACAGTAAGAGCAAGACCCACAGACAGCATCTATTTGATGTTGTTTTGAATCTCTTTGTAGTCATTACGCTTCTTTCTGTGGTTTTGTGTCTCTTTGTAGTCATTTTGTGACCTTATAGTCATTTTGAGTCCCTTTGTAGTTGCTTTCCATCTCTGTATAGTCATTGTGTGGATCTTTGTGGTTGTTTTGGCCCTTTTTGTATTTGCCATGTGTCTCTTTGCATGTGTTCCATCTCTTTCATCATCTGTTGCATCTATTTGTAGCAACTGTGAGTCTCTTTGTTGTTATATGATTCTTTTTCATTTTGAGTGTCTCTGATCAGTTCGTGTTTCTTTGAGTGAAGGCCGGGGGGGGCCCTGACACTTTGAGCCCCTGGGCCTGTGCATAGTAAGCCCACTCAGTAATCTATGTTCAGTAGGGCTGGGTATCATTATTCAATACCCTCCAAGGTATTGACCTGAAATAACCTTGTACCAAGTAGTACTGAAACTTTTCTAGCAAAACGGTAACTGCATTCTATCTTATTTGTACCTGTATCTGAATAAAATGACTGTTTGTATAGTTTAGGTCACATGTGATTGACCCACTACAGATGTAGCTACAACCCATACAGTAGATGCAAAAACATACAGGCCAGAAGGCGTATTTGACGGAGTAATTTGTACTCATGTTGTCAACAATATGGATTTATCCATGCAAATCAGTTATGAAAATTTTAAACAGTTTCAGTACTCATTTTTTTTGCAGTATCAATACACTGGCACCAGCTGGCCTTTCTCACGCTTACTTACTGTTAGTGTTTATTACTGTGATTCTGCTGTTCTCTGCTACCAACCAAGAAAAGGAAAGTGGTGGCTGTCAAGTTATAGCCTTATTATATTTATCTTTTAATACACAAAAAAACAATTTTAGGTCGTCGTTATCAATTGCCCACATAGTATGTAAAGTAATATCAAATATCTAGGCTATATTTTTAAAGGTATTGTATTGAAGTTATAAATTCCAGTATCATGACAACACTACTACACATAAATCATACTGTGACAAGGACGTATTTTTTGTTTCAATACTGGAGGGAGGCTCCATGATTCGATAGTATCATGATACTTCAGTCATGATACAATATTATTGTAATTTTAAACGTGTTGCAATGTGCGTAGTACTGCGATAAAACATATATTTACCTTTATATTATTACCTTTTTTAAACTGTAAATTATGTCCTAAAGGAAAACTGTCAGCATCTGTGTTATCTAGTTTTTAGTCTGTTCATCAAACTTATACCATTTTATTTGCAGCAAAATATATGTAGCGGACTGAAAAGGCAACTGACTATTTTATTCTAGTAGGATACCTAAAGTTTAATTTGTATTTGCAATATTAATAATTTATATTAATAATTTATAAAATAAAACATCGATACCTGGCACTGTGTGACGTTACGATATTATGATACGATATTTATGCACCATTTTCCACCCTTTCTGCATCAATTTATGGTGTATGTGTCCTCTGCTACGTTCATGTTTTTATTGGGGGAGACAAATGCACATGCTCTAATACTGAGGGAGATGTGTCTCCTCTTAAAACTCTTACACAACTCTGAATAAAGACTTTTTCCTTCATGGTAAAACTTTGTCTACTGTGTGTGCTTTTAAGTTGTGTAGCTGCAGATATTAAATGTCTGTCAGTAATTTGGAGTTACCCTTTTCATCCTTGGTTGCTGTATCCTCCTCTGTGGCAGCTGTCATCTCTGAGTCCTGGTGCTCTGTGCTGTCCTCTTCCTCTATGACTGCTGCGGGTTTCTCTGTGTCCTTCACACCCAGAGCCTCTATGCCCTCTCTCAGTGTAGTGTCTGTGGCCTCAGCCTGCATCCTTCCTGCTGCTGCTGGTCAACTCTATAGCCACGGATCTGCTAAACACAAGCATGGGTTATGAAAAAGATTATACTGAAACTGAAAGTAGGTGAGATAAAAGTTCTTTGAGTGAGCTAGCCAAAAGTAGTGTCATGTCTACAACGTTTAACTGCTAACGTTAGCCTAATGAAAGCTGTTAACTTTGCTGAATGGTAAACAGTAAACAAAGACGCATATTAAACGCATTTTTGTCCCTTTTTAAGTTAACTAGCGAGCTAACGTCAGGCCTAACCGTCAGCTATTTGTAAACAGCAAATTACAATTAGATAAGATACGTGCCTTAAATTGTCATTACCGAGTGCCCGGCTTGTCGAGGATCACTGTCGTAGCTAAAAGTTATGTCAAATTATCTTCCCCGGCGAATATAATCACCGAAACTCTCCATGAGACTCGCTAGAGATAATACACGATAATACAGAGACGTAAACATAGCGCCATTTTGGATCAGAGTGCTGTGTGACGATGTACTCGGTTCTGTTACACTGCGCATGTCCGCTGATAACACGTCATGTGGATAAACCGTCGACAGCGCGAGCGGCCGGCAGCAGCTGATCTGTTTGTAGTAGAGATCTACTTTGCATGACTTCCTGTGCGGCGCGCAAACGCACACAGGGCTGAATTCATGTCGGCCGAAATTTTAATAAACGTCTTTAACTTCACTTTTAACGACGATTTCTTATTTTAAAATGTCTATAAACATGTTTATACACGTAAAGGTTGAATGTTATATTCGATGTACGAGTAAATCTTTTGAATAAGGGCGCTAGACGTCATATAGGCGCCAATGTTTGAGCGAGTTCTGATTGGCTGTGGCTGGATGCAGCTGGGGGCAGACAAATACGCACAATAGATTATGGTTGTGTAGTATACAACTATATGTACATACTATACTATAGTATATGGAGCAGCAGCAAAAACATCACTACTAAAAGTGGAAAGGACAATAATATGGTCTCTCCCTGATATATATCTAGTGGTTAACAAAGTTAAAGAGATTTCCTGTAGGCTCATACATTACCCTGTCAAATCATTTTCAGGTTCAAGAAAGTCATTGACACCATATGCACATTTTGTAACATGCACCCAGAGACTGTCTCCCATTTGTTCTGGACTTGCAAACACACTCTGAGTCTGTGGCGAGGTATCTGTCACTTTATATTAGACTAAATCTATGATGCTTTTGTACTTTAAAGTTTTATATCCATAAATATAAAGTGTTAAAAAGTAAAGCCTCTTTCTGTACTTTTAAAAGGGAAGCAGAATCCTACATCAGGACTTGTGCTCCAAGTTTAAGATTCTATTAGAGTGGTAATTTATCTTGTGGTATAATTTTATTGCATATCTTTTATTTATCTGTGTCACAATTTGTTTGTAACCCCTGGCATTGTTTGTCTGTTTCTTTATTGTTCCTTAATCTCTGATCTTCCATTATGTTCTCTCATATTATTGTCTCTATGTTCACAAGGAAATGTGAAATAAAGAATATTAAAAAAAAAAAAAAAGTGGAGAGACTACAGGGAGACTACAGAGACTATAGGGCATTACAGTTATGTATAGGAGCTATTAAGTCAACCCCCATCAATGCAGCACTAATAGAAGCAGTAGAGACACCACTGGAGTTGAGAGGAAGTGGGGAGGAAAACCTAGCTAAGAGTCACTGCAGGAGTGTTGGAAAGACTATGTTCCAGGGGTGTTGGTTTGGATGGAGAATAGAAGAAAGAATGAGGACATATAGAATTGAGGCATCAGAGATCACCAGATCCACCCCGGTAAGTAGCACCTTTGTGCCTTTTCCCAGGAGTAAAGACAGACAAGAGTATTTAGGAAAAGTCAAGTGAAAGGTAAATGAGTGAAGTAGGAGTTAAAACAAGTGTAAGATCAAGGAATAATTATTGCAATTATCTTAAAACCCACACGGATGGCTCTAAGAATAAACAGGAGTGTGTTGGAGACAGTGTGTATATCCCTAGGTTTAAAATGTCTGCTTCCAAAAGACTGTCTGACCAGTTATCTGTGTATACAACAGAACTATTGGCAGCCATTATTGCTTTACATTGGGTTGAAGAGGTCAGGCCTGATAGGATGGTGGTGTGCACAGACTCATCAGCTGTTTTGGAAAGCATACAGTCACAACAACTGTCAGAGAAGATTTAATACATATCTAATTGCATTGCACTATGTATGAGATGGAGAGGGAAAGGTTGAGTAAAATAGTTCTGGAGGCGGGGCAAGAGTGGTATTTGATGGAAAGAGAGGAGGAGGCGGTAAGGGTCACCAGGAAGGCACTTTTTTTACTTTCTAAAACGACAGAAGAATGTAGGAAATCAGGTAAATTGATATCATGTTATACACTATTGTACAGTAGGTGGCGGTGTGCAGGTAAAGCTCCTTGCGATCCACCAATAATGGAGAAGAGAAGAAGAAGGCGAGTTCTGATTGGTTCGTGGTGGCTTCCGGTTACAGCGCTCCTCATTTGAAAAGGGTTCGGTTAGATGTTGAGGGGGGTCCACCGCCATTGTTAAAAGACGGCGTCCGCAATGTTGCCAAAAGTAACATTTGAAAAGTAAAAGTTTTGAACAAGGAGTCCGAAAGTGATACCGGTGAGTGCTAACGAAACATTAGTGACAGCTCGGTAAAACGGTAACGGACCTTCGCCAGGCGAGTAAAGTTCGTTTGAGAAGAAAGACTAAACCGAACGTTAGCTAGCTTGTTGTTAGCCGACTGAAGCTACTGCTGTTAAAGTTAAACATAACTTATCATTGTAGCGATTTGTTTGCGGGAACTCTCAGTTTATTTGAAATCTGTCGGTTAACCTCATTTTCAATAAGCTTTAGATGCTTTTGTAAACAGTTAAAACAACAGTTCTGCTCGGCTAACTTGGTTTTTATCGTTATCCAGGCCTTTTGTTTTGAGGACTTCAAACATGGCGCAGCGTGTGGCGGTACAAGATGGAGCAAGCAAGAAGACAGCTAGAGTTCGGGTAGCGGTTCGTCTGCGGCCCTACATGGGCAAGCTCGATGAGAAAAGCGAGGGCCCGTGTGTCAGAGGCCTGGACGCACAGAATCTGGAAATAATCAACTGGAGAAATGCTACAGAAACTGTCAAATACAAGTAGGTGTTCCTGGTATCTTAGCATCTAACTGTCCTTACTCCTGAATTATCTTCTCGTTAATTTTTATAATTATTGTCCAACAGCTTTGACGTTTTTCATGGTGAGCAAACAACGCAACAAGACGTTTTCCTCTCATCAGTGAAGCCCATTCTGCCACACATACTGAATGGACAAAATGCCAGTGTCTTTGCTTATGGACCAACAGGAGCTGGTTTGTTACCCCAATATTTATTTTGTTAAGATATACTTTACTTTGTTGCTTATTAAAGATGGTTGTAAAGACACATCCAGTCTCCAATTTTTCCTGAACATTTCCTTTAATGACTTTTCGGTATATGAGTGGGATTTTAGATAGGCCTAGTATTATTGTGTTTATTATATAATGACATCACTAGTATTCCCATAAACATGTTTTGATTAGAGCACTAATGTTTTTGTTGAGACAGTTTGCTCTGCTCTATTTCCAAAATGCATGTTTTTTATGTGTGCAACTCACCATGTTTTTTCCCTAGGTAAAACACACACCATGATGGGCAGCTCAGATGAGCCAGGCGTGATCCCCCGCGCTGTTCGTGCCATTTTCAATATGGTCAAAGCTAAGGATGAGGCTGAAGGATGGGACTACAGTATTGGCATGTCTTATTTGGAAATATACAATGAAAAGGTATGGATTGTTGGCAGTATTATGTGAGTCGGTAGTTTTATGACTTCTGTTAACGGATAAGAAAGTGAAATAGTGTTATGTTGTAAAGGAGTGAATCAAGGTTGTTACCAATTGTTCATAATCTGCGTTTTTGAGTTTGTAATTCTGGGCCACACGGTGGTGCAGTGGTTATAGGTTATCTTATTGTTATTTTCCCCTCCCCATGTCAGTGTGGGTGTTTCCATGTCAGGGTACTTTAGCTTCCTACCACAGTCCAAAGGCCTGCAGGTTCAGATTAAGGTTAATTGGTGATTCTAAAGCAGAACAGCTGATCTGAGTTAGTTCAGTCAACTCTGAGTATGTCCACTCTGAGTTAAACCGACAATAAAAAGCCATCATCAATGGAGCTCTGACTCCACGATTCAACATGGCAACAGGTAAATAAAAGACAGCGCCTTCATTTTAATCCAGTGGATGTAAAGATATTAATGCATGTGTAGCAGACGGTGCACGTTTATCTTTAAAAGAAGAGCCTGAGTCGGAGCGAGGAAAGTGTAAATAAGTTAACCATAAAGTTAATAAAAAAGTTTTATTCAGTGTTGTCCGTTTATTCATCATTTGTCAGACTTACATAATTCTTAATGAAGATAAAGTGGTGGAATCTGACTGCGTATCAGGCTGTAGATACATTACATTATATTAATATATATTTGTTCAGATTTGATCTGATGAGGAAAAACACAGGAGGCAGCAACTGAAAAATAGTAAGATTTAAAACATATAGGCTAGGCTATAGATCAAAGACATAAAGACATGACTGTAAACTCACAGTCTGACCCAGTAATAATACGTTTGGTGATTTGCACCTGAAAAGACGTTGAGGTTAAAATACAGTAGATTTGAAAATGTTGCACATCTATTTGTATCTTGACTCAACAGCATTCAGTGACTTTATTTCAGATACAAATGTAGTAAATTTAAAGACACTGAAATGCTGCACCATTGCTCTCAGAAATATTAACATATAATCCCCAATATTAGGCTATTGGAATTATGTTCCATCAGTGCGACCAATGACATCAGTGATAGAGATCATTAGTCATTGATACTACGTGTCTAAAGCTTCATACTGATTTTTAAAATTTAAATAATTAGATCTACACATTATGTGCAATAAACATGTGGGAGCTGCTCTAACAGACTGACAGTCTGATCCTTGTGCACAGTGTTATAAAAAATAATAAATTTAAAAAGGACAGGTTTGATTCTGAGCTGAGGGTGAATTCTCACTGTGTAATATTTGAATGTAAAGACAAAAACCGATGTCCAAAGAAATGATTGATGTGCATAAATTCAGTAGCCTAACGTAAGACAGTCCCGAGTAACAAATTAATATCCAGCAGGATTTAGACTGTGACAGACGGTAAATCTCCGCTAATTAATGAGCTTCGATACAAGCTTTCACGGACTGAATGAATGAGGAAGTGAAACAGCGTGCAAGAGGGAGGAGACAGAGAAAAACTCAGGGTTTATTGAAGAAAACCTGTCAGCGAGCAGGTTATGTTCACAGAGTCTGTAACCATGGTGATTGACTTCAGAGTTTCAGTTACCTCTCTTTCTGGGACGGATAACTCAGAGTTTCCCTCATCTCAGGGTTAACTTACTGAGTTTTCACATAATCCGCTTTCTGGAATACCCCCCAGGAGAGGATCCAAGAGAGGTATGGGCTAAGCCTAGAAACACCCCTGCGTAAAGCACACGTTAAAAGGGTGGAAAAACAGGCAATTCATTTATTAAATATACTGATAAATATTCATGGTGTTTGCTCATTAACTGCCCTTTGGCCTCCTGTCATTATGCAAGAGTGGCAGTAGAGTATCCCTGGTGTACCGTGTGAACAAAGTACCAGTAGAGCAATTCTGTCAAAAGCTCATGTCTAGCATTTATGATACTTAGAAAGAAAAGACTGTCATGCTGCAGTGTTAATATAGTAACATACTGTATACATGTTCAGTTTAAAAGTGGCCATTTCCTGGTACATTGTTAGGAAATGGGTAGGCTACAGTGTTTGTATATTTCAATTGGAAATAAAATGCTACGTGCACCTGATTTTTTTTTTTTTTTTTTTTTTAATAAAGTGTTGGTGGGAAAGAACTTGTTTGAATAGTAAAAATAAACACAGGTTAATTCTCCTTTTTATCTTTTAAAATAAGAGCCAGACTCCACTCGTAATCATGTAAATTCCATAAACGTGTCTCCACCTAACCGTCCCCTTTTCATTTGTATAGCTAATGCAGCCTATTGAAAGAACCTTGGGTACACAGAGTTCCTCAACTTGTCACGCATTCACGTACCTGAAACCATATCCCTCTGTTCTAGGATACAGCTCTCACTCTCCTCAAGTTAATTCAAACCTTTCTCCTAACTGTGCTCCCCTGCTAATTATCTGCTAGTAAAAGTTTCTTGGGGTTTTGTTAAACCGTCTGATTATTTTATATCTGACAGTGCACGATCTGTCTTTCTTTCTCAGGTGCTAGATCTTCTATCACCAGGCTCCCAGGATTTGCCAATCAGAGAGGACAAGGACAAGAACATCCTCATCCCTGGCCTCACTCACACAACCATCACGTCCTTCTCAGATTTTGACAAACAGTTTGTCCCTGCCAGCCTCAATCGTACCACAGCTTCTACCAAACTCAACCAGCGCTCTAGCCGCAGCCATGCTGTCCTCCTCATCAAGGTTTGATATGTAGTCTGAGAGTTACTGTTTTCTACACTGAATCTGTGCATGGGTGTCCACTGGGTGGTCAAACAGCATCTTAAACAGGTCGTGGCCTCTGAGCAGTAGGTCAGGATTTGGTAGCTGGTGCTAAGATCAATTCTCTCTCGCAACACCCCCACTAGCTGCCTCTGGGCTTTCTGGGACTTTACTGGGAGAGAAACAAACTGGTGTTTTGTGTCCTTTCACTAACTTTGTCATTTTCTGCATTCTTGCTTCCTATTTTGTATCGCTGGATATGTGTGTGTCATATCTATCAAAAAATGTAAGCCTCTAACTGCCTTGTTTTTGCCTCATTTAACCTTTCCTTACGTCTGACCTCTGTCATTTTTCCTTCTCAAATCTTAATCTTTTCAATGATCCAGGTTGTACGGACTCAGCGCGTCCTCCCCCACAGACAGCAAACGGGAAAGCTGTACCTGATAGACCTGGCTGGGTCCGAGGACAACCGTCGCACCGGCAACCAGGGCATCCGCCTGAAAGAGAGCGGCGCCATCAACCTGTCTCTGTTTACTCTCAGCAAGGTCGTGGACTCCCTTAACTCTGGCACTGCCATCCGTGTGCCATACAGAGACAGTAAACTGACACGGCTGCTACAGGACTCTCTGGGCGGCTCGGCACACTCTGTCATGATCACCAACATTGCACCAGAGTACAAGTACTATTTTGATACGTTCAGTGCACTCAACTTTGCCTCCAAATCCAAGCTCATCGTGAACAAGCCCTTCACCTGTGAAACTGTGGCTGTGCCTGCGCTTCCAGGTAAGAAATACGCTCAATTTTTATTCAGGTGGCTTGTCAGTAGGGTGAAACAATTTGGAAAACCCTGATACTGCAAAGATAAATAAATTCTTGTTGTCGTCATTGTTGTTGTTTGTGATGTATATTTCAATTTTTTAAAAAAACGAGTTAAGGAATTCAAAGCAGAACACATACAGCACCAGTATTAAGCACAGGTGTAACCAAAAAACTAACAAATGAGACTTTTCAGGCCAGACAAGGAATAGATGTGAACATTTTTTTCCCCAGCGTGACCTGAATGATGAGCCAATTCAGGCCATGACTCATATTGCGTCTTCTGCAGTGTCAATATTGTATGAACTTCCGTTGCGATGGTGATTTTTATGAGATTGTCTAGGCCTTCTTGTAAGCGTAGAAAGTCATGTTATTAGGAAGCTCTGACAGACTGATCTAAGGCCAATAGGGGGCATCTGTGTCACATCCCAGAGGATGATGACTCGGAGTAAACAGCCAGCTGTCTCACAGCACGATGGGTGTCATTTAAAGAAATGTTTTGAATACCACTCGAGTTTGTTCTTTTAATGCATTTCCCTTACATTTAAGCATCGTCTTAAATAACGCTCTTCTCCCTTTGGCTTTAGTTCTGGCACTGCAATGCAGTCTTGACTGATGCTGTGCCATCTTCATCTGTATTGCTTTACACTCCAGAGAACCCCACAAACAGTGTTGCTCGAGTGCACTGAATACTAAACTGTTAATTTCCCTTCTGCCTACATCTCCAGTGAAGCGGGCCAGAGAGGACCACGAGGCAGGCGGGTCTGGCACCGAGCCACAGAAGAAGAGGCAGAAAGACGAGAGGAAAAGTGAACAGGAGGGCTCCTCACCATCTTCACATTTTAACAGGTTAAAAGATCACACACAGACTTATTTGGCTAATCAGACGTAGGAACTGTGATGTTTGACTGTAGAGAAAACACATCTGCCCCGAGTGACTACATCAGATTAATTCTGCACAACGGCAGTTCAAACAAGCCACAGCCTCGAATCAGTGGGCCAGGATTTTATAGTGTGTGCTAAAAGCAACTCTCTCTGCAGTGCTCCCATTGGCTGCAGCTGCTCTGTCTACTGGGAACTCTTTAGCAGAGATACAAGCACTGCTTTCTTGCCATCTGTTATCAGGTGTATAAATCTGTCTGTGCGATGAAGCTCTTCAGCTTGTATTTGTCGGCCTTTTGACTATTGAGTACACTTCAAAGCCCCTGAACAAACGCACCCCCCCTCACTGTCTACCAGCTTTCCCTCTTTCTTGATTTGTTTGTGTGTGCGTCTCTCTTTCAGTCTGTCACAGCCGTCAGTGATGGACAGGCTAGTAGCTCTGGAGAAGCTGATGATGAAGCGCCAGGACAAAGATGGACTGAGCGTGCTGAAAGATGTGGCACAGGAGATCCAGGTGAAAACACACGCCTACATCAAAACTTGAGTTTATAGCATCATTATTGTATGCACCATATATGACATCCTACTATAAATATGGGACATTTGTCATGACTTTGTAAACGCAGCATAAGTAAAAAAGTAAACCTCTTTATGCATACAGTACAGGCCAAAAGTTTGGACACACCTTCTCATTCAATGCGTTTTCTTTATTTTCATGACTATTTACATTGTAGATTCTCACTGAAGGCATCAAAACTATGAATGAACACATGTGGAGTTATGTACTTAACAAAAAAAGGTGAAATAACTGAAAACATGTTTTATATTCTAGTTTCTTCAAAATAGCCACCCTTTGCTCTGATTACTGCTTTGCACACTCTTAGCATTCTCTCCATGAGCTTCAAGAGGTAGTCACCTGAAATGGTTTCCACTTCACAGGTGTGCCTTATCAGGGTTAATTAGTGGAATTTCTTGCTTTATCAATGGGGTTGGGACCATCAGTTGTGTTGTGCAGAAGTCAGGTTAATACACAGCCGACAGGCCTATTGGACAACTGTTAAAATTCATATTATGGCAAGAACCAATCAGCTAACTAAAGAAAAACCAGTGGCCATCATTACTTTAAGAAATGAAGGTCAGTCAGTCCGGAAAATTGCAAAAACTTTAAATGTGTCCCCAAGTGGAGTCGCAAAAACCATCGAGCGCTACAACGAAACTGGCACACATGAGGACCGACCCAGGAAAGGAAGACCAAGAGTCACCTCTGCTTCTGAGGATAAGTTCATCTGAGTCACCAGCCTCAGAAATCGCAAGTTAACAGCAGCTCAGATCAGAGACCAGATGAATGCCACACAGAGTTCTAGCAGCAGACCCATCTCTAGAACAACTGTTAAGAGGAGACTGCGCGAATCAGGCCTTCATGGTCAAATAGCTGCTAGGAAACCACTGCTAAGGAGAGGCAACAAGTAGAAGAGATTTGTTTGGGCCAAGAAACACAAGGAATGGACATTAGACCACTGGAAATCTGTGCTTTGGTCTGATGAGTCCAAATTTGAGATCTTTGGTTCCAACCGCCGTGTCTTTGTGAGACGCAGAAAAGGTGAACGGATGGATTCCACATGCCTGGTTCCCACTGTGAAGCATGGAGGAGGAGGTGTGATGGTGTGGGGGTGTTTTGCTGGTGACACTGTTGGGGATTTATTCAAAATTGAAGGCACACTGAACCAGCATGGCTCCTGCAGCGACATGCCATCCCATCCGGTTTGCGTTTAGTTGGACGATCATTTATTTTTCAACAGGACAATGACCCCAAACACACCTCCAGGCTGTGTAAGGGCTATTTGACCAAGAAGGAGAGTGATGGAGTGCTGCGGCAGATGACCTGGCCTCCACAGTCACCGGACCTGAACCCAGTCGAGATGGTTTGGGATGAGCTGGACCACACAGTGAAGGCAAAGGGGCCAACAAGTGCTAAACACCTCTGGGAACTCCTTCAAGACTGTTGGAAAACCATTTCAGGTGACTACCTCTTGAAGCTCATGGAGAGAATGCCAAGAGTGTGCAAAGCAGTAATCAGAGCAAAGGGTGGCTATTTTGAAGAAACTAGAATATAAAACATGTTTTCAGTTATTTCACCTTTTTTTGTTAAGTACATAACTCCACGTGTGTTCATTCATAGTTTTGATGCCTTCAGTGAGAATCTACAATGTAAATAGTCATGAAAATAAAGAAAACGCATTGAATGAGAAGGTGTGTCCAAACTTTTGGCCTGTACTGTATGTTGGTGTGTTCTTTATACTGTGACAGTTTTCCTAAATTTAGATGTACAAATTGCAATAAATCACCATGCTTATAGTATCGGCATATATTGAATCTTGCCCCCATATCATATCACCAGATTGTTGCCAATACACAGGCCTATCATCCACCTGGGTGTCATGTAACCCTCTATAATATAGCTTCTGCTTTATATACGCACCTGTTCCAGCCTCTGTCTCTTCTGTCCGTGTGTGATTTACCAGACGCTGATGCTGTCAGATCTACTCTGATTGATCAGCTCTTCATCGCAGATATTTGATAGCCACTCTCTCTGTTTTTTGCAGGTGCTCAAAGATAGGCAGAGGGAGTTTGAGAGCAAGGCTATGCTGTTAAGTCGGTTGGCTGGAGAAAAGTCCAGTGCCAAACAGGACGCTGCCTTCAAGAACACCACAGCGCCTCTGCAAAGACGACAGGCAACTGCAACAAAAGTGAATAAACAGCAGGCCGTAGTCCAGCCCCTACAAGGTCAGTTAGAAACAGATGGAACTTGATAAATGTTTTACCTTTTCACATTTAGATTCAAGTTGCAAGTGCAAAGACTCACTATATTAAGACTAAAGATGTGTCAGATAAGACCATCTTTCAGTCGCCCTTGAAAGAGGATGTGCTATATTAAAAAAAGTGACCCTGGGAAAACTTTTGTCCTGTTCACGTTTCCCTAAAGAGTAGTCACTCACTAATTCCATCATGTTGAATCACTGGAGGTATCGCTGAGCTGCAATGTAATACAAGAGCTCAGTCTACCATATAGGAGCCAGAAAATGTATCCAATGACGATGAGGAGGAATTATTTTTAAACCCCTCAGCAGTTTGGGGATTGAGACGGATACCTTGGTACCTGTCTCACGCTTTTGGCTTGGAAACGGCACAAGAGCCCAAACAAGATATGAAATTCTACCTGTTTCAAAGCAAAATTTCCCCCTCAGTAAGAATATTTTTTCTTTGTTGACAGATTGGACTCTAACAGAGAAATATTATGACAGGGTTAGGAGGTTGTTTGATTTCTAATGTGTAGTATTAAGTTATTTAACATTAATTTGTATGTGTTTTCCTCCCCATCAGTGTCGCAGCTCCACCCTCTTCAGCAGCTTGCAGTCGTCAAGAAACAGTCCGTCTGCGTCAAGAAGAAAGAGAGGAAGCTTTCAGACCAGGTTGAGGTCAGCATCCGAGCCTCTACTCTGCTGCGCTTAGCTTGACACATCTGCAGAATTGCAAGCGTCAGATACAAGCTGACGTAGTGCATCAGGTTCAATTTGTGGTTCGTCTCGACAGACGCTGCAAGATCTCAGATTTATTAGGTCAATATTAACCTCCTGTCCAGACCAATGTGGATGAATAAATCTTGACAGTTAAAGATAAAGATGTCCTTGTGCATTTTCTATACCTGTATAAAAATGCCAACTGTAAATGTAGTCCAGTAAATAACATGAAACTGAAATTATCTGTTCTGTCTCAGCCCCCTGATGGTAAAGAGAACGTAATAGAGAACTGCTGGGAGTCCCAACTCGACACATCCATGCTCGAGAACTCCACGCAGAAAATCCTGCATGTTCTCAATAACGGCTCCCTCAAAGAGCTCAAAGGTCTGCAGCAGATTGGTGACAAGAAAGCAAAGCTCATCCTGGGCTGGAGGGAAATACATGGACATTTCACAAGGGTCAGTAGAGAAAATGTCGAGCTCACATCGTGCTTTACGTGTAACCCACCTCACAACAATAATTTGTCTTCAAAGTTTTTCTTACCGAAGTTTTTAATTTTCTTGTGGAGACTTGACAAATGGTTTGTTTTTGCAGTTGGAAGATCTGCTGAAAGTCGAGGGAATGACGGAAAAGAGATTTTCCTCCTTCAAGAAGGTAAGTCAGGTCGTCAGTGGAGGATTTCTCGATTCAAATAGTTCAACAATTGGATGGATTGCCATGAAAGTTTGATATTTGTTTAGTTTTTACTGGATATCTTCAGGCAAACTGTCAGGTTGACATGTTCAAACATATCACTTATTTTGTTGCCATTCTGTTTTCTTAAATTAATGATGTGGGTTTTTTTTTACTAATTTGTCATATTCTCAAGAATATCATTATTGCAATAAATTCCCTGAAATGTTATGTTATTTTATTTAATTATTTTGTGTTTTTAATTTATTCTTGCACTAACCTGTTGGCAAAATGTAGATTAACCTTACTCAGTCTAATAACTATATTACTACATAAAACCTACTTCTGTATGGGACCACATAGAAGATATTTACATTTACTCCATCTCCAAATTTCTGTCTTATTTTCTGTTTTAAATGATCCCAAAGGCCATAAAAAGCATTAAATGTAAGTGTCTGATACCTGCAGACACCCTGTAATGTTATATGCTTAGTAGAAAATGTTGACATGCTTAGATGGTCACTGCTAAACATCAGGATGTTGGCATTTAGCTGAACGCAGCAAACGTGGCCATAGACCAGGGTGTCAGACCCAGCCCAGTTTGATCGCAGGTGGGCGAGACCAGTAAAACCATTGAATAAAGTCCTACATAGAATCCGACATAGAGCCTGTGATGTCTTCAGAGGAATAAATGCAGTTTCAACAATATTCCTCAGGTTTTCCACGTTCAGATGACTTCTCACTGTCATCACGTGCATTTTTCTTTACATTTCCACTCCTGTGTAGTAATCCTAACATCAAAACTTGGTCCTGAAACCTGCCACCTCTTCGCCATTACAAGTGTATCACTATTAGGTGTGCAAGGTCATCCAGTGGGCCAGATTGGACCCTTTAGTGGGCAGATTCTGGCCCCCGGGCCACATGTTTGACACCCCTGCTGTAGCCTTCATACTTATAAATTGTAGGGGGGGGGAAGAGTAGCTTTTAGAGATGATGTTTTCTCAGTGCTAATATTAATTTCTCCTTTTTTTTCCAGGCAAACATCCTGAGTTCCATGGGAAAGTGATTTTTCTTTTTATTTTTTTATTTTTTACCGACCCTTATCTAATGTATATGATTTCTATCTCTAAAGCTTTTAATGTCTTTTATGCGGTTTTATGATGTTTTTGTAGTAACCATTGTGTTCCAGCTGATGGCGCACTACTGCTTTTTAAATAAATGCCTCACGTGTCATTTAAATGTTTGTGTGTTTATTTTATGATGATAAATAAATGTGATCACTTTAAACACATGACCAAGTGCACCCTGAACCTCCTGTCAGATGAATCCTCCTCTCTGGGGGGTGTTTCCGGGTTGAAAATCTAATTGGGCTAATTTGTGAACTCTTGGAGGCACGAGGACACATTTAATCACCGCTGATGTGATGCAGCATCACGGGATAGATATTCAGTGTGAGAAGCTGTTTTGGGTTTTTTTGGGGTTTTTTTGTTTTGTTTTTAAAGGTGAGGAGAGGAGGACGCTGTAACCCAGCCTCCCCCTCCCTCTTCTCCCACAACACGTAGTCTGGTTGATTTCACTTTTCATTTCACATACACACCCCTCCTCCCTGATCCACCCTGCCATCCCGGAGACTCCCCATCCATCCCAGCACACTGCGCTGCCACAAGCCGCTACAACACCACCGCTCCTCCAGCTCTCACACAGGCTCGTAAAGGATCCTATGCAGACGGTTTACACACACGTCGAGGCTGCAGAGGAGATGTTGGGTCGTGTCTGATGGTTTTATTTTGCACCTGAGAATAAGGATGCCACATCCAGGCACGCTCCGGCTGTGTTGAGACAGGCGCTGGATTAAAAAGGTCAGTTTGATTTATCTTTATAGCCTCCTCTTCCCCCTCTGTGTGTGTTAATATATAAGGCTAATTCAAATATCAGTTCACTCATAATCTGATTTAAACACAACAATCCAACACAAGCTGCGTGATTTTTCTGCTTATCTTTGCAATGTAGCATCCCTCATCCACTGAATTCAAATCACGAGCAGCAGCAGGCTAATTAATGCTACCCCCTCTTCCTCCTCCTCCTCCTCTTCCTCCTCCACTCGTCCATCCGACTATTCCTCCTTTGTCCTCATCCTTTTCCCCTCTGTCATTTTCTACCTTTTGTTCTACGCCCGGCCACCATATGCCTTTAGGCTTGTGTACACATGATGGAATAATGGTATGTACACACCTGCACAGAGACTATGGCCGCTGCTATGGTTTCAAAGCAACCTGCCTCCATCTGCCATGCCTTTGTACTCCCCATGTCATTGTGACCTGCTTTCACTGTTACCTGAGATAGCAGGTCTGCTATTTTAATATGAGGCCTGATTTACAGCCTGAGGGACATGACGTGTGTGTGTGTCTCATGTGTTTACCTCGAGTGTGTTTACAGTTCAACATGGCATGAGGAGTTATCAAAAATGAGGATAGATATGATCTGAAGTCAAAGTGGATTATAAAGAGGCTTATGGTGATATTGAGCCTGGATACAAACTGTAAATCGGCTAAAGCAGAATGTATTTAGGGACTGTATGAGAGCTGTGGAGTGAGACGCATGGGCTGAGCCTTATGGTTCATCAGCCTGTTTTGAAAAAATAGGCCTGTGACCCTTTTCCCCTGTATTGATATTTTCTCCGGACCTCCCCTTGACTTAGAAAAGGACACACCACACCCTCCACTGAGTGTCTCCGAATAGCCAAACAGAACATTTGGCACAGCTAGTTTTGCCATCATTAACAAAGAATTTAATGTTTTATTCTGATTTAAAGCACTGCACTCCTAACACTAATTTAAAATGATAAAAATGAATAAATATTAAAACGTGATTTAAAAAATGCAACTGAAACAGATAATATATATTTTTTAATTTAAAAAAATGTTTAATGTGATAACAAGTGAAGACCAGGGCAGGACATAGAAGCAGACAGGATAAAATTATACAAAATTAGACTGAGACATACAACAAAAACTAAGACAAAGTGAAATATTGAGGATATAGAAGAAAAACAGAAAAACAAGAAAACAAGGAAAACAAAACAAACAATCTAATAAATTTTTTTAAAAATATATACAGTCCTCTTCCTGGCCCCCACATTACACACATCCTGAACCTTACCATGTGTTTTTGTTGCCTAAACCCAACCATGTGTTTCTGTTGCTGAAACCCAACCTCGTGTTTTTGTTGCCTAAACCTAAACACGTGTTTTTGTTGCCGAAACCTAACCATGTGTTTTTGTTGTCTAAACCTAACCTCGTGTTTTTGTTGCCTAAATCTAACCACGTGTTTTTGTTGCCGAAACCTAACCACGTGTTTTTGTTGCCTAAACCTAACCTCGTGTTTTTGTTGCCTGAACCTTACCATGTGTTTTTGTTGCTGAAACCCAACCACGTGTTTTTGTTGCCTAAACCTAAACACATGTTTTTGTTGCCTAAACCTAAACACGTGTTTTTGTTACTTCAAACTAACCATGTGTTTTTGTTTTTCCTAAACCTAACCATGTGTTCTTGTTTTTCCTAAACCTAACCACGTGTTTTTGTTATCTAAACCTAAACACGTGTTTTTGTTACTTCAAACTAACCATGTGTTTTTGTTTTTCCTAAACCTAACCATGTGTTCTTGTTGCCTAAACCTAACCACGTGTT
The DNA here is from genome assembly GCF_011397635.1 of Epinephelus fuscoguttatus. NCBI lineage: Eukaryota > Metazoa > Chordata > Actinopteri > Perciformes > Serranidae > Epinephelus > Epinephelus fuscoguttatus. The sequence continues at coordinate 18,662,074 of NC_064771.1, forward strand.
TTTGTTATCTAAACCTAACAATGTGTTGTGTTGCCTAAACCCAACCACGTCTTTTTGTTGCCGAAACCTAACCACGTGCGTTAGTAGTTGGGGGAGAAAAACAAAAGTCAATTTTATTTTGAAAGGCACAGTATGTAAAAGTTCAATTTTCTGTGAAAACAGAAGTGTATTTTGAAAGAAGACAATGCATGTAACAAGTGGAACTTGACATGGCGTGCCAGAACATCAACAACCGACACATCCAGGGTACCTTTCACATTGTATCTGGACGTAGAAGGTCTGTGACCAAACATCAAACTGTGACGAGGTTGGAGTGAGAATGTGTTGTGAAAACAGAAGTGTATTTTGAAAGAAGACAATGCATGTAACAAGTGGCTTGACATAGCGCGTCCACATCCAGGGATATTTGTCCTGGGAATTAATGCTGATTGTAACCTTTCTGATAAAATATGGTTGTTCATTTTTTTTAATATCTGCTTAGACATTAGTTGGTGTAAGTGAATTTTGCCAGTGGACAGAATTTAGATTTGCGAAAAAAACCCAGCAAGATTCCATATTTCAAGTGATTAATGCTGATTGTAACCTTTCTGATAAAATACAAATACCAGACATTAGTTGGTGTAAGTGAATTTTTGCCAGTGGGAAAAGGGAATTTAGATTTTCGAAAAAAAGAACCCAGCAAGATTCCATATTTCAAGTGATACCTTTAACCCAAACCTTTATATTTCCTCTAACCCTAACCCTAACAAAGTGCTTTTTGTGCCTAAACCTAACCTTAACCACAACCACAGCTTTGTTGCACCATAAAACAGCAAGACAAGAATATATTGAAGCAGCTCGTGAGAGTTTCACAAATCTAGTGTTACCATCCAGCCACCACCCACTCAGAGATTCTGGTGTGTTATGCTAGTAGCAGCAGTTGTACACAAATACGATACAACTATAAAATATGATACTACTAAAACTACTACTATAAATATTCACATATGCAGTAGTATTCTCTAACCCCTGTAAACAGACTTCGATGTGTAGTCTCCCTTTATTTAGCAACTGCCAAAATTATGGAAATCATAACAAAATGATGTGACTTGTTAACTTAATAGTAACACCTTTATTTATCTCAATCCTCTTGGAATGTTGCTCAGTCTTTAGGAGTGTATGTTAAACTGGTTCAAAACATACATTTAAGGGAGGAAGTCAGTCTGTGTTTGACAAACATGATCCCCTTTTTGGGGCTACACAAGGGAGCTGCCTCGGTCCATAATTATTCTCCCTGTACACGCTGCCACTTGCTGACATATTAGAGAACACAGTGTTCGTTTCTATAGTTACGCACAACTGTGCATCTGCTGATCCAAACGATGCTGCAGCCACAAACTCCATTACTACCTGTCTTTTGGCAATAAATAAATCGATGAGCAATTTCTTAAAGTTAACTTAGGACAAAAGGATTGTAGAGCTCTTTGTGCTGCATTTCTTGTATGAAAGGTGCTATATAATTAAAGTTTATTGTCATAATTATAGGTGAAGAGCTGTGACTATCACTGTCAAATGGAACACTTAACATTTTTTATTAGAAATAATTAACCTAGAAGCAGAATAAAGTGAAGGTAGAGGGCTTTTCTACCTAGAAGGCTTTTGTAGGCTAGAGATAAAGAACACGCTCTGTAGAAATATAAGGTTAAATGCTAATAATGACAAAGATTCACATCTATTTTATTTCTCAAAACTGACATTGATCTTGTTGTCCTCCCATGGCAAAGCAGATGTTATGAGAACATGTTTTCGAGCCCCATTTCTGAAGCAAAAAGAAAAGTATCACAATCCTCCCTTTTCAAACCCTTTGTACCACCACAGTAACTTTCATACGCTCCCTAGGCAGATGGGAGTGAGCAGTTTCTGTTTACAAAGATGCTAAAAACCATTTTCTGACCCCCAGGTGAACTACAGGCAGCACACACAGGACTGGACCACAAACAGAGGCTTCATCTTTGCTGTCAGCATGGCTGTGAACATGATGCCAGCTCCCACCATTTGGCCGGGAGAGGAACAACCGTCGCTGCTGGACCAGGAGGACACTCTGTCGAGCCAAGCCCCGATCTCTGTGCCATGCCCACCAGTCAGAGGTGAACCACTCATCCACAGCGGCAGCAGCAGCCCGGTCGGCACACAGCCTCCCCGCAGCAAATCCAAAGGCGAGCTAGTCATAGTCATCAACGAGAAGCTGAAGAACAGTGAGTTTGACCTCATATTAAGGCAGCGGGTGGGTGGAGGAGGGGGGGGTCATACAGCTGCTTAGTCAGCTCACTCGGGGAATGTCAAACTCCAGTGCATGAACAAGCTCCACGTAGAGCACACACACATCGTTCCTCCTCCTGTGTTTCAAATATTTGCCCGTCCTTTTTGTCCCTCATGTGTAGGTAACGGGATCCACCCGGCGCCCGCAGAGAGCACCTCTCCAGTCATCTGCTCTCCTCCCAGAAGACAACACTCCATCTCCTACCCCCATCACGGCAAGACCAGGAAGGGAAGCAGGGCGAGCTCTATCGGCTACACCGCCTTCTCGCCCCGGCCGTCGCTTTCTCGCCACTCCAGCATCGCCACCAACCCACCCTTGGACCGGACCAAGGTCAAAGACTACCTCCTTCTGTCCGTGCTGGCCTGCTTCTGCCCCGTGTGGCCCATCAACATTGTGGGATTTGTCTACTCCATCATGGTGAGAGCAGGATCTTTTGTTTTTAAATATGCATGTGTATCAAAACCCAAGCTAACAGCTGGTTCGCCCTTCTCTTTCAGTCCAAGAACAGCCTCGAGCAGGGAAATCTGGACGGTGCTGTGCGTCTGGGACGCGTCGCCAAGATGCTCTCCATGGTGTCACTAGTAGGAGGGACGGTCATTATCATCGCCTGCATTGTCAACCTGGCCAGTGAGTGTCCCAAATCTGACCTTTAAACCTTTTTACCTCCCTCCTGTGTGCAGTGATTTGCCCCCCTTGAATTTGTAGCAGTAGCGCTGCTACCGCTGATCCTCCTGGCCCAAACACCTCCTTCTGTCACTTTCTATCCAATCACAACATCATATTCAACTGTGTCAGCACAGTCTGACTGTAATCACTGATATTATTACTCATGTTTGCACAATATCGCACTAGTTACAATGCCTGCACGAGTCTTTATATGCTGCGGCACTTTAGAAACTATATCAACGCGACACAAAGATCAGAGCATCTTAAGTACATCAGATTCAAATCTACATTTTCTGACACGTTCCTCTGATTGCACGGGTGGCCTCCAGCTGTAACCAACTGCATGCCTCAGACTGCTGTGTGTGTTTCTGTAGAGTGACATGTGTAGTCCGCTGTCTGTTGTATGCCTTGCTCTGTTTGCTTGTACAAACTGTGAAGTCTTGCTGTCCCTGTACCACATGTATACGTATATATAATGTATGTCAGTGTGTGAGTTGTTGACATGCTCACAAGACAAATAAATGTACATTTATTGCACCAAATAAAGGGATTCTGATGACAGATCAGTGATTATTACTTATTAGGGACTAGTATTTGTCTTCTGCAGTACGTTACATTTAAAGGGGACCTATTATGCTTTTCTGTATTTTCTGTCATAAATGTTATTATGTCAGATGTTCATATTAAATATGGCCAGACCTTCAAATAATAAGGTAAACGTTTGTGAGAATAATCCCTGTGAGCATAAACCTAACCCAGCTGGCCACCAACGTCATTCGATATTGACTTTTGGTTTAATTTCGGTTGTGACATCTGGTGACCAAAATATAATTTCAGGATGTCAAAAGCCCTGTTTCCACCGAGCAGTTCAGTTCAGTTTTTTCCTGCGAAAAGTTGTGGATGGTACCATCAGGACTGTTCCGTACTGTCCCCATTTTTGGTGCCCCCTCTGTTGGAGTACCTAGCACACAGATCTGGTACTAAAAGGTGGAGCTGTGAACACTGCAGTCCATTGATTGGTCATTATCGGACGGTCACAGCAGCAGCTGGAGTCAGAGTAATAGTAATGACTGGATCTTCAAGCATTTATGTGTATTAATTTCAGCCAAGTAATGTGAACTGCATATATTCTAATCGTTTCGAGCATCGTTTCTGTGCGTTCCAGCAACACTAAACCCCCGAGCTTGCCTGAGATGGGTTAAATGCACAAACCTGCTAGTTTTAAATATCCTGTGGAAAGAGTCTCTCACTGCAGCCTGTTTTATTTAGTTCTGAAAATGCTGGCGAGTAGCCTCGTTCTGTGGACGATAAACGAGGTGCAGACTTCCATCTGTGTCACCGGTAATGAGGAAATACTGTAAGTGGCAACAACTCCGCCCACATTTAAGAGTAGTGTTTGCAGTAGAAACGCTAGGGTCTAGGTACCATGTCTTAAGGGTTACTTTTGGTTCCAAAGGTACCATACCGAAAGTGTTTGGTGCAAACGGGGCTTAGTGCCAATGTCAGTTTGACGTAAACACTGACAAGAAATGGCACTGGTATTTTGTTGGGTTCAAGTTGTGTTGTTAAGAAACCAAAATCCAACATATTCCAAATGTCTTATGCTATGTTGTCGTAGATTAATGACGTTTAGTCAGAAGGTATGACGAAGACCAACATCTGCAAAATATCATAATGTTAACATCCACACAATGTGAAATTATAACGTCATTAGACATTTACAATACCGTCAACCTGATTTTAATCCCAACCAAAATTTAACATTTGTCCGACATAGGAGTCAAGTGTCTTTCTGAAATCATATTGCGGTCCAGTGCTAGTTTGGGAGGCTACAGTCCATTCTGAACACGTTTCCATTTTTTTTTCTACTTTCAAAACAAGAAAACGTCAGCTCGTGACGGATTTCTTTATATGTTGCTAGCTACTGCAAATGTTTACATTACATAACCCACACTGCTACATGTAGCTACATGCTAACATCAGGGAGACATGTCATCTTGGTTGCCAGTGTTGTTCATTTCTCTTTAAAAGATCATATTTCTGCTGGTAGAAGCTTTAATTGATAATTCTTCAAGGTAGAAAGTGCCGCTATTCTTCGTAACAGTGTTTCCCTGGCTGCAAGTACATGTAGCTACATGCTAACATCAGGGAAATGCATAATCTTTGATGCCGATATTAATAATTTCACCCAGATTTCCAATCACAGTCCTGCTGGGACATGTTCAGCTGGGAAGCTTTTGGTTTAGAGGCTTTTATTTGTGTTTTTAATGGTATAAAGTGCCAGAAACGCTGACCAATCAGAGTTTTAAAGAGGCAGGCGCTAAAACAGTGTCTCATACAGACAGTGAACACAGGGGTTTCCAGCACAGACAGTACAAGGAAAATAAAGTGTTTTTTGAGCATTAAAGCATGTAAACAGGTCCCTGTAGAAACTCCAACTACAAGTAAGAACCTGAAAATGAGCATAAAAGGTCCCCTTTAAATATATACATGAAGGGTCAGTCAGTTAAATGTTTCTTTGCTTTTTTCGCTTCAGTTCAAGCAGATACTTATCTGTACTTTGAATGCAGCCTGTTGGGTCTCATTAAGCCAAGAGATGTCCTCATTAGCTTGATGACTGGAAGAGCAATTGTACACACAACTATAAGGGCTCTGGGAGTCAACAACCCTTGTTTTTCTTTTCTCATTATATAACTCTGTCCTCTGTGGTCTGTGAAAGTTTATACATCCATATTAAGTTACAGAATATATAGCGCTTCAACTAATACGCTTCCTCTTCTTTTTTTAGTAAATGTGAAAACCTGAGTTTCATCCCAGGATGAAACTGGATAAGGCAACTGACCGTCTGGCCCGCACCTGCACCACCGTCTTTACCGCCTAGTCATTACCTGGATGTGTGACAAATATGCACCCGATATACAGTGCTTACTTGTATTTCTGTAATCTATATAAATCCCTTTTTGCTAATGGAAGAAAATAAAATATGCAAATGCTGCTGCTCTGGGGTTGGGGTGGGGTGGGGGGGGGGTGTCTGTTAGATGGAGAAGGGGAGTAGACAATCTAAATCAGCCCCTTCGTATTCTGCTCAACACATTCAGAACGATTCTTGAGACACTCTTCGAGAATCCCATCATCAGCCGCAGCACTGACATGGTGGAGTAGAAAATGGAGAGACCAGTGTAGGTGGTTACAGAACGCGAAACAGGAAGGATTGCCTCCCCAGCTTCAGCGCCACATGCAACAAAATGTCCGCCAAAGTCCATCCTTCACTGCACCCGACGACAGGACGCCATCAGAGCTTCAGCTTGCCGTTAAATCCCCTCGGACACGTTGGGAGGCTGTGGGATTTGTGGTTACAATGAAATCAGAGAGCAGAAATTCATCCAACGCCCTCACAGAGAAGAAACACTTTGAATCACAGTGTGTCCTCTTGTTTCTGACTCCTCTCTGTGGCTCTCATGACTCCCGCCCGCCCCATACATCTTGTGTGTGAGAGTGAGTGTACGGGTGGCAAAAGAGGATGAAAAAGAGGCTTACCCAAGGACAAGCTATGGGTGCTAAACTGGAAGGGATTATGGGAAGTCTCACACAGAAGGCACCATCATCACTGCAAGAAAAAATATGTGCCAAAAAAAAAAGTTTCTTGCTTTGTAAAGACCCAACTCTGATTACAGAACTGTTGTAGAGAGAAAACCTGTTTCTTTTTCTTTTCTTTTTTTACTCTGCTGCAACGTTACTGTCTATCCACTCGACACCACTGATCACTGTGAGCCGGGGGAAGGGTACATGTTCACAAAAATCACTGTAGCAAGACACTGTAAAGCTAATTATGCCACATCACCTATAACCTCTTATTATTTTTTTGATAATGTTTGTAAAAGATGATTTTGAAACTGAATTTCATAATGTGATGCTCTTGAAGTGCTGTGCCGCAGTTGACAGGTGGTGGTAGTATTTTATGTGCGTATGGGCATCACTATTTGGTTAACAAATTAAATAGCTTGTTATTGCAGTCAAAGTTGGTGGCTGCAGGCTCAGTCTGCACCCACAGGTAGCCTGTACTATCAAACCAGACAGATTGTGGCTTTTTTGTCCTTTGAAAAGAACCCTAAAACAGCAATTAACGCATTAATTACACCTTTTTATTTTGTTGAATGCTGTCTTTCATATTTGTAAAACACTGGTTTAAATATTGTTTCATGGGTGTGAGATTTAAATAGCAGTACTGTGGAGAAACAAAATTTAGTTTATTATTATTATAATTTTTATTGTTATTATATCTCCTGTGTATCCTGAACTAACCTCTAATCTACCTGTGAATCTCACTGTGATCTGAAACAACTGGGTTTCAAGAAACTCCTTATTTATACCCTGGATTTTGAATCATGTACAGAAACTCCCTGACTTCCCATCATGAGTTCACACCTGCAGATTCTGTAATGACTATTTTTGTCCCTCTGTTAGCACTTAATATGTAAATTTAATTGTAATCAACAGTTGATGTACTCTGCAGATATAAATCTCAATATTGTGATATGAGTTAGCATTACATAGTTATGATCTAACGTAGGCACAGAAGCTGACAGTCCTCGTGTTTCCACCGGGCTTCTATAATCTTTGTGATTAATGGCATGTTGTGGATTTTTATTCATGTATGATGATAGAAGTTTAAAAAATAATACAAAGATAAGCTGGCACTTGGAATATTATACTTCTGCAGCACATTCATAATAAAGACACAATGCATGCAATGTGTTTTTTATTGTCCTGGAGAGATAAAGAGCAACGGAGGGGATTAAAGAGATTTTGTTTTTGTGGGAGAGAATGAGTGTCATAAGTGAGTGATACTCAGAGAGCTTAGCCACCGAGAAGCGACTGGGCTCTGCAGTTTAGTAGATGAGACAAAAAAAAACAGGGAGGTATTAATGTGGTTGTCTGTGCCGTGATAGTGTGTAAGCTGCAGGGATTGTAAGCACATGCTGTTGACAATAGAGCGGAGGCAGCAGGAAGAGCAAATGCTGAAGGGAGAGGTCCTGAGCTGAGGAAATACACTGTGTGATGGGCTGTAATGAGAGCCAACGCCTCAGATGACTTCAACAGAATCAAAGCAAATTATCCCTCATTATTTTCTTTGAGGTTTTTTAAAACCCCAAAAGGAGCTTTCAGGCTACTATCGGCTGCTTACATATTCATAACAAGAACAGTGAATGGGCAGTTTTGGGAGAATATCAAACAAAACAAATACAGCTTTTATAGTTAGTTATAGGTGTTTGCACCCAGACTGACATGATGAGGTTTAACAGTGTACTCTTATTCTTGAGAACTGGGACAAAATCTTATGAAAAATTAAAGCTCAAAGTCTTGACTATGAAACCTTGTGCTGGGCCAACCTCCCAGTGATTTTTATTTTTTAAACAATCTTTTTATTATTGCGTTTTTAAACATTAAATGCGAACAGTCACATTTCAATGACAAAAAAAAAAAAAACCCATAACAGCCCCAACCCTGGCAAGAAAAAATAAAAATGAAAAAAGTAATTTAGATAATAAAAAGTACATAAATAAATAAAAGAAAAAAAACGAATAATTTATTTTTTTTTAAATAGCCTGACATTTTATAGAGTTGACAAGAAGTTATGTATTTATTAATTTTACAGCAGCTGTAGAGAGTAGCCATTTTATTTTTCAAAGCTGCTAAGAGTTCACTTAATGTTAATCAAAATATTAATTTTTAAAATGTAATTCTTATTTACTTTGATTTAGAAGGGCTACAGAGTTGACATGTTGCGCTCGACACACATGTGCTAGCAAAATTATTTAATAACTTTATCAACAAAAAAAAAATAGAAAAATTATCAAAACAAAATAGATTTATTTCAAATTCTTTAAAATAATGTTTCATTCCAAAAATTGAGTAAGTGTGTTGATAAGTTATAATTTGAATTTTTTATTTTTGGTCGGACATAATTTGTCTTGTCTCAAGAATACATGTGCAGCATGCCCTGCACCAGAATGGCCAACTGATGCATTAACAATATCAAACCATTTATTTAAACTAGCCTTGCAACAATCAGTTGGTTGTTGAAAACAAACTAAAACTAAAACTAAGCTGTAATTATTTAGTTTAAAAAGTAATTTTTAAAGGCTAGCCACTCAGTGAGGCTGTACTATAGTGTGTTCCAGTTGGGAGGTCATTATCTTTTAGTTCCCAGTTGAAAATTTAAACTGGAACACCCCCTTAAAGTGGGAGGAAACTTACCAACTGTGACCTTAAAATCCAAGATGGCTGTCCTGTGCATCAACAGTAGTGACAGCAGTTTTAATATACTAATTGTTAGCACTTAAGAAGTCATATTCATGTCTCATTAAATCAACTGTACACACAGTACTGTCCAACTTCTATCTGTGGACATGTTGCTATGGTGTTAACATATGCACAAAATACAGCCTAATGCCTTGTTATCAACTAGCATTGCTTACAGTGGCTACCCTGGCTAGAACTGGTATTGCTAACAACATGTTTTTCAAGTTTTCCAACTTGTACTGGAACGCTGTCAACTCTGATGTGACGTCCATCCCAGCTCCAACCTCCGACCTCTGAGGTAAATGAACACAGCATAAGACATAGCAGTGTTTAAAGCTAAATGCTAATATCATAATGCTAACATGCTCACAATGAAAATACACTGTTCAGGTTGTCCAAAAGTAACTGAGTTAGCAAATTAGTTCCACACTTTATTAACAGGATATTAAATTAGCCTGAAAATACAGCAACCCTCAAACATATTTATTGGAAGCAAGACTCTGCAGCCATGCTAACAGCTCTGATAGCTGTACTGTGCTAAATGCTAACATCAGCATGCTAACAGTTGGACCATGTAGAGACAGGCATTGCAGATTATCTGAGGCTACAAATGCTGTGGTGTCTGGCATCGTCTTATGCTACAAACTTGTCCTTAAACAAAACATTAAGTAAATATTTGAATGAATAAATAGATGTGCTCATTTTTGCTAATTAGCACAAAACACAGTAGCCTATAGCTGAGGCTGATGGGAATGCCTTTAGTTTTCAGGTATTTGGTAAGTGAGTATTGGATAATTGGCTATTTTACAGATTGGTTATTTTACCCTGATGGGGACATGAATATCTGCACCAAATTTCACGGCAGTCCATCAAATAGTTGTTGAGACATTTAACTTAAAAACAACAATGTAAAATGGTGGCACTGGAGAAAAAGTCAGTGGATCACCAGAGTCAATAGGGTTCATCCCAGACCCCCAGGAAAACACCTTTCCTGGGGGTCTGATTTGTCATTGCTGGATGCCATCAGTTTTAGACGCCATTGGTTAGAACGGGCAGAACGACATTTCCTGTGAAAACAGTGTGTATTTTAAAAGACACCATGCATGCAACAGGCATAAATTGACACCGCATCCTGGAGTGTCAACAACAGAGGCAGAGGGGTACCTAATGCATCAAATGTAGACGTGACAGTCCACTGACAAAACTGCAATATTTGATGAGTTGGGATGACAGTGCTTTGAACTTGCAGCCAATTTTTCTCAGTGGCCACTTGCAGTATTGCAGAAAAAAAAATCCTGGGCCCAAAAGGCATTTTCCCCATAGATCACCATTTTAAAAGACACATCTGTAAAACTATTGACAGGACCTCAAACTGCACTCAAGGTCAGTTATCCAACTGACTATTTCTATTATGAATTATTGATCCATGGAGGTTTTATACTTGTGAAACTGCCCTCTAGCAGAGAGAAGTGATTTTACAATCAATGCATCATCACAATGTAAAGTTTATGAGTGTTTTCACATATAATGTTTTTTAAACAAACCAAACTCAGTCCTCTAAAGTGCACTAAAAAGTGGACCAACAAAAAAGGGACTCAGTTCTTTTTGTGTTCACATTGTCAATTCATATGAAAGAGGACTCAGTTCTCTTTCTGGTCCACTTCAACTCTGATTAGGCCTCAGTCCTCTTTCTGTTCACACTGTAGCTTTTTTATAATATATAGTGACATAGTTTTGTTTTTACTTTGACGTGCTACTGCAGTGCAGTTATGAAGCCCCTCGCTTTCAGAACAAAAAACTGGATGAAAACCTTAGTGTTTCTGTGCTGTTTGATGTATTCTACATTCCACATCTGGAGACACGCGGTATCTTCTGGGGACCAAACTACTCCTCGTCCTGCTTCCTTGCGAGCATTATAGGCCGACGTAGTTCCGTCTGTTTTTTCAAGCGTCCCAGTGCAGTAGCATGTGATCTAGAGGGATAAATACAACGGCAAAGTGCAAAGCTAACCTGGAGTGCTTTGTTTTCACAATGCACAGCGAACTGCACCACAGACTTGAAGTGAACCGAACTCAGACCACCTTGAGTTTAGTTCATTTCAGAGGGGACTGAGTTCTCTTTGAGTGTTCATATATACCCCAAAAATTCTGAGTCACCGCTCTGAGTCCATTTAGAGGGCTGAAAAGGACCAAGTGTGAAATTACTGTCAGAGACAAGCAGTAACTTACGGGCGCGGCTAGTGGAAGAAACACTACTGCTCATATTCAGTGGGTAAGTAAATAAAGTAAACCTGAAAACTCAAATCTTTTTGGTGCATACGCCGCATGAGAAACTTCACTGGAATGAAAAGGCGCCATCTTGGCATCCGATATCTAGTCATTATTATAAATCTGTGTTTCATCCTCTGGGAACCATGAATGTCTGCAACAGATTTCATGGCAATCCATCTGATAGGTGTTGAAATATTTCAGTCAAAGAGTTGGAACCACCAACCAATGTTGCCATTACAGGAGTCACGCTCCCAGCATGACTACAAAAACACTAAACTCTACTTTTTTTTTTTTCCAGTTTCTCAGTTGTGGTTATCTGCTTTTTTCCTGGACTTACATTATGGTCAATGTATTATCTTTGGGTTTTGTACTGTTGACAGGATATGTATGAGGAAATAGTGATTGGCACCTCACTGTTTTCTGATGTTTAATTGACCAAACAATTAATCAATTAATCAAAAGAGACAGAGTGAGGCACAGATAGAGACTTGGCACAAGAACTGGGACTATGTTTAAATATGTTACATGGAAATAATAAGGCACGATAAAGGTTAAAGAGATGCATAACTCGCACTTAAGTGAGTGCTCTGTTGTAATAGTGGACATAATACATACAAAATAAATCCAACTATATTTACTATATGAATGAATTCATGTTACATTTTTCTTAAAGGGGCAAAAAGCGAAATCATTTCACCGCTAGGTTCGCTGTTGAGCACTGCCTGTAGACCAAAACACCACTCGCCTCTTACCTGCGTAGCCGAGCACCGCAGCACCTCCACGGACTATTACATCCAGACGGTCCCGGTGTTTCCTCCGCAGGCTCCACTTCACTCAGCTGCCCGATAAACTCGCTGCTTCTTCCCACTTTAACCTGAATAACAAACCAGGGCTCAGTGCTCCGGTTGGATCCAAACAGAGAGCCGGGGCTAACGTTAGCTGGGAAGCTAGCGGAGGCTAACTGGCTGTGCTTCCCTCCGGTCATGCTGCGGCTAACGCTCCGCTAGCCGCTCCCAGCTAGCTCCTGTTTGTTATTCAGGTTAAAGTGGGAAGAAGCAGCAGGTCTGTCAGGCAAGCTGAGTGAAGTGGAGCCTGAGGAGGAAGCACTGGTTAGCCCCAGTTTCACTACAGGCAGATTCACTCGTTACAGGGGTGAGGGAATAAAACCTAAACAGCCAACTGAGTTTAGCAGTTAGCAATGTCTTTCACTCACTCTTGGTCTCTGCTGTGTTTAGCCATTTCCCTGCTTACTTCAATGATGGTGGTACCTGTAATAAATGTAATATATTTGCTGAGATGGCGGCGAGGCTCAGTGACTAGAAGAGCTGGTAGAAGCATTCCATAGCTGTAAGTTAACGTTACTCCAGTGGCAGCCGACTAGTGCAAACTGCTAACGCTCCCGGGAGCTAATGCTAACGTTCCTACTCTTCTACGTGAGCCTGCCAGGCACGGGCTCATGAGAAGCCGGCTCATGGGCTCACGGAGAAGAGTAGGAACGTTAGCGTTAGCTCCCGGGAGCGTTAGCAGTTAGCACAAGTCGGCTGCCACCGGCTACTGGAGTAACCTACAGCTATGGAGAGCTTCTACCAGCACTTCTGGTCACCGAGTCTTGCCTCCATCTCAGCAAGTATATTACATTTATTACAGGTACCATCATGCCATCTGCCATTGCTCACTGGCTGTAGCCTTTTATAGGGAGGGAGGGCCAAGGGCTCCGAGAGGAGGGAGGAGGTGGTGATTCACATGAACATACATGAACACGCAGCCGGACCGGCTTGTAAACAATGGGCTGGAGATCAACACAGAGAGAGGGTGTGTGAGGTCATGCTATACTCCAGATGAAATTACACTTCTAGTTCTTCACATAGCAGTTTTTTAATTCCTTCAATCTATAAATGATGAATTTCACTTATTGCCCCTTTAAAGCTAAATTTCCTTTGCTCACAGAGATAAAAAAAAAAAACATCTACATTTGCAGAAACATGACAGCACTGACAACAGCAAATTCCCCCTCGCCAATGTTAACATTTTGACAGCAAAAGGTATTTTTCTTTGTACTCAGCTAATTTACCAGTAGGTATATGCTGTACAGTACGGCTCGGGAGAGGATCAGCATACCAGACAGAGTCACATCCAGATGCAGTAAGTGGGTCAGGGATTATCCAGCTGGGTCACATAAACACTGGGGCTGTGAGTCAGCTTGGCAGCGTTTGGATGCATCATGATCATCCTGTCAGTCAGCGCAGGAAATAATGAGACGTGCTGACCTGTGGCGATGCTGCTCTATTTGTGCCTGTTTAATTTGTTGAAGGGAACTGGGGCTGAACAAAAATTGTTACGAGTGTGAATTAATGCATCGATGGAGTGAGAAATATTTATTCATTAAAAAAAAAAACCCAATGACACACTTGTGAAAGTTTCCACAGCTTCCACATCAAAGAATGAGACTTTATTAGCTGTTCATTTTATAGGAGACACAGTGAATTATCAACTCCACTTTCTATTAATCACTCAGTCACAATTTTCTTTTATTTGAAGAAACATTTTGGTGTTGTTGTCAAAGAACTGTCAAAACTGTGCAGCTGATGTGATAAATTAGCATGTGTCAACAGAGCAAAGCGGGAAATGCACAGGTGTAACTAATAATTTTAATTACAACCACTCCATTCAGCTGCTTTAGAGACAGGCTCATTTTAAATGCTGGCTCACTGGCACAGCTTAGAAATAAACCTAAATGGAATGGAGCCAAATCAATATTACTTTTTACATCTGTGCTTTTCCTGCTATGACCTGCTATGAAAAGGGTCAACTGTGGACTAAACTGTTGATAGGCCTTTCCCACAGCAGACATTTTGAGGAAAATCACAGGTGAAAATATTAATGATGGCTCAGTTCTCCTCATGAAACATGTTTAAAATGTTTAATTGCCTGGTATGAAGTCAGTGTTTCCAATGAGGTTTGTCTCTAAATGCAGTTTTTTCAACTTCAGAACAAGGTAAATGTGACAAAAATTCACCCTAAGGGACTGTTTGTTATTTATGAGAGGGTAAGGGGTGGTGCAAAACAGGGGAGGCACTTCGTATAATTTTAACTTAATATAAAATTTCGTATTAATTTTAAATAACCCCAGAACCCAACAGCCCACCAGCAGGTTTGAAAGGTATGTTTTTTTAACAAATGGCCAAAATTGCACCATTTATCATAGCCAGAATCTGTAAACAAAGAAATTAATGTCAGATTTTTACATTTCCAACAGTCCTTGAACACATGCAACAACACTTCCATTAACATGTAATCAAATCTAAGGTTAAAACAGTGACATTGGGGCGTTGGTAGCTTAGTGGATAGTGCCGGCGCCCCATGTATTGAGGTGATGCCTCGCTGCAGCTGTCGCAAGCTCGACTCCGGCTTGCAACCCTTTGCTGCATGTCGTCCCCCCCACTCTCTCTGTCTCCCCATTTCACACTGTCCTGTATATTAAAGGCATAAAGCCCCAAAAAATTATCTTTAAAAAAAAAAAACAGTGACATTCAATCAAAATCACTTTTTCTGATTTAAACCCTCACCTGTGGTCATGAACTCTGAGTAATGACCGAAAGAATGAGATCGCAGATACAAGCAGTGAAAATGAGTTTCCTCCGTGGGGTGGCTGGGCTCAGCCTTAGAGATAGGGTAAGGTGCTTGGACATGCGGAGGGAGCTCGGAGTACAGCCGCTGCTCCTTCGCGTCGAAAGTGGTCAGTTGAGGTGGTTTGGGCATCTGACTAGGATGCCTCCTGGGCGCCTCCCGCTGGAGGTGTCCCAGGCACGTCCCACTGGTAGGAGGCCCTGGGGCAGACACAGAACATGCTGGAGGGATTACATATCTCGTCTGGCCTGGGAACACCTTGGGATCCCCCAGGAGGAGCTGGAAAGCGTTGCTGGGGAGAGGGACGTCTGGGGTGCTTTGCTTGGCCTGCTGCCCCTGGGACTCGGCCCCGGATAAGCAAATGAAAATGGATGGATGGATGGATGGATGGATGATTTAAAATGTCACCAAACATAAATCGTTCGCACAAACCAGATCCTGTAAAAACATTAAATTCGGTGCTTGTGTTTGCATGACACAATTCAGGGATTTTCTTTTTCGGCTTTTAACTTTTGATCATCAAAGGGTGAGTTTTTAAAATCTAATAAAGGCCGATGTGCAGGTGCTGTCCACTGCTGCCACTGTTGTGTGTGTTTATTAGTGTTTATTTGGAAAGTGGTCATTATATGCTCATGTAGCTAATGTCGGCTGTGTGGGCGCTGTGATGTCTACGTGTTTATTAAGTTTTGTTTTGTGGATTTTCATGCACCCATATTCCACTGAAATGCACACACAGCTTTTGTGATGATGTGATTTTTAAGGAGGATTTGCATTTTGCTTCAGAGGTTAGCTACTGGGATGTCCACCCGTTCAGCTGGTAGAGCATGCACCCTCATGGTCCCTTGCTGCATATCATCCCCTCTCTCTCTCTTCCCCTGCCATGCTATATCTTTCCCAGCAAAAAAATAGGCCCCAAGACAATGTAAAAATAAGAAATCAGCTGCTTGTGTTGTTTTGGTTTAGTTAAAGAGCTATCATGTGTGTTTGAGAAAACAACAGTAGTGTTAGTTTCTCTAGCAAACTTTGTGGTGAATGACATAGGTGCTGATGTTTCCAGTCAAGTCTTGGCAGTGCTTTTTGTGGTTGGCATTGGACAGTGGTGGCGTGATGCTGCAAGTCACTCATCAGGACGAGGAAATCAACTCACCAGCCTGTAAACTCTCCCTCTGCCAACTTCTAGCTGGAAAGAGTGAGGTTTTTAAATGCAAACATCAGTAAACATCAAGGACAGATGGAGAAGAATGAGCACCAGCTGAGGGTGACGATGGAAATTTGAGGTGCTGTTGTGTTCCTGTCGTGGATCACTTCAAGATAAGCATTCTGCAGGCGAACCACACTGCCTTTTTTCCAAAAGTTGAAAGAAGGGTTAGAGGCTGTCACCAAATAGTTTGTTGGGCACAGGGAAACCGAGATCTGTGTGGGTACATGAGACCCTAAAAATGAGGGTGGATCACGGAGAGTACCACCAGTTGGTCCAGGAGCTTTGCCTCCATGATGGCTGTTTCCAGGCATATTTTAGGATGCCTCAGGGCACTTTGACAACCTGCTGTGTATCGTTGGGCTGTATAGCTATGGGTATCCAGCAACCGCCACCACCAGTGTCTCTTCCATTGTTTACCAACTGTAAACTTGTTGTCCAGGCCACCACAGAAGGTCCGCCTCTCAAATCATCCGAATGGACAATGGGAAAAAAGATGATGAAATAAGAGATGACATGGGGAGCCTTTTCACTCTGAGTTGAAGTTTTTTCAGCTTGAGGAGTTCAGAGCGCTCCAGCAAAAACACTCAAGAGTTGTGCCGTGTGTAGTCTTCGACATGTGACATGACTGATTGATTGATAACTCCCTCTGTGGTGTTTGCTTGTTTCATTGGCTTCATAGGCGTAGCTACATTAGGTGTGAATATACAGATATATGGGTATTTATAGTGGACGAAAGGTTGTGTATTTTCCCTCAGATACTCAGAAAAAATGCTCGAGATTAAAAAATAAAAAAAAGTCACACCCCAGCCAACCCCCCTTCGAAATAAAGTAAAGTCCCTAATAAGCATGTGAAGAAGGGGTGTGGGTAATCCATGCAAATCTACTCATGAACTGTGTTTTAATTGAGTGTGATATCTACAAGAAGCTTAATTGAAATGTGATGTGAGCTCCAGGCTCATATTTGGCCCATTATTACCGCACAGCCCCACTGCCACACTTTCTCTGCTCGCCTCAACTTTTAACTTTCCATCACAGCCCTGGCTAGGTGGCAGTAATGTGCTCATTACTGGCTCTCTAATGAAAACCACTTAATCATCACAGAATGGATTCAGAGCCCTGTGGTAAGATAGCGCTATAATATTTCCATCAAGGCTCTGAGTGTGTCTCTAGCTGCGGTGGCGGTGGCTTCATTCCTCAGTATATCTTTAATGTCTGCCGCGCCACAGCAGCCTTTTCTGACACTGACTTTTTTATTGTGCTGCCAGTTTTATTGTAATGAGATGACAGTGCAAAGAGACAGTCTGAGCAAATATCTGTTGTTTTTTGGACCGACAGAAGTGCAATAACAAGGACTGAAACAAAGAGATAGTCTTCCCCTCCCAAACCAAAGAATAATGTGAATGTTTATTAAAATTCAATCCATGTCAGAGCATCAGGCAGCCAGATGTTTGGTGTTGAAACACACTACTCTGTGACATCATGTGCTACAAGTGGCTCTCATCATTATCCATTATGTGTTATCCCAATCAGCAGTAATGCTTGTCCCTGCAAAGAGGGCTTGGCATTATATAAATGTTTGTGGTTTCAGAGAAATCTGCTAAACCGCTGGATTTTAGAATAATCCTCCCTGAGCAAACTATTATTTAACAGTTACATGAGAGTCTGTCTGCATCCGTGGAACGTGACTTTTTATATAGTAGTTACAGGGAAATCTCCTTTTCGATGTTTACTGCAGCTTTTGTTGTTCATTTTGAATGTAATTAAAACATCTTTATCTCTAGTTGGCCATCTCTGGTTTTGTTTTACCTCGAACAGGTTGGAAATTAAATGTTTACTGTCCTCGAGTGTCCCCTCTCATTATTTTTCAAACAATAATCTCAGGTTTGATCATTGGACAAAATCCGCAGTCCAGTTCTCCCTCCTGCATCCTCCTAAAAATATATCAGATTGGATCTTTTTGTATCTGCAGAGACTCATTCATGTTTTTATTACATCTGGACCCGGACTATTGCAATATTCTGTATCTGTGTTTACTTTAACTCTCTCAAAATTACTTCATAAAACCACAGACGTCTCACAAGCCTCAGCAGGACAGTGTGTGGAACCCCAGTTTTAGCATCTCAGCTTCTGCTACGTGGAGATTTTAAGACTTATAGGATCAGTTTCAAAGGGACAGTCCACCAGAAAATCAGAAATACATATTTTTCCTCTTACTTATAGTGCTTTTTATCAGTCTAGATTGTTTTGGTGTACGTTCCCAAGTGTTGGAGATATCAGCCATAGAGATGTCTGCCTTCTCCTGAATATAATGGAACTAGATGGCACTCGGCTTGTGGTGCTCAAAGTGGCAAAAAAATACATTTGCACGAGATGTGAACATTTATGGTGTCCTCCTTGGCCTAGAAGCTCTCTTCCCTCTCTGCGGTACTAAAGTTGGCGGATGTAGTTTGGTATAAAGAAAATAGTTCCTACATGAATCTGCTCACAGCAAGCTCTGTGGATTATCTTGAGTAACCAGGTCATGATTTCTGGAAAGAGACATTGCTGTTGAGTTCTTCAAATGTCTTTTGGCGCTTTGAGCACCACAAGCTGAGTGCCATCTAGTTCCATTATATTTTAGAGAAGGCAGACATCCCTACGGCTGATATCTCCAACACTTCTGTTTACAGTATGTCCCTTAAAATGGCAAAACCTTTACTATACTGACTTGTATCTGAAAGTTTGTCTCTAGAGAGGTGTTTGACATTCCTCTACTGAAGGGGGGTGATGTCTGTGTACTTCCCTATCTGAGTGTCAAAGGTACACTTGGCAATTTAGATTATATACGTCACTAAAATGAAAGCCAATCGCTGTCTAACACAGGAAATGCTTTTTGGAGTGGTAACAAAGTTGGACAGATGCATAATGACGCCAGGGACACTACCCAAGTGAAGTATGCTTCGCTTTGCTTCCCTCTGCACTGTGATACTGTTGGTAGGTGTAGTTTGGTGGAAAAAAATAGGTCCTATTGGTCACGTTGCTGTTGAGTTTTTCAACGTTGCACTTTGAGCACCACACGCTGCCATCTAGTTCCATTATATTGGAGAGAAGGCGGACATCTCTATGGCAGATATCTCCATCACTCTACAACTCACACCAAAACAATCTAGACTCATAAAAAGCACTTCAAGGCCTATATTTGGCTTCTGAACATCTCCATGTGGTTGTTCTTGTTAAAGATTTAAAACCTTGACTCTGTAACGACCTGCCAAAATTGACATCACATTTATTTAACATTCATTATTTATTTTTGGAGAGCACTTCTGTAAAAGTTTATTAGTTGTTTTTGTGTTCATATTACTGGCAGGATCTGCAGAAGACCTCTGGCGTTTATCCGTCAGGCCAAGAGCACAGGGAAGAACAAACAGTGACTAAAATGAAACAGTAGCAGCCGTCTCTGATTTCACAAAGAGCTTCTTTTTTCCTGCTCGGGACAGACGAGAAAATGCACAATAATCAGAAACTGCACAGCTGCAAATGTGTTTTTCTGACCTCTCATCTTCTATTTAAAATCAAGACTGAGCCTGTCGACGTCCATGACACCATTTCTGAGTCACACACTCAGCTCGCAGTCAGCCTCACAGCATGATACTCTATCTGTACTGTGAGACAGCGAGCAGGAGTGTGTTTATCAGAAACATCCCAATGTCCTGATGCTGATACTCTCCTCTGACTCTTGACCTCTGATCTTTTACTCAGAACACCAAACAAGTAAAAAGTTCAATAAATGGTACAGAGATCATGAGAATGTTACAGGATGAAGGATGGTTATAGATAGATAGATAGATAGATAGATAGATAGATAGATAGATAGATAGATAGGGGGGATGTGGGTGGTTTTACCCAGATAAGATGTCCATTTTGGGCCCATACCCACTTAGTACCCAGGTAGCCCTAGGCTAATCCATGACCCGCTTGGGTAAAACCACCCATGTGGGCAATTGGCATGGGGCCATGATGGAACCCATGGACGATCCTATAAAGGGCCAATTTTTCAACTTATTAAGTACCCACATGGGCCCCACATACAAATGTTGGCTGGGAGGAAATGAACAATGGTCTCCTGGGTCAAAGTCCTGTGTTTGTTTGGCTCATCCACCTTTAGAGATTTCTGTGCTCATGCACATGGGTATACATTGGAGTTGGTTGAAAGCCTGGTGCATCTCATACAGATGCTAAAAGGTGCCCTCTGCATCATTGTAATGACACCAGGGACACTACCCAAGTGATGTATCAGGAGTGAGACCAGGCTGTGGTGCACAACAGACTGCTCTCAAACGTATGACTAAATCTCCCCCATGTTTCCTCTAACGCTAACATTAGCCATCTTGATGCAGACTGCTCTTTCACCAGTCAACCTAGCACTCGTCTCCCATAGCCAGACCTATCTCCAAACTTCTCTGTCAGTGCTGAAGAAAGTGGGAAACAAAACCTTGAGCAAGCAGCAGTGGTGGGTGGGGCCAAAGCCAGATCCAGAATTTCTCAGTGAGGGAGAAAGATTAGATCTGCCTCCAGCCCCTTTTTAAAGTTATGTATTCACTTTTTATTTGGGAAAATCACGTTAAACAAAATATTAATCATAGCAGAATATTTTTACATACTTTAAAACATGTCTGGAGGGGCACTTTAAATTTCTGTGATGAGTATTCAGCAGAGATTCTAATTATTTCATGTATTATTGGCATCAATTTAACAGTTTGAAGCTTAAAGTTAGAGTTAATTTTAATTTGACCAATCACACCAACTGCAGGCCTCACACTAAAAATGATTCATGGTTAGTGGATAATGTTTAAAATAATGATGTTTTTCAGCATAAAAAAAACATGTTTGTTAAAATAAAGTGTTTTAGGTAGTTGAGAATTATTTTAAGAATCAAATCAAAAGCATTACATTCTTGAGCACGATCGAATTATAATAATAAGATAGAGTATCTTAAATAAAATAATTTGACCTCTTAATATCAGCACAACTTTTAGATAAATATTAGGTTGGTTCGACTTAATTAAGCTTTTTTTTCTTTAAGATCAAAGTGAATCATGCTGATTAAACTAAACTAATTGAGTTTTTCAGATTAAAAAAGACTTACAGGATTAATTCCATTATGCCAGAGTTGGAACTACTCATAAAGATGTCTGGAAATGGTTACCTTCATTGTTATAAGTTGAACCAGTGGATTCTTTTTTATAGTGCATACAGGAAGTGATATAAAAACACATTTTGTCTTGTTTTTGTTTGCATCAACAAGTTGTTCTCATTTTGTTGACTCTGGGAATCACCAATGATTCCTTATTTTTGTTCTTCTCTTAGGTACGTGGTCGAGATCACACATTTACTTACCAAGGTAAGAAAAAAGCCATCTTGTTTTCACCATCCACGTTTTGAAGTTAAGGAATATTTAAAATCACATGAATTCCATGTAATCAAATGTAGATTATTATATGTTCTCAAGTGATTGCAATGATTGGTTTATTACATTTTTGAGCTAAAGAAATACAACTACACTTGGTTCATGGATCCCAGTTCACCATTTTAATGTGTGTGTATCCCCCTGCTGACCAGTAACTAAGTACATTTACTCAAGTACTGTACTTCACTACAAATTTCAGGTACTTTTAGTTTAATCTCATGTTGCTTTCTACTTCTACTCCACTGCACTTCAGAAATGAATATTGTATTTTTTACTACCCTACATTTACTTGATAACTTTAGTCATTAGTTACTTTACAAATGAAGATTTTTGCACACAGACCATATAAAAATATATAAGTGCAGCTGATATGATTAGTTGACAGACTAGAGAATGCGCCAGATTTTTTGCACATGGCACAACACCTACCCTTATATACTGTTTAGGGGGCATTACCCACGCCAATAGGTGACATGATGAAATGGGATTCATCATTAAGCACATCAAGGTTAACAGCAGAGTTGGATGGTTAAGATGTCTTTTATCTTTTCTCTTAACAGAAAATTAAGAGAAATTTAAGAGAATGTTGCTGCATGAGGCTTTAGTTAAATATCTTTTACCTGTGGTGTTTGCCTCTGTGCTCCTCGGACACATCTGCTGCATCACTGTTGCTCACACTACTGTCAGAGCAGAGGCTGCAGCTGCAGAGCCTGAAGACTAGGTGGCAGTGTTGACTTTATGAGCTGCACGTAAACATTTCAGATCCAAAGAGGCCACTCAGAGAAAAATAGGATAGAAATTCAAGGATGCAGGCAATAAATCAATATGAATATTTTATGAAAAACAATCATGCACACTTTAAGTTCCAAAAGACAAACATCCAAAGCAAGTCAAACACAATATATATTTACATATGAACACCACTGGCATTATCAGCATGCCTCTTTAACCACACGAGATCAAATCTGCAGCGTGGTTAACAGGATCCACAGTAACGCAGCAGCACTGTGCTCTATACACCATTCATGTTTATAATTTAGATACCAAACAAAGGCTGATGATTTTATTCACTGGGTGTTACAGTGTGACCATGCACAGCTCTCCATAAACCAATCTGCTCTGAGACCTTCCTGTTAATTACATCACTCTCCTCCTCCGTACAAATCAGGGATTGTGGAGCAAATTTAGGTCAACATCAGCGTGTCACCAACAAGACACTGACACTGTGATATCGGAGCCGACACATTAAACAACTCAACGATATTTAAAAAAAACTGTTACTCTTGAATTAACTAAAACAATCTCTCAGTTAATCAGAGCAACACACCTCAGGAGAATTGGGAGCAACACAATGATGAACATCCTGCAGCAGAGCCTGGCACGTATTTGTCTTTTTAGTTTGCTCCATCGACACCAAACATGCAAATCACTGACACGAACCATCAACATGGAAGAACCAACTGTCTTATCAGGGTGTGCTGTCTGCAGGCAATCCAATGACAATCGGATCAATAGATACAAAGTGTCTGACAGTATCAAGACCGCGTGAAGGTCTCTGGAAGCATTAGAAAAAACATTATTGCAAGGGAGAGGTATGTGCGCTGTGAGATGGATGGTCATAACGGTGGAGTTTTAATGTCAAAGATCAATGAAAATAACATGCAGACTGTAATGAGAGCGAGTAAACCTGACATGAGAGTCGAACAGCAGAATAATTCAGCCTCTCCCTCGTTATATTTTCCTGCACAATTTCAATTTGTCTTGTTGATTGAGATCTGACCAGTTTGAAGCAGTGCAGAGGAGCATTTAGTCTGACATTAAATCCACAAAAGGGACATGGATCCCTATGAATATGATTATGAAAATTCTCAGGCTGTACAGTTTTGCGTTAGGAAGGGTCTTCATATTTGCATCAGGTCTATTTAGATCCAAGATGAGATTATTGATCTCTGAGTGTGACCCCCCTTGGGTGTGAATTATGATCTCATTCATGACACAAAGTAAGTAGGATATGAATCCTTCATAGTCATGCAGACAATCCTCAGGGCATGCGATGAAACGTCTCTCGTCAGGCAGCCTCTCCAGTGTCAGTACAGAGGAAGAGGACCAGTTCATTCCTGCAGTGTGGATCCCGGCAGCTCGTTGGTCAGCGTGTGCCAGCGCTCTACCTTCTTGCCCTTGTTCTTCAGACAGTCTATCCAGTGCTGCAGAGTTTCTCCCTGTGAGTGGCACCCTAAGGACACACCGCCTAACCAGCGAAGAGACAAAGAAAGACAGTGTGACTCACGATGAAAGTGAACGTTTGATAGACAAACTTACTGAATTAAAGTTAATAAATTATGTAACAGTAGTATTGAGGAACTGCAAATGTGTCACACACTCTGCAAGTTTGGCATTTTGTCTGGTACAATGTTTGATTTATTGTAAGAAGGCGTAAGTAGTTGTAGCTTCAGCCTACACCTTTTCAGTGTATGAAAAATCTTCTCCACTGTGTTATTGGGTTCTTTTGTTTTCTACTGCACTGTTTTATTAGCAGTTATTGTATAGTTTGTTCACTTTGCATTTTTTTGTTTGTGTAATTACATACAGACAGAAGTACAATTCAGTTTCAAAAGAAACCCAGACCAAGGAGCCAAAAATGTTATTTTACATTATTTATATTACTGTAAAACTTCATTAGTGGCCCAGGCTATTATTTGCTTAAATCACTTAACTTAACAGGTGTCTATTTGGGGAGAGGCATTTAATTCCTTTCCATGAAACTGCTGCTTAGCAAAGATGGGAAATACTATCAAATTGTTTATTTAAACCAGTATGAATATTACTTGTATAGAAATTAGGCTTCAAATTACATACCAGTTACAAATCATTCACTGGATCTAGCTCCGACAGACAGCACATCAGAGAGAGTGTTATGACACTTGTTATGGCACCCGAGGATTATGGCATCGGGCATCATGATACAACACCATTTTATCCTGTTAAAACAATATCCATAGCTATTTTTAAATGAAAAACTCTTTTGATTCTTTTTTTTGGTGGAGCCTTAGGGAGCAAAGGAATATGAATAACTTACAAGGGTAATTTAGGAACGGACACATATTCTGACTTTATGACAACTACAGAGGAAGGGAGTCATGTCTGTAAATTTGAATGAATTACAGTCTTCTCTGGTGCTCATGGTTTCAGTAAAATGAACCGAACTATTGAATTGTAAAGAATCTAACCAAGCTAATAATGTATAGCATCTCCATACTGACAAAAGTTTAAACATTTATATTTGTCTGGGTGACCCAATCAGTTAAACTAATGTTAGCCCCAGCAAGTAGCCAACAACCTGGTTTCATAAATCCAAAGGTGTGGAAACAGGCATTTATTTGTCAAAATATGTAGCCACACCAGGCTAGTAAAAGGGACTGCGCGTTTTATTTAAGTTTTATGGTATTTTCCGTTTATAGCAACAGGAAAAACCTGCTTTAAAATTAGTAAAATTAGTATTATATCCATAATACTAATAGTAGCCTATATCATAAAAGTGTTCATGATTTTAACTACAGGGTACTAAGGGGCCCAAAAGTCCTGAAAGGTGATTATTTTTTTATATTGTGTGCACAAGTTGATTATTATGTGGGAACAAGTAATATATATTGTGGGAACTAGTTAATTGTCTTGTGAGAACAAGTTAGTTATGTTGTGGGAACACATTATTAATCTTGCAGGAACAAGATTAATTACCTTGGGACATGTTATGTATCTTGTGGCAACTAGTTTATTGTCTTGTGGGAACAAGTTATTTATGTTGTGGGAACAAGTTAATTGTCTTGTGGGAAGACATTATATATCTTGTGGAAACTAGTTAATTTTCATGTGGAACATGTTATCAATCTTGTAGGATGAAGGTAAATTTGTTGTGGAAACTAGTTAATTGTCTTGTTGGAACAAGTGAGTTATCTTGTGGGAACACATTATTAATCTTGCGGGAACACACTAATTATGTTGTGGGAACATGTTATTTACCTTGTGCGCACAAGATAATTAAGGTAAGTATCGTGTGCACACAAGATAAATGTACCAAATTAAATACAAAAAAAGATTCACTTGGTTTTCTTTGATAGTAACTGTGCCTAATGATATAACAGCACCATCAAACAGAACCTGACAGGTTTAATGGAACGTGTCAGTGTCTGATCTGCATTAAAATTCATCTTGAGTGACAGCAGGAATAAGTAGTTTCTTTCAAATTAGAGTGACTGAGTCACCTTAAAAAGATAATTACTGCATCTTTATAGTTTCAAAGAGGCAGACAAAAGACACTTATTTAGTTTAGAAGTAAAATGAAGTCTGAAATTACTGAGAGACAGACACTGGTTGTTGGTCTTTGCACAGGATTTGCTGGAAATAAAAAAAATGAAGAAAAAAGCCCACCAGACTTTGACCTTTACCTACTGTAAGAAAGAAAAATCACTTTAAACGATCCCAGAAAAAGTGAAAGAATAAAAAATTCAAAGAGACAAACAGGTGTAGATGTAATTACTTATTCCCTCTTGTAGAGCAAGTATAGCATGAAGCTCATTTTCAGGCGAAATGTCACTGACACCCTTTTGGCAGCCCAACCCTGCAAATTACACACAGTGCTGCACTCAGCAGCCGATAGAAGAGAACAGCCTAAAATATCTTTGGTAACATCTGCCATGGGTACAACATTATTGGACTGCTAATAAAGTAGCCAGGCAGGCAGCTCATCAGTGATCTGAAAAAACACCAGCAGGCAGGAAATTAATAGTTGTCTATGAATTCACCTATGAAGTCGTTGGACTTCCCCAGGTCGTAGTCCCACACCGTGACCTCCAGTGTCTTGGTGGCTAACTCTGAGAAGGTGATTTCATAGAAGAACTCCTGCAGGATAAAAACAAAGAGCAGTAGAGGTGAGCAGATGAGAGCAAAGGTCAGAAGATCACATCTAACACAAGTTTCTCTTCCTTTATAAACCTCTACAATACTCACTAATGAGGCATCAGTTAATAATGTGCAAACTGTAATTGGCTGTTTAACAAAAAGGTTGCAGGAACTTTGCATGCTGTGCAGCGCCTCTGAGGGCTGTTTCTAAATGAGCTATCTCTTTACATTCAACCATTGCAGTTATGCACATACACAAACATGAACATCTACCTCATTAAACTCCGGGTTGAGAGTCTTTTTTATGACCGCTGTTTTGTGCTTGGACTTCTTTTGAACGTCTGGCTTGAGGTACCTGAGACAGAGGGATGTGATACCGTCATATATGAGTTTAATCATTATTATTCACAGCTCATAGTACTGCTGAAAGAAAGAGTAAAGCACTAATGGTGGCGGGCAAATACCTGTGATAACTGAGGTCAGACTCAGTTCATGCATACACCAAAAATCTTTATGTTCACTCAGGGGTAAGTGTCAGTTATAGACAGAGTCAATAGAATTTCCCTGACATGTCAATCTCACTTAGTGATTTCTTCACTGATGGCTGATCCAGAAAAAAGTATTTACTTAAAGGAAGGGTGGAAATAGCCAACTAAATAATAGCTAACTCTTTTCATTTCTTTTTTTTGTACTCGACAAAATAGAATAAAGAAAGCAATTGTACTTTTTTTCAGTCAGTAAAAATCACTGATTTTATTTAATTTTTATTTTGAATATTTTTGCAGTCACAGCTGGGCCAGGCTTCGCAATTTGTGAGCAATGTAACAGTGCAACTTGATATATAAATATATCTATTTCTATTAATATTTCATTACTATACAAAGATGTGCAGTTTGATTTTTAGGATGTCTGCAGTTCAGAACATGAACTAAAACATTACATTTTTAAAAACGATTTTCACAAAATGCCATTTTCACAAATTCTATAAAAGAAAAAAAACTTTATTTAAATTTTTATAAATTAAATGCAACCATGCACAAACTACTTAGCACTCTAAAATTTCGAAAGCCTTACATACTTTTGGAATAAGTACATTTGAGTTGTCTGAACGGCTGAATCTTTTCTTGTTATTGCACTTGTTAAGCAAGAATAATAAAATAAATGGAATAAAAAAAATGTAATAAAATAAATACATTAAAATAAATAAAAAATAAAAAACAATGAACTTGTATTATCCTGAATCAATCACTGGTTTGATGTGCTATCCGGCGGGTAACCTAGGCGACCCAAATCAAACACACCTTAACAGGTGCATGCTGGGTGTGGCTAACATGCTAAATGCTAACAAGCTCACGTGCTGGGAACTTCAGCGGTTACTTCACCGTTAACTGAAGTTTTACCTTCAGTGAGGTGTGTGCTGTTCTGACGAGTGTGTCTACTGGGATAGAGAGACTGAGTGGACTGGTTATACTGGGACAGAGAAGCTGAGTGGACTAGTTATACTGGGATACAAAGGCTGAGTGGACTGACAGGACCAGAGAAGTTGAACCTGGAGCAGACTGGGGACTTTTGGGATGCGCGAGACTCACAGACTCATGTTCAGACAGGTGAGTAAACAAGTCCACACTCACTACAGGTGATTGAACAACAGGTGATTGTATTTCACTTTATGCAGAAACGGTTGCAGCCCGTTGTGTGTTAATATCCTGTGTGTGTTTGTGGGTGTAGCTGCTGTGGAGTTTGATGCCTGTGTTGGCTGCTTTGGTGATGCCAACTTTTAACTAGGAACAGCAATACATGTGAACTTTGTAATATTTACTTTTCTTATTAAAAAATAAATAATAAAATGCCAATATTAAATCTAAGTTTAAGTAGTAATTTTATATCTACATATTAAATCTAAATCTGAAATCTTAGTCTAAATGTTGAATTTTACATTTAAATGTAACAATGCTTGCATACTAGCCAAATATTTAGCTTGAAGCTAGATTTAACATCTAGATTTAATATTTAAGATTCATATGTACATTGAATATTTGGATTTACATTGAGATTTGAATAATATTTAGATTAAACACTGACATTGCATTTAATACATATACTTTAATACAAAGTAAATAAATATGACAGTTCACAAATATTGCTGTAAATCTGGTTAAAAAAGATTTTTAAAAAATTAATTTTATTTATGTGGCTAAATATTGAGTGTTGCACACGCCGTTAGCACCTCTAAAGCCAACTGCGGCAAAATGAAAAAAAGTCCCGACACATAACCCTACATGTAGAAACACAACTTGGAATTTCTCTACTCCGATGTAATGTCTGTATTAGTGATGTTAACAAGTGTTGGCAGGTGGATTTTGTTACATTTGGACTAGGACTGACCTGAATGCTTCGAAGCTTCAAAGCTTCAATTGTTGCCATGGTAATCAATGTCAAAATCAGTAAGACAGTAAATCAGTAGAACATCTATTATAACCTGACATGTTTGGCTTCAGAGTCAATATTTGGAACGTTTGAGACTCAATTACTCCTACGTTCACTTCCGTGAGTCCCTCCTGTATGTCTCCTGCCATTACCTCTCCCCTTTTTGCTGTTGTATTCTTTGGGAAAAGTAGGTGACACTGTGGTTGTAGAAATTTCCATGTTTTAGCCTTTCTGTTGAACTACAGGCTTAAACTCATTGTGAAGCATGTTAACCAATGCTTCTGTCATTTAATGTGTGTAGGGGGCACAGGTCACACATTTGATGAATGACATGTGCTGTGTTCACAGACCTGCAAAAATCTCAGTATTTAGAGAGTGGACACAGAATGATAGCACACAATTAGGAGAAAAAGAAAGAAGAGAAACGGAATGTTCGTGTGCTCCCCTTTGTTTCCAGTCTTTGAGCTAAGCTAACTACTTGCTGGCTGTAGCTTCATATTTGCTGTGCAGATATGACAGTTGTAACCATCTTCTCATCTATATCTCAGCAGGAAAGCACACAAGTGTATTTCCCAAAATGACAAACTATTCCCGTGTAGGTTTAATGTATTATTTGTGAAAAACAACCATATGTGAGCGAGAGCACTGAACGCCAGAACAGCACAGATTGAATAAGCTCAGCATTCCTTCACGAGGTGTCATTAAATTCTGAGGATATTTTTAAGCCAGCTGGAAGGAGCATGGTGAAATCTCTATTCACATTTGCTTTCCACCCACCACCCACAGCTCGGAGAGCGTATGTTCCCACACGCTCTCAGACACAACAAAGCATCTGGGAAAAACACTCCCGCCAAAGGGCAAAGATGCGAGCACGCATCCAAAGTGAAACAAGGTGCATGATGTATTACTGTGGACGTGTGAGGGATGTATGCGTAGGTTCGGTGGATTTAAAGAAGGAGGGAGAGTTTAAGGCATGACGGGGAAAGAGAAAGGAGATTGGTGTGTGGTGAAGTGAGGCGAGGGTGGTGGCATGCTTGGATTTATGTGTGTGTGTGTGTGTGTGTGTGTGTGTGTGTGTGTGTGAGATGGGAGGTTGTTTAGTGTTTTACTCATTCCAGAAATAACCTGAAAGCCAGAGCCAACACTCAGGAGAACACCCAGTGAAGAAGAGGGGGATTTTACACCTCATTTGTCCAGTTTGTGTCAGGGAGCATCATTCAACCCAGGGACCTCCCTGCCCTCTCTGTCACACACACACATAAACACACAGTGACACACACAGTATTGCTTTTCTTTCATCAGTGAGTAATGAAACTCCAAAAGACCTTCATGACACCAACAATAGAACTCTCTCCTCTGTGATACAGTACGCCCATAACACTTGATCATGTCATTGCCTTTCAGTTTTGAAGGCTGTCAATTCGCACACACAGACACACACATACACGCACACACACTGTTACTATTATCTTGGTGAGTGAGTGATATATTACACAGTGGCTTCCACTTGTGTGAAAGCTGCCCTCATTTGTCACCATTACCCTGTGCGGGGTTAACCGGAGCCATCTATCACTCATGAGTGGCGACAAAAGTTGATTCATGAGGTCAGTGTGAGCCAACGGCCAGTTAAGACCAAACAAGGGTAATAAGGTGCAGAGGCAGCTCAGCGCTGGATAGGTCATGTGGAAATTGTTCTCAAATGTCAATCCGTCAGTCTAAGTGTTCATTATTTAATCACTCAGCTTACTCTGTTTGATTTAGCAAATACACAGTGGCATTCGGTTACACCTTTGGTGCCATCCTTACGTTTTAACGTAGGGGTCTGAGAAGCCGTTGACGTCCATGGCTGCCAGGTGGGCGCAGCGTTTGACGCCCACGCACAGCCCGCCACGAGCCCTCTCCTTGGCCTCACCCTTCACATCGCCATCCATGGCTGGAGGGAGGTACTGCAAGCAGAGCAGCAAACGGCCTCTCTCCTCGAGACTTCTCTGCTGCTCAGTCTCCCACTGAAGACAGAAAGAGGGAGAAATATATATCAGAAATAGAGATAAAAGGGTTTAAACATTTCATATCACAGTTATAGTGACCCATATTTTGACAGTTATTATTATTATCACAGTATTTTAAAAATGTGCTGATACACATGCTGAAATCATCTCAAGTTTTATGCTGAAAACCAAAAATAAAATGCACTAAAAATGCACTGTGCATTTTTTGTTTGCATTAACAGTAAAGATATTCAGTATCTGTCTTTAGAGGCAGCACAGCAGTGCAGTGGTTAGCATTGTGGCCTCACAGCAAAAGGGTTCTTGGTTTGAACCTGTGTACTCTGGCTTCCTCCCACAGTGCAAAGACATGCAGGTTAATTAGTGACTCTAAATTGTCCGTAGATGTGAATGTGAGTGTGAATGATTGTCTGTCTCTATGTGTCAGCCCTGTGATAGTCTGGCGACCTGTCCAGGGTGTACCCCGCTTCTAGCCCAATGTCAGCTGGGATAGGCTTGAGCCCCCCAACAGGATAAGCGGTTACGGAAAATGAATGAATGAATGAAAATGAATAGCCTGTCTTTGAAATGCTTGATCGAATGTCTTTTACTGTAGATAAGGACAATGGACCAGTAGCATCACTAGGATTTCCTGCTACACGCCCACTCTGTAAACAAGGGAATAGCAAAATAAAACTGCGTTGCATGCTGCACCTTTTCACCTGTGCCTGGGAGACTATTGTTGACTTTGATTGATGCTGGACAGTTATTCAAAGTGTGGTAATCCGACACGTTTTAATGGTAATTATCTGGGCCAGATGTAAGCCTGTAGGGGATAAGTGTTTGGTGGTGTGCATGTGTGTATCTGTCAGTCTGCAGCTAATCTCACAAACTACTGGGCCTGTCAGCTTCATATTCTGTGTGCACATGTGTGACTGTATGCCCAGAGACCTGTTGTGGCTGCAGTGATTCACAATTGTTGAAAACCTGTTTTATTGATTGTTTTATACCATCACTGACTGCTGACTTCTCTTAACCAGCACATTCTTCCTTTTGAATATGACTAAAATGAACGTGAGATTCTCCATCCGGTTGCATATTTTAATATTGTACAATAAGCAAACGAACATGGTATGATAACTGTCAGGTTCCATATCACAGTATGCCTTTAAACTGGTATACGGCTGCAACCCTAGGCACGATAAGAGATTAAATAATCCCCAGCTTTGTTATCTTCGCTGCCATCTTAGCTGAAAAGGAGCTAGGAAGGACAGTTCCTCCAGATGCAGCTGGTCCATGTTGCGGCTGCGATGACTGCAACCCCATCTGCCCTAGAGCATCACACAACGCCCGCGGCATTTCAGAGGTGGAGTGTTTGCCTGGCTGATTTTGTAGACTTGCAGATTTTGTTAAATTGGTCATTTTTCCTTGATTGTCCTGCTTCTATTAAAAGTAAGTTAGCAGGATATGCAGCTCACTTGTTTCTTTTTTTTTGGCAGTTTTAATTGTTTATTGTTGCTAATGTTGACCTTGTTGTCCAGTATCCTGCAAACAAAGGTAATACTGTTATAAGTCTAGTTATGAATGACATGGATTAAGGATTTGTAGCTGTAATTTGTAATTTCACATGCAGGGCCTGTTAGCAGGACAGCTCGCTCTGCTCTGCAGCGTGCCGCAGCTCTGTCATAAATAGATGAGGCATGTATTTTTATCAGCTCCTGAACTCTTTCGAAACATGCTGTGGTGGGTCTGCTGGAGTTACATGAATTGTCTGCTTGGGTGGCCATGTAGCAGCCAGAACACGGCCACCTGGCGGAGATCTGCGCTCTGAGTGTACTCTCACAGTTCATATTTGAGACAGTAACACATTATTAACTGCCAGGATTTTACTGGTTTATCGTGAGACTGGTAACTATCTCATCCCTAATCAGACAAAAAACGGTGTGTGAGCTACATTTGTAGCTGCTAGATTAATGACTTAAGGTTTAGAGTTAAAAGAAGGCCTCATATATTGAACATAATGAGTCCTGTGCCATGACCCGCTGTATTCAAGTTGTTCTTTAGAGCTGTAATCGATATTCTTATATCACCACTGGGTGAAATGACTGTAATGTAAAAGGGGTCGCTTGGGGTAATGAGCTGTCAGAGAATTATCACCTGACTTTGCAGTTTCCCTCAGCTCGTCAGAGTTTTATTAGTGACTTACAGCCCACACCTTTACAGATGTGGTTCAGTCTCACTGTTCCCATCAGAGTCGTCTTGCAGCTTGTCGCTGTCCCACTCCCAAAAAAACTCCTGTCTCTTCTCAATCTCAGAAGAATGACTCCTGTTCCCACATTCATTCATATTAGAGCTGCATGTTTATATACAAAAAAATGACCTATTGTTATTATGATTACCATCCAGCCCACTCCCGTTAAATTTTTCCCTGTCCCGTCCTAGTTATGTGAGGAATAGTCAAACTGGCTCCCATTGGCGGGAATCCCACAGAAATCCCTTGACCCACAGGGTTCTCCCTACTAAAGAGTCAGATATTTCCCTCGGGAGTTGGTCAAGAGCGAAACCCAGCTAAAGGAGGCCAAGTCAAACACTTCACTTCAAATGAATGCAAATGCTCTGTGTTTGTTAGATGTGTAAATAAGCCACAGCTGTTTGAACACATGCTCGAAATATCAACTTAATAAGGTGACAACATGTCAGCCGTGTGTTTACCAAGGCCAACAAATCAATTGATGCAGGTTGAAAGCTGCAGTGAAAACAAACCACAGCTGTACAGTGCACATCTTCCTGCATCAGCACGGCAGAAATCAAAGCAAGCTTATGTAACCTTCGCTGAACAGCGGCCACTATTGCTACAGGTGACAGGATAAATGCTAGACCACAGTGTAACAGTAGTGGAGGTCTGTGGGGGCCTGGAACATGATTCCTGCTGTTACCCACCGTTTCTACCATGCTCAGTCAGACTGAATCCATCTGTTACTGCCAAATTCTATACCCAAAGCAAATTACAGACTCAAGGTTATATTTTGTTCGTTTGTTAAGGCTGTAGCTGCAAAACCCCTGAGTGCACTGAACTAAGCATGCTCTTAGAATCTTAAGGTGCTATCTAGAACCATACAGGGTTCCTTTACTCTGTCAGTGGTGCAATGGTTGGGAACCGAAACCCAGTTCCAAATTAGAAGAAAATATAAAATGCAGATACCCACCATGGCAGACCAAGTAAAATGAATTGATTAAGGGGACTCCAGATACATCTACATTTAAAAATATCATTTGAAACATAGGTAAACAATATGTATTTAAGGATGAGGATCTTTCAACACCCATGAGTTCAATAATCATTGAAGATATCTTTCTTCTAAAAAGGGTTCTTTGGATGAAAAGGGTTTTTAATGGAACCTCTTAGTCTTACAGGTGAACCCTTGAAGAACCGTTCCTTTAACAAGACTAGTATATGGCGGTATGAAACGCTAGAGGGCTTTTAATTTGTAACAGAAGTGGCCGGCAGTCACGCAGTCACAGACTTCTGTTCACCTTGACTTTTTCTTATGATGTGCTCACACCAAACGTGATGCCAATTTGAATGCTGGAATATTTTGTATTGACCCGCTTCATATGTGCGAAGAACTTGCGTCATATGCGTGTGAAATAGCTGAATTGATGAATGAATTCCCGCTGGTACGTCTTCTGTGTCAAACATCCCCGGAGGTTCTCAATGCTGATTGGCTTTCGCGGCGTGAATTGGTCACTGAAGTTAAGATTTTTCAACTCTGACATGAAGTCGCGCTACTTGCTTAGTTCGCACCGCTTAATTCGCGTATTTCATGTCATTCGCGTCACATCCATCGCAACACCCGGCAGGAATTTGTGTCTAATGGCATCAGGTTGGAGGAATACAGTAATACAAGACTGTCAACGTGTCAGCGCCTATTTCAAAAGAGCAATGGCCAGCACTCACATCATCAGTCACTCAGACCAGTGGTGTAACTTCATCACTCAGTCACTCACGGGCAGACTTTTGCATTTATAGACCCTTTACTGTTGGTAAACAGTATGATGTTTTTTGGTGGGTGGGGCTTAGCTGGAGGCAAAACACTTCAGCCAGGGTTAGCTAGCAAGTTGTATTGGATTGTCTTAGACAGTGAAGGAAGATGATGCGAGTGGTGCATTCAGAAATATTCTACACTCATTTTGAGTGTTTGAGCAAACTCTGGCACAAACTGGACCATTCGTAAATTCGTAACGCTGTCTGAATGTACCGTTCAATTATCCAGAGCCTTGCACTCTGAGTGGCAGAGCACACTCTGGGCACTCTGTCTGGGGAGACGGCGCAGCAGAGCGTCAAGTGGAGTGACTTTGTGATTAACTTAACCATTCATTAGTTCATATAGAAGTATAACACTCTGTTTCTTCGACCAACAGGTCTCTCATTTTAGTGTCAGACTGAATTTACGAACGCACCATGTCAGGTCACTCACTCTCCAGGACCGCGAGTGTTACTTGAAAAAGTAAACTCTGACCAACGTGACCAGACTGGCTGACCCATATGCTCTCACTCAGTGGATGGATGATGTCACAGGAAGCTTTGTGGTTGATTACTATGTCAATCTTACAAAGGAGGACGATACTTGAACTGTTTCCTCCAGTTCGTCTTGCTATTGAAACCAACATTAGCTAATGCGCTAAAAAGCAATATTCCTTTTAATACCTCCCGTATTTCTGATTAGGTGGACAAGATAACCCTTCATACACAAAACATTTTTCATCCCTAACAGTAAATCATTTTCCCTAACCTGATATGGTATGCGCTGCATTTTTGATGATCGCCTCCGTCCAGTCCTTTTCGTCTCATTTAAACCTAGTTGACTTGCTTTTGTTGACGGGCAGTGGTGGCTGGTATGCGATAAATTTTCGATCCATGACTTCTTCTATTCTGGCTCCCAATAACACAACAAGACGACATTTTAAGACTCATGTAGCCTACAGCCCTGTAATGGCGGGTGGTGTTTTGCCTCCCGCTAATAAAATTACGTCATTGTGACGTCGGCCCTGAAAGGGTCTATAGGCCTGGCCTCAGAAGCAAATGGTTCTGGGTAGAAACTCAGCCTTTCAGGAAGAACCCTTTTGCGATCCTTGTTTCTAAGAGTGCAGGGCGAGTTTTATCGTTTATGACTTCAACTTTTTATTTGTGAGACGAGAAATGCATCGTTTCTTTTGTCAAAAGTTGCACAGCTTTAAAATGTACTGTGTCCATTGCTTTGATGTAGTTCATTGCTCTTCCTTTTCTCAGAAGCAAACACACCTAAAGAGCTCAGTGACTTTGATCTAACATTTGAGTTTATCTCTCCCAGCTGGGAGACAAACTGAACCATCACTATCGCTGAGAACAAGTAATAAACAAGAGTGCAGTCGCTCTGATGGCAAAGACCTGTCTCGGACAGACTGAAGCACCGGCCTTAAAGACGTACTAGTCCACTTTGTCGCTCCTGGCTGGAGTATTTTCCACGGACAACATCAAACTGTTTGACAACAAGTGTAACAACAGAGTAGATGTAAAGTGACAGATGAAAGAAAGTGAGGAAGCAATAACAGAGGGTGAAGACGATGTTTTCACAGCACCGTGACTCACCCTCACGGCCAACAGCACCAATACATGTATGTTATTTATAGGAAAGACGAGCTATTTGTCATCACTCCAGGTGCATCTTTTTCAAGTTAATCCTTTATGTTTCACCACAGAAAATGGAAAAAAGGCTCCGTTATATTGCCTGTAATGTAATTTTCATGTAAAATGGGCTCAATCTCTAAATTCCTCTCCTCTCTTTTATCTCTCTCCATCTCTCATTAAGTCTTATCTTCAGGCGAGAGGTGGACACAGCCAGGACAATCAATATGCCACACGCCCCGCACTTCTCTATGCTCCTCCCTCC
The DNA here is from genome assembly GCF_011397635.1 of Epinephelus fuscoguttatus. NCBI lineage: Eukaryota > Metazoa > Chordata > Actinopteri > Perciformes > Serranidae > Epinephelus > Epinephelus fuscoguttatus. The sequence continues at coordinate 18,699,124 of NC_064771.1, forward strand.
CTTTCTCTAATTGTCTCAACAGCTTGCCCCCTTCCTTTTTAACCTAAATCTCTCTTTCCTATTTTTTTTTCTCTGGTCGCCATGTCTCTATTTTTCCCCGGGATTCATCATTACTGCCAACAGCCAGTTCGCCATCTGCCGTGACTGAGCAGGAGACTCGCAATTAGTGGGGATAATTTGCACCAGGTATCTGGTAATAGAACAGCTCAGACCTTCACAGATCGATAGAGAGCAACTCATTAGGGAGGTGAAAATAAACAGGCATCAGTGTGGAGCCAGCCACACACAGCTACAAACATGCACGGTGACAGACGAATGGGAAAGAGATGAATTTGTGGGTGGGTTTGCAAGGCGAGAGAACTGGCAGGATGATCACATTCAACAACCTTGAATGTGGTGAGAAACACAGAGGCAGCTGTTTTTTCTCCAGTTATCCTAATGAAGTAAAGGACTGTCCCGGCCCTTTGGTTTGACCCCTTCTTTAATTTACCTAACATGTGATGAGAGGCTCTGAAATCATCTGTGTCTGAAAGCACTGAGACATTAAGAACTTCTAACAGCTCCTAGATTGGGTTGTTAAAGGGCTAGATGAGTGTCTGCAAGTTTCCCTTCCTTTAATAGGAATCATTTTTGTAACATGTGAAAGAAAAATACAGCATTCCTCCTTTTTACAAATTAAAGGTTGAATTAACAGGCAATAAAAGCCAACCTTCACTCAGTTCAGGGTACTCTAGGTTTTGCTGCCACAGCCGTATTCCCCCTGGTATGACCAGTAGCCTACAGTGGCTAATGTTAAGGAAATTCAATATATTTGACAGCCGGTCAATTGCCCTCGTCACCCTCCAGCCAAAATGCATTCTTTCACTCAGCAGGTGATTTGTTATTTTTAACAAAAGGGACAGACTCCCACCCTCCATCTAATGTCCAACTTGCACTATGATTCAGTGATTCATTTCCGTATAATATATTCTATTTTCTGTGCCCTCGGTTTGGATTTGAGTGGGTATGTTTGCTGAAAAGACGCTCTGTGCTCTGTCTTGTAACGATGCCTCGCAGTGCTGCTTTAAATAATCGACACGGTCTAGGAACATATGATGAGACATCCCGGTTTTGAACTGCTCACTGGAAGAATGAGCATGAACATACAAGTCTGTTCATTCCTGATTAAGAGCTGTGTTTACCGTCTGCTTGTCTCTTTGTAGAACACGCCATGTGAAAATACTTCCCTCATTTATGTCTAAGACATTTACGTCTCATGTCTTGTCTCTCCTGTGTGTGTACCCCATCCACCTGAGTCACAATGCTTATCGTAATGCACAGATGTGATTGACTGAATAGCATAACTTGAGGTGATTTAATGTAGGTATTGGTCTGTGAGTGTCCTGGTTGCTACACCAGTGATACAGTGCTGTGCTGGTTAAAGCACAAACAGCCCATCGAAATTCAATAATTGTCACTGATTTATCGGTTATAGGACCGTGTCCGCATAGGACGGATGGGATGGTAGGGTAACAAGGTGGATGCATTTTGGTCATTTTTGTAACAAGGGGGATGGTGTCCCCCCTCAAATTGCCTGCTGCCAGCACATTGTAGGTTAGTGCTGGGCGAGAAAATCAAGTATTACAATATTTTTGACCAAATATCTTGGTATCAATATAACGACGACATTGGAGGGTTGAATATTGGTGCTTTAATGAAATATTTCCACAATGACATATCTGATAAACAATCATCAGTAATGTAGATATGGTAGATAGTGGATAAAGGCAAATAATAGGACAGAAAATTACTGCTTCACTGTAATTCAGCCTTGAAAACCAGATATTACGATATCCAAAATCTAAGACGATACCTAGGCACATATCACGATATCGATATAATATCAATGTCTTGCCCAGCCCTACTGTAGATGGATACTGCTGTCTACGAGACAATGCTGCTGACATACTGAGTCAGTTCACAACTTTATGACTCATCTCTACTTGTGTTACTGTTTCATTATCACTTCTTGTCAGCAGAAGTCACAGTACTCTCACTTTAACGTAAACTGTAGTTTTAGATATTTGCATGTTTTCCCATTTTCATATCAAGCAACTGTTTTCATCCCTTTCCATGTGAAACAAATGTCCAACTCAATTATTCAGTCTAACGACAGATTGATTTGAAATGTACTGCACCTAATTAGTTCACAACAATGAACAATGCTGGCTTAATGGATTACATGACTCAAGTGAGGCTGCTAATTGATTTTCATGTCTTAACAGAGATTAATGTGAACAAATAGGTGTCTGGAAGAGCAGAAACATACAAATGGTAGCTGTGATGTCAAGTAGAAGAACAATTTGTGGTGCATACTTAACTTTAATGTCAGTTATGTTTACCTGCCAGTCTTGGTGAGTGAATTTGATTACTTTCATCTTCAGTTAACCTGCGAAGTATTTGTTTGGATTATGTGATTTGCTGTTTAGTTTGTAATAGAGCTAAGCAGCAAAACCTCAAGCTAGAACCAGTGAATGTTTGGTATTTCGGTCCCATTTTACTGATTATCAGTTAATAAAACTGTTATTTATAATCTTTGCTTATTATTATCTCTGTCAGGTATAAGCCTGGAGGGTATGATGCGTTTGGTCTTGTGTGTGTGTAACCATCTGTCTGCAGCTAATCTCCCAAACTACCGGACCCATCAGCCTAATATTTTGTGTGCACGTTTATGCTCAGCGACCTCTTGTGGTTGCAGTGATTCATTCATTCATTCATTCATTCTAACCGCTTCATCCTCTTGAGGGTCGCGGGGGGGCTGGAGCCTATCCCAGCTGACATCGGGCGAGAGGCAGGGTACACCCTGGACAGGTCGCCAGACTGACACATAGAGACAAACAACCATTCACGCTCACATTCACACCTATGGACAATTTAGAGTTATCAATTAACCTAGTCCCCAATCTGCATGTCTTTGGACTGTGGGAGGAAGCCGGAGCGCCCGGAGAGAACCCACGCTGACATGGGGAGAACATGCAAACTCCGCACAGAAGGGCTCCCACGCCCAGGATCGAACCGGCAACCCTCTTGCTGTGAGGCGAGAGTGCTAACCACCACACCACCGTGCCGCCCGCAGTGATTTATAATCTTTAAAAAAAAATCTATTATATTGACTGTTTTTTCATCATTGACTGCTGACTCCTCACTCTTCTTAGCCAGCTTGTAGGGACCACAAGTTTTCCAGAAATTGCTTCGACTACAAACAACAAGCTTTATAGTCTTTCCAGGCCACATTTTTGTCTTCATCATGGCTCAAAAACTGACATCCATAGAAAAGTTCAGTCTTTTTTTTAACTGGAGCATCTAAGGATTAATTTCATATCCAATATGTTGTGATCCACTAAAGTTTGCTGCGTTACGAGATGAATTAGTCCATGTTTTTGTTATCTTAGCTGTTATCTTGACTGTAAACGAGCCGGGTGGGACAATCCCACTGGACTATTTCTTTTAGCACTTGTTAGATATACACTAGTCCTGTCAAAAGCTGTCCAAAAGTTTGGCCTGCAGACAGACTTTAAATTGCCCTTGACTTGTCTTCCAAAATATACTATATGATTAACACGATATTGGTTAATCAAGCAAGATCACTTAGCATTTTTTCATTCACTTCACGACAGCACGACAATCACACAGTTTGTAGACATGCACCAAGTAGGGACTACGCCAGTGGAACTAATGTGTTTTCATAGACAAATGGCAAACAAACAAAGGAGCAGTCACCTAACACCAGATATTTCCTGTGAGGTAGCGGACATGTCCACAGCAAAGAAGAGTAAAATCAAGAGGGACGGACGCCGCGTTCAGGAGCCGTGGAAAGTTGAATACTTCTTCACTTACAGATAAAACAGTTGCTCTTGTGTCATTTGTACGTGATTTTTTTTTTTCAATAAGTGATGAAGCAGCTGGTCCCTGGATGTTTTCACATTATCTATTCTGGCCCCGGTTCAAAAAAGTTTGGACATGCCTGTAAAACTTTGTGCTCTAAGGCCATAAAATGAAAACTAAAAGCAACTGTGATACGCTGACGGGTTTATTCTCATACTTTAAGGATATTGCTTGCAGTCATATGACCCTTGTGGTCTCATACTGGGTGAACAGCAGGTGAACAAAACTCAGTGTATTCCTGTAAGACAGGATGAAAGATGGATTGTAAGGACAGACAGACAGACAGATGGAGGGTCATGCTGACTGAAACAAGAGGAGTCGTGTTCACCTCTCTCAGGTAGCAGGAGATTCCTCTCAGGGCTGTGCTCATCGCAGTTGGAGAAGGCAGCTGGAGGCAAAAAGAAGAGACAGAGATAAATAATAAAGGAACATGACTGACAGAAACGCCGTACGAGCAGGTTATAGAAGCATAGGATGAACATAAAGCAATAGGCGCATCGAGCTGAGGGCGAAGCCACTTTGAAAGATTACAGGCCTGGTTTGCAGGATGACAGAAGGGCTTTAGTGTTTGATCGCAGAGTGGCCACCGGCCCCAGAGGGCCAATCTAATACCAACAGCCCTTTCCAACTCATGAAGAACAAAAACGCAGCGCCCTCCCGTCTCTTCTCACGCACATGCCCCCCGCTCACCACCACTTTTATTTTTTAATCCATTTGTTTCTCATCTCTCTCACTTGCTCTCTCTATTGACGCTGCACTCCCCCCCCTCCCCCATCCTCTCGCTCTTTCTCCTCTGCCTTTATTCTCCCAATCTCTGTGTACCCTTTTCCCACGCGTGACCCGTCTGACATTTAGCCTGCACAAAAAGCTGTTTGTGAGCTATAAGAATAGATGTCATACTCTGTGCTCTGTTTACCCAATACTTGTTATTCTCAGTAAGCCCAGCTGATGTTGGCTTAAACACACAATATGTAATGCTGCTAGGAGTCTCGATCAAAACACCAAGCAATGCTGTCATTGCAGTCAGTTTCTCCCAATTAGGATTCCTTCAGTGTTCAGGAGGGTTTTTCTACAGGCCAAATTATCTGCAAAGGTCTCTTCTTCCCCAAAACAAACTGACCAGGGGTCTCATTTATAAAACAATGCGTAGGATCCTCACTAAAAATGTACGTGTGTTCGCATGTGCCAAAAAATATTTGACAATTTCTACAATCAGGCTTCCACCTTACATCTGCGTCACCAATTTCCTGTCTCCATATAACGTTCATAAGCATGGGACAAAGTTTCTCCCATCAAGTCTGTTTTTATACATCACAACTTCTGCATGAGAAGTGGCGTACGCCTCTTTCAGGCCTTGTTTTGTGCGTACGCCATGTCTATAAATGAGACCCCAGGAGATTAAAACTGGTAAAAACACAGAATAAAGCAGTGTTTCTCTGACACTGTTCGGCATAAGGCAGACAGGCCGCTAGCGTAGCACCTGCTAATGTTTGCCCGGCTTTTTCTCTGATAACTTAAGATCCAGACTTTCTGCAGTTTTTTACCGGGAGCAGAATTATCTGCAAAGTCCTCCTAGTCTCAAAAAATGAATGGACACAGTGGTTTAAACTGGTAAAAACACTGAACAAAGTAGTTTCACAGTGAAAATCTGTGTTTCTCCAATGCTGTTTCTCTCCTATGAGCTGCTGTTAATGTTTGCTCAGTTTGTTTCTCTGATAACTTAAGATCCAGATGTCTGATGACTCAAATCCTGTGGTTAAAAAATATAGCTAAAAACTGAGATGTAAAAAGTGTAACATAAAAATGTGGCCTAGAACTGGATAAAAAATAAATTTATGACAGCCTCAGGCAGACAACCACAACCGTGCTACATGCACAAAGGAGATATGACGTCACTGACAAGCAACAGTGACCAAATGGCACAATCTGTGTCTGTGATCTAAATGACAGATTTCTCTGGGTTTAACATTGTTGGAAATGAGATAATGTTGAGTACACCACCTGGCAAAATACATAACAATGCTGTGGTTGTTTTTAGATTTTTTAATGCGTAAAACTTACATATTTTGTCTTTGAAGCAAAATATACTATATGGTCAAAAGTATGTGGACAGCATTGTCCTTTAAGTAGATTTTGGTCTACTTTTCTTGGTTTGGTCTTTTAATTCCTTCAGTGAAGGGAAATCGTTATGCTACAAATTACAATGACAGTTAGTCAGCAGTGTGCTTTTGACCGTTCGTGGAAGGCCCTTTCCTTTTTCAACATGATAATGTCCCTGTGAATAAAGTCAGAAGGGCACTTGGAGAGCGCAGACCTCCACTTAGACTAATAAACCAATTTTCTATGATGTGCAAATCTGTAACCTCGACCAGTCTGGATATATTTCTAGAATGATTAGGATTATGTCAAACTAGTGCTCCGTAAGGACTGCTCTCTGTATGAAGTTTAATTGGCTACATGTGTAGGCAGCCCCACGTGATTACTGGTACCTGTTAATGTGCACTGTGATATGGATTCTTTTATTTCTTCCCTGAGTTTTGACCTTTGAATCCTCCCACTTCACATAGTTCGAGTTGACTGATTTATCTGGCATCGTGACATGAAACGGTGGTTTCTCAGTTAAAATAAAAATACAACCAATGAGTGCCACAGGAGGACTTTACATTAGCCACAGGAACCAATGAGTAGAAATAAAAACAATGGCAACCGCTATAGACAAGATAGACAATACCACTGAGGTTTCTCTAAATTAATACATTGACATACTTCTCAATATCTCCTGAAATCATAGTTTCTTTTAGCCTGGTTCCAGACCATAGATCCCGCCCACTCAACTGAGTAGGCTTGCATCTCTGGTCTGGCATACTTCAATGAATTTGCGATTTATCTCGTCCAAACGATGGAGGGACCAGTGAACGCTGGGGGTCTAGCGATTAGCCAATCAGCGCCACGCTGATGTCAAGCTGTACGCCGGTGGGTAACTGGTGAGGATAGCAACAATGGCAACCACTACAGATCCTACAGACCACATTAACGATGCTATCGAGGTATTTCGCCGCTACTCACATTAATGGAGGACCAGATTAAGGAAGCTGCTAAACTAGATATAACGGCGATGCAGCTGGGCATGCACGACGACGGAGACATTTTAAACGGGCAATGCTCGCTTGTTTTCGGCACCCCAGAGGCATGGATACTAATGACGTCAGATTCTGGGTGAGTCGTTGATCTCTACTGATTGGTTAGGGAAAAATCAAATTCCCTCCCCCTTGTAAATTGCCTTCAGTGGAAGCCATGTCAGACTGAAGGTTCTGGGAGCTTCAGTCTGACACTAACGCTAAGTTTGTTTTACTTCTTTAAGCTCCGCTCTCAAAATTCTGGCAAAAGAAGTATGTTGGCATGGCTACACATCAGGGTTAACTTAAAATGACGTTAGATTCAGGCAGATACATTGGTGTCTAGTGATTGTCTAGAGAAAATTGATTCCCCCTCCCTCACAGAAATCGGTAAGAGTAGACGCAGTATCAGAGTGAAGATGGAAACGGAGTGTAACGAGTTTACAATTCTGTCTGATATCAGGCAGTTTTATTTATACAATTGGCTGTCCTGTCACTATTAAACTTTAGTACGATACGATCTACTGGATTTAAAAATGTGTGGCATTTATCCACCAAGGCCAAATGTCCTAACTCACAACATTAACGAAAGTGAAAGTAATTATCCTATCCACCCCGTGATTCGGATCTGCTCCAAATTTCATAGGTTCTTCTTAGTCCATGCAACACACTTCCACTAACTTTCATAAAAACTGGGCCAGTAGTTTTTCTGTTATCCTGCTGACAAACAAACAAAACTAACCGAAAACATAACCTCCTTCTTGACAGAGGTATTTATTCTTCCAGTTTAGTGCGAAAGACCTTGACTGGACAGAGTCCTGACCTCGATATCATCCAGCTCCTTTCGGATGAGTCTGAATAGTGACTGCAAGCCAGGCCTTAAGCTCCACAATAGCGGCTGACCTCGCTGTTGCTTTCTTTTGTGGCTGAATGTGAGCAAATCCCAGCAGCCAGATTTTACTATCTGGCAGAAAGTCTTCCTACAGGAGCAGACAGTACATTAATGCTCATGGTTTTGTGGTTGTGAAATGAATGTTCAACAACCACAGCTGGATGTTATGCTGGAGTGATAATGGAGTGTCTGCATATTTTATTCGAGTGTCTACATATTTTCGGCCATGTAATGTAATCACATAGACTCATAAGCATATTTCCAAATCGTTGAACTCAGGGGCGAAAATCCCATTTCATAGTTGGGGGGGACAATAAACAGTAAAATTTTAGAGAATAATTCCAGGGGGGGCAAGGAAAAAAAGTTGTAGCCTGTCGTTTATACAACGTCTTTTACCGCAATTTGACGCTTTAATCTTTTCTCTATCTCTCCAACAGGCAGGCATAGGACCTTTCTTAGCACTGGCTGAGTCCACCTGCACATGTCCAGATTTAAAACAAAATGATTGAAATCAAATTAACATGTACACAACGACAACAGGCAGGTGCGCCGTGCTGTACAAGGTGCTGAGTGTGTCTGGAGCAGAGCAGGTCTCTGTCTCCCCGTGCGCAGTAGTGTGAATATTTATGCTATTAAGTAAACGGAGAAAACATGTCTCTCATTGTTTAATAGCAGCAAAACAATAAGGCTTCATTCATCAAAGAACTCGATCTCTCTCCTTCTCTCCCTCTTTTTCATCTGGCTCAGGTGTGTGGAATGGATCCTTCGTCTCTTGCTGGCTGCAGGAGCAAACTGTTTTGTTTGGTTTTTTTTTTGTTTTTTTTTACCAGCAGTGAGATAAACATTTCCTGCAATTAAACTGGTGAATGGTTTATAAACAGTGTGCTGTGAGATCTGCCAATGCGCACCTCAAAACCGTGCGTAATAATTGCACGTAATGGCCGCTCCTCGTCAGTTAAACAGCACGTCTGTCATGTTTGTCTCACTGACAGGTGACAGCCTACAGATATTAACTACGAGCCGCTCCGTCACTGTCCTCTCTGACTATCACTAAACTCTGGCTTTTGAACAATGCAGGAGAAATGTTGCAGACAGTTTATATTATCAGCCTGGACCTGGGGCTTGTTGTAACAGTAAATGGGATGTGTTGTAACTTGTGTAAGTTAAACTGTATCTGTGTGAGTGAACATCTTACCCCGCGCGATGTGGGCAGCCAGGTCCAGCCACACGCTGCAACTGCTGCCAAGTACTAACGGCTGCTAACCCCGCCCGTTGGAAAGAGTGTGGGATATACCACTACTAGGAATGGGAGGGGTGGACTAAATCTTTTAAGATTTAAATAGCACATTATTGCGCTTTTATAATGAGCATACCCCCCCTCCCCCCACCCCACCCCCGGATTTCCGCCCTGGTTGAACTATTTCTTTCACATTTTTTGTTGTATTTGTTTTAATGGACTGTTAGGGGCTGCCCCCTGAAAGTTGAAGTTGCTAATCTTCATTCTTAGACCCCTCAGTTTGCTAAAATTCTCTAAGTTGAGAGGTCATTTTTAGTTGTTTGTCAGTTACTTCAGTACGTTAGTGTACCTCTGAGGATGTTATTGCCCCTAGATGTAGCTGCAGAGTGAGCACTCCTCGCTTTCATGCAGCTCTTTGGTACAGACAGCTGCGGACTCAGACCCAGGGTGAGTCTGAGTGAGATGGAGGCAGCTGCCCAGAGGAAGAGAACGTTTACCTAGTCAGACTCAGACAAAACAAACGCTAACATTGTTAGCGTAGTTAACACGCAATAGCTTGGAGGGCTAACTTGGCTTAGCGCTGTCGAGATGGAGGGCAGGCAGCTGTGCTCCATTGACTCTAATGTAATTGTTTCAGATTTCCCCCATTTTCAGGCTGGTTTTGTAGATTTGGAGATGAATGTTGTGCCTGGGGCACGTCGTGTATTAATGATACTCGTTACCTGGAGAGGTCGGAAAAAGATATGCATTTCTTCCCTGTTCCAAAACCAAAATCAAACCCTGAAAAGTGTAGGGTTAGCTAGCTAGCTACTGAAGATATAGCCTATTGAATGTATACATATGCTGCTTTTGCTTTTTGATGATTTTAACAGTGAAAAAAAGATGTCATCACAAAGGGGCGGGGCTTAGCGAAAGGTCAAATATAATGGGATATTACAACTTCTCCATGTTTTTAGCCATGACCCAGACTTCATATTAATGGCGTTTCAGGTAAAAATAGTCGCTAAAGTTAGCATATATTAACATTACCTAGTAATATTAGCCTGAAAGGGGTGCATCCATATACAGAGTTAAAAGGTAGTTATACTCAACCACATTTACTCCCCCAGCTAAAAACAAGACAGCAGTCATTTCAGTCATGGACCCAAACACACAAAATAGTTATAGTCCTGTAGACTCTTGTATGCTTTTATCAGTGTGGCATTTGCACCGTTAGGAGCTCTGGAGGACAAAGTAATTTGTTATGACACTCAAAGGGAAGTGAATAGTCTAATATTGGTATTGAACAGCAACATCTGACTGAACAGACATAATTCAGAGTCGGGTACAGCCAACTCTACAGTTTGCTGTTCTGAATTTACTTTTGTCTTTAGTGTTACTGCCATTTGTAAGTATAAAGTATAATGTTTGGCTGTAAAACACCTGCCTCGGTATATTTCTCTCTGAAACGCTCATAAACACATTTCAAGGATCCTTGCTGTAAATATTTATGATTCTGTGTTTATGTCGCAGGAAAACCTGCCTATTATTTTCTGTTTACTCTCAAATATCAATATCAGCATCAGTCAGTGTTTTGTCCAGCAGCTTCTGGGACACATTTGTTTGGCTCTAACGATGCTACAGAGATTGTACAGACACATTTGTTGTTTTGTATGTATGAGACCCAGGTGTGCGGTCATCATCGCTGTACTAAATATCGATATTTTAACGTCTCCTTGTTAGCCCGTAAACAATTTCCTCCCTCCCCTCTTTTTCTCATTTCCACCTTTCCCCCGTTTCCTACGTTAAAAGATGAGGTTGTGAGTCACACAGGGGACCCTAATATATTGAATTTTACTGTACCCTCAAGTCATTCATCTCTGTCTTAAACTCTCATTTCCCTCTTCCCTTTCTTTTAGTCTGTCTTTCCTATCCTGCCTTTTTATTCCTTTTGCCCCCCCGTCTCTTCTTCTCACAGGAGGTGGATGCTCCAGACAGATGTTAAAGTGTTTGGTCTGGTCAGGCTTCACGCGACGCAGGGCCACCCGCGATTCCCCGATGAACTCATTATGTGTCAGCTTGTCTTCGTCGCACACTGACACCCTGGGAGCGAGAGACAGAGCAGGGAGGGGGGGGGAGGTAAAAAAGGAGGAAGATGGGGAGAGAAGGAAACGTGAAGATTAAGTGAAGCTGATTAATGAGGCAGAGTAAAATATAGACGTATGAATGTGTGAGCAGGGTGAGAAAGTTAGTTAAACAACGTCGCATATGACTCATAATTATTCCTAATGCTGTGGAAACATTATAATGAGAGAGGGAAACTGTTGACATGGACCTGACCTGAATAGAAGAAAAACCTACGTATAGCTCCAGCATCTGCGTTCGCTCACTGTACAAGTAATTACCATTTTCCCTGCTGTGGGAATTTAAATAGTGTGAAAGTGCATCATGCAAGGTTATGTCAATCCATATTCATGGGGCTGGCAAACGTTTACACCATTACGCCATGATGTCACCCGAAATGCATAACTGGGTGGGAGCAACAGAGAGGAGTGAGGGAGATGGAGGCTGGTTGTGTATGTAAAATCAAAAGCCGCAGCGAGGGATGGAGTGATGTGGGTGAGAAGGAGAGATAAGACGAAAGCATTTATTTAAATCTGTGTGTGTGTGTGTGAGGACTTATTTATGCGCACAAATGTGCATGACTATACTGTAGGCAGAAGTGGAAAATCAGTATGCTACTACAGGTTAGACATCCGGTATGATTGCCTCTTTCTGTGCTTTATGTAAATGTGAATGAAAGACGTGATGATGAGAAGAAAACCCAAGAATGCAATCTGTCAGAGGAGTTTTATTCGTCTTCTAACTTAATTCACGGCCACAGGAGTTAAATATCGCAGTCACCTGCTGCCTTCAGGTTCCAGTAATAAAACACGGTAATGCAGAAATGAAGAAGGTGCAAGGGGCCAGTTGCCTGGGGACGCCAGATATGTGTCAGCGTCCCCCGAGCCGAGTAGCTTATGAGCCCTTCAGAATCCAATGGCAGCAAAAAACGGGAAGAATGAAAATGGAAGAAAGAAAAAAGCTGTGGGGAGAGGCAGAGAAAGAATAAAGAGAGATGAAATCAGTCAGAGCTGAGAGGTGAAAGACGGCCTGTTGGATGTATGAGTAAAAGACGGCTGTGATGAAAAGGGCTTGAGGATGGAGAGTGGTGAGCGTGTACGATAGGTCAGAAAGTCAAGTGTGAAGCGTAGAGTCATACTGTGACACGGATGTACGGTTTCTACAGTTACACAGCAGGCGGTAACATACACGTTATACTGTCGCTGTGACTGCTCGTATTTTCAACTACATCAAGAAGATTTTATAATGCCGTTGAAGCAGGGTGATTAATCTAATCAGCACCAGCTGTCACCAACTTAAATGTCCATGTCAGACGTAACTACTGAAGATGTTCACTGGTACTGTTTGACACAGTGTAATTTAAAGGCTTTTTGAAATGTCTCAGTTGACGATATAGTCGCTCTTACAGAAGATCATTTCTGCCGGGAAAAAAATGAGTGAAAAGTTAGATATGACAACAATGAAAATAAAGTAAAACTTTAGTCTAATAACTCAAAATTAAGAGACATGCATCAAAAAGTTGATCATAGTTTTGTCCCCCCTACTCCAAGAAATCATGTTTGTCTATCCATCCATCCATCCATCCATCCATCCATCCATTTTCAACCGCTTTTCAGACATTGGGTCGCAGGGGCAGCAGGCCTAGCAAAGCACCCCAGACGTCCCTCTCCCCAGCAACACTTTCCAGTTTCTCCTGGGGCACCCCAAGGCGTTCCCAGGCCAGATGAGATATGTAACCCCTCCTGTGTGTTCTGGGTCTGCCCCGGGGCCTCCTACCAGTGGGACATGCCCAGGAGGTGATGAAATGGCACGTTCAGGGCCAGAGTACCTTGCCCAGTATGGGGACTCCGAGGCCCCCCTCCGGAGCCAGACCTGCGGGGAGCTCGCCAACAAACATCTAGTGGCCGGGCCTTGGGTCATGGGACTCGGTCGGGCTCATCCCAAATGACTAACATGGAGCCACCACCCTGTAGGCCCACCACCTGCAGGGACTGGCACAGGGGTCGTGTGGGGTCTTGGTGTTGCAGAAATTATTTTTGTATATCACTAAGTTACATTTATAATTATGTTGTGGTGACAATTATGTGTCGTGAAAATTTGAAAGGAATTGGCGATTAACCAAACTGGAAGAATCTCGTTTAATCTGGACAGACAGTCTCAAAACTTATAAGAGGGGCCTCCGCAATGCCAGAGCAAACTATTACTCAGCATTAATAGAAGACAATAAGAACTACCCCAGGTTTCTTTTCAGCACTGTAGCCAGGCTGACTGAGAGTCAAAGCTCTATTGAGCCTTGTATTCCTTTAGCCCTTAGCAGTAATGATTTTATGAGCTTTTTTAATGACAAAATTCTAACTATTAGAGGCAAAATTCATGACCTCCTGTCCTCAGATAGTACCTATCTAACCTCAAACACAGCTGTAAAACATAATATATATTTAGATTGCTTCTCCCCAATTTCTCTTCAAGAATTGACCGCAGTGATTTCTTCATCTAAATCATCAACGTGTCTCTTAGACCCCATCCCAACTAGGCTACTTAAGGAGGTCTTTCCTTTAGTTAACACTCATATATTAGATATGATCAATATATCCTTATTAACAGGCTATGTACCACAGTCTTTTAAGGTAGCTGTAATTAAACCTCTACTAAAAAAGCCCACCCTGGATCCAGAGGTGTTAGCCAACTATAGACCAATATCTAATCTTCCCTTTATGTCAAAGATCCTTGAGAAAGTAGTCGCAGACCAGCTGTGTGATTTTCTCCATGATAATAATCTATTTGAGGAATTTCAGTCAGGATTTAGAGTGCATCATAGCACTGAGACAGCTCTAGTTAAAATTACAAATGACCTTCTGATTGCTTCAGACAAAGGACTTGTCTCTGCACTTGTTTTATTAGATCTTAGTGCGGCGTTTGACACAATTGACCATCAAATTCTACTGCAGAGATTGGATCACTTAATTGGCCTAAAAGGTTCTGCACTGAGCTGGTTTAAATCTTATTTATCTGATCGTTTTCAGTTTGTTCACGTTCATAATGAATCGTCCTTACGTACCAAAGTTTGTTTTGGAGTTCCGCAAGGTTCTGTGCTCGGACCAATCCTATTTACTCTATATATGCTTCCTCTAGGTAACATCATTAGAAATCACTCTATAAATTTCCATTGTTATGCGGATGATACACAGTTGTATTTATCGATGAAGCCAGAAGAAAGTAATCAATTAACTAAACTCCATAACTGCCTTAAAGACATAAAAACCTGGATGAGCACCAATTTCCTGATGTTAAATTCAGACAAAACTGAAGTTATTGTTCTTGGCCCCAAACAGCTCAGAGACTCTTTATCTGATGACATAGTTTCTCTAGATGGCATTGCTCTGGCCTCTAGCACTACCGTAAGAAACCTCGGAGTAATATTTGATCAAGATTTGTCTTTTAATTCTCATTTAAAACAAACCTCACGGACTGCATTTTTTCATCTGCGTAATATTGCGAAAATTAGGCCTATCCTGACCCGAAAAGATGCAGAAAAATTGGTCCATGCTTTTGTTACCTCTAGGCTGGATCACTGTAACTCTCTGTTATCAGGTAGCTCTAGTAAGTCCTTAAAAACTCTCCAGCTAATTCAGAATACAGCAGTACGTGTACTAACAGGAACTAAGAAACGAGATCATATTTCTCCTGTTTTAGCTTCTCTGCACTGGCTCCCTGTAAAATCCAGAATTGAATTTAAAATCCTACTGTTAACTTATAAAGCTCTAAATGGTCAAGCTCCGTCATATCTTAGAGAGCTCATAGTGCCATATTATCCCACAGAACACTGCGCTCTGAGAACGCAGGGTTACTCGTGGTCCTAAAGTCTCCAAGAGTAGATCAGGAGCCAGAGCCTTCAGCTATCAGGCTCCTCTCCTGTGGAATCATCTTCCTGTTACGGTCCGGGAGGCAGACACCGTCTCCACATTTAAGACTAGACTTAAGACTTTCCTCTTTGATAAAGCTTATAGTTAGGGCTGGCTCAGGCTTGCCCTGTACCAGCCCCTAGTTAGGCTGACTTAGGCCTACTCTGCCGGAGGACCCCGCTATAATACACCGGGCACCTTCTCACCTTCTCTCTCTCTCTCTCTCTCTCTCTCTCTCTCTCTCTCTCTCTCTCGTATTCTATTACTGCATCTTTCTAACTCGCCCATTCTGGATGTCACTAACTCGGCTTCTTCTCCGGAGCCTTTGTGCTCCACTGTCTCTCAGATTAACTCATATCGCAGCGGTGCCTGGACAGCGTGACGTGTGTGGTTGTGCTGCTGCCGTGGTCCCGCCAGATGCCTCCTGCTGCTGCTGCCATCATTAGTCATTAGTCATACTTCTACTGTTATTATACACATATGACTATTGTCACACTTGTATACTGCCAGATATTAATACATACTTTCAACATATTGTACTGCAGTAGCCAGAACTATAACTATAATATTATTACTTTCAATAATGTTGTTGTAAGCTACTGTCATTACCTGCATCTCTCTCTCTCTCTCTCTTTCTCTGTCTCATTGTGTCATGTGGATTACTGTTAATTTGTTATGCTGATCTGTTCTGTACGACATCTATTGCACGTCTGTCCGTCCTGGAAGAGGGATCCCTCCTCAGTTGCTCTTCCTGAGGTTTCTACTGTTTTTTTCCCCGTTTTTCCTTATCCGCTGCGAGGGTCATAAGGACAGAGGGATGTCGTATGCTGTAAAGCCCTGTGAGGCAAATTGTGATTTGTGATATTGGGCTTTATAAATAAAATTGAATTGAATTGAATTGAATTACAATTAGCTTAAATGGACCTATGTTATTAATGATGTAATGACCAAAAACCACATTAAGTTTTACTAGCTGCAGTATGGTACATTGCACTTTACTACAGTTTTGGACCGGGCTCTGCCCCCACCAAACTTCTATAAATCAGTTCCATATAGTGAAAAAGTTGACAGACCAATAGCCTACAGACAGCTGTGAATTAAAGCTATAGTGCGTAACTTCTACAGGTCCGTAAATGTCTGTTTCACCCAAGCCACTACTAGAGGAGATGACACAATGCTGATTAAGCCGATCGGCTCCTCTAACATCTCGCGGTATTTTTCAATATATATCATTTTTAGTATGCGTGTCAACCGGCGACATTCCCGCACTGGCACACAGGAAATGCTTTCTCACAACAAGAAGGGAGGGGGAGGAAGAGGTCATAGCAAGAGGTAGAGCACAGGTAGAAAGAGAAAGCAACATGGTGGAGAAGCGGCCGAGACACGGTTCAAAAGTGGATCCTACCACAAAGGCAAGTGTTACTCTGTGTACATGGAAATGCCGCCGGCTTATTAGTTGTAGTAACGCATTATCCGCTAGGAGGCGACAGAAGTTACGCACTATAGCTTTAAATAAAAGACATGATAAGGATGGTAAATCATGACTTACTGTCATCATGAGGCCATTTGTCAGTGGACATGCTGCAGTTTGGTGCAGATGCTGGTTTGAAGTTTGAAGCAGAAACATTAACAGAGCTGCACTTTTTTATAGTTTAGAAAAAGTGGTGTAAAAAAGAGCCTTGCCCTTTTTCAAACAGTGGCATATCTCGTGGTTACGTTGAGTTCTGGTCGAATGAAGCTGCTGTCAGTGGAGAAATTGGAAAACCTCCCTTTACGGTGATGGATTTCTTCCTGTATTGAAAGTGTTGAAACTCTGAAAAAAAATGCAGGTCTGAGAGGAAACCCTGCTGTTTAAGCTTGCAGATACACCAGAAGGAGTCTGGCTCTTGAATTTTAAGGCACTATAAATCACTTCTTATGCACCAGAGTTGTGTGAAGAAACGACACAAAAATGCAAAATATGCACCTGTGAATATTTAGTATCAAAACTAATCATGTCATCAGTGATGCAAATTTGCGAGAGTTGCAGCACCTGTTCAATAA
The DNA here is from genome assembly GCF_011397635.1 of Epinephelus fuscoguttatus. Classification (NCBI taxonomy): domain Eukaryota; kingdom Metazoa; phylum Chordata; class Actinopteri; order Perciformes; family Serranidae; genus Epinephelus; species Epinephelus fuscoguttatus. Next base: position 18,716,341 of record NC_064771.1, read on the forward strand.
AATGTGCATAGATTTGCAAAATTTGCAACAACTACCAGGATCCTATTGACCCAGAGCAGTGTCTGTCAGTCTGTATGGTTACTGTATAGCTGAAGCTGCTGTGAGCTTCTCTTAAGTTTCTCTTAAGCAAAATTTGAGTTCCCTTGGGTGAACAGACATGCAGTATATATGTTTAGGGCTTTTATTATGAAAGATAAGAATGGAAGAAGTGGATCTGCTGTGCTGCCTTTGTCAAGGCTGAAGACAGTGAAGTTTGCCATTTTGGTTCAGACTACGGAGTGTCCATGAAGCTTTTTCATAGTTCTCATAAGTATAGGCATGACATGATTGGTGGATGCCTCTGTTCACGGTGCGAAAGCTCTGAAAAATTAACCTTGCTCTGACAATAAAGGTATATTCCTTTTTGCTGCGTAATCTGTGAGAAAGTACTCATGACAAAAACATCAGTTTTAGTAAATTATTGATGTGCAAATTAGGGCTACCCCCTAATGGTCAACCAAATGTTAGTCGATCAGAAAGGTCATTAGTCGGCAAAATTTCATTGGTTGCTAAGATGCAAAAAAAAAAAAAAGTAATGTGAAACCCTATTAGGAGCTGCGCCTCGTCAAAATAAATCAAAACCTAGATGACTGGACCCTGTGGGAATTTAATTTAAACTTGTAAGTAGCTACATGCCCATTAGCCACTTAGCACAATCATTACTGCTTTGTCGACAGCGTCATTAACAGGTGGCTCGCTCAGTGTGTGACGTGCACTTGTAGATAAAATATAGGCCTATATTAATGAAGGTTCATTAGTACGGTTTTGTATTTCTCTGTAATGTAGCACAGTGTTAACAATGTTACTGATACTATTCTTTCTCACACCTTGAACTCAAACCATTGTGTTGCCCCGCCCAAAATATATCATTTAATAATTAAATTAAAATCTTAAACATGCGGGCGACTAGTCCACTAATGGCCATAGAAAAAGCATACTACAAGACAACTACTGACTCTAAAATGTATGGATATCTGCATCAGCTGTTTATTAAAAGTGTGAGGGGTGTTAACTGTCAAGGCCCAGACACAACAAATCGACACCAAGAGCTAGGGGCAACGAAGGCCAACTTTTGTGCTGCCTAATGTCGCCTGTGTCTTAGCCAAAAAGTCGACAGCCAGCAGCCAACCATCACATACATTCTGTGCCTGCAAGAGAGAAATAACTCTTCACACCAGCAGGCAGCGGTTGTGTGCATTCGTCATTAAAAAAGGGAAACAAGAAGACCAACAAATGGGTTCAAGACGCTAGTTAGCCAGTTAGCAAATTACAGCACAATCTGTGTGCTAGCGGACAAAAACATAGTTACCAGTAATCTCTGTTAAAGAGTTCAATGCCAAAAAAAAAAAAACATACCTAATACAACAAGTTTGTTTCGATCTCACGTCCTTTTGACTTAAGCTGTTTGTTTACTTGCCTCACTTCCTTTTCTCTTCCCATGCGCTAACTTGTGTTGCCAGTCAGGGGGATTTCATTCACAGATGGGCTTTGCTGTGCAGATTCAACATGCTGAATCAGCCAAAATAAAGCTGACAAGGGCCAAGTAGTGCTAACAGTTCAGGATGCACCGAAAAAACTAGGGCACAAACAGTGACCAACACCCGACCATCGGCTTTGTGTGTCAGGGCTGTAAAGGGTTGGAATAATACTTCATAATTTACCCTAACTGTTTTATTACATCTATTACACAATCCAGATTTACGTGGATGTAAAAAAGTGATAAAATTGTCATATTGTTGACATTTTCAAATGTCAGTGCATTGCAGTGTGTGAAGTCAACATGTTTAAATGTTTCATTGGGTTAAACTTCCTCTGCTGAATTAACAGTGTCGAAGGCCGGTTGCAGGGCCAGTTTCTCTGATTTCCCCCGAGAGATCAACCGTCGATCCTATTTAAATCCCACGCCCACGTGCGCACTGGCAAAGTTTTAGTCACAGGCGGAGACAATTCGCAGCTTTTGTCACCTCTGGAGGGGGTCAATGAAATTAAAACACCCCGTGGTGCTTAGTCTGACCTCAATCTGTCACTGCGACTTGGAAAGAGAGGAAGGCAGGGAGACAGACAGAAAGAAAGACAAAAAAAGGGATGGTTTAGAAAGAGTGAGGGGAGATCTTTTCTGATTCCAGTGGACAGGAGAGACGTGAGGATGGGGAGGAACGAAGGTGAGGTGACAGAGGGGGATCAAAGGATCAGCGATAGGAGAGAGAAGAGAAAGGATAGGAGAGAGAAGAGAAAGGATAAAGGCCTGTGATTGAGATAGACGATAAGAAATCCTTTGTAAGCAATAGTCAGCGTACTGATGGACTCGACAGAGCAGAGAGGCAGGAAGTGAAGGAGACAGAAATAGCCAGACATAAAGCAAACATTTACCTGAGTGTTTTGCGGTACATGTCTTCCTCGGTGATCCCACAGTAGGTGAGCGTCTCGTTCCACACAGGGTTCAGCGTGTTGCGAACGGTCTTGGTTTTCAGTTTATTGGCCTGTGCATCACAGCAGAGAGGAGCGGGAAACAATCTCAGAGCTGCAAACAGCAAAAAAAAACCTCAAAGGAAAAACAACTTCTTACTGGCGAGCGACAAGGTGATTTTGTTTTAGGGCAGATTTACCGAGCCGCACATGCACTTTGGTGATGGAGCTCAATATTATAGCTGAACAAAGTGTGAACTCAAACAGGTTACTCAAAGTCCTTTTAAATTGTAGAAGAACGCAGGGAAAAAGCCATGTCCTGATAATAAAATCAGACCTTGCAGGCTCCTGGCAACAGGTGCAGCTTGACATAAGGATCGGCCAAACCGTTGAAATCCATGGGCTTCAGACCCTAATACAGAGAAGTGAGATGGGAGAGATATAAAATAATTGATTGAGAACATTGTGCAAACTGCCAACACCAGTAATGAAATGTTAAACGATTGCCAGACAGAGAGGTGAGGAGTTCATTTTCAAATTAAATCTAAAGCACAGCAGTAGAGAGGAGGAGGTGGAGTTTTACTTTCAGATAACCATTTAGTGCAGAGGATATACTACCAATTTAAATACCTAATCTAAAAGTTGGAGTCTGTAACTTTTTTAATTTGTTTCTCTTACATTAGTGAAACAAAAAGCTGTTCAGCTGTGTTTCATTGTATATCTAGAAAGACAGGCTTTTATTATGATTTGCAGTGATTACACCCAGTTACAAAACTTTTAAGTTAGAGTTAGAAATAAAAAGGAAACCAGATTAAGAGTTTGCAGCCATGCTACAAGCTCTCTGAGGCTGTACTAAGGCATAGTGATGCTATGAGGGAAATGCTAACATGCTTACAATGACGATGCTAACATGTTGATGTAGGACAGTGGTTCCCAACTAGTTGGTCACAGCTCCATTCTGAATTCAAGTTTGTATAAAACACACTTCATTTTTAAGTAAAATGAATTTCTGGCACAGAGCTTTTATTCTCAAGTGCCCTTACTGCTGTAGAGTGAGTGACTAATGGACAGCTACTTGGAAAGAGACAGCAAACTAGCTCGGCGACATGGCCAAACGCAAGTATGACACTGAAGATATTTAACTGTGTGGACCTTGAGCTAATGACTAAGGAGAAATCTGGACCCTGAAGCTGGAGCAGTTGGATGTAGGAGGTATAATGTTTCCATGTGCCATGTTCATAGTCTTAGTTTAGGGTTAGTCCATGTCAAATCAGAGAGAGGTTTTTGTTCACATTTAAGATTGTGTTGAAACTTTCTGTGTGCTGTGTAAAATATTCTGGCTGAATTTTGAGGATGGCACTGTGTTCTGCCACAGGGAATTATGTCATTTTTTCCCCCTGAAAAAAGTCCTTTGGGAGAAGTCATTTTTAAGGTTCAGTATCTTCAGACATAGAACTTCTAGCGCCATAAAATTTCTTAGGGGCACAGACAAAATGGTGCACAACGTAAATGATTGAAAAGCAGAAGCAGATGTCATATTTTACATTACTGGCCCTTGAAAATAGAAAAACAGTATAAAATGTGTGGTTTTGAGGCCCCAGACAGGCCCCAGAATACATACACATGGACATTTCTATACTTGAGGCTAAAAATACAGTATTTGATTGATGTTATACCAAACTTTAGGTGCTCTAACATAAGTAGAATCTGATATATGGCAAGTATGACAAGCCAGAGTCAATGCCAAAATGGCAATATGGACTCATTGTCTCATTGTCAGGTGTCTATAAGTTGGCATCTTGTCTAGTCACAAGTTCCTTCCTTGTTGTCTTCATGTTTAATTTAACAAGATTTGAGGGTTACTCTATATCAACAACTACCCATTATTAGATCTGTACTGAGCAATGAATACAGAAACTCAAACAACACAGCTGGCCACCGGCATCTGTAGATGTTTGTTTGGTTGTATTTAGAGTGCTTTCACACCTGCCCTATTTGGTTTGGTTCAAGTTCATTTGCCCCCTAAGTACGGTTCATTTGGGCAGGTGTGAACACAGCAATTACACTGTGGTGCACACCCAAATCTTCTTGAAGAGGTAGTCTTAGTCTGGTTACAAACGAACTCTGGTGCGATGTTTGGGTTAAACATGAGCATGTTACAGTCCTGGAGGATTATTAATGTGCACCTCCTCCTGTACTGCCTTAATATGCACATTCAGCACATCCAATGCATCAAAGCATTGTTTTGTAGTTGGAGCTGCGCCTCGTTTTCAAACTGTATGGTTTCACTAAAATGAACAATGACAGCAATATAGTCCACGATGACCAGCGCTAAAATCAACCTGCATAGTTGTCCCTTTATTCTGATATTAGAAAGTGTCGCATTTATCTTACAAGTCAACGTTTTGTTTACTTCCTGGATTTTTCCCGCATGGAAATTCTGACCAATCGAGAGCAGCTTTCTCACACAAGGCATTTGATCTGGTTCGCTTCTAAATGTTGCCGCTAGAACACAAATCAACTCTAGGCAGTTATACAACTTTGTAACAAAATGAGTCTCTGATTCAGACCAAAGCAAGACAACTCTAGGTCTGAAAGCACCCTTAGATTGTGCCTTAAGCTGACCAAAATTCAGTGTCAGGACGTCTAATGCCAACTTCAATTTGACGTAGAATACTAACTACAGATGATGTTGATATTTTGTTGGTTTGAAGTTGTGTTGTTAGGTAACCAAAATCCAACATCTGCAAAACGTCTCATGCCAACGTTATCTGGGTGTAGAATAACGACATTTAGGCATAAGGTATGAAGAACAAAATCCTCACAACAACATCCACGTCAGACATTTGAAATATCATCATTCCAAACAAAATTTTATGTCTTTCTGACATTGGGAGTCCCACGTCTCACGGCATATTGATGTCCGTTGCCAGCTGGAAACTCACAATTAACTGCAGAAAGGAAGTGCTCAAAAGCCACTTCAGTTTATCTGGTGGCCTTCCTATCCGGATTGTTAGTCTTCTCCTCCTTGTGGTAGCTGTAGCTTGCATGGCAGACAGAGCATGTACAGTCGGCACCCAACGGATATCATCTGATCGAGGCCGCTTACACATCCAATGACATAATCTTAATCAGGCGTCTCCAACCCTGCTCCTGGAGAGCAACCATAATCAATCACAGCTGACGCTATTAATCAGATGCACTAGAATGGTCCCAGTTTTTTTTTTTTTTTTCCTTAGCTCAATATACGCATGGGTAGTCACCTGGGCATAATGAGCTTCGTATCTTGTTCAATTTAATCATGAAGACAACATGTAATTCTACACACAAAATGCCTACATACGTATAGATGCCTTCTCGCCGCCTTCGCCATCTCTATTTTGGCATCTCAAGATGGCAACAAATTGCAACCTTGGCTTGTCATACGTGTCATATCTGATGATGTAAGAACCCTTTAAATCTGACACATCAATCAAAGATTGCATTTGTTGCAGGACATACTGAAACATCCATCTGTGTAAACTTTGGTGAAGTGCCTGTTGCTCACAAACGACCCATTTTGCACTTTACATTTTCAAAGGCGAATAATGAAAAATATGAGAGAAAAGATAGGGAGTGCTGCACAGGTTTAAGGCTCTGTGTAGTTGGTTGTTAAAAAAATGAGTTGCTCTTCAAGGAATGGGCAAATAGTCACATAGAGATAAAAAACATCAACTCGCAGCTCACTTGGTGTAAAAGACCAGCACATGCAGGCAGTCCAAAAATGCATTCGAGGCACTCTGAATGTAGTTAAAAATCCTGAGTGAGCTGCCCAGTCATTGTGTGTTATCTTTAAATGAAAAATATGACATCTGCCTTTGCCTTTCAGACATTTGGGTCTTCAGTACACCGTTTCAGTACACTGTTTTGTTTTTATTTACAGGATAGCGATAGAAAAATGCTTTTTTTGCGTCACCTGTTGAACACACAAATATGACCAATACAGAGGTAAATGAAATATTTACTCCCCACTGCGACTAGACAAACTACCTGTGTTGGCTCCAGTGGCGTTTTTAGAGGACAGTATTTACCTTTGCTCTCAGGACGGTGCAGTGTAAGGAACTGGTAGCTCTCTCGTACAGTAGATCAAACTCTAACGTCCCCAAGGAGGCTGGAAGGCAGTAGATAAAAATGCTTCAGTTCTTTTGGTAATTGCTTTTCAGCTGATGAGAACGATGGCAGGGAAAAAAACATAAGGACAATCAGGGAAAACTTTCTAACACATTGTAGACACTCAGAAGGACATTTTAACATAGTGAAAATGACATTCACTTTCATGCTGAGAGTTAGATTAGAAGCGTAATGACACTCAGATATGAGAGGGGTATCAATCCACTCATATTACTCTCAGCATGGAAGCAAATAAGTGTAATTCCCACAATGTTGTACTGTTCTTTTAAGACCACATTTACAGGGTTCTCCTGTCAAAACAAATGAAATGGAAAACACTTTAAAGCAGCTGTCTTTAAACCATCTCATTAAAGAGAGAGTTCAGATTTTTTTGAGGTGGGGTTGTATGAGGTACTTATCCATTGTCAGTGTATTACCTAGGTCTACTGTCTATGTCAGTCAGCACGCCCTCACTTTGGGGAAGCGGTGGGAGTGCTGACATAGAAGACAAGCAATGTACTGCTGTGGACAGAGGCAGCAGCAGAATGTATTTTAGCCACCTAAAAAAAAGTCCCACCTAAAAGAATCTGTAACAGTTTAAGTGTATGCTATATTAAGAGTATTTTTTACTGCTTTTTCCTTCTCTCAGACAGAGAAACTATTACCAGTATCAGTTTCCAATCTATGCTTTCATCAAACAGCACAGTCTCACTGTGAAGTCGTTGAAATCTGTCGCTTACGCAGTGACTTGCGGCATCAGAAACCAAAGAAGAAAGGCATCCTTTAACATTGGGAAGATACGCAGCCAGTTGCCGTTATACTTTAATGCCGCTCGGCAGTGCCAGGGGGAAATGCAGCGGGACATGGACTAAACTTAAGGCGCCGAAAAGCCGAGTGGGGTAGGCGGAAGGGGTTTTGGTTGGGTCCAACAAACACCGACTTTCACCCGAGAGAGCGCTGTTTGCGTCCTGTAAGATTCTAAAGCCTTTTCTCAATCAGGTCAGCTTTTGAAGAGAGCAGTATAACAGCTTCATTTCCCCGTCTGAAATTGCTTTCTGACCTCAAGGTAAAGCAGTTAAATTTTCTAAATAAAGCATACATGTAAACTGATATTGATGTTTTAATGTGGCTACAATATCTTAAGTGCTATATCATTTGCAACTTGACTTGCAAGTTTCTTGAAGACATTTCGGCTCTCATCCAAGAGGCTTCTGTAGTTCTGAAGAAGAGGCTTCTTGGATGAGAGATGAGAGGTGAAATGTCTTCAAGAAACTCAAGTAAGTCCAGTTGCCTACGATATAGCACTTAAGATTATCATGACCTGGATGACTGAGAACCTTCGCCGAACGTAGCTAGGATATGTTTTGCTGCTGTTCCCGTCCACAGCAGTACATTGTTTAGCCTCCATGTCTGCTTCTCCATACTGGAAGAGTGCTAACTGACATCTACTGTATGTAATTCACTGGCTATGGATAAGTACCTCATACAGCCTCGCTTTGAAAGATCCAAACTATCCCTTTAAATTTTAGCACAAGCATTATCTTACGTTAGCTAGCTATCAGCTGGTAGAATCTGCTAGTGATAGTCAGCTCTCGTCTGTTATAAATGAGTAGCCTGCTTTTGTTTTGCATCTGTGTGAAGTCAAAGACCCATGTTTCAAAGATTGCAAAGAATTTCGATGGTTAATCCACCCCTGTCGTCACTGTAAACAGTATATGTGCAGTGTGAGAACAGAAAGCTTGACAGGTGTAGCAGCAACACTTTAGCAAAGGGTCAACTTTGATTTCTTTGAATCATTCCAGGCCTTTTGTCCCAAACCCACATCTGTGTTGGGTTCATTTCTATTCTTGGGCTCGAGCAGCTTCAGTGAAACCAGCTCGTTACTTTCAGGTGACTCACTGTTATCATCGCTGTCACAGCTGTCGATCTCGATGGAGGTGTCCATGCTGCTCATGGCTGACAATGAGCCCCCTCCGCCCGCCACTCCTGGTGACAGCAGACTGCTGCTCCCTCCTCCCCCGGTGGCCCCTCCACCTTGGCCCGCACTGCCAGGGCTGAGCGTGGTGGGAGCTGCCACCTGATTTGGCGAGAGCGGCTCGGAGAAGGAGGAAGTGGGTGACAGGCGAGGGAAGTAGGCAGAGATTTGACGGATGGGGCGGATTGGGCCCGGGCATACGTCGATGGCCATGTGCTCCTGGATGGAGATGGCTAAACGTTTTCCTTTACGGACAGTCATAGGGCTGCAGGGGAAGAGACAGAGATTGATGGAGGGAGAGAAAAATCACATAACTTGATAGGCGATACAGTAATTGGAATTTCAGAATGCGTTCGGCTGAAGACGGAGCGAAGACATTGATCCACAGATATGAGCTGTTGTTCTCAATTTCACCTCCAAGCAAAACAAGGTGAGCTAAGTGAGATGGCTGGTGGTAAATAGGATCTTGTGTCTGGCCATCACTGAGATATCATCACACCTAAAAGAAGTTTCTCATTTTCCGTACAGTCAAGGAGAACTTGTGATAGGAAGCGTTTATCTCAAACAGCTCTCGCACTGAAACCTCTTTCAACATAATTAGAACTCCTTTAAAAGAAAGACATTACTCATAAGATGACAAAATACAGCAGAGGATGTGCACAAATTTGCATTTCAATTGAATGCATCTGAATAATCTCAAGCCTATCAGCAAGAATAAAGGATAACGGACAATAGGGGTCTCCCCCGAATCCTAATCATCCTCTAAGAAATGGCAGTACGTGTGTGTGTGTGTGTGTGTGTGTGTGTGTGTGTGTGTGTGAGCCGCAGAGGCACACGTTATCTGAAGTGCTTAACAATCCTCCACAGACAGGCAGGTAATTACGGGATGAGGTCTTTACTGGTTGGAACACTCTTCAGAGTGCTCGGATGGAGGGAAGAGTCCCGGTTATTATTATATAAAGTTGTGGTAGCTGGGAGTGGAGTTGACCACGAGGCTGATGTGTCTGCTGTTCTCTTCCCGAAATAAAAAAGAGGGGGGTGGATTACAAATCTCTCACAGCTTTTGTTTTCTAAAGACAGCAGGCCTTGAGGGGGCGTTCTGTCCTCAATACTGAACAAACCCCCCCCCCTCGCCAGTCGCCCCCCCTGGACTACCTTCTGCTCTCTCTGCATTAATCGATTGAAACTGAGAAGTGAATATTTGCACTGTGAGTATTTGCGCTGCCGCTGTGTTGTCTGTAATTTGACTGCTGTGTTTAGAAATGTCAAAATGACAAAAATACCCGGGCTCAGAGAGCAACGTTTAAAGAAATATTTAGGAATAGTGGTCATATTGACTTGATGCTAGTGACGTAAAATAATCCTCACCGACAGACGGAGGGAACAGAAGGATGATCTCAAACCTGCCTCCATATTAAAGGAGCAGTTCAACATTCACTTATTTGCTCTCCTGCAGAGAGTGATGATACCAATTAAAAATCTATAGGGACAGACAGCTAATTAATAACCACTAATTAACAGTTACTGTGCTGAGAAATAGTCCCATGTCATTTTTACACTCTGTAAAGATTATACCAACGAAGCATAACATGTTAATTAGCAAAATGCAGAAGTATTGGTAGGTGGATTTTGTTTCCCTTGTCCAGAGCCTTTCCCTTTTGCCATTTTTTATGCTGAACTAACCTGCTCCCAGTGTCAGGCAGTAACACATCACAAGTGACTCGACACAAGTAATGCATAACAGTAATAGTACTTTACCCACTAAGGAGTAGTGTAACAAATTACCAATAAAATTTCAGTAATAATATAACCATTACTTCAAGAAAACATACTTATCACAACCTTTTTTTTTGGCATTGATTAGCATCGTTGCCTCACAGCAAGAATGTCCTGCTTCAAAAACATGGGGTGAGGGAGTTTGCATGTTCTCTCTGTGTCAGCATGGGTTTTCTCTGGGTACTTGGCTTCCTCCCACAGTCCAAAGACATGCAGGTTAATTGGTGACTCTGAATTTCTCATAGGTGTGAATGTGAGTGTGAATGGTTGTCTGTCTCTATGTGCCAGCCCTGTGATAGTCTGGCAACCTGTCCGGGATGTAATGAATGAATGGACCTTACTTCTGTTGTCACCGCACCTAATGATTTGAAATCCAACAATCAATCATGTCACCGGATTCATTTTCATTACGGTCACGCATGCACGTCACAAAGCAGCAAGCTTGAAAGACCAAAAAGCTTACTTGGAAATGTTCCTGTTACTTTGATGATGACAAGAGCATTGTTGTTCCAGGTAGTGGTGCTAAGACTCTTTCCACTGTGAAAACACAGCCTCAAACCTCCTGAAACACCTCCTACAACAACACAACAACAACGTGAAACTCTTGGAAACACACCCCACCAAAGGTGAGCCCTCAGCGCCGCAGAGGATGGCTGTAGCCCCGCAGTGGCTAAACAACCAAAAGTGGATTTGAATTGTGGACAGCCGCAGGCGACAAGTGAGAACAAACTAAAGAGGCTTGAGGCTGGATATGTGTGGATGAAATGTGTCGTATGTCCATGATTGACTCTCCTTCTATCAGACAGATCCTTGAGAAAAAATCGGTCAAAGGCAACAAAAATAATAATTTGAAAGCTGTCTAGATTTGGCTACGCTTCACGGCGATTACCCTGAAATTCACACAGAGACCCACATACGAAGCCTGATATCTCTGGAGAAAGAAATGACCAGTTCAGTTAGGTGTTCTCTACCTGTTCTTTTACACGGAACAAAAGTTTAAATGGAACATTTGGTTTTTTTCCTCCCAATTTATACAATTTTAAATTAAAGATCTTAGCTTTGTCTATGCTCAAAAAGGCTTCTCCCTCCCAAATTTTGGTTAAAATCTTGTTAAACTGTGTGTCGATGAGGACTGCTGTTTTAATCCATCCACCTGACATGTTTGACTTCTGAAGATCACCGAGGTGGCGTGCCATGGGATGGTCATAATAATAAGGCCACACTAAAATGTGCAGTTTCATCTTGAAAAATTTAATTTATTAGGATTTAATATGACTTGCACTACAGATATCAGACAGTATCTTGGTGTGACACCATCTGCCTCATGCAGTGCGACACATCTCCTTCACACCGAGCTGATCAGGTTGTTGATTGTGGCCTGTGGGATGTTGGTCCGGTCCCCATCAATGGCTGTGTGAAGCTGCAGGATATTGGCAGGCATTAGAGCACACTGTCATGCACACCCATCCAGAGCATCCCAAACATGCTCAGTGGGTGACACGTCTGATGAGTATTCAGGCAGTGTATGAACTGCAGATGCAGATCATGCAGATGAGCTTCCCTGAGATGGTTTCTGATGGTTTGTGCAGAAATTCTTCAGATGTGTAATCCAGTTGTGGCATTAGATGTTCATTTGGCTGGTCCTGCAGGTGAGGAAGCTGTATGTGAAGGTGTGGTTATCAAGCTGGTTGAATACACTGCCAAATTCTCGGAAAATACATTGGAGACGGCGGATAGTAGTGACACAAACTCTCAGTTTAAAGGCAACAGCTCTGGTGGACATTCATGCAGTCAGCATGCCAACGGCACACTCCCTTGAAACGTACGACATCTGTGGCTTTGTGATGTGATAAAACTGCAGAGTGGCCTTTTATTGTGAGCATTCCAAGGCACACCTGTGTCGCAATTGTGCTGTTTAATCAACATCTTCATATGCCTCAGGTGGATGGATTATCTTGGAAAAGAAGTGCTCACTAACAGATTTTTGTGACCAACATTTGAGAGAAACTTGTGACAAACGGGAGCAAAAACAAATGTCATTAATATTTTTGTTCAGTGTAGTTCGTCTGCTCGTTGAAATGGTCATAAGAGCTGTATTTATTCCTCTTCCCCTTCCTTCTGTTTGTGGGATCAAGACCAGTAAACAGATTAATTTCAGACCCTTCAGTCGCCACTTCCTGCAGCATAAAGTTAATATGACCAATGACGTCCTGGCGGAGAGTGTCAATGAAATTGTTGCCTCTGACTGTTGACCTTCAGCAGATTTACTGGCAGCGAGGGTCATTTGTCATGTACGGTCCAGTCTCCCTGCTGTGAGCGCAACAGCGGGCGATCCAGCTTTTCCTTGGCTGGAGATGAAACAAACTTCTGAACCCGCGCCGCAGCGTGTGCCAGCCTGAAAACTTCCTCCACTCGATTGACTGAGGGGGACTTTGACACACCACTGGCTCCGGAGCGGAACATAATGGACCTCCTGCCTTTTTTTTTAAAATCAGCAGCAGCCATTTTGGTGCCACTGAGGACCACAGTGAGAAAATTGATGACTTCTGAAGCGCAGAACAAGCGGTCAGAGTTCATCGCTGCTCAATTAAGTGGCGCGGAGATAACGTCAGGCTCCTGCACTTTGGGACAAGACTCTGTGATTCTCATTACAACCACAGTTCTTACAAATATGGAGACAAACCGGTGCTCATCACAGCTACAGTAAATCATTTCAGCCTGGCACAACAATAAAACAACAGCAAAATAATCTTAAATTAAAGGGAAGATTGCCCGACATTAAGAAGAATGAGAAGGTGAAAACAAGGTAATGAAACTCCCAGTGATGAGGGTGATTACAGCCAGGATTGATTAAGAGATTAATTAACTTGGATGAGTGGATAATAATGATCAGCGGCTCTTCTGAGTTGCATATAATCCTTCAAAGCACACACAAATGCATTCACAAAGGAATGCCATCAAACATAAATGCAGATACACTTCCGTCAGATCATTAATTCATCTCTCTCTGCACACACACACACACACACACACACACACACACACACGCACTATGCAGCTGTTGCAGGCTTGTGAGCGACTGTCTGTTGATATAATGTGCGCAGTCAGTCGCCTCCCAGTCCTGGCAAATGTGGCCGTAAGCTGAAGCTGTCCGACCACCACCACCACCAGCAGTCGTACAGCCCGGAGGCCTGGTGGCTCTCCCCTCGCAGGGAAGCAGAAGCTCACGGGGAGCTCATGATTGATCGCTCTCATGCTGCCAGCTGGAACCTCTCTCTCATCTTCTCTTTTCATCATCATCTTGTTGCTGCTCACACTCAAAATAACAAGGTAGAGATTTTACCTCACACTTCACAGGTTTTTTTTATTGTTTTCTTCTTTACGCGTTAAAGCTTGTTTACACACACGACTCTTACCCTCGGACCACACGCTTTAACTACTTTACATAATTCTTATAAGCTATAATTTAATCGCGGCACAACTTGCCAGCCGTACATACAGTAGCCCCGTGGCTGCCACTTATGCAACCGCATACGGTATTTCATGCGTGGCCCCGCTGCACATATATTCCTGATGTTAAATAGGTTTGAGAGGGAGGAATGAAGCTGGGAGTCAGGAATATCTTTGTGCAGCATGCGACCACCCCCCCTCCTCTTTTAGCTCCTTCACTTTAAATTAGAGTCATATCACAAGCATGGGCACTCCCTCTGTCAACCCTCCATTCTCTACCTTCTCATCTCCACCTTTAAATTCCATCTCCTTTCTTCTTCTGCCCTCTCCATCTCTGCCATTATCTCACTTTCTCAGACACCATTATTCCACCTGTAGGTGTGTTAGGATCTCGATTCCCCCTCTCCGTCTCTCGCCTGCTCTCTCTTGGCTGGTTTTCTTCTTCTCTTGTGTCCTACATACAATGGGGCCCCTGCGGCGGGCTCCGTTCACCTTTAAATAACAAGCTGCTGGCTGACAGGCAGATGGTATAGTACAGTGCCGCACACTGTAGCTACTCATTAGAGCTCGACAGTCGGCACATCGTTTTTTGCTAACCACAGTGACAGTGGGCGCTTGTCAATTAGAGCCCTGGTTATTTTCAGGCAGCCAGGGACGAGTAAACTTCACTGAGTGTGTGAGTGGCGGTGTGTGTGTGTCATGTGACAGTGTGTGTTAGAAGGTGTGAAAGAAAAGTGAAGGAGCAAGTAAAAAGGTACAAGAACAGTCTGCCACGTGTTGCACCTGTCTGCCGTGTGAAGAAGATGCAGAATAAATGTGTCCGTCTCTGTCTAGTCTCTACTGCATCTGCTCTTATTCTCTGATGCAGAAGAAAAAACAGACGCGAACCAAACAGACGAGTAAAGTGAGGATAGAATGATAGTGATGGAGGGCGAGGGAGGAGGACAGAAAACATTTTTTCATAGCATAAAACATAAAGGTGTATTTCATGCGGAGAAATAAAAAAATTGGGAAAAAAATCACAATCACTTTGCAGCAGATTCAACCAGCCTGCATTTCAAAATAAAAGAATAAAAAATGTGGACTTACCTCACTGATAGCGCGAGTGTGAAACTCCTCATAAAAAAAGAGGGGATTCCAGCGCGGAGAGGAGAGGGAGACTAACTAACAGGTGGCGAAGAGAGGAGCAGGAACTGGAGAGAGGAAAGAGGAGGAGGAGGAGGAGGGGGGGGGGGGACAAAGACAGAGAGGGAGGGAGAGAGCGCGCTCTACGTGTATCATTAGAAATTAAATGCATGAATAGTTCAAGTTGATATAAAACAAGGAGCAGGAGGGGGGTTGGAGAGGACAGGCATGCTGGAGGAGGAAGAGGAGGAGGAGGATGGAAGGAGTCAAGAGGAAGAGAGAGAGAAGAAGAGACAGAGGCAGCGGGGAGTTCTTACTTGACAGTCTGTTGTGCATGTGACTGTTTTGCCTCACTCCCTCCTGCATCCCCCCACTATTACACACACACACACACACACACACACACACACACTTGTTTTTTGTCACTTGGGAGGACATTGCATATGTTGCATCCTTTCCTTGACGACTTAAACTAACCTTTAGGGATGAGGCTGATGATATACGTTTTTCTAAATTTCTTACATACAGATATTTGTAACAATAACAGCAGCTAATCATGTTATTAAATTGTGTAACTAAAATGCTAACAATGGGGGAAACCATCCTTAAGTAATGTATTAACACTCCCAAGTCAGGTTTTCCTCCTCTTACCGTTCTGCCAGGGTTACATGAAGAGTTAAACATCCGTATTTGCTAAATATTTAAAAGAAAACATAAATCAGCCATATCCCCCAATTTTACGGGGAGTTATGAGCTAGATTTATTACCTGGAAAATAGCCAGGGAGAGTGACTGTGCCCTGCTTCATGAACTCTTTGTATAAACTCATGTTCATGAAGAAATAGTCCCAGTTCAGTCCAGTATTCCCTGGAATTAGGTCTATATTGGACAAACCCAAACCCTTCGCTAAGTCCCGCTCCCATATGCACACTGGCCAATCCTAATGTAGCATCGGGCCGGCTCCGACCAGACATGCTGCTTTTTCTTTTTAATGATTATAACAGTGAAAAAAAGACCGACCCTGCTGTACAGGAACCAGTGAAGGGAAGCAGGTAAACTCTGCTCATATTCAACCAGCTCTGTGTCATCACATTGTGCACAGATGAAAGTTGTTTGACTTCCCCTGGAGATCCCTGCCCGTCTGGCAGCAGAGGTCCAGGTGCTGGCAGCGGCACCCAGGCCAAACACTGTTCATCTGCACACACTGTGATGCCACACAGCTGGTTCAATATCAGCAGAGTTTCCCTTTATATTCATTGTCTTTTGTGGCGATCAGCTCTGTCTGCTTCTCTCTGGAATCACTGTTTCATTTTTCCCAAAATAAAATAATATTGTGCAGTCAGTTACCCTGTGGACTCCATGCTTGTTGCAATGTTTAGTGTCACTACAGGAAGTAGTGTGCCCCCATAGGTAGCAATGCAGAGCAGCTCTGTCTCCTTCAAATAACATTTAAATACAACGTTCATAAGTCCACATAAATGTTGATGCTGAACACATCAGCAAAATGTTCACTAACAATGTAATTCATTTGTTTTCCACCCAAATAGGCAGTCTTGCAATGCAGTATCCACTTGTAGCTACCACAGCATTACTTTAACATTGTTACCATTATTATTAACATTTAACCAAAATCAGATCTTTCCATAACCTTTTCTGTGTAGATTCACGACTAAAACTGTGTACTGTGTACGCACAAATGCAGAAATATGCACCCACAGTATTTTCATTAGATTTATAAAGCTGTGCGTACGCCTGATTCTGTTTTATAAATTTCAGTCATTGAGGTGCTGGGTGCACGGGCACAAGCCTCATATCCAAACCCACCGTTGGCTCCATCCATTTGCTTATCAGGACTTGTACCCCTCCACCATTCATTAGACCTGTCAGTGAGAAGTACAGTAAAGACAGCACCACTAATTCACCGCATTTATGCAGACTGTCATTGCTGGTAAAATCTTGATCATTATTGTCATTAAATGTCAATGATTATTGATTCATTCATTGTGCTCACATTAAACTTTCTTTACAAAGTGCTTCACAATTCAGGATAACAAATGATAACACACAGGGATGTGGATGTATATATTTTTTTTAAAAAAAAATCATCACTCATAAGTAATTCAAAATTTAGAATGTAAAAGCACCTTTGATTAACATTTTACAGATAACGGTGGAGCCTGCTAAATAATCAAATATAAAACTAATGAACACCAAGAATTATAACGAAGTGCTGATGACTGGCAGTAGACTTGATTATAGAAAACAAGTGTTACAGACTCTGGCTCCATATACAGTTCTTATTTTGATGACGATGTTCCGGCCTTTGGGCCCTTTTTGAGATCAACAATCAACAACTGATTGTCGATTGTCGAAAGGTCGAAATGTCGTCATCAAAATAAAAGAACTGCATATGGAGCCAGAGTGTGCCACACTTGTTTGGCTGGAAAAATAGTAACACAATCAGTGACATTGGGAGACAATCTGGAAATCTATGTGAGGTCTGCACATTTTCACCACACAGTCTTCCTTTATAAATACCATTTTATGTGTGAGAAAAGGTGTATGCATGTATACGTACAAATCTCCTCTCTGAAAATCCAGCGTGGTCCGTACATGTAGTGTTTGATTAACTTAAAATAATGTTGTCCCTTAGTATATTCCAGGCAATTATGAATTATGAATACAGTCTAGTAATTAAAAAATATAACTTCTAGGAGACAGGGTTGGATAGAAAAGCGTTTCCACCAAACACTTTTGGTATGGTACCTTTGGAACCAAAAGTAACCCTTCACACATGGTATCTAGACCCTGGCGTTTCCACCGCAAACAGTACCCTTAAATGTGGGCGGGGTTGTTGTCACTCACTGCCTTGTCCTGCGCTCACTGTATTTCCTCATCAGCGACCGGTGAGGGAAGACTGCATCTCGTTTATTGTCCACAGAACAAGACTGAACAAAATACAACAGGCTGCAGTGAGAGTCTCTCGATGGAATATTTAAAAATAGCAAGTTTGTGCAGTTAGTTCTTGTAAGGCAAGCTCAGAGGTTTAGTGTTGCTGGAGCCCACAGGAACAATGCTCTGCCATGCTTTTTCCCCCCTCCTAGTGAGGATTAGAAGATATGCCGTTCACATAACTCGGTCGAAATTATTGTATATAAACGCTTGAAGATCCACTCATTACTAAAAGTGTTCGTCATATAAAAACTATGGTCAGAGTTGTCACAGTGAAATTTAAGGTGTGCTGATGGATTCATGTCGTCAGCTCATGCACAGTAATGCAGTAACATTACAAGTAAACATTCCACCTTAAAAGTCGCCGGCAGTCAGCCCAGTGAATTAAGTTACTTTTTTCTCAGACTCCAGCTGCTGCAAGAGGCAACAAAATCTCCTTTCATTTTATGGTTACAGTCTACCAACAGTGGTTACATGAGCCTCAAAACCAGCCACAACTCAGCCCTGAGCAGAGTGACCGTCCTCTATTGACCAATCAACAGACTGCAGTGTTCACAGCTCCACCTTTTAGTACCAGATCTGTGTGCTAGGTGCCCCAACAGAGGGGGGACCAAAAATGGGGGCAGTATGGAACAATCCCGTTGGTACCATCCACAACTTTTCACAGTGGAAATGGAAAAAAAACGTACCGAACTGAACTGTACCATACTGGTGGTAAGGGGGCTAAAGTAAAGATACACGGTTGTAGCATGTCAGATTTCTGTGCACGAGATTGGACCTGCTATCAATGTTTACCTTTTTATTAACTGTGCCCACAGTTTAAACCGTGACGGAGTGTTTAAGTTAACGTTAACTGTAGCTCAACCATACCTTATTTGCCATAACAGTGATGTTCCCATAACCTTATATTCATGCAGTTGTTGCCCTGTACAGATTGAAAATGCTGGCACTGAGTATAATCCATTACTCTTGCAGTTGGGCAATTGTCCATTTTGGACAGAGCCAAGCTTGCTGTCTCACCCTGCTTCCAGTCTGTATGCTAAACTAAGCTAATCACCTCCTGAGTCCTCCTAATGTGAATGATACAAGTACAACACACAGACAGCATCTCTTATTAAATGGCAGGCTTTGTATTAATTTTACGGGGGGGAAAAGACATCTAATTAAATCTCTCCATCTTTCTGTCCATGCTAATTCCAAACTAATACACTGTGTCTTAATCTCTCTGTCCTTCTCTCTGAAACACACACACATACACAAACCCAAGGTCTCTTCAGTCTCAGTTCCTCCATATAATTAGGCTAATGGTTCTTGAGTCAGTGATAGACAAGAGGAAACATGCTATTTCCCCCTTGCGTCTATTGAAGGCACAAAATTGGTGTTCTCTACGTGTCTCTGTCACTTTTTATTTGACTTGTCCTTATTTCTCTCAGTTTCGAGTCCACACTCTCTGAAACTCTCTTTCGATCAAAAGGAGGAGCCAAGAAGCTGTCACACGCAGTACAGGCTGTTCAGTAGGCTCACTGCTGCTTTTTTGGTGTTATCCTCAAAAAAATGCTTGATGTCTTTGTTCAGTGGTGTTCTTCATGTCTCTCCTTTCTCATCTCATAACCCCTCTCCAGTTCCCTCTCTCTTCTCCTGACACACACACTCACACACATGTATGTTCTGGTCCCATTAAACTGATGCCATAGCACAGACATGCATGAATGCATTAACACGGCAATGTAACGCATAAGCCTCAAGAGAACGATGACTCCCACTCCTTCATGCAAACAGCTAATGCCACACCCGCTTTCACAGTCAAACACACACACACACACACTGCAGAGCCACCACCCTGCCAACTCTGTGAAAGACACACTTCAGTATATACAGTATACATGTATATATGATATAAAACCTTACATCATCTTTTTGGGCTTCATTCCACCTCCCACCCTCCCTCCCTCCTCCTCCTCATATCTCCACTCTCCTGCCTCCTGTTTATGAGGACTGAAAATCTCCTCATTATAAATGCATAGTCGTTACGTGCTCTCTCCACACCAGTTATGTCGGGGATGGCTGCTGGTGCTTCAGTGAAAACAGCTGACCAAAACAGAGTCCACAATGGCCCTGACAAGAACAAATGACATCAGCGAAACCAGTCTGCCCTTGTTACACACAGATGACAAACACAGACAGGAGTGGTTTCTCTGACCATTTATACAACGGGAGTCACTACGAGACAGTTTATAGATTCTGTGTACATGATTATGGCCAATTTCATAAAGATTTCATTTCATTATACTTGTGTCATTTGTTTTATATATGTTGGTTTAGGTCCCTACGTATACATATTTGGTGTAGACTTACCTTAAAAAAAAAAACAGTATCCATGTCAGTGTAACCTATATTTGGAATATTTTCCTTACACACTAAGTGATCAAGGCAGCAGTAGACCAACAACTCCTGATGATGAAATATCTTTTTTTGTCAATGGAGTCTGGTAAATAAAGCAGTAGCTAAATTCAGTCATAATGGAGCATTGGTGACGAATAGGCTGGTCTTGCTAAATGCTAACCAGCTTAGGGCAACTGCCCATTGTTTATTGACCAGATTGTGAGTTTTACTGCTGTGGCTGTGAAACAGAAATTTGTTAAAACTATTACTGTTCAATGTGCCTCACACTTCCCAAGTTTGATAAGACTCCAGGCCACAACACATTAACACGCCAATTAAGTGTAATTTAAAATTAATTTAGCAAACTAGCTGATCATTTCAAACTGCCAAATTGACTGAAGAAGAAACGAGAACATTTTGTCACATCTTTTTGTAGATACAGCATTTTCCCCATGCCTTTAAGATTGTCCCAAAATAGAGAGCAGTATCTTCATTTTTTGTTTTTTTGCTGTGACATTTATTAATAGCCGGCGTAAAAAGGCATAAAATTAACACCTCGTACATCTGTTACACAGTTTGGCTCAGAGCCATTTTCTCATGTTGACTGTTTCGGCTCTCTGGCTTTCTGAGGCGGCGTACGGAGCACCATCAGTAATTAATCTTAATAAAATATGGGTAGACATAGTTTGAAGGTCAGCATTAGTAAAATGGTCATATCACACACGCTAAAAACAAGCTTAAAAGTCAAAAGATTTGTAAAAACTGCAACAGGCACAGGACATGGAGCACATTAGCAGCAACTTAGTAAAATAATAATTAATAATTGATCGCAAATAGGACATTCAGTTGGCACTGGTATTACAGAAAGGTAGGTAGGTAGATGGATTGATGGATGGGTAGATTGATGGATGGATAGGTAGTTAGATAGAGGGATAAATAGATGACAGATGGATGGGTAGGTAGGTAGGTAGGTAGGTAAGTAGGCAGGTAGATGGATAAATAGAAAGGTAGGTAGGTGGATGGATGTGTAGGTAGGTAGGTAGGTAGGTAGGTAGGTAGGTAGGTAGGTAGGTTGGTGGATGGATGATAGATTGATAGATGTGTAGGTAGACAGGTAGGTAAGTCGGTAGATAGATAGATAGATAGCACAAACAAGTCAGCCACACATATCACAGCCACCTAAGACATACAGAATTTATACAAAAGGGACAGAGGTGTAGATTGGCATTCGACACACCACAGACTGAATTTCAAATCAAGAGGAGGTTACTTATTTAAAGCTCAGATGGCTGTGGGAACAAAGCTCTTGTGGAAAAGAGCCCTTCTGTAGCCTCTAACAGCAACTAGAAGGAAGAGGGATAGAGTGCTGGTGGAGTGGGTGATCTGGGTCATCTGTAATTGTAATATGTTCATATGTATGGATGTCACATACACATAATTCCCCACAAGTATAATAAAGAAAACCTTTACATTCGTGTAAGACAAAATACTAACAGACAGCACAGTATGTTCTTATACAGAGCAACATCATTTAACAGCACAGCCAACAGTGGGCTATGTGTTTCCTGGCAGCTGCAGCAACTCTGAAACTGAATTCGTGAAACAATCTGAGAACTCCAAGGTTCTTTATCTTCCTCTGAATCTCAGCCATGTGACTGCAAGGTCAGCGCGCACAGATCGGAAAGAAAAGGACTCAAGCTTCTCACAACAGTATTGTCACTTATTGAGATGAGCTGCCCTGATGTATTGCATGAGTCACTGGCCCATAAATGTGTGAAATGGAAATGCTAGCACTGCGTCTTTATGTTGGAAATGAAAAGGAAGGAGCCTGATATCAACATTGTGTAGAGAAATGCCGGGGCTGTTGTGATGACAGATAGGAGAGGAAACTCAATCCAAATAACCCCGATTAGAGCTGTAGGAGAATTTCTGTTAAAAAGAGGCGAGGACAAACAGTCTTTGTTTAATTTGTTTGCCGGGCCCATCACTGCAGAAATAATTAATAAACCTCACCAAAGTGGATTGCTGACATTTTCACCAAAAAATAAAAAAATGTAGGAGGAGAATGTCAGCGATATCCTATCAGGATTTGGGTGATTAATACCAAAACACTTCAAAATGTAAGAAGATGAAGAACAAACGGCAGAGAATTCACAATCAAGTCCTACCTAAGGAACTATCTTTGCAGGGTTTGTACCTTTCATCTAATGACTCATAATCCATAAAGATCCAGAGGAAGCACCCGCTCAAGGCAAAAAATATACACACTTTTATTACATTACCTCATAAGTCCAGTCAGGATAGTGTGAAACAATAAATGGAAACGGCACGAAGTTTTAGCCTCGAGCGTGTGCTCCTTTTGAACAGAACATCTAGACGAGGTTCATGTGATATTACTGCATGTAAGATGCATTTACTCACTGCAGAGCATCCTGGGCACTGTCCCAATTACCTTTTTTATTTTTCCAACTCATCCCCTATGGAGCTTTACATCAAGAGACACGAGGCTCTGACTCAGGCAGACAGGCAGCCCACTCATGTCAATTGGTTTGATGGAAGGAAACATAAAACATATCTCAAAGCTGTTTCATTTGAATTTGTTTTCCAAAGAGGTTTTTTTTTTTTTTTCCAAGGAAAAGCAAGTTGCGTACTGACAAACAGGCAGACATTGAAGAGATGTTTGACGGCGCAGTCATTCATCGAGCAGCCTTGGTTGGCATATGGAGACGAGCCGCTGGAACAGTCATGGAGGGCAGAGGACAAGTTTACATGAGTGCATGACCGACTGTGACGTGTGCAGATGAGTGTGCAGCAGCTTATGAACCCTGCAGCCTGTAATGTGCAGATCCAGGCATGTTTGTGGGTCTGTGGACTTACATTTGCCCATGACATAGGGATGTGGTTGTATAGTATGTGAAGAGCATCCTCTGAATGTTGATATAATCACGTAGCTACAGCTGTGTGGGGAGTAGAGCTGGCAGTTTATTAGATATGTGCTATATTGCAAAAATTAATATATTGGAGATGTGTAATATATACAAACCTGCAGGCTGAGACAGATTAACCTAAACTTTATGGAAATTGCAGGAATAAAATAACTTCACAGGTTGTTTCAGCTCGCTTATTTTATTTTATTGTTTACTGATCTAAAGGAGGAAATCCTGAGAAGAGGCAGCTGTTAAAGATTACTGCCATTGCCTTAGTGGACAGTAATGGCTTCTCACCTTCTCCAAATGACTCCAACCATTTCTTACGCTGGCTTTACACCAAACGACTTGATTTCAGTGTTGCAGACAGCAGAATAAAATCCCAAGAGTTTGACCTCAGTTGGTGCGTGCTCCCATGATCTCCATTATTTGGTGTAAGGTGGTCATAAAAGTCAGTCTGAGCTGAGTTTTGACAAAATCAGACATGTTTAATATTATTGGACTTTTTTACTCTTGGTTCATGGAAAGACCGAAGTTTAATAACGCCAACATTGTCATCAACCAATAGCTGCGTTTTCTCTAGCACCAAACAGGAAGAAGCCAACCAAGTGGACACATGGAGGGGTGTCAAACTCATTTTAGCCCATGGGACTTATTCAGCCGTGTGTGATCTCAGGTGGGCCGGACCAGTAAAACCATTGTAGAATAACCTAGAAATAATCACAACCTTAACATTTGTCATTTTCTTTTAGAGTAAGTAAGTACATTTTAAAATCTATTTAGTCTACTACTCACTGCCATTACATTTTTCCATACATATCCACAACTTTGCTGCAATAAGTTAACTACGCCTCACAAACCATTTACATATCTAAAGTTTTGGCCATATGGTAACTGGAGGGTTCCACCAAATGTGTTTAAAATATAAGTCTAATACATATTCTTTCGTATTGAAGCTGCTGGCTTACAATATTTTGCACAAAGGTCAATATCTTTAAATATGACCAATAAGTATTCATTGTTTTTTCAGAGAAGGTGTGCAAAGTCATCTAGTGGGCTGAATTGGACCCTTTGGTGGGTTGGTTTTGGTCCTTGGACCATATATTTGACACCACTGGTATACATGGAGGGGACTCCGGGTAGGCACAAGAACGTGAACAAGTCTTGGTTCTTTTGGGCTGTGGAAAAGGAGGAGAAACTGGTTGAGTCATGGAGTGAACATGACCTCTTGCCTTCCTTTCCCATAGTCTCCTCCCACTTAAACAACACAGCTGACCAATGGGGGCTGGTAGCGAGTTGAGGCCACAAAATATATATATATATTTTTTTAACGCAAATACAGATAATCTTTAATCTTCGTACTGATACCAAATCGACAAGAATACTGTTGAGCTATGACGCCTTTTATTTTGTGTTTGTAAATGTATGTGTTTTGTGGACACGTTAGGAATTGTTAATGTGTCATATTTCTTGTTTGGCGTTATGTTTTCCACCGGGAGCAGGAAGTAATCTTGAAAGTATTCCAGTTGTAGTCTTGCAAACAGTGATCCCAAGCTCTAAGTGTCTTGGTGGGCCTTATCCATGGAAGAGGTTGACGGACATCTGAGGGCCAGCGTTGTTAGCAGGGGCGCTGTTAACTTATCCAGTGCACTGCCAACTATGGTGGCCAGTGCTAAAGCCTGACAAACACAAATTGCCCTACTAGAGCCAGTCTTTGGTTTGTCCATTCTGGGCTACTGTAAAAACACAGACAATGACTTGCTCCCCTTGTAAATAGAAACAGCTCATTCATTCGATTCTTATTTTCAGGTGATTACACACTGAAGAAAACATACTTATTATATTCCATTTCTGCCAATATAGCCCCCTAAATTCTACACACTGGACCTTTAAGGTGACACAGGAAAGAAAAGACCGATATAAATGACAAAGTATATGCTGCTGCAAAAGTTAATTACAGGCTATTTTCAACCACAGGATTGTGTTTAAATTTCACTTTTAATTGTACTCGAGTGATTCAGTTCAAAAGCAGTTCACTGATAAGAATTTCTCCTAATTTGTTTAATATAATTATTTATATGTGATAAAAAGCAAACATAATTGGTAAAAACATGATGCAACCACCTCTTTATTTGTTTATATAGGCAACATTTAAAGAATTATACAGGCGAGTATATTCCTGTTGGAAGCTGATTTCATCCAAAGCATAATTTCTTTAATCACTAATGGCCTCAGGCTCAGTTTAAAGCTAATTCAGTCCCTGTGGTTATTGTAAACCACTATAAAATGAACATTTTCAGCCTTATTGTGTAGTCCTTAGCACTTTAGTCATAATATTCGTATGCATCTGGAGACCTTTATCATTTAAATCTCACACAGCTTAGCATACATTCGCTTACAAGATGCAAGCTGACAAGCTGTTATGTCAGCGATGTCTAAATCTGACCTAAAGTGTAAAGTACTGAAATGTCCCCTGAAAATAGGAGCATGGCATCGACTTGCTCTCTTTCTTTTTTTTTTTTCTTTCAAAAGTGCATACATACAGCCTTAGGTGATGTGCAGCCAGCCACATTCAAAACTGAATTCTATTATAAGTACATTGATATGCAAAAAGGCTCGAAAGGGCATTTGAAAATGAAGAGTTTTTAGTCTGATGTTGGTTTGCAGTGTTCATAAAGTCATTGTACAGTCAGAGTGCTTGGCTAAACTAAGAAATTACTGTTTTATTGAATATTTTGTACAAGAAGAGTCTTTCTGCCAAATGGCCTCTAAAACTGTCTGCACTCCAAGCTGCACCATTTCAGAGGAAACTGAAAAGTAGTAAGTGATTCAATACTTGAACTTGTGTCCCCAAATTAACATGAGGTTTTATTAACTTTTCAGTAGTGTGCAAAATACATCACCTCTAACCACATGTGTGCTAATGACAGTATAGCGTGTTAAATGACTTTTACATGGCAGGTTTCAAGGTTGTAGTTTAAACTTTAAAGGGAGTATGAACAGTGGTTACATGAGCTTCAAAACCAGCCACAACTCAGCCCTGAGCAGAGTGACCGTCCTCTATTGACCAGTCAACAGACTGCAGTGTTCACAGCTCCACCTTTTAGTACCAGATCTGTGTGCTAGGTACCCCAACAGAGGGGGCACCAAAAATGGGGACTGTACGGAACGGTTTCATTGGTACCATCCACAACTTTTCACAGTGGAAACAGTAAAAAAGTGCACCGAACTGAACTGTACTGTACTGCTCAGTGGAAACAGGGCTATATATTTAAGAGAAAGCCAAAATCTACGGCTGATATCTCCAACACTTTGCAACTCACACTAAAACAATCTAGACTGATAAATAGCATTACAGGTAAGAGGAAAAAAATGTTGATTTTGGAATGAACTATCCCTGTAAGCTATCCACCAGCTATGGTGATTGTATCTGACCAACTTGTTCTGATTGAGAGATTAATGTGTATCAAGATAACAAGGAATGGAACTAATTTCTAATCAGATGGTGACATCTGATGAGATGAGTTTCATATGGAAACATCAGACATGCTAAGTTAAATGATGGCAGACAGGCTTGCAGAGTAACACGCATGAAACAAGACCTTAATCATGTAAAACCTGATTAATAAACATTAACAAAATTTTATTTTGACACAAGATGTGCTGTTTTTTTCCTTAATCATTTGGCTGCTTTTTACATGACGTAAGCTGGGGGCTCTAATCAGCAAGCTTGTTGAAGTGATGAAAGTGCAGTGTTAATTAATTATGAATTTGAGCAGGAGAAGGAAACAGAGACTGGAGACTAGAAATAAAAATAAAAAAAATGGGGAAAACGGGAAACAGAGAGAGAGGAAGGAGGAACATGGAGGGAAGGGAAGAAGAGATGAGCTGTCAGATAAACATTTATGAAGCCGAGAGTTGTCGTGATCATTTCTGAGAATTTAAATTGTCTTTCTCTATCGCTTCAAATATCTGAAACGCTGGATATAAGAATAAGAGAGGCCTTCACCAGAAAAAAGTCAAATAATCAAATCATCTAGAAAATGCATCACCGCAGAGACGGGAGTTATTCCGGCTCTGTTGAGATATTGATTTTACATATCAGGGACACCTCCTTCTCTCATAACGCTTTTGAAAATCCTCAGGGGTTCAGGATTTATTAGAAAAAATGCAGTGCCTTTGTTTGGCAGAGACATGTTTTCAGTGCACTGAGAGACATTTTGCTTCGTTAACACATGAATATTTTAAACAGCCATTTAAAAAAATATATTTCTAATAAACATATACAAACCCTCCATTCGCCCATTACCTGTGAAATTACACATCAGCATCCCTCTCCACTTACACCTCATCCTCACCTATTATTAAAGCAACTACAAGGAACTTTCATTTCGTATTGACTTTGGCGTTCCCTGTAACAAAAGCTGTCGCCTTCTCCATTAGCACTA
Organism: Epinephelus fuscoguttatus; assembly: GCF_011397635.1. Lineage (NCBI taxonomy): Eukaryota > Metazoa > Chordata > Actinopteri > Perciformes > Serranidae > Epinephelus > Epinephelus fuscoguttatus. The sequence goes on from NC_064771.1 coordinate 18,743,969, forward strand.
TCGACTTGTGTCGTGAAGATCTTGATCTGGCTAGTACATGAGAAGGGGAGTAAAAGAAGATGCTAGTTATTGTCTATGCCAGATGTAAGCCTGGAGGGGATCATACGTCATTGAAACAAAATAAAGTTTGTTTTAGTTGCCAATGTTAATTCCATCCATCCATTTTCACCCGCTTATCCAGGGCCAGGTCCCAGGGGCACCAGGCCAAGCAAAGCACCCCAGACGTCCCTCCCCCCAGCACACTTTCCGGCTTCTCCTGGGGGACCCCAAGGCGTTCCCAGGCCAGATGAGATATATAATCCCACCAGTGTGTTCTTTGTCTATCCCAGGGCCTACTACCAGTGGTTCGTGCCCGTAACACCTATAAAGGGAGGCGCCTAGGACGCAACCTGATCAGACACCAGAACCACCTCAACTGACCCCTTTCGGCGTGAAGGAGCAGCGCCTCGACTCCGAGCTCCCTTCGGATGTCCGAGCTCCTTACCCTATCTCTAAGGCTGATCCTAGCCACCCCACAAAGGAAAATCATTTTGGCCGCTGTATCCGTGATCTCATTCTTTCGGTCACTACCCAGAGCTGATGACCATAGAGGAGGGTTAGGACGTAGATGAACCAGTAAATCAAAAGCTTCGCCTTCCGGCTCAGCTCCCTCTTAACTAAGACGATCTGGAATGGAATGGAATGGAACATGAAATGGATCGGCGGTTTGGTGCAGCTTCCGCAGTGTTGCGGGCACTGCACCAAACCGCCGATCCATTTCATGTTCCATTCTACCCTCATTTGTGAACAAGACCTCGAGATACCTGAACTCCCTCGCTTGAGGTAATAACTCTCTCCCAACCCACAGGGGGCAATCCACTTGTTTCAGGCATGAATCAGTGTAAATCTATATATTGTAAAACCATGTAGGAGGCCGTGGGGCAGACCACGAACACGCTGGTCTGGCCTCACTATGCCTTGGGGTCCCCCAGGAGGAACTGGAAAGCATTGCTGGAGAGAGGGACTTCTGGAATACTTTGCTCAGCCTGCTGACCCCGCGACATGGCTTCGGATAAGTGGTTGAAAATGGATGGATGGATGGATAAAACTATGTTTAGCAATGTATGTTATAAATAAAGTTGACACACTACGTACCAGTCCAGAAGGAACGTGGCCAATTCAGGATCAATTTTGCATCTTTTTAAATCCCACAGTTCTCTCCATCTGCTGAATAACTGACCAAGGCTGTCTAATGTTTTCTCCTATACTTTTACATTGTTCCTACCAGATTTTTTTGTTTTTCGGTCAATTATTTTCTTTTTTCTTTGCTGATCCTGCCTCAGTATCAACCATAACCACAAAATATAATTTAAAAAAAAGCGAATATACTCCTCACTTTGAAACTTTGTTTGGGAATATGTTAACAGGTTCTTCCAGTCTGTGTGCAGTAAATTCTTTCAGATGATTTTGTGGGGAATAAGACCTCGGACAGGCATAAATAAATAAATAACTTTACAGAAAAAAACAATCTTTTCGCTAATGATCTTGTTTGCTTTCATATAGTGCAGGTTCCATTCTGAATGGACCATAAGTGACTTTAGAACGAGTCAAGTTTGTAAAAAACACACTTTATTTTGAAGTACGGTGAATTACTGGCACAGATCCTGTATTTTGAAGTGCTGTGGAGAGACTAACGGACAGCTACTTGACAGAGACAGCAAACTAGCTCGACGACATGGCCAAACGCATGCATTATGCTGAGTGTATAAACCTGTGTGGACCTTGGACTAATGACTAAGGAGAAATCTGGACCCTGTGGTTGGACCAGTTGGGAACCACTGATATCAAGGCATCAGTATTAAATTGAAACTGTTTCATAACCAGTTAACGTCTTGCTTTAACCAAATGTTAAGCAACAATTTAAGTGTTTAAAGGTGGGGAAAAAGAGAATAATATAAAGCACAACACTATCTCCTCCAGCAGAGCTTTGAATGACCCAGTCTGAGGAGTAATGGCTCTTCAGAAATGACTAAATTAGGTCTGTCAGATGACAACCAAGCCAAGTGATGGCTGAAACATTAACTTCAAGAGTGACCTTTCATTATCCAGTAGTGCACTTATGCTTTCATAGCAAAGCTCACAGGACAAATGTCTGAGTCAGACTGACATAAAGAGCTGTGCTCTAATAAATTAAGATTCATGTCGGGATCAGAGGAAAGTTGGAAGATCTGAAAACAATGTTTTTTACTGATTGGATGACAGGAAAGGTCTTCTGGGAATAGTTCAATATTATGATGCTTATTTGGTTTCTGCCAGAGAGTTAGCTGACAAGAATGATACCACTCATGCAGGGCTTGACACTAGCACCCACACACCTGCCAAATACATGCCTTCAACTGCACGCAGAATACACCGTATATACGTATGTTGATGCACGTAATGTGGAACCAGAGTTCACAAGCACAAGATCCGCCTGGAAACTTTTAGCTGTTCATCATTAGCAACAAGTGCTGTGCTTTGTAAAACACGCATCTGATTGGCATGCATGTCAGTCATGCTAGCGAGTGCAAATAAATCTGCAGCTACAACAGCAACACAGGGGTTTTTTATAAGACAGAAGATGTGTCGCTGCTGCTGCGCCGTTATTTAGTATGTAGTATGTAAATGTTAACACATCTAACATGCTACTGCTAACGCAAATTCGACGACATCACCCAGATGTGCCGATCACTGGGTTGAGGGACAAACATACCAGGGCTGAACATCTTACCCTGCTGCTTATAAGCAGATTTTAAACACAAAAGCAGAACAGAATAAAACAATTACTGAAGCAGTTCACATTTACATTGGCACATAGCCGAGGTGGAACTACTTGAAACACTGCTCCATTTTTTTGTTGTTCAGTTTATTTTGCAATTTCAGTTTCATAGCACAAGATATGCTTTTCACTTTTATAGGCCATTGTGACCTGTTGCCTTTTGGGAAAGTGTTTGTTCAGTGTTCGTAGAGTCTAATTCACAAGTGTTTGAATTGCTCTTTGTTTTATAATGAAAGTAGTTCACCAAAGTTGCCGGTGGGCAAAATGTTACCTCAGTCCAGAGCAAGAGAATTATGTCCTCCTTTGATGTTTGCACCACACACACACACATGCACACACACACACACACACACACACACGCACACACACACACACACACAGGGGGGACAGGTAACATCCTGGAGTCTTTGCTGGTTGCGAGGAAATACTTAAATACATTGATTTGTGGACTGCTGTTTTGAGCAGGCCCTCAGGAATGCGACCATGCACTGCTACCAATTTTTCCCAGTGGCCACTTGTGGTATTGCAGCCAAAAATTCCCAGCAGCCCAAAAAATATTTTCCCAGTAGGCCACCATTATGTAGAATGTTTGTAGAATTGTTAACAGGAAACAGGAGCCGCAAGGGCTACACCACGATGAGTAGGAGGGCCACCATGGTAACCACGGTAGCCTAGTGCGCAGGCCAGGGTGGAGCAGCTGTGGGTGCAGATCTTGGTTGGTCAAACAAGAACTTTGAAGGCCGAAGTGGAGAAGGGTTCCATGTGGACAGCAGTTGAACATGGGTCAGTCGGTCCTAGCAGATTGGGATTGAGAGTCATTTATGACTCTTTCTTTTATGAATTTTTGATCCATGGAGGTTTTATAGAAAGGTTTTGTAGAAACACTACTGTGCATATTCACTGGGCCACATAGCACAAAAGCAGACTTAAAAGATAGAAACTTCTACTTAACTAAATTGGCGCCATGTTGGGGTCTGGAATCTACTAATTGTTATATATTTATGTTTTTTAGGCCTTGAATTTGACATGCTGACTATTGCTATCTTAGATTTGTGGAGCCATATTTGGATAAGAGGTTGGAACTGTGGAGGAAGGAGGGGTGGATGTGACTCATTTACTGGGGTGACACCTTGCAGACAGCCTGTCACCCAGTAAAAATTCACCTTCACACAGTTGCCATGAATGTTGAAATTAGCTATAAGGGCAAAATAGTTTCTTTTACCAGGCTATAAACACGTTTATTTCTGCTGTTAAGTTGGGCATTTTAACATTGATGTCTATTGATTGGCTCCTGGGGCTTCAGAAGTTGCTGCTTGGGTCTGACAGAGGAGTCCATGGCGATGGTAAGTTCAGATGTGTTTGTAATAACAGCGAGGACAAAAAAGTGAGCTAAAAGAGAGAACTCAAAAGTTGGACAGGGCCCAGCTAGCCGCTTTCAGGGAATTCCAGTCTAAGCTAACTGTCTCCTGGCTGGAGCTTCATATTTAACAGGCAGATATGGTGTCATTCTTCTCAACTATCTTTCGGAAAGAATCCAAATTAGTGTGTTTCCCAAAGCGTCAACCGGCCGTGAAATCAATCTGCACCCCCAGCAGCAGCAGCGAAATTGAATATGTCCAAGGTTTTACAAGAAGACATCTACTGTAGTAATCTGTTTAGCTCCAATCACCACTGTGAGGCCAAGTTTACAGTATATTGCCTGGAGGCTGCAGGGGAAACGGCACTGGTGACACATCCACACACACTCAGTCTTTACGGATTCTCGTATGCACACACACACTCATTCACCCACTGTTGTTCCCTCTGCCCCCGTATATACACAAATGCATGCACACACACGCATGTATACACACGCTCACACCCCCAGTGTTCAATCTCCAACATGTACAGCCCCAATTGTAATCCGGCTGCCAGTTGCTAGGCAACACTGGAACTTGTAATAGCACTCGGGTATCATGGCCCGCTGCGGGTGGGGTGGGGGTGAGGGTGTGGATGGGGGTGCCGGGGTGAGGAGGTCACATGTTTTTTTTTTTTTTTTGAGAGGTAGCCTCTGGGGGGGAGAAAGACGACGGTCGCTCCAACTAAAGGAGGCTTATTGGCTCCTCCTTTGACCACCCAACCATCTCTAACCATCATGGGACTCAACAGTCAACACTAATGACATTTTTGACAAGAGCAGCTCTACAAGAGGGGCTACGATGTTAGATGAGGGCGAGCACAGCAGGGACAAATGACCAGATATTTCTGGCATTTTTTTTCCCCAGTAGCCTATGTTCTGACAGAAGTGAGGGTGGAGGGAGAAGAGGTGGGTGATACTGAAAAGATTTAATATTTTATCATCCAAACTAGGGCTGCAAGAACCTACAATTATTCTTTTATTTAAAAAGAAATAAAACATGTCAGCATCAGCATCAAACCTACATTATACATACAGCAATAATAAAAAAAATAAAATTAATGAAAAACAACATTAACAGCAGCACAGTGCCTGTTATACCTACTGAAACATTTAGTTGTTGACTTGTGATCCTTAAAAGCAAAAATCCCAAACTGTCTCTGACTCCAGCCCTGAAATATAAATACTCACAAGTCTTCCAAGGATTATAAATCTGAAAATATAATTTACTGAACATTTGATAACATGATCTTGATGAATTAATCTATAATTTGTGTTATGTCCTTTAAGGCTCTGGGGGCGACTCAAAGTCGGACATATGAGTCGAAATGAAGAAACACAACCCCCCTCCACAGTGGAGGACGATGGATGATGGTAGCGATGAAGATGTGTGTGAGTAGGGGTGTGTGTTTGAATATGTGTGTGGATGAAAGTAGAGTTGAAGCTGACATGTAACGGGGAGGAGAGGGACAGTAGAATTTCAAAAGAAAAAGTTGTAATAATTAAAATGTGTGTTTATTTTATTCTGCTAAATAAACAAAGTTGAAAATAAAAAGACTAAATCAATTGATGTATTGTCAATATATCTTGAACAGACGGCTACATCTTTAGGAAAAATTCTAGATGTAACTAAAATGACACAATAAATCTAATGAAACACGTTCGCATTGATAAATTCATGTTGTAGGAATTGGTCATTGTGTAAGAACAGGGACAGAGTGCTGGAAGAAGGAAGCTGGATTCAGTTACATCGCCCGTCCTCCTTTCAGGCAGACGTGGCTGCCAACATAGTACCCCAGCACTGATGTGATATAGTCTTCGCTCCATCCCTCATCCCTAAGAGGCAACCTGGGAGCAAGTTTGTCAGGTTTAGTCAGGCTTACTGTACCTTCTGCCTGTCGCCAAGCAGAACTGAACTAACCACCCTAGTGGAGAAGCCGCACTGCCTAGTGGAGCTCAACTGTGCCAAAGGGGGCAATTTAAAAAACATTATAATCACATGAGGAGAAATGTCTCTGGCTTGATAATTAGCAGTGGCGAGTAGGGGATATCTTTGATGCTATTTGGTTTGGCTGCTGTGCAACAGCATAATAGGCTTCTTCATTATCCTCTTTCCAGCTGTCTTGGAAGCACTTTTAGGAGGAAGGGAAAACATACATTCATAATTCATGCAGGTTTTAGGGTAATGGTCTTTTGTCGAATTCCATCCATAACCATCCATCGCAGCAGTGCTGTTTTCAAGTGCAGCAGAAACTGCTATCCTGTGCATGTTAAACATGACACAGTGGTTGAAAGCATAGCCTGATATTTGGGGAAACTCCAGTCTTTATGCTAAGGTAAGCAAACTGACTGTAGCTCTGTATTTACCAGAGAGATAGGAGAGCAGTATCAGTCTTCTTATCCAACTTTTGCTAAGAAAGAAAATAATGTCAATTCTCAAAATGTCAAATTTAGGGATGTCAACACTTAACTGTTACCCTTCAGGGTAAGGTTTGCTACCCTTCAGTTTACTGCACTGCACACCACCCAGGTCTGGTGGGAGCTACCATTAGCTAGCAGCACTGCTCATAGCGATTGCCACATGTAATGCCGGCCCGACCCAGCAGTGTTGCTGTAGAAGCTCTTCCCACAGGTCTCCCCACTGAGTAAGCTGCCCAATTTTGAGCCACAAAGTTCATTTAGCGTTGTTAATTACTGTTGGCTCTGTTATTCCCATCTGCATTGTTAGCATGGCTAACAAAAGGTTAGTCATACATTGGAGATATTGATTGGGGTATGTCCTGCTTCCAGGTTCAGGTGCTGATAGTAAATGAAATATGGATCAGGTTGAAGAAGGGCCAGTAATCACCTCTACAGATTCTCTCAGGGCATTATGTATGACCAGTACATAACATATTCATATAACATATTAAGTAGCGAAGAATAGAGACGGTTCCCCGACTGTTCACACAGCTCCACGAAAACATTGTGTTTCACTTAAAACTTTTCGCTCCGCTTATAACTGCCTCAGGGCACTACTTTCGTGACCAAGTTTGGCACAGGTATGCCAGCGCCACAGGTGTGCCAAAAGAGCCTGGCCACAAAATTACCAAAAGTGCGTTTGGCACGTTTGTGAGGCACTTGGCAGAGCGCACCGGACTGCAGTCTGGTCACACTGCTGAGTTCACGAGCCTGCAGAGCAGCAACTAATATTCGACTTGTGGAGGCAAATAGATAAAAACAAACACTCTGACAGCTGCAGATTCTGAATGGATATCTAAAACATGATGCATCATTCCAGACATTATCGATTGATGATCCTATCTTCTTCTGAAAACTGCAAAGGTGGTCGTTAGCAAACGACATGAGATAAAGAGCCGTACAACCTGGATATAAACCACTGGCTTTGTCCCACCCTAGGATGTGATTGGCTGTTGGAATGGAAATTGTCAACTGTGGCTTTCAGAGCTCAAAGGGGACAGGAAATAAGTGACTATTGGGGTATCTGGCTCTGGCCTCAAACCAACCAAGATTGGTCTTTAGGAGGAAACAAAGAGGATTGGCTGTTGTGTTTCCTGCTTGTTGTGGTTTGGTCATGTGTTCAGAGGCAGACAAAGAAGACCAATCGATGGTCGTCCCTCCAGCTTCAAGTTTTTAGTGCTATTTTAAATGATTTAGTAAAGTAAAATTTAAATAAAATTTAATAAAATTTAATGCAGATACCGCCCACAGAGAGTCAAAGTAGGGCCCCACCTTTCCCCAGCACTCAGCCTCAACACCGGCTCCCCACAGGAATGTGTGCTGAGCCCCCTACTGTACACTCTCTACACACATGACTACATTCCCACCCACCCAAGTAACTCTATCGTGAAGTTCGCAGATGACATGACAGTGATCGGGCTCATCACAGGGGGAGATGAGACTGCATACAGGGATGAGGTGGAAAAACTGTCATCTTGGTGAAGCAACAATAATCTGGTCCTCAAACCACACCACAAAAACCCAAGAAATAATTGTGGACTTCAGAAGAAACAGATCTGACCTTCAGCCCATATACATCAACGGGGACTGTGTGGAGAGGGTCTCTGACTTCAAGTTTCTGGGCCTGCACTTGGACGATGACCTAACCTGGAAACTAACACAGAAACGACTCCTTCCTGAGGGTCCTGAAAAACAATGCCCTATCCAAGGAGCTGCTGGTGTCCTTCTACAGATACTCTGTTGAAAGTGTACCGACATACTGCATCTCAATGTGGTTTGCCAGCTGCACTGCTCAAAAAAAAGACAGCACTCCAGAGGGTCATCAACACAGCACAGAAGATGATCGGCTGTGCTCTCCTCTCCTTAGAGGAGCTGTACAGGTCCCGCTGCCAGACAATTTCATTGTACTTGTACAATGACAATAATGATTCTGATTCTGATATCCATCTGACTGGATGGATATGTAAAACATGATGCATCATTAATAACTTGTTAAATAAAATACCACAACGTAGGTGTGGTAATCAGTCCGTACTGTTGCTAAACATTTATATGTACGAGCAGTTAGGCCTTCTTATCAGTTAGAAATTTGTTTTTCTCTGCATTAGAAAATGGACCTGTGGCACGCAACGTGAAAAATGTCACTTACATGAGTCTTATAGTTAATGCGTGAGAGTTGGCAGCCCTGCAGCTAAAAACGGGGACATTCCCAGGCACAGCTCCAGCCAGGGACGGGCTACCAAAACGGGGACTGTCCCTGGAAAATGGGGATGTCTGGTCATCCTAGGTAATCGTCGAATGAGCGGTGCTGCTAGCTAGCACAAGGTGGTGCGCAGTGCAGAGTGGCCAAGGCTAATGTTAGCTAATCAGTGGAGATGGAATGGTGGACAGTGGGCATTATGTTTCTGCATGTTAATGTGTCTGGCCAGCCTACTATCAGCAAAGCCAACGGAAAATAAAATACAAGGCAAAACATTTACATCACAAACCATTAAAATATTATCACCTGTAAATGGACAGCACTTTGAATTGCGGTGCTAAAGCTCACTGAGTCGGGCTAAAAGGAAAGGACTCTTGTATTTCACGTCATTATACATTTTTTTTTCTTAAAAGTTAACCGGTTAGTTAAAATTAATGGATTTTCAGACCATCTAAAGCAAAATAAACTAACACTGCCATCCCTACTCAGTTAAATTAGAGTGCTGTGTTTAGCTAATCAATGTGACTATTTGGAATCCAGACGGAGATTTTCATCCAGCAGCCATCACTGATGCAGTCATATGTTTTCTCATCCTCTCTGGAGCACTGATACTCCAACACACACGCTCACAATGCAGCAAGGTCCCTCAGCGACAACAATAGTGATATAATGACAAAGGCTGAAACTGTAGGCACGACCACAATGCGCCCAGGCATATCTGCACATGGACCATTTGTTCTTATTTCACCATTGTGCGGCTCTGCAGCTCTGCTCACCATCAGCCTTTATGGCCCCTGACAACTCATGTGACAAATAACCTCCAGGCCGCCTCTCTCCTGATACCCCAGCTCCCACCAACAATCTCCACTTTCTCTTAGATGATAATCGTCTGGTGGCAAAGACGGACTGTGTGCATCAGCCATGGGGAATCGCTGTCTGGCATCGGGATCCACCACCTGCCAGCGTCAATCACCAAGTCTGTTTCAAGGCCACTGTTTGTGTATTACAGTGAAACCATGCCACCCTGTGGAGGGAATAGCTTCAGAAAGCATCAGAATGAAGAGCACATCACAGGTTTTGCTACATCTACAGCTGGATCTAGGATCCAAAACTTGATTTTAATGTGGTGTAATGCTTTATTGATCCCCGGAGGAGAATTCTCTCTTTGCTTTTCTCACACCACCTTTAGGTCAGAGCACTGGGTCAGATGAAAAACAGCAGTGTCTCGCTCAAGGACATGTTAGCAGGATGGATGCTTGCTGACAGTGCAGCTTGGAGCCGAGACCTCTGGTGGAACCGGGGTCTTGGTACTCACATCATCAACCTGCTGCACAAACTGCGATCCAGATGGGATAGTTTAAATTTCTGTGTCAAACATGCAAAGATCACATCTGGCTCCCAGGGGAATATAAAGCAGGTGCTGTGTTCCTCTGCAGTGGGTACAAGCTGCACTATGCGTGAAATCAGACATGTAGTTTTCAGTTAAATAAGTCAGTTATTCTAGCTTGAATACAACCAATTGTGTTTTCTATTTTTTATCTCTTTATTTTAAAGCTTTATATTTTGCTTTATACATAAGTGAGATACTTTAATCAACAGTATGGATTTTCTTCATCAACTTGAAATGCAGGGAAACTAATTCACACACACAAGGCAGCTGAGTGGGTTTGATCGTTCACAACATCCTAGTGTCAGGTCCTCTTGTTTTGCAATACGTAAGCACCGGTAAACCAGGCCGAATTCCTTCTGCACCCTACTTGTGGCTCTGACCTAGTCTGTGTAATGATGGGCAAAGGGGCGAGGCCTGTTGTACTCGGATTTTTGTGTCAGTGGGTCAATGATGCCTCTTGTATTTCACGCCATTATACTTTGGCCAAAGGTTGTTTAATCACACAGAACAGTGTTTTAAATTTAAATTTGTAGACTTGGTTTAAAGTACTAAATGGACATACAGAGATTTTACATGAATATTTTGTTGCCTTTTTTCCCCTCTGGTGGGCGTGGTTTTTACTGTATGGTGTGTTGCGCTCTGTCTCTATAGCCTGTTCACCATTTTTGGGAAAACATATTCCCCTTCTTGCAGAGAATTAGTTGAGATGATACCACACGAACTAGCATCTGGTTAGCTTAGCTTTGGTTTTTGTACAGATTAAACAAACAGGATTTAACATGTCAATTAATGAGCTTTAGAGGTCTGAAAAGTGGATTGTGTTATCGTTGAACCGAGCCACGTTAGTGATTTCCTTCTGATTTCAGCCTTAATGCTAAGCTAAGCTAACAGGCTGCTGGTTGTAGATTAATCTTCAGCGTACAGACATGCAAGTAGTGTCAGTCTAATTTAACTCTGTGCGAGAAGCTTACTTTCCAAAACCTCAAACTTCTAGACATTTGTCATACATTACTGTTGAGATGTCTATGAGATAATATGTTTGTATCATAAAAGTATTTGTTGACTATTTGAAGTGGATGTATGATGCATGACTGAGGTTGTAATACCTATTCTGTCTACAAAACATATTCCATGTAAAGGTTTCAGAGGCATGTTTAAAATCCTGTAATGCTCTGAAAGTTTCAAAAAATGTTGCACCTGTTTTAAATACAAACAGAGTTTGGATTCTGACAGCAATGACAGTGAACCAGCAATTCAATTTCTATTTATTTATTTGTTTATTGTTGTTTTTGTCATAGTTTGTCAATGACATTAACACCAATGGAGAGTTTTTAAGGATAATTAACAGAACTAACTAAATGAAAGTGATACCCACCCAGACCTTAGACTCTCAACGAGGGCGAGGAAAACTCCCGTTATAAGGCCAAAAAAAAGGAAGAAACCTCAGGAGGGCCCACTATGGCAAGCTGTTTTAACATTTAATTGCTAGACTGGATTTTCATTACTGATATCTGCAACATAATTTTGCCTAGTCAAAACTCTTATTCAAGATATCTGTAATTAGATTTTGCCTAGTCAAAACTCTAATTACAGATATCTGAAATTCAGATTTGACTAGTAAGATTCAAACTATTTTTACTAATTGTGGATATCTGTAATTCCATTTTGAGATATCTACAATATCTATAATGTAATTGTAGATATCTACAATGACAAACCCCATACACATGAATGGCAAAAATAGTTTGAATCTTACTAGTCAAAACTGAATTACAGATATCTGTAACTGTAGTTTTGACTAGTCAGAATGACGTTATAGATATCTTCAATTAAAATTCACCCCACAATGACATTACTACTTATTACTACTACTACTACTACTATTACTACTACTATTACTACTAAAATGACGTTGTTGATATCTATAATGGTAATTCCGGGTAGTCAAACTTAGCGATTAAATGTTAAAACGGCTTACCATAGGCCTACTCAAAGAGAGATCCCCCTCTGGGACAATCAGCAGATGGGTGCCACTGTCTCTTTGTCCCCAGCAGTCTTTGTTGTTGGTGTCTCCTCTTAACGTTTACGTTTTTTGGTGTTTTCCTCATCTCCATCCTCCTGCCTTGACCTCTTTCTTGGTCTTCTTGGCTGTAGGTCCTCTTCCTTGTCCACTTGCTTGTCCTCCTCATTATCAGTCTGTTCCGCGGCACCTGCATCTTTGGTTGCATCAACATTGCCACTGCTGTCAGCAAGATCTTGGCCAGTTGTTACAGTAACAGTGTCCGAGTTGCTGTCTGCAAACTCATCACACTGTCTTGCTTTCTTGCTGCTTCTCTCGTCCTCTGCTCTGTTGCTCTTTTGTAACCTTTTCCTGGATGGACCAGGCACAGGGTCTTCCTCAGCATCCAGGCTAATGGAAAAGTTCATAAACACAAATAACTAGCAGCGTCTGGCAAGGATAATAAACAGGAATAAAAACAGTAAAATGATGAAAAAATAAAATACATACATACATTTATATTTATATATATATATATATATATATATATATATATATATATATATATATACAGTACAGGCCAAAAGTTTGGACACACCTTCTCATTCAATGCGTTTTCTTTATTTTCATGACTACTTACATTGTAGATTCTCACTGAAGGCATCAAAACTATGAATGAACACATGTGGAGTTATGTACTTAACAAAAAAAGGTGAAATAACTGAAAACATGTTTTATATTCTAGTTTCTTCAAAATAGCCACCCTTTGCTCTGATTACTGCTTTGCACACTCTTGGCATTCTCTCCATGAGCTTCAAGAGGTAGTCACCTGAAATGGTTTCCACTTCACAGGTGTGCCTTATCAGGGTTAATTAGTGGAATTTCTTGCTTTATCAATGGGGTTGGGACCATCAGCTGTGTTGTGCAGAAGTCAGGTTAATACACAGCCGACAGCCCTATTGGACAAGTGTTAAAATTCATATTATGGCAAGAACCAATCAGCTAACTAAAGAAAAACGAGTGGCCATCATTACTTTAAGAAATGAAGGTCAGTCAGTCCGGAAAATTGCAAAAACTTTAAATGTGTCCCCAAGTGGAGTCGCAAAAACCATCAAGCGCTACAACGAAACTGGCACACGTAGGGACCGACCCAGGAAAGGAAGACCAAGAGTCCCCTCTGCTTCTGAGGATAAGTTCATCCGAGTCACCAGCCTCAGAAATCGCAAGTTAACAGCAGCTCAGATCAGAGACCAGATGAATGCCACACAGAGTTCTAGCAGCAGACCCATCTCTAGAACAACTGTTAAGAGGAGACTTAGCTATTAAGGCCTTCATGGTCAAATAGCTGCTAGGAAACCACTGCTAAGGAGAGGCAACAAGCAGAAGAGATTTGTTTGGGCCAAGAAACACAAGGAATGGACATTAGACCAGTGGAAATCTGTGCTTTGGTCTGATGAGTCCAAATTTGAGATCTTTGGTTCCAACCGCCGTGTCTTTGTGAGACGCAGAAAAGGTGAATGGATGGATTCCACATGCCTGGTTCCCACTGTGAAGCATGGAGGAGGAGGTGTGATGGTGTGGGGGTGTTTTGCTGGTGACACTGTTGGGGATTTATTCAAAACTGAAGGCACACTGAACCAGCATGGCTACCACAGCATCCTGCAGCGACATGCCATCCCATCCGGTTTGTGTTTAGTTGGACGATCATTTATTTTTCAACAGGACAATGACCCCAAACACACCTCCAGGCTGTGTAAGGGCTATTTGACCAAGAAGGAGAGTGATGGAGTGCTGCGGCAGATGACCTGGCCTCCACAGTCACCGGACCTGAACCCAGTTGAGATGGTTTGGGGTGAACTGGACCGCAGAGTGAAGGCAAAGGGGCCAACAAGTGCTAAACACCTCTGGGAACTCCTTCAAGACTGTTGGAAAACCATTTCAGGTGACTACCTCTTGAAGCTCATGGAGAGAATGCCAAGAGTGTGCAAAGCAGTAATCAGAGCAAAGGGTGGCTATTTTGAAGAAACTAGAATATAAAACATGTTTTCAGTTATTTCACCTTTTTTTGTTAAGTACATAACTCCACATGTGTTCATTCATAGTTTTGATGCCTTCAGTGAGAATCTACAATGTAAGTAGTCATGAAAATAAAGAAAACGCATTGAATGAGAAGGTGTGTCCAAACTTTTGGCCTGTACTGTATATATATATATACATATATATATCCATTTTTCCACTTTTCCATCATATATATATATATATATATATATATATATATATATATATGTATGTATGTATTTTACTTTTTCATCATTTTACTGTTTTTATTCCTGTTTATTATCCTTGCCAGACGCTGCTAGTTATTTGTGTTTATGAACTTTTCCATTAGCCTGGAAATCCAGACCCAAATCTAGAAAGATTTAGGATCTGGCTATGAATAATGCAAATGGCCTAACTCGAGGGGCAACACCAAGCATGCATTTGAAAATATCACTGCACGCAATTGGATAACACTACGACCAATCAGAACAGTACAGGGGTGACGTATCCAGAGCTTAGCTACCAGCAGAGCTAACTGGTAGATTAGACTCTTGCCATATCCTGTTTGCAAAACAGCAAAAACATCCTTCTTGCAAAGGAAAGATTCGAGCGCCGTCTTCTGTTCCTCTTTTAGAGAAAAAGCCAAGTCTAACTCGTTCATTGTAGCGGCCAAAGCCATTTCAAACAACTGGTGTTCATCTGTAGCCATCTTGCAATGTTTACTGACTGACTCTGGACTTCGTCGACGCAGCGCTGTCGTCATCTGTTTAGCTCGCCTCTTGCCCGCCTATATCAGATACACCAATGTCATTGGTGCAGATCGGCTACAAGGGCATGGGTAATGAGCATCATTACTGATTGCCAGAGTGACTCGCTGAGCAAATTCAAATTGTGCTCTCGCGAGAACTCTGGATTTCCAGGGTACTTTTCCATCATTTTATTGCGGTTAATTCTTACAGCTTGGCTTTTGTATGGACTACACAGACAAGGTACAAAATGTTAATTAGTGAGCTTTGGAGAAGCTGCTAGTCAGATTTTTTTTTAACCTTTGGACTGTGGCAGGCTAGCTATTTCCCCATTGTTTACAGCCCTTATGCTAAGATAAGCTAATTCATGCTCTGGCTCCAGCTACATACTTACCGTGCACACGAGAGTGGTATTGATCTTGACAAGTGAATATAAGGCTGTTACCCATAATGTTGAATTATTTCTTTAACAGGGTTTGGGTAATCGTGTCAAACTGACAGTTGCTTGATAGTACTTTTTGAAACTGAACATCCTCTGTTGGATGAAAGTTTTATGTTGAACATCATGAATTAACTTCAATGAACTGATCTTGACTGGGTGTAGAGGTGACAGTTCAGGCGGGGGAGAGCGGAGGAGGGACTCAGGCTGTTTTATCTGCCTGGATTATCCATCCATCCACAGAGTTCAACATCTGGTCAGAGAGACAGCAGAGATAGAGTTACTCACTGCTGACAGCAAGAGAGGCACACAGACAGAGAGGGGTGGAGTAGATTTATTTATGTAGCAAGGGTTTTTAAAAAGAAGAATTCTTGGTTTATGACTAAATATCTATAAAAATAAAAAGATTTCCCATCAGCCTCAGTTATACTTTGTGTTAAGTGCTAATTGGCGGTTGAGCACCGCCAATTCATGTCCAATAAAATTTCTTGTTTTTGCCACTGACAGGCTCAGATTGTTGCTGTGAATGTCTGACACTACAGAAAAGATCCCTGCAGAGATAGACCTGATTGTAAGAGAGTAAGATCCTGTTTGTTTGACCAGAAACAGCCCCAAAATCGCTATCCCCAAACCCACCAGACTCCATTTAAATTAACAGTAATTTTAGTGTGTATAGAACCAGCGTATTTACACATCTAACTGGGTGAAATACGGGTTTATCTCAACCAAACCAGAGTTGATGATTTTTGAAATAGTAGTAAAGACACACAAGATGGATATTGTGAGTTTTATTTTGCTTCTGTCAACTTTGAATGAGGTGTGTTTTATGATGATAAAATTACAGTTTTTGTAGATGGAGTCTGGTCTGACAATGGCAATTTTGGGGTAAAACAAACACAAAAAGGATCTTACTCTTAAACAAAGACGTCCATTAGCTGTAGTGATCCTTTCCATAATGTTGTCAGACAAGTAGTATAATATTTTGAGCCTGCTAAGCCTCATTTCTATCAAGCAGTACGATACAGTGCAGTTCAGTTCGGTACACTTTTTTTAGACTAATTCAACCAGGTAATGTGAACTGCATATATTCTAATCCTCGCTCTGAGAAAAAAAAAAATAAAAAAGCATCACAGAGTGTCGGGCTAAGGCAACACTAAACCCCTGAGCCTGCCTTAGAAGGACGAAATGCACAAACCTGCTATTTTTAAATATCCCGTGGAAAGAGACTCTCACTGCAGCCTGTTCTATTTTGTTCTGAGAATGTTGGCGTGTAACCTCGTTCTGTGGACGATAAACTAGGTGCAGACTTCCATCTGTGTCACCGGTAATGAAAAGTGAGTACAGTGAGTGCTGGAGAGGGCAGTGAGTGACAACATCCCCGCCCACATTTAAGAGTACTGTTTACAATGGAAACGCTAGGGTCTAGGTACCGTGTCTGAAGGGTTACTGTTGGTTTCAAAGGTACCATACCCAAAGTGTTTGGTGGAAACAGGGCTTTAGTGACCAGAACAAGCATTCTTAGTAGATGTACATTGAAGGTGCACAATTGCCCCACATGACCACATTGCAGGCTGTTTCGCCCGCCGTCTGCAGCAGTCTTGCTCAGTACTGGACCAGTTTCAAAACTTGTTGTCTCCATTAGTCACTTAGACACAACAACATGGGAAAGTAGGGTCCAGGTTGAGAAATACCAAAGTTGCCCTTTAAGTACTAAACACCACACTTTTTTTTTCTTTTTTTTTTTGGGCTACATTATCCATCCACATTGTTATTTTGTCAGTACCCTTGAATAAAAAAATACACTTGGAACGAGCATGAGTGAGTACTAGGTAAAAAAAAAAAATTCAGCAACAAAAAATTAGTCACGGTTTTTCAAATGAGTCATGCACTGTGCACTAAAAGCACGAGGTTAATAGCACACAGTTAATGTTACTCTTTGTGGTGCAGCTGTTTTGAGTGGTCCGTCAACGATTGTCCTGCAGTTAGAGGGGCGATTTGCAGTGTGTTTTATTGTGTCTCCGTCTTGCCAGCTGGAAAGCAGCCATCTAGAATTGCGTTGCAGCTGCGTCTTTTTTTAGCCTCCGCGTTTTCAGCCGCTCGGGTTGGGAAAGTAGCGTGCAGTAAGTTTAGTGAATGAACACTGGTGTTTGCTGCAGGCCTCTCTGAGCTGAGACTGGAAACAGACCAGCAGTGTGTGTGCAGCGCTTCAGTTTACAGCCCCGGTGTCAACTTCTGCGTGTGACCGCCTGGTGAAGCTTGGTTTCGGGGAACGACACGCTGCGATGGACCGGTGAGACTTGCAGTGCACTGAGGGAGGAGTTCATGTAGCAAGTGCAACATTTTACCTTAATTACTCTAAAATAAAGTCCGAGAGTAACGTCATGTTTAAGATGATGGCTTGTTAATATGTCGATGTTTTAATTTAGGGTAACGTGACATGACAGGTCAGAGCATGTTCAGATGGCTTTCATTTTAGGAATAACAACTTAAAATGCTCTATAGGCATATTATTACTTTTCTTTCCTTGTCGCCCTGAGCCCGAACATTCATCACAACTGCAAGTATGAAGTCTGGTTACTGAAGAGCAGACCTGGAGGACAGGGGCGTAAATATGAACAGTGCAGTCCTGGGGCCTGTGGGGTTGGGGTGGAGGGGGCCACAGAGAGAGTGGACCCTCCAACAATGTGTTGGGCGGAGAACAGGCCCTTGCAAGTGATTCAGATTCACCGCCTTGGAAATACACATGTGTTTAACACTTTCCTGCCATATTATTATTCAAAGTTGCCAGCCACTGCCAGCATTTTGATTATATTCACTAATCTTTCAAGACCCACAGAATAATTTGTTCTATTAATATGTGAACAGTATGTACATGAAACTAAGGAAGAGACCCTCTGTTTTTAAACACACAAAAACATTTTATTCTGTCTTATTCCATTCTTTTTTTTATCAACATTGAATTTATGTATTTTCATAAAACAAAAACCATTTCAGACAAAAAGCTGAGGAAAATGCATTTTTGTCAAAGACAGTCATTTTATGTTTAAAATCAATTTCACATTTACATTTTTTGTTTTTTTTGTCATTTCCTTACGTCAGTTTGAAACATATAAATTAAAAATGATAATTATGCTAATAATTTGCTTTATATGCCCTCAAAAAAGCAAACCTATCTCCATCATGTTTTTTTTTTTTAAATTGTCAGTCGTAATTTGCATTAACATGACATGCTTATTCTGCAGTAATTATAAAAAATATAAATAAACTACAAAAAGGTTTAATTGATTAGTTGATTAATCAATTTAATCAATAATATATTATTTTATTTGGAATTTTTTGAAATGTACTGATATAAAGTAATAATTTCTGGGTAATATATATGTTGATGTTGTCCAGTGTCTACATTTTGATCATGTGACAAGATGAGACGATATACAGTCGGGGTGGGCGATATGGCCATAAAATAATATCACAATATTTTGTGTATTTTGCCAATAACCATAGTCTTGACGATATGACAATTTAGTAATAATAATTTACTATAACATTTAAGAAAATAGAATTGCAACAAGACAAATCATGGTTTTACAGTTTGCCTCCAAATATTCAGTAAAAGCTAAACAAAAACGATCTCTCATTTCTTTAGTTTGTAAACAACAACAGTAACTCCGAGTGAGATTCAGATTCTGTATACAATATTAATAGTTCATAAAAGAAGATCTAACACAAATTACACAATTAAACAGCTCCCAATACAAAAAAGTACCCTGGGATCTATATATATGAATCAACAGGCAATTTCCTTCTCTTTTAGCAAAATCTTAAATGATTGAGTTGTTTTTTTTTCCACCTGGACCTTAATGCTCTGCCATTTCTCCTCTAATCATCACGCTGTAACCTGTGACAGGTTATTATGATACCAGAACTTTCACACATTCAAATATATGTAGTTATTTGTCGAGACGTGAGCGTCACATAGGTTTACATTACCAAAGGTTTATGACAAAATGACTTTGTGACACCGACTCCTGTGTGCGCACGGAGAGAGAGGAAAGAGAGAGAGGCGCTGTGCTGCTGCCAGAGGAGCCGCTGAATGAGTTCTGTCTGAGCAGTAACTCACTGAAAGAGCCTGATAAGTCCGGGGCTGTTCATAAAACATTCAGGACGCCACTGTTTATTCCACACAGCTGCTCCTCTTTTTGAAACCACCGCAGAGTCGGTAATAATTTTGCTTTCAGCCATGCTTGTTGTTCCATGGGCAACAGTATGGTGTCAATATGCCAACAAGTCGAAATATTGAAATTGAAATATTGCCCATCAAAATAATGTACACTGGGGCCTGTCATAACTACCTTAGGCCACTGGTGGAGGAGGTATTCAGATCCTTTACTTAAGTAAAAGTACTAACACAACACCATAAAAATACTCTGTTACAAGTCCTGCATCAAAAATGTTACTTACCTAAAAGTATGCAAATACATCAGGAAAATGTATTCAAATATTAAAAGTAAAATTATTGAAGGCAGAGAATTTTAAATCAGTTTAATAGATTAATTTAGGCTAATTAAAATAATTAAAAAGAAAAGCAGTAAGTCTCATTCTTGAGAAGCTGCAACCATGAAATGTTTTTGCATGAAAAATGACAATTATCCAAACACTTGCCCATGAATTTTCTTGTCAACTGACTAATCGTTTCAGCTGCACTTGTAGATTTTCATAACATTCCTGTGCAAAAATCTTCATTTGTAAAGTGGCTAGTAACTAAAGCTGTCAAATAATTGTAGTGCAGTAAAAAGTACATGAAATGAAAACATTCCTGTAATTTGTACTTTAGTACTGCACTTGAGTAAATGTACGTAGTTACATTTTACCACTGCTGAAAAGCCAAAGGTTTTATTTTATTTGAAATATTTTAAAATGATCTCCATTTATAAAAAGGCTCTTGGCAAAATCTGTGTGTTAGATATGGATCTTTTTCCACTGTGAGACATTTCCAAAATTACTTTACATTACAGTGGCAGCTAAATCCCCATTACCACACAGTGTTACGAGCATTATTTAAAGATAATACAAGTAGTGTAAGTGTTTTTTGTTTTGTTTTGTTTTTAATTAAATCGGGGGAAAAAAAGATTCAAATGTGGGAAACAGCTTGAGTTGAAATTACTGTGAGACAGAAGGTAAATGATCTCATGAAGCAGCCTCTCCTCAGTGTGAATTCCTTTTTATGGGTGGTAAAAATAGAACTGTTAAAAAGAGCATGCACATTTGTAATTTTCTGGTTTTAGAGTTCCCCCTTGAGTTGGTTAGTTGTGTTATAGTGCAGACTGGCATACATTAGTTAGGCTCCCTCATACATCTCCAGCCTTATTTCCCCACATACTCCATCATGCCCTTTATGTTCCCTTGATGCCGGTTACTTAACCATTCCTCGATTTAATCAGAACTCATGGGGTTGTCGAGCCTTTGCCCAGCAAGCCCAGCTTCTCTTGAATAATCTCTCACTGCACATTAGGAAGGCAAGTTCTGCTGATACAAATCCAAAGCTGAAACACATCTTTTTTTCTGTACATTATGATCTCTCCTAATTTCTTCAGCTGGGAACCCAATCACTGACTGGTTTCACCTCATTGATATGTAGGATACCTCAATCCTGTTTCAGTTATACTGTCTGATCTCTGTTTTTTAAAATGACTAACTTTAACGATGTTCTTTTACCCACATTATTACCCATGTATATGTGTGTGTGAGTGTGTTTATTTTTACATGTAATACTAAGCTTGTCTGCTTTTCATGCCTCCACGCTGGCGACAAGCCCGGTTCTAGGCAGGCATATATGAGGGGGCAGTCATAAATGTGAAGGGGGCATCATGCTCCAGCGAATTTTTGCCATAGGTAGAGCTGACAAATAAAGGTCACTCGCTCACTCACTCACTCACTCACTCACTCACTCACTCACTCATTCACTCACTCACTCACTCACTCGCAGGATGTGGGGACGCTGTGTGAGTGCCCTATAGAAGGTGTCACTGTGGTTTCAAATGTGCTCGCCGCTTGTTTTGTTGTTGATAACAGTGCTTTCTACATGGAATTGGGTTGTTGTTAGCTGTGTGTCCAACCCCCAACCTGAAGAAATGGACTGCACTTTGTCAGGCCTCTACCCTAAGACCTGTCCAACTTGGGTGTCTCACCTGAAGGCTAAGCTCCTGCTGGTATAGCTCTTAGGGTCACTGAGGCACGCAAACCCCCTGACCACAATAAGGTGGCAATCCCTCAGGGAGGAAAACTGAAAAATAAAACGAACAAAAAATAAAATAAAATTAAGAAAAAATAAAATAAAAATATCCTTCATCCAGGCACAACCAACATCTTAACATTTATCCTAATGGATAGCCATTAGGCATGTAGACATATGAAATAAATTTGAACCTAATAATTACAATAACCTCACTATAGCCAGTATTTACCAAAGCTAGTCTTATAAAATAAACTTCTCAAACTAACAGAACTAACAAACACAACAGCTATAGGCTACAGCAGAACATTTTATACTTTTTGTTTTGTTTTGTTTTTTGTCTTTTTTTTTATTGGTTTTTTTTGGGAGGGGGGTTAGCAATTTAACAGATTTCTCGTCACTCTACTCTCCTTTGAGCTGCTGAAAGCTGCAGGAGTGAAAAGTTAAGCTTTGTAAAATTGCTGTGATTATCGAAAAACAAGGACAACATTTGTCCTCAGTATGTGACATGCAGCAGGCACTCATCTCTCACTGTGCTTGTGTGATTGAAGAAACGTTCGCACTGCTATATTTACTTTTGTTTTTTGTTGTTAACTATATATTAAGTATCTCACAACACGAGACGCTACAACGAGCTGTTTGTCTGTCCATATGGCCGTCCCATTCTTGTGAATGCAGTATCTCAAAAATGCCCTGAGAGAATTTTTTCAAATTTGGCACAAACATCCACTTAGACTCAACAATAGACTGATTAGATCTTGGTGGTCATAGGTCAACAGTCAAGGTCACTGTGACCTCCTCTGTGTAATCATTGTGAATGTGATATCTCAGCAACACCTTGGGAGAATTTTTTTAAATTTGGCACAAACGTCCACTTGGACTGAAGAATGAACTGATTAGATTTTGGTGGTAAAAGGTCAAAGTCACTGTGACCTAGTCTGTCTCATTCTTGTGAAAGCAATATCTCAAAAACATCATGATGCATTTTTTTTCTAATTTAGCACAAATGTACACTTGAACTCGACAATAAACTGATTAAATTTTGGTGGTCAAAGGTCAAGGTCACTGTGACCTTGCATCTGTCTCATTCTCGTGAAAGTGATATCTCAAGAACACCTTGGTGCACTTTTTTCAAATGTGGCACAAACGTCCACGTGGACTCAAGAATGAACTGATTAGATTTTGGTGGTCAAAGGTCATGGACACTGGTTTTGGCCATAACTCAATAATTCATACGCTAATAACAACACAATTTTACACAAATGTCTATTAGGATAAAATGATGGAGTGATGACATTATACATCCAAAAGTTCAAAGATTGCACTGTGATATCATAATGTTCCGCAAAAACACTTTTTTCTGGCCATTACTCAATTTCAAAACTCAGGAACAGAAGGGGAGACATTTGGTCAGATACTGAACTGGTGACTCTTTTCACCTCGAAACTGGTGATTATTAAGATCTTCTGTGTTGCCAGGGGAGGATGTGTGTGAAGCATCCATGTTTTCGCAGACATGGATGTAAACTTGACTGGTTTTTACTGACTTTAAGAGGGTGAATAGACTCTGGGTGTTGTGTACTTTGTTGGTTACTGTTTCCGAGGATACTCGCCAGCCAGATTGAAAGTAAAAGCCAACCTCAGATTCACTCTTGTTTGGCATTTGGCCTTGCTCTATTTGCATCGTTTTGGCACTGTGTCCCTAGGATGCCTGCTGCTTGTTGCCTGGCACCTGCCTTATGAAGCCCTGACCTCACCTGAGTGCTGTAGGGGCACACGGCCATAAACATCCAGAACACAGAAAATAAGATGAAAAAAAGCAAATACAGGCAGAAAAGAGGCAGAGTTTTTCAGAAAAATATACTGCCACACACTTCTAGTGGGTTAGTAGTGATGACCTACAGGGATTACTTCTGTATGAGTCCAAACCTTGTTTTTCAAGACAATCCTGCATAGTCTATCTTTAAAAAAGTGAAGTTAACAGAGTGGTCATAGCCTCTTTTGTCCCAGCAGATCTGCTACAGTGGAGCACTATAAGGCAGCCATGTTGCTGAGTGGTGTCGGTGATGCTCTGGGATACAGGAACCAGCTGTGGGAGTACAACGAGTCAGGACCAGCTATCCATCAGGTCAACATGAAAAGATGTGCTGAGTTTGTGATGAAGTTAAAACACTGCTAAAGGTGTATTTAACCTAAGATGTCTGCCCTTGTCTTTTCTGTCCTTGCAGGAGCTGAAGGAGCTTGGTGGTCTCAAGAACATCAAGGCCGAGCTCCCTGACTGGCCAGTGAGCGATGACACAGTTCTGCATCTGGCAACGGCTGAAGGACTGGCAACTGGTGAGGTCAAAATGACACACTCAAGCCATCTGCTTTCTCTTCTGCCCCTCCTTTGCTCGTTTTGTTTCAAACAAGGAGTTTATTGGATTGATCTGATTGTCGGCGTCGTTCTGATGAGGCCTCATCAGGCCATGCGCCACACCCTCCTCCTCATAACTAAAGGTTAAATCTAATTTTCCAGCCTCGCCTTGATTTGGTGCTCTATTACAGCTTGGCAGAAGTGGAAGGAAAATGGTAGAAATTCAACTTGACCTTTACTGTGATAAGACAAACAACCAGCCTTGTTAACAGGTCCCTTACATCTTTAAAAAGTTAATAAGGACAGCGTCTGCAGTTTGAACAAGTTAGCTCTGTGTTTTCTCTCATAGGGAAGACGGGGGAGGAGCTCATGCATGAGGTGGCAGCTCGATATGTGGAGGGGATGAAAGACATGGACGGGAGGAAACCAGGGCCTTCAAGCATTCTGGGTGAGATGAAGTCTTTATTTTTAAACTGCTGTACAGTTGTCATCCTCCTCTGAAATATAATGGAACTAGATGGCACTGAGCTTGTGCTGCTCAAAGTGCACAATAAAAACAAACTGGAAAACTCAACAGTAATTTCTCTTTCCATAAATCCTTACCCGCTTACTCAAGATAATCCACAGACCTGTGTGTGAGCAGTTTCATGTAGGAACTGTGACTTTAAATTTTCCACAGGTGTGAAAGTGAGCGTGAATGGTTGTCTGTCTCTGTGTCAGCCCTGTGATAGTCTGGTGACCTGTCCCATGCCAGCTGGGATAGGCTCCAGCCCCCCTGAGACTCCTATGAATGAATAAATGAATAATAATGTTGGGACGGCTGAGGCTCAGGAGGTAGAGCAGGCAACTAATTGGAAGATCAGTGGTTCAATCAGCGGCTCCTCTTGCCCAATTTACCTTGGGCAGTATCTTGCATTACTTGGGCAAGATACTGAACCCCAGATTGCTCCCAATGGCTGTGCCATTGATGTGTGAATGTGTGTGTGTGTGAATGGGTGAATACGAGTCATTGTGCTTTGAGTAGTTGAAAGACTCAAAAGGCATTATATATGTGTAGGTCCATTTACCAATAATTATAATAATAATAATATTGAAATTGAAACACCACTGAATTGATGGCATTGAAATATTTTACTTAGAAAGGTCTGTATCTGAATTTATTTGCTGTGAATTAAAATATGAAATTTCTTGATTTGCAATTTCAAAAGCAGAATTTGAATATATTTTTTCAGTGTTCACAAATTTAAATCCACAAATCCAGGTTTTCGAATTTAAAAAAACAAAAAATGTTTTTACTAGAATTTTTGGACCTGAATTTGACATCACATTTAAGCAACCTGGATCCACAACCACACACGTCACGCTGTCCAGGCACCGCTGCGATACGAGTTAATCTGAGAGACAGTGGAGCACAAAGGCTCCGGAGAAGAAGCCGAGTTAGTGACATCCAGAATGGCCGGGTTAGCTAGATGCAGTAATAGGATACAAGAGAGAGAGAGAGAGAGAGAGAGAGAGAGCGAGAGAAGGAGAGAAGGGGCCCGGTGTATTATAGGGGGGTCCTCTGGCAGACTAGGCCTAAGTCAGCCTAACTAGGGGCTGGTACAGGGCAAGCCTGCACCAGCCCTAACTATAAGCTTTATCAAAGAGGAAAGTCTTAAGTCTAGTCTTAAATGTGGAGACGGTGTCTGCCTCCCGGACCGTAACAGGAAGATGATTCCACAGGAGAGGAGCCTGATAGCTGAAGGCTCTGACTCCTGATCTACTTTTGGAGACTTTAGGGACCACGAGTAACCCTGCGTTCTCAGAGCGCAGTGTTCTGGTGGGATAATATGGCACTATGAGCTCTTTAAGATATGACGGAGCTTGACCATTTAGAGCTTTATAAGTTAACAGTAGGATTTTAAATTCAATTCTGGATTTTACAGGGAGCCAGTGCAGAGAAGCTAAAACAGGAGAGATATGATCGCGTTTATTAGTTCCTGTTAGTACACGTGCTGCTGCATTCTGAATTAGCTGGAGAGTTTTTAAGGACTTACTAGAGCTACCTGATAATAGAGAATTACAGTAATCCAGCCTTGAGGTAACAAAAGCGTGGACCAATTTTTCTGCATCTTTTCGGGTCAGGATAGGCCTAATTTTCGCAATATTACGCAGATTAAAAAATGCAGTCCGTGAGGTTTGCTTTAAATGAGAATTAAAAGACAAATCTTGATCAAATATTACTCCGAGGTTTCTTACGGTAGTGGCAGGGGCCAGAGCAATGCCATCTAGAGAAACTATGTCATCAGATAAAGAGTCTCTGAGTTGTTTGGGGCCAAGAACAATAACTTCAGTTTTGTCTGAATTTAACATCAGGAAATTGGTGCTCATCCAAGTTTTTATGTCTTTAAGGCAGTTATGGAGTTTAGTTAATTGATTACTTTCTTCTGGCTTCATCGATAAATACAACTGAGTATCATCTGCATAACAATGGAAATTTATAGAGTGATTTCTAATGATGTTACCTAAAGGAAGCATATATAGAATAAACAGGATTGGTCCGAGCACAGAACCTCATGGAACTCCAAAACAAACTTTAGTACGTAAGGATGGTTCATTTAACGCCAACAAATTGAAAACGATCAGATAAATAAGATTTAAACCAGCTTAGTGCTGAACCTTTTAAGCCAATTAAGTGATCCAGTCTCTGCAGTAGAATTTGATGGTCAATTGTGTCAAACGCCGCACTAAGATCTAATAAAACAAGTACAGAGACGAGTCCTTTGTCTGAAGCAATCAGAAGGTCATTTGTAATTTTAACTAGAGCTGTCTCAGTGCTATGATGCACTCTAAATCCTGACTGAAATTCCTCAAATAAATTATTATCCTGGAGAAAATCACACAGCTGGTCTGCGACTACTTTCTCAAGGATCTTTGACATAAAGGGAAGATTAGATATTGGTCTATAGTTGGCTAACACCTCTGGATCCAGGGTGGGCTTTATTAGTAGAGGTTTAAGTACAGCTATCTTAAAAGACTGTGGTACATAGCCTGTTAATAAGGATATATTGATCATATCTAATATATGAGTGTTAACTAAAGGAAAGACCTCCTTAAGTAGCCTAGTTGGGATGGGGTCTAAGAGACACGTTGATGATTTAGATGAAGAAATCACTGCAGTCAATTCTTGAAGAGAAATTGGGGAGAAGCAATCTAAATATATATTAGATTTTACAGCTGTGTTTGAGGTTAGATAGGTACTATCTAAGGGCAGGAGGTCATGAATTTTGCCTCTAATAGTTAGAATTTTGTCATTAAAAAAGCTCATAAAATCATTACTGCTAAGGGCTAAAGGAATACAAGGCTCAATAGAGCTTTGACTCTCAGTCAGCCTGGCTACAGTGCTGAAAAGAAACCTGGGGTTGTTCTTATTGTCTTCTATTAGAGCTGAGTAATAGTTTGCTCTGGCATTGCGGAGGCCCCTCTTATAAGTTTTGAGACTGTCTGTCCAGATTAAACGAGATTCTTCCAGTTTGGTTAATCGCCAATTCCTTTCAAATTTTCGCGATATTTGTTTTAACTTACGGGTTTGACAGTTATACCAAGGAGCGAACTTTCTTTGCTTTTTTAACTTCTTTTTAAGAGGAGCTACAGAGTCGAGCGTTGTTCGTAGCGAGCCTACGGTGCTATCAACAAAATGATCAATTCGGGAGAGGTTAAAGTCGGCACGGGAAACCTCTGTTACTGAAGGTATTGGTATTGAATTTAACGACGAAGTAATCTTTTCCTTAAGTTTGCTTGAATGCCAAGATTATCGTACACATGACTTACCGTGTTGGGACCACGAGCTCATGGGCAATACTCTCATTTGCTCTTTTAGGAGTCTCCCAGCTGAGGCCTGGAGAGGAAGGGGGGTACAGAGTGTCATATAATCCAGAGGGGACAGGCTGTGGAGCAGCCATGAGGTCCATGTGTATTGGCCTCAGGTAAGATGTTTGTCCTGAAAATAAAAACATAATAACTCAGTCTAATCCTTTTGCATTCCAGCCTGAGCCATCCATGGGTTTGGTTATTAATTTTTAATTGTCAATTACCTTGCAGTATTGCTTTCCTGAGGAGGTACAGGGCAACATAATGACAAACTGAGGGCAAAGTAGAGAAAAGGAAATATGTTACAAATTGATTTCGAGCTGAGTGGCACTGTGTTATCAATTCATATCTCTAAATGGCAGATGTTCCAGCAAATCAAGTCACCTCCCTGTTGTGCTAGAACTTATTTTCATTTGTTTCTTGAAATGCATAGGTTTTTGTTGGTAACACACCTGGTGTTTGCAGTAATCTGCAGTGATATTTTATTTATATAGTGCATTAGTTTACAAGTAAACTCAATGTGCTTTGCATGAAAATGCATTTGAAAGACACCCATCCACCCAGAGACAGTCAGGAACTAAGAATCACCCCTCGGACACACACATTTCAGTCAGGTCCACTTTAGTCAAAGAAAACTTTATTCCCATTAGCAGTATTATATTTGTATCATATTTACATTGCTACGTTTTGGGGCCTCTCTGTTTTTCCTAGGCCTACACAGAAAGCCTCTGCCATGGGCCTGCATGGAAAGCCTAAGGCCGAGAGAGCACACCTCTCCGCCCCTCCACGTGCAAACAAGGAAAGCTTGAAGCAGGGAGCGCAAACCTCCCTGCCCCTCCATGTGCCTACAGGGCCAGCATCAATAACAAACAGAAATGACATTGATTAGTCAGACAACATGAAAAGGAGAAGCTGGGGTGGAGGCAGGTTGCAAAGCTTGCAGATGAAGCAGCAACACATTTCTCCTTAAAACAAGTGTTTTTGATCAAGTTTTCAAGTCATCATCTTCACTTTGGATGATGAGGCTCAATAAAGTGAAAAAAAGAAGGTGGGGTGGTGTTAGTAAAAAAGCACTGTGCAGCTTGGTGTGGTTATCTGAGGACACGAAGAACACGTGACATTGAACATTTCACATCTAAATTCACAGTTGAGGCACGAAGCTGCTGCTCTTATCCTAAGTAATTTATAATAAATGCACTGGTGGAATATGTTTACATTCTCCGATCACTGAGCAGAAAATAACAAATAAGAGTTCAGGGTAAAAACATCAACCAGAACCAGAGAGAGACAAGAGACATGGTGTGGAGTCAATTAGAGCATGAAAAGAAGTAATTACTATAAACAGAACTTGTATCCAAATATAATATAATGCAGGAAACATATTTCTCAGCTGTTTAATGGACCTCATTAGGTTTATGCAGAAACCTTCAGGTACATCTCCATAATAATAACTGCTGATAAGGACTTTAATACTTTGTCCCCGCCAGGTATCCAAAGCCTGACCAGCTGTTGTCATTGGTGGCGGTTGCTGTGGAGACAGGCAGAATGACCCATCCTCACCCCACTGGTTTTCTAGGAGCCGTCGCATCGGCCCTTTTTACTGCGTACTCCGTCCAGCGCAGGCCAATCACAACTTGGGGTCTAGGCCTGATTAATGAAGCCTGTCCAATAGCAAAGAACTTTGTTCAGAGTCGAGGCTACGCCGTGGAGGAGACGGAGAGAGACTGGAACTACTTCTGTGACAAGTGGCAGTGGTAAGAGTTGCTGGAGTGAGCCTTTGTTAGGCTGCCATGCTTTATTAAAATTAGGTTTTCAACATGAACGACTTCATATGAACCTATTACGTCTCAAGGTTAAAAGATGTTGACATGGGATTTGTACTGAAATGTCGCAGGTTTGGTTCAATTCAGAAGCACAGAGCTCTTGAAAATGTCTCACCTTTGTTTACAGGTACCTAGATTTGAGGGGACTCTCTCATGGGGTGGGGCCTGTGATTTGGCCCTCCTCTTACGGCCCAGCTGAGAGAGATGAAGTCTACAAGACCTTCAGCCTGTCAGGTTGGGCGGGACGCAGCGGCCACGACGCTCCAATGATAGCACTGGATGCCCTGCTGGGGGCGGGTTCAGACTGGGAGGAACTGATGAGCAGAGCAGGCTTCCATGGAGGTCAGAGATTCAACCAACAAAATGTCTTTTTGGATGGTCTTATCAATCTCATAGGCTGAAGAACAGTATTGCCCCAACTTTAATACTACCAAACCTTTACAGAATCTCAAACATCTCCAGTTTTAGCTTAATGGTTTTGAGTTTTCAATTTAAAACCCACATGTAACCATCCCAGGCCTTTCTAAATGTAACCTTTTAGAATAAAGCCTGGTCTTTCACCTAAACACAGCCTTCTGGTTTAACTTGAATCACAGTAAAAATCATAAATTCATAATTTCTCATCATTTAGCATTTTTCCAAACTCTCCTCTTGGTTTAAAGGGAGATGTTTTTTATCTGAAGTCAGGGAATTCCTGCTAAGACAGGCCATATGTACTGATGGTCTAAACTGTAATTAATCCTCATTTGTCATTGTCTTGAGAACAGAAACAGCTTTGTGGACGCGCTACAAATGAATTGTAAAGGAAACTTCTTTCATACATAAGTTAGTAAGCAGGTAGTCTTTACCACAAAGGCCGACATGAAAAAAAGTCATAGTGTGATATGTCATAAAATTTTATATAAGACATAATACAGTATGTTATTAAAAAGGTCACATGGAGAGTCATAGTACAATATGTTATTAAAAACACCAGTAAGTCATAGTATAGTATGTCATCAAAAATAAAATAAAAAAAAAGTCATTGTATGGTATGTCGTCAGAAATTTCATAAAAAAGTCATAATATAACATGTCGTCAAAAATATCACAAAAAAGTCATAGTATGGTATGTCACCAAAAATATCACCAGTGTCATAGTATAGCATGTCATTCAAAATATCACAAAAAAGTCATAGTATAGCATGTCGTTCAAAATATCACAAAAAAAGTCATAGTATAGCATGTTGTCAAAAATATCACAAAAATGTCATAGTATAGCATGTCGTTCAAAATATCACAAAAAAGTCATAGTATAGCATGTTGTCAAAAATATCACAAAAATGTCATAGTATAGCATGTCGTTCAAAATATCACAAAAAAGTCATATTATAGCATGTCGTTCAAAACTGCATAAAAAGTCATAGTATAGCATGTCGTTCAAAATATCACAAAAAAAGTCATAGTATAGCATGTTGTCAAAAATATCACAAAAATGTCATAGTATAGCATGTCATTCAAAATATCACAAAAAAGTCATATTATAGCATGTTGTTCAAAACTGCATAAAAAGTCATAGTACAGCATGTCGTTCAAAACTGCATAAAAAGTCATAGTATAGCATGTCGTTCAAAATATCACAAAAAAGTCATATTATAGCATGTCGTTCAAAACTGCATAAAAAGTCATAGTATAGCATGTCGTTCAAAATATCACAAAAAAAGTCATAGTATAGCATGTCGTCAAAAATATCACAAAAATGTCATAGTATAGCATGTCATTCAAAATATCACAAAAAAAGTCATAGTATAGCATGTCGTCAAAAATATCACAAAAATGTCATAGTATAAGCATGTCATTCAAAATATCACAAAAAAAGTCATAGTATAGCATGTTGTCAAAAATATCACAAAAAAGTCATAGTATAGCATGTCGTTCAAAACTGCATAAAAAGTCATAGTATAGCATGTCGTTCAAAATATCACAAAAAAAGTCATATTATAGCATGTCGTTCAAAACTGCATAAAAAGTCATAGTATAGCATGTCGTTCAAAATATCACAAAAAAAGTCATAGCATGTCGTTCAAAACTGCATAAAAAGTCATAGTATAGCATGTTGTCAAAAATATCACAAAAAAGTCATATTATAGCATGTCGTTCAAAACTGCATAAAAAGTCATAGTATAGCATGTCGTTCAAAATATCACAAAAAAAGTCATAGTATAGCATGTTGTCAAAAATATCACAAAAAAGTCATATTATAGCATGTCGTTCAAAACTGCATAAAAAGTCATAGTATAGCATGTCGTTCAAAATATCACAAAAAAAGTCATAGTATAGCATGTTGTCAAAAATATCACAAAAAAGTCATAGTATAGCATGTCGTTCAAAACTGCATAAAAAGTCATAGTATAGCATGTCGTTCAAAATATCACAAAAAAGTCATATTATAGCATGTCGTTCAAAACTGCATAAAAAGTCATAGTATAGCATGTCGTTCAAAATATCAAAAAAAGTCATATTATAGCATGTTGTTCAAAACTGCATAAAAAGTCATAGTATAGCATGTCGTTCAAAATTGCATAAAAAGTCATAGTATAGCATGTCGTTCAAAATATCACAAAAAAGTCATATTATAGCATGTCGTTCAAAACTGCATAAAAAGTCATAGTATAGCATGTCGTTCAAAATATCACAAAAAAAGTCATAGTATAGCATGTTGTCAAAAATATCACAAAAAAGTCATAGTATAGCATGTCGTTCAAAATATCACAAAAAAGTCATATTATAGCATGTTGTTCAAAACTGCATAAAAAGTCATAGTATAGCATGTCGTTCAAAATATCACAAAAAAAGTCATATTATAGCATGTTGTTCAAAACTGCATAAAAAGTCATAGTATAGCATGTCGTTCAAAACTGCATAAAAAGTCATAGTATAGCATGTCGTTCAAAACTGCATAAAAAGTCAGTATAGCATGTTGTTCAAAATATCACAAAAAAAGTCATAGTATAGCATGTCGTCAAAAATATCACAAAAATGTCATAGTATAGCATGTCATTCAAAATATCACAAAAAGTCATAGTATAGCATGTCGTTCAAAACTGCATAAAAAGTCATAGTATAGCATGTCGTCAAAAATATCACAAAAATGTCATAGTATAGCATGTCATTCAAAATATCACAAAAAAAGTCATAGTATAGCATGTCGTCAAAAATATCACAAAAATGTCATAGTATAGCATGTCATTCAAAATATCACAAAAAAAGTCATAGTATAGCATGTTGTCAAAAATATCACAAAAATGTCATAGTATAGCATGTCGTTCAAAACTGCATAAAAAGTCATAGTATAGCATGTCGTTCAAAATATCACAAAAAAGTCATATTATAGCATGTCGTTCAAAACTGCATAAAAAGTCATAGTATAGCATGTCGTTCAAAATATCACAAAAATGTCATAGTATAGCATGTCATTCAAAATATCACAAAAAAAGTCATAGTATAGCATGTCGTTCAAAATATCACAAAAAAAGTCATAGTATGGCATGTCGTTCAAAATATCACAAAAAAAGTCATAGTATAGCATGTCGTTCAAAATATCACAAAAAAAGTCATAGTATAGCATGTCGTCAAAAATATCACAAAAATGTCATAGTATAGCATGTCATTCAAAATATCACAAAAAAAGTCATAGTATAGCATGTCGTTCAAAATATCACAAAAAAAGTCATAGTATAGTAGGTTGTCAAAAATGTCACAAAAAAGTCATAGTACAGTATGTTGTTAAAAAAAATTACGAAAATGTCATAGTATAGCATGTGGACAAAAATATCACAAAAAAGTCATAGTATAGTATGTTGTCAAAAATGTCACAAAAAAGTCACAGTATAGTATGTTGTCAAGAATATGAAAAAGTGATAGTATATAGTATGTCGTTCAAAATGGCATGAAAAAGTCATAGTATAGCATGTCTTTCAAAATATCACAAAAAAAGTCATAGTACAGTATGTTGTTAGAAAACATTATGAAAATGTCGTATGGCATGTGTACAAAAATATCACAAAAAAGTCATAGGATAGTATGTCGTTCAAAATTGCATAAAAAAGTCACAGTATAGCATATTGTCAGAATGTCACAAAAAAGTCATAGCACATCGTAAAAAAGTCACAGTATAGTATGTCGTCAAGAATATCACAAAAAAGTCATAGTATGTCATTCAAAATGGCATGAAAAAGTCATAGTAGTGTCAAAAATGTCCAAAAAGTCATAATATGCCATATAAATGCCATAATATAGTAAGTAATAAAAAAAGGTCATAAAAAGTGAGAGCATAGCATGTCATGAAAACTGTACTAAAAAAGTCACTTAGTTGGACAGTCCATCTACAGACGTTTTTTTAAGTATTTGTAATATTTAATAGCTTGTTAGTTGAGATTCAAAGATTCAACTGTTCCGCATTCATCTGTAAATGTTTAACAGATTATTTAGGTTATTTGTAATCATTCATGAACTGAAGTGTATATTCTTAGAATAATTTAGTTGAACTTTTTACTCAACCTCTGAAGCACAGGTCGCTAACCAAAATGTGATATAAAAAGTCACAGCATGTCCTTGAAGTCATACTGTAATGTGTCACAAAAAATGTAATAACAAATGTGTTATAAAGTCATATGGTTTGCCACTGATACATTTTACATCATCTCAACATCCAACAAAAAAACAATTTGTCAGATTTCCTGTTAAACTTCCTAAAGCAAAAATGTGTCACACTGTATGTGAAGTCGTCTGCTTCCTTTTCTTCCTGTCCAGGTGACAGTGACAGCACAGCTGTGATTGCCTGCTGCTGCTGGGGTCTCCTCTACGGCACCCAGGGGGTCCCTGAAGGCAACTACTCCAACCTTGAGTACCGGGACAGACTGGAACGCAGCGCCGAGCAACTCTACACCCTGTCACACTGAGTAGGCCGCCACAGCCTGCTGCACTGACCGAGTGTGTCCCAACTGAGGGGAAACTAGGCCGCACACTCTGACACATTGACGTAGAGCTAGTTGGCGAGCTCGGTAGTACATCGATTTAGGGGCCTGTCACTGAGCCACAAAGTGTGGTGTCATACATGCCTGAAGGGGAAGCAGAGTGGCCCACTAACCCAAAGAGGAGTCATGGCTGCCTTAACAAGGACTGTGTGCTGTATAATGAGGGGTCCCCCTAGTGAGCATTTTAAATTAACATGCAGAATTGCACCACTGAGTGGAACGAATCCGAGCTAATGAGAATGTGAAGAGAATACAAAGTCCCCTGGGAGGTAATTACTTTGTTTTGTCAGCCTGACATAATAGCAAATGCTTATCGAGCTTCAAATTAAATGTGCTCTTGTTATTGTCTAATGAAAAATAAATGTCTGCGTCTCATTATAGCTCTTAGCTTACTACAAAACTGTTAACTGTAATACTCAATTAATAGTACAATAAATAAAACAAACAAACCTTTTAAGTTGAGTTGAAAACTTTATTTTTTGGTCATTGTTGTTTTAATATTTTTTTTGTCTTGTCCATTTTTTTATTAATTATATTTTCCTACAGGAGAGAAGAAGCAAAGGGGTGGTTTTAACTACTGGATTGAGTTAAAAGAAAAAAAGGGGGGGGAATGATTTGCTAAAAATCCCCTCTCCTCTTTAAATCCGTCCTTTCATGCTGTATTCATGAGAATCCCGTGACAGTCTGTGTTTCCCATTTGTGTCATGGTACTTAAAACACACTGCTGGAGGTGTCTGCTGCTGTTTGTCATCCGTGTTTTTTCCTCTCCGACTGGTCCGCCCAGCAAGGTGCCTCATGTCTCTGAAATGGGAGGAAGTTGGAGAGAAGAGCAGGATGGCAGCAGGGGGTCGGGCGCGGCTCCTGTCGTCTGCCACCTTCATCATTAGCACTGAAAAGGTCCTCCTCGTCTGGGGCTGACACTGAGGTTTGTACTGATGAAGAACATTCCAGCAGAAAAATAAGGTGCTGCGAGACTTTTTGTCCTCTTCTCTCCTCTGCACGATCCTGTCAGTTTGTTTACTAATGAGTCGCGTTCAGTCTGGGCCTCGCGTCCAGCAGGCAGTGGGGGATGATGGGGGTCATTCCTAAGAACAGTTGGGAAGGTGGAGAGGAGGGCGGGTGGGGTTTAGTTTCCAGGCTGATGGAAGGGAGCAGGATGCGTCTGTACCTGCATTGCTGTTGGGAGGTAAACAGATAAAACAAACTGTAAATGTCACGCTTCAAACAACAGATAGAGAATCGGGATGGATTATACTCGGCTTTATGGCTCGTACCTTGTGGATGTCCTATGTAAAAGTGTTGGTGTGCTCCTTGCTGTGGTCCGTGCTGGGGGTGCTGAGGCACTGAGCCGGGGCCCTGCTGAGGAGGTGGCTGCAACATCACTAACTGAGGCTGACCGTGGCTCCCCGAGTGGTGGGGACCCGACATTGCTCCTTGTACATGGGCCTAGCGGGGTGAAGGAGGTGGCAAATCAAAATTGAGAATACAAAGTTGTGTTTTATTAACTCATCTCATCATTTGGTCTGACCTGGGCTTTAAACAAATGATGCATGAGAAGGAACAGTAACCACAAGCACTGTGGATCCATACCTGTGCTATCTGTCCCAGGGGGTACGTTGGTGGGATGCCCTGGTGGCTGTGGATGCTGTAGCCCTGAATGGGATAAGAGCCTTGTGGAGACGTGTGGCCTGGCGGCATGTTGGGTGGAGTGGGTGCTGACAGGGGACCTGAGTGGTACAAGGACTGAGGCTGTGGGCCAGACTGGGCGTTCTGAAAGGAAAGAACACGGCGTCAGAAGATTTGTCACAATAACAGTGTCCCAGAGGCGGGAATCTGCTCCATTAGATTTAACAATACAACAAATTCAATGTGTCTGTAGGTTTATAGGATTGTATTGTGAAAACTGACAATAATGTTGAAATGATATGGAAATGTACATTGCTTATTTTGTTTGAAAGATGTAGGGTGAGGCTATAGGATGCAGTTTAGCCATCATGAGGAAACTTAAGTAACTGAACCTCTTTGAATTTTAGCTAAAAACCCTTGTACACATTTCAATAGTATAGTATCAATATGGTTGAGGCTTTGTCTGTACGAATGTAATTCATTTAGAAATTTGGACACAGCAAATGTGTTTTGGTACATTTGGGAAATTCAAGCAGTCCTGTATCTCACCTGTCCGGGACTAGGTGCAGTGTGCTGGGGAGGGGGCTGGTTGCCTGTCGGGGTACTGGAGGGCTGGGGCTGATGAACTGCACCTGAGTGGTGTGAGAAGGACTGTGGAGCTGCACAGGAGAAAGAGAGAATAAGTGTCAGGTTAATGCTTTACATCGTTTTACAGTCCATAGTGAGACTCCTCATGGACGTTTTCAAGGTTTTTAATCAGGCCACTTCAAGACCATCCATGAATCAAAAAACACTGATACCATATGGGAGCAGTTTAACCTAAAATATGGCACGTTTGGGTCCACTCACCGTAGATGCCTTGCTGTGGTCCCTGAGGTCCGTCTCCCTGTGCAGAGAACTGGGGGCCTCCTGGGGGTCCCAGTGCTTGTGGGTGAGGACCCCCACCTTGACCTATCATTCTTCCACCTTGCAACATGGAGTACATCTGCTGGAGAGAAGAGGGGAAACAGTGTACTTGTTTTATACGTAGGAGGTAAGATGTACCTGGAGGCTGTGTGGCTGAACCACCTATGTTTAATTTAATGCTACCACAAACATTATGCTAATTAAAACCTTATTAAAAAACGGGGTTAGAGGGTAGCCATCCTACCTGTCCAGGGTAGGGTGTCATGGCCTGGATGACCTGCTGCTGGCCGTACTGCTGTGGATTGTACTGAAGGTAGGACTGAGGGTAGGGGGACGCCACCAGCGGGGCTCCGGCTGCTGACGCTGCAGCTTGTAGCATGGGTGGTGCTGAAGTACCATGGTCAGAGCGCTGAGCCACTACTGAGCCTGGTGGAGGCAAAGAATTATCATCTTATAGACATAGACACATCTATAGCAAGAGGCTAATTTTAAAGTGTTATTCTGTTAAGCAGATGTCACTGCACTGTTGTGTCGCAGGTTATAGCTATTTATAATTAAAACCACAGACGTAAGGCACTGTGGAAAGAAATGCTGCTTTTACCTTTGGTCCTGGGGTATTTTCCCTGGCTGACTGTAGACATGGTGTACTGGTACATCGGTGGGGGCTGGAAGACAGAAATGATCAAGAGTCAACTCAAGAAAAAGCTTCCATGTCTTAAAATGACACTGGTAGTAAACATGTAAGAGTTGATTTGCTCACATACCTGCACAGAGTGGATCTGTGATACGTAGGAGAGGTAGGGGGTGTTGTAGAGTGGTCCCTGTCCGCCTGGGTGCTGAAGGACCACTGGGCTTGGAGGAGTTGGCCGAGGTGGGGTGGGCGCAGTGTTGGGCTTCGTCTGTACAACAACAGAACCAGAGGTCAATAAAAATGCATGTCACTTAGCTAATCACAGGGTTTCAACACATTATGTTCTACATATTTTA
The DNA here is from genome assembly GCF_011397635.1 of Epinephelus fuscoguttatus. Classification (NCBI taxonomy): domain Eukaryota; kingdom Metazoa; phylum Chordata; class Actinopteri; order Perciformes; family Serranidae; genus Epinephelus; species Epinephelus fuscoguttatus. The sequence goes on from NC_064771.1 coordinate 18,782,228, forward strand.
CAGTAAGTGAAATAACAACATAGTGCCAACAGGTCTTTGACAGGGCTGGAAATTAACATTTTTGTCCACCTGCCACTGTGGCCGATGGATTCCAAAATCTAGCAGCCACTCAACAGATTACTGTTGTTTTATTGGCTGGTGAGTTAACAAAAGCTAGCAGCCCCAGCATTTGGCTGCCGGCTGGCGTTTATTTCCAACCCTGGTCTTCTACTATAAAATAGATGCTGCAATAAATATTCAGAGCAAATGACAGTATTTTTCATACTTTTTGTTAGACTTTGGTGCATAGTTTATGTCATGGACTCCACTTAAATTCATTCCCTGAATACTAAACTGCTCTTTATATACAGCACCACCCTCGTCTCAGCCAAGATAATACATATTTTTTTTTTTTTTTTTTACATTTTAAGGATTCAGCAGGAATAAATGAGCTTACCATGGGCATTTGAGGTTTGATGGGGTTGAACTCTTTAGCGTTGGGGTTTAAGGTTGATTTCTTTACTTGGCTAGAAGATATGAAAAAATAATGTGTTAGCAAAAGACAATCACAAGGACATAAGAGAGCATGATGAAACAGTTTACAATCTCTTTGAAACGCACTCTGCCACGCCCTCTGGCCGCTCCGTCGTCTCAGACCTGGCGTCCTCGCTTCCTGGGGTCCTGGCTGGCTGCGGGGTGGCTGGTGAATGCCTGTCTGAAATGGGTGCAGCGGCGGCGCTTGGTGTGGCACCAGATGTAGTTGCGGTGTCCTTGGTGGCGTCCTCAGCAGGGGCTGGTGAAGGCTGAGGTTGGGGCTGGGAAGGACTGGGAGCTGGAGCCTGAGCTTTGGGCTCTGAAGCAGGGTGAGCGTCTGAGGGCGAAGGTGTGGCTGCGCTGGGTTGGGCGACGTCGCTGACGGCAGGTGGGGTTGCTGCTGCTGGGGAGCTGGGAGAGCTGGAGCTGCCTCCACTTGGCTGGAGCTGGGAAAAAAGTGGAAGACAAGGATTGAGTCGAAGGAAGAGAGGTAAATAAGGATGGAGGTGATGGCAAAAGGGGAAATAAGTAACAAAGAGTTACTAAACAGATAAAAGTAAGCAGGGAACATGTCCAACAAATATGAGCACATTTGCATATTTGTAGCAGGGTTTTTCCTGTGTAGGAAATTACACGGCAGCTGCCTCCAGCTCTTGACAAAACTCTAACGGGGATCTTCATGGAAAACACTTTACTAGCAAGCCTTACACTTGGATTTCTGTCATTTATGACTCTAATTGCAGCATTATGCCACTGTGGTGGCGCTGTATCTTAACCAGCAAAGTACACCGGAAAAGGCACAGCTGAAACTGCCAAAGAGGAAGAAAAGACCCGTCTGTTTTGCAAAGCAGGGGCCAGCCCTATAAACGCCCAAGTATGTCTCTCACTGACTGATGACGCTACACCACTGGTTGGTACAGTTTTGGTGTTTCCCCACTTGTTACTGCATGTGCCACAGTATTTCCACTGATAACATCTTTGCCACCACACATTCACACCCACTCAAAAAACATCACCACAGCAAACAAACATCCTGCGATCATGTGGAACACGGAAAGCCGATGAGGTCTTGATTAGTCTCCTTTTCCCTGCAGTTCAAAATTTTAATATAGTTTTATATCATCTGGTGGCATTTGAATGCTGTTGCAAACAGCAGGTGACATTTATAAACATGGCTCTGTGTGCCTCAATCTGTGTGTCTGAACACTGCCTTGTACTGCGACTACGACGCCAGAGTGCGTCTGTTTACACCAGTAAAATGTGAGGAAATTAAATGTTCATTTTTATTTAATTTTCCTATTGAATTAACTTTTTCTCCCACTTTATCAAATAAAAGCTCAAGCAGACATCTGTAAAGCATGATACTAGTTCACTGCAATACATATACGCGACAGATACTGATAAAAGCAAATAATCTAAAATAGGAAGTGACATAATTAAAATAAATTATGAATAAAAAGATGTGCCTTAAGTGTCTTGTATAAGAGTGAGAGGGGATAATGGAAAATACAATAAATTTGTGATTTTTCTAATACTTTAAAAACAGGAGATTTTCATCAACAGAATGAGAATATTTTACAAGATACTCAGTCTATCAGTATTTGTGGTCATGTCCTCAGTCTAAAACATTGCTCAACCAGGTCATACATATAAAACATTACTGGGACTACTACAGAAAACTGCAGATGATCATTTATTATCCAGAGATTCACATTATAGACACCACTCAATATCTCTGTAACAGTTTGGCCATATTTCAGCACATGGACAGTGTTTCCCATGGACAGATTTTACATTGTCAGGCCGCCTAGATATATTAACAGCTGACAAAGTATATTTGTTGACTCATTTTAGCATTTTTTTTGTCAATCTGAGACGACAGCATCTGCGATCAATTAACTTGTGGACTGAGCTGTGTGCAGCACATTGATTCACGCAGCCCCTCATCTTTGCCCGCTCTCTCTTAACAAACACACTGACACAAACCAGTGTATGAACAGCACCTGCTTTCTGTACACACTGTGAGGTTCAAGTTTAAGAGAAGCTTTGCCGATTTTCAACCAGCTCTGACACTGCAGTGTGCGCAAATGAACAGTGTTTGGCTTCCTCCTGTGCAGCTGGAGCTCCCTGTCCATCTGCCAATGAACGTGTCAACCTAGTCTAGTTTCCCTACAATTGAAATTTGTGAGTCTCCCTGAAATTCCGTGGCTGTTGTGAATATTGTTTCTTTTGCGTCCTTTTCCGTCCAATTTCTTAAACATTACCTGAATTAACATCTCATCAGTGTATTGTTTTCAGCTTTGCAGACATGTCTCATAAAATCAACGACTATTCTACAAGCCAATTTCGTTGAGAGGAAATGATGAGGACAGATGAAACAGTGCAAGACATCATCTTAATATTACAGGCAGTTAAAAGGAAATAATTCATGTTATGTGGGGGAGCCCCTCTGTGTGGAGTTTGCATGTTCTCCCTGTGTCAGCATGGGTTTTCTCTGGGTACTCCAGCTTCTTCCCACAGTCCAAAGACATGCAGGTTAATTGGTGACTCTAAATTGTCCGTAGGTGTGACTGTGAGTGTGAATGGTTGTCTGTCTCTATGTGTCAGCCCTGTGATAGTCTGGTGACCTGTCCAGGGTGTACCCTGCCTCTCAAGGCCAAGCCATTGTCAGATATAACTACATTTCAGTAAATAGGTCTCACAAGTAATTTTTCTTACCGAACATTACGAGTAAAAATGTCAAGACTTAAGTAATATGACTGTGCTTCACCTCCTCCACCCAAAAAAAGGTGGCACAACAGTAAATAATCACACACTGAAATCGAATAACCTCATCCTAGAAACCAGAGTCTCTGATGTACAGCTAATTTTTATACTAAGAAGTGTTGCATAAAAAGTGATGTCTCAATGTCGTGTGAAACGTTAATCGTCACAAATAAGTGAATGAGGGGTTGTTGTTTTTTTTTGAGGAATCATAACATCAGTGGTGTCTCAGGTCATAGCCTCTTGATTGGTCACAGACTTTCTAATTTCACGCTTCGACGAAAGGAAGCTGAACTCTTACCCTGAATTCCTTGCCAAATTTCCGCAGCTCCTCGATCTGCGACCTTTGCTGAACTGAGGGAACTGTTTGAGGAGAGAGAGGGGAGGGGGAAGGTTAATGAAGATGTGAAAATTTGGAAACTTCAATCTGTTGTCAAAAACATACAGGGCATGCAACTAAGCTCGAGTGGATGTGTGTATAGTTATATTAAAAAACTCATATCCTGTTCAAATTGAAGTCTTACACACCTTTACTGCTCTTGCTGTCCTCGGTGCTGCTGGGGCTCTCTGCGGCACGCTCTTTTGCTGCACCAAGGATCTCATTCACTGTAAAGACAAGACAAACGGTAAACTAATTAGTTGCAGTACTTCACTAGATTCCACCTTCAAGACCTGTCACTTACTGCTGCCTCTCATTGAAGCAGATGAAGCTCACATCATTACAGAAAAATGAGTCTGACTTTGGTTTCAAACAAAATTAGGCAAGAAATGAGACAGTACCATCAACAGGGAAAAGAGGGGCGGGACCAGACGTCTTCTGGGGAGGCAGGGAGACAGACGATGTGTCCAAATAAGGCGTGTCCTGGGAAGAACCTGATTTAGGAGAGCGAGTAGCTACAAGGACAGCGCAGGGAAAAATAAAGGTTAGGTTTCAGACAATCGGTCAATAATGTAAAAGAGGATTTTATAACAGCAGCTGACTGAATGTACCTGTGGACTGAGAGTGTGAGTTTGAAGAACGGACTGTTCTGCTCGACTGTGGAGGTCTTTGGGCTTTAGGTGATGTTCTAGTCGAGACTGAAAGGCACACAAAAATATTCACAATTCATACTGCCTTATTAACATACAGAGATGCTGTTAAAACACTTTCTGAAACAAGCTGAACACTTACTTCCATTAACAGGTCTACCAGCATCAGACAGCGAGTGTGGGAGTGAGTGGGAATGAGGGACTGAGTGTCCGTGTGGGGCAGGGGGGCTGGCTGGCGACGGGGCAGTGGAAGCAGAGGCTGGCGTGGATGCTCCTCCCGGAGAGGCAGGTGTGTAAGGGCTCGCAGGGCCAGAGTTTGGGCCTGGGCTCGGGCTTCCCTGGGGGTGATGGGGAGTGTAGGCCCCACCTCGGCCTGACAGAGGGCTGTTTCTCTCTGAGGGGGAGACGCCAGACTGCGGCCCAGCAGCAGAGGGCAGAGGGGGTCTGGGGGAAGAGGAGGATGGAGGATTGGAGCGATAACCTCCGCTAAGACGATTGTGGGGTGGAGGCCCACCAGGACCTCTCTCAGCTCGTTCCCGCTCCCGGTTCATCTCTCTCTGACGTTGAGGTAATGGAATGTACTTGCCCTCCCTGAAAGAGAAAGTACGTCACACAGGGGGCAACACATGAATGACACTACGCCGTCAAAACATAGCAGTGCATAGAAACATGATGGAGACTAGCTGAGGTTCAGACTTCATTTAACAGTTGACTGGGTTAATTATAAACTATCATCTAAATTACGACAAACACTGTTTATCTACACGCCCAACAAAGCAGCGGACCATCTCACCTGGTGCTGGCTCCAGGGCTGTCTCGCCCCCTTTCACGCTCTCTGTCACGGGGGCTCTCACGGCCCCTCTCACGATCGTTGCTGTCCCGCACCACAGCACTGTATTTGTCCTCCTCAGTTTTGCCCTCATCATTTTCCAGGCCGACACGATGGCGATACTGGGGACTGGACTCGATCTCACTGGCCAGGCGGGCAGCGCGGGCTTCCCTCTGCCGATACATCTCAGAGTTGCCCTTTTCCAGTGGCACACTGGACAGCAGCAGAAAGACGGAACACAGAAACAACATCAGGTTACAAGAACATTTAAAACTGCTGATGAAACCAAAGTGAGCCCAAAGATTGTCTTTTTTTTATGTATTAGTTAACGTCAAATGTGTGAATCATATTGTTATAATTAAAGAGTCTTAGAGGTAAAAATGATCTTGCCGACACCGGTAAGATTCCTTATAATTTTCTGGGCTGGAATCAGGCATCTTACTTTAAGCCTGACTATAATCAAACTTGATGCAAGGTAGAGATGGTACAGCCAACTTTAAGAACTCTACTGAAACTGAAACTTAAGTAAAGTTGCAGGTTTTCACTCCCTATAATAGTATGACATCATGTGACATCATGATTAAGTTTAATGTTTCATTCCTCTCTGATTTAAGTTGTATTAACTACTGAAATCAGATGGAGCAATACACTATCTGATTAGGGTAAAAACCCCTAGGGACCACATTACTGTAAATAGATTCACACTTGCTGTAATTTGTAATTACACCAGTGATGCTAATAAGGAATTTTTAATTGCATCTTAATGAATATGTATGATATGAGAGACATATATATGGAGTCTCACTGCTCACATAGCATTCTGACACTGTATGATCGCCTGCTTGATTAACTTGATCACCACAAAATAAAAACGCACATTTCGATTGTTCTCTTTGCCAATAAATCCACAAAGAGATTTGATCATTTTTTTAAGTGAGCAAAAATACATAAAAACAGTTCAAGTCAACATGACCATTACATTTTAAAGCTGCCTGGGATCAAGACCTTTGACAGTTCATGACACCTGCATTAAAAATAACTGACAGGTTTTATGACTATTGGTCAGACGCTTATTCATTTACGTCCAAATATCTGCCAGGCTACGCTTTTCTTTAGTAATGCCGTCACCCCCTATTGGTCAATTGCAAAACAGCTTAATTTAAATTATCTAATGAGTTTGGTGATGTTTGGACAAACTCACTGATTTATGGCCAAATTTTGCACCAGGCCAATGCACTTATTTGGAACTAGTGACGCCCCCTACTGAGTGATTTCAAAATCATTTTACAAAGTAGTTCAACATTGTTATAAAACATATGCTGTCGGTTTTGTCATGGTTGGACAAACAATAATATGGTGTAAAGTCTTTACAACCAACTTTTAAGTGTGTTTTTCCTGCAGTTTTTGGTTTATTTTAGTAATAATATTCTATTTTTTATTCCTAAAGGCAATGAGGCCATATGGAAACTTACGTATACATGGAAAGGCTGGAATCGTATGTTGACGTGACTCCATACTTCACTTCATTGTAACGGAACATCTCATTGGCATCCCAGCCATTTGACTGAAAAAAAAAAGGAGATTAAAAAGGAACATTAGTGGGGTAATAAAATAACACTAACAACAGGCCAAAACACAAATTCAAAACATAAACATGATTTGCGGACCGTAAAAATGTTTTTTAAATCTGAATATTCTGGCTGTACTATTGTTGTCGGTGAGATCAGTATGTTATCTGAAAATTATACCTTAGTCTCTGTGACATATTAGGATGATTTTACGACTATTTGCTTTAGATTTCTTACATATAGCTTCTTTAAGAAAGCAGTTTAAAAAAAAAAAAAAAAAAAGATTTCCTGTGGAATATCAGATGAGCAGTTAACTTGCCTCAAAAGACTGAAGTGTGAACAATCATCTTAACATGTGTATAAAGTATCTTTAACTGAGGGTTCATAGTATTCCAACATTTCTGAGTAGAAAGGGCATTTATATCATGCGATGGTTTGATGGTGTTTATGTGTGCGTTTAAGAGACAGAGCGACTCACTGCATCATTTTCCAGGTCGTAACTCTCTCCATTGCTGTCTCCTCCCTCCCATCTCTGCAAAACCTTCTCTTTGTGTTCTCCATTCACGCGATTGGAGCTGATGGCTGTGTCTGTGAAGGTGTCTGAAATCCAAGACAAAAAACACTCGTTTCATTTGGCAAGATGTGTCTACAGCAACATTTGGGGCTGATCATTTTGGGCCTGAAATGTTTAATTATGTTCAATTACGTTATCATTTGCTTACTTACTACCCGTACTGCAGAACATCAATTATTTTCTCTCAGAGTATTTAAAAACCAGTTGAGCCTAACAAAACATTTACTATGAATCAAGGACATAATCTAGTGCGTACTTTCACACAAAGCCCTCCTCTCTGTTTCAGGAAGAACTACAGATCTTTGCCTCCAACGCTTGCAGGTCTGTGAAGAGCTTATTTCTGTAACTGTCTTTCCTCAGTACCCTGAGTCTCAGCATGTGTGTGTGCTTGTACCTCTGGTGGCATAGTTGAGGTCGACGTCTCTGCAGATCATCGTCACCAGGTCTGAGGGGCTGAAGATCATAGTGTCAGTGATGTCCTCCCTCCTCGGCGGAGTTGATGTTGAGCCGTCCTCCTCACTGCGTTTGTGTACAGCATCCACAGCCAGCTCACACTACGGACCAAACATTAGGAAGGCAAAATGAAATTTGAGGACTATGTGAGCTTGCAGAGCAAGACTACAGAAAGGCCTTATTTTTTCCTTGACATGAGTTTACCATTATGGTGACAGGATAACTTGCGGTTCCTCATTAAATGGGCGTAGAGAAGTGCATGACTGTGTGCTCAACATGAGCTTCTTACCCGAGAACTGAGAGTCTTGAATATGCCTTCAAATACACTGCCGTTCTTCACTCTTATGTCACAGTTGGAACCCTGAGAGAGAGAGAAAGATTTTGTTTTAAAACTTATTCAGAAAAGTTAGTGATAAACAAATCATTTAGATAAGTGACACTTCCAAAACTGGAACAGCATTTGTGGATTAATTATGCAAATATTTGTACATTGTTCTGTGTAGGGCTGTCCCGAAAACTAGCTTTTGGGCATCAAGGCTTTAGTGAGAAATAACTGCGATCAATCAAAGCTTCGACAGGGTTAATGACAGATAAGTCGGACTTTTTTTTAATCTAAGACAGCTAAGCTGGTACACTATTTACATTGTAGATTGCATTGTAGATTTGTGATACGCCTGTTTTCTTTGGCATATCTGGCATCCGACTCTTTGAGGGTTGTCTTTACTAACATTAAAATTATCCCAAAAGCTTGACTTTTTCGACTGTGAAGCTTTCGAAATACTCATCTGAACGTCGACTACCATGGCAAAGACCAAAGCTTTAACGCATTCGGATCAGCCCTAGTATTCAGCGTACTGTGCATATTTTCAGGGGTAGCTGTGACACAGGATGTACAGCCTGCTTCTTCATAAACAAAAGTAACAGATGGCAGTCAGACGGAAAAAGGATTTTATTCATTAACCCTTCTAACCCTTAACTCCCTGGTACAGACACAGCAGATCATGAAACAAAAGGTTGCTTTGTAGTAGGTAGGAAGGTTACATCTCACCTCTAACTATTATGGTCTGTGTAAAAGGGAGTGATGCAAGTCATTCATTTTCTAGAATAATCATCCTGGTCGGAGAGGAACATCAATAACAAGCCAAATGACTTACCACAACAGCTGTGAGGAAATGAAGCATTCTGGCATTGTTGTACACACCCTCGAAAACCTGCAGATGGGAAGATATATATAGTATTGATCAAACAAAGTTTCAAAAAGACACGACATCAAACAATCACATTGTGATATATTGAAAAAGAACATAGTTTGATCCGTTAACCAGTGCATAAAATTAGACAGTCAATTCTAAGAGCAGGGGAACACCAACTCTCTCCTTTTATACTATGACATAAATCTTCCACACGGAGGTTACTTTGCTCCTGATCATCAGATTCAATCAGACTTCAGTTTCATGTATGCAACATTTTCTGTTTCTTTAAAATGTTTTTTACATAAAGTGCTGGCTACCAAACTTTGACACTTTTATGGCACCAAACAAATTGCTTCAATACTATCAAGTTTTGTAAAATGTCTTGTCATTCGGCACTAGATTTTTGATACCTAAGGAGTGAATCTCATTAGCCTCAGTGAGCCAGTAAGGATGCAGTATGCTTGTACCAACATTTAATAATGCTGGTGATGGGCTGTCTAAGGCTACAGGTCATAGAGACATGCATGAAAAACAGTATATTGTGTGTTGTTGTATTTGGAATATTGAGAGGCTCGACTACAGTGTGCGTTGCATAGGTGTAAAAATTAAAGAGACCAAAATGTGGCTCAATTTTAACAGCCAATAGTGTGCAATGCAATACATGCAAATAGGTTATTCTCGCCAAGACCGGAGGTCTCATGTATAAACACTGCATACACACAAACTAGGTCTGAAAGAGGCATATGCCACTTCCCACGGAAAAGTTGTGATTTATTAAAACAGGCTTGATGAGAGAAACTTTGACCCATGCTTTCAAACATTTTGAAGACGGGAAACTGGCGACGCAGATGGTGAGGTGGAAGCCTGATTGTAGAAGCTGTTGAATAATTTTTGGCACACGCCATTTTTGGCTTTGTCTGTACGAACATTTTTAGTATGGATCCTACTCGCTGTTTTAAAAATGAGACCCCCCGCAATGGGACAAATTAAAAGAAATGAAGAACGGACCGCTGCCACCTTCCTCTCAGCATTCAAATCTGGCTAACGTAACAGAGCCTCTTTCAAATATTACACCACTGGATTTCCCGTTATCCAAGATTACTGCGGACAGATGATGACTGGGATTCTAACAGGTAACGTTTGCAAACATAAAAATTCACCTAACTTGTACAAGGCTGTTTACTTAACGTGACTGTAATATGTGAGGTGACAAACTGTGGCCTATGCAACGTTTATGTGTGTAGCTTTGGCGTAGGCTATATGGTACATAGGTCTCTATTGTTTATATTATAGTATTGCTGTAAGTGTCAAACTGCCAAGGAGCTGAAAATAAACCCTAAGATTTGTACCACTGTGTTGAAAGTAATTTTCCGTTTGTTAAAATTCATTTTGTAAGAATGGTATCTATAAAAGTATTGTTTAGAAACCAGTTTATAAGTCAAAGTACTGTCTTGGAACATTTTTGAATGACAACCAGCCCTATTTACATCAGTCATGTTTGTAAACATGACAAACATCCTTATATTTTAAGTTATGATCACTTTAGGAACACACAGATACTGATTTCCCATCAATATTTTCAAATCTTCACATGTATGACCTTAAATATGGCAAGATAGATATAAGATAAAAGAGTCTTTCAATACCGTCCCTAACTTTTTATTACTATAGTGTGCACAATATGTTGTGTGTTTGTTTGCTGCCCAATTTGTCTATAATAGGATACTCACCGGAGATGACTGGAATGATGGCTTTGCAGAGGATCGATTCCTGTGAGAAAACAGCATAGTTAAAACATGTTTGACTGCTTAGAAACAAAAGGAGTATAACTTGTTTTCAAAGCCTGCCAAGGCAGTGTCACATTCCACATCACACATATACAACATATAGATTAAGAGAAGTTGACACACTAACTTACAGGCCTGACAAGTTCCCAAATCAATATCCCTACTGCAATGAAAATATACAGTGCACACTTGGCCTCTAGAATCCCCCATTATGAATGTATGCTTCATCTACTGCCAACTTTTCTTGTGTTAATGCTAGGTGTCCTTGTGTCACCTTCCACTCCACCTTTGTGGCTCAGAGCAAAAACACTGGTATCAAAACAGAAGCGGTTTTAATGAGGTAAGGTGTTGTCTAAAAGACAAATTAAAAATTGGTTTAAATGTCTCAAAAACCTGTTTCAGTTTCACTTATCCCTTTACAATGGGTCAACCCGAGTATTTCTATTTAAAGTAGAAAAGAAAATGGACACCTGCAGTGTTGAAATCACGTCAACATTTAGGAAAAGATAAACGTGGTTAATTGCAATAATTTCTATACAGTCAATACAGGATTTTGATCATTCTGGATACTAAATGCACCCCCCCCCCCCATAAGACTGTACAATTTGGGATGATATCACTGCTGCTTACAAAGACGGTTACAAAACAAAGGCTGAAACGGAGCTGCCAAGAGTTCAGTAAACACACACACATCTTGGTGATTTAAACCACATAATATGACCTTGTGTTGGCCATAAAATCTCTTCAATGTTAATTATGATGTTCCTAGAACAAGTTTTTCTTAGCTACCAAGCCGTGTTATTGAAAATTTTATATTTTGCAATCATCAACGTCCATTCTCTGGCACTGACAGGCCAGATAAACTTTCAATAGCTTGTATGCTGATTTGCTGCTCATCGCTTTCACTAAACTTGGCTCCACCTCACTTTTTGTCTTCGACTCAATGTGAGCATTCTGATTGGCCCACAGCCCCTGTCAATCACACACGAACAAATCTCATTGGCCTGGAGAGAAGCCGTATTACCGAGACACACCCACTAGGCTCACAGCGCCTTAACCGGTAGGCCTCTAAGTCACAGGACAATCCCCGGACTGTCCTGACAGGGAACCCCCACATCGCTTACCTCCCGGCCGGCGTCCTGTTGCCACTGTTGATGCCGCTGACTGGGGAAGACATACCGGCGGGGCCCGAGGTTCCGTTAGACGCTTTCCTCCCGCCTGAGCCGGGTTGCTGCTGTTTCAGCATCGCGAAGCACAAGGCTTAGACACCACCAAGTGTAAACTAACTTATAAACACCGATATGAAGTTGCTTTAAAGGCGACTATCTTTAGCAATATCACCTGTCCTGATGAGCGCAGAGCCGGTGTAACCTCAATAAGACCGGCTATTGTAGCTACTCTTGCTAAGCGAACACCAGTCGCTTGTGGCCTAAAATGTAAAGGCAAAACACCTCGCTATTTAAATTAAACGTAACATATAATTTAACAGTTTCCCCCCCGACTATCTACTTTGTAACCACAGTGGTTATGTCAAAGCAAGCGACTTATGAAATGACACGAGTTTCCGTATAATTATTTAGCAATAGCAGGCTAACTTAGCATTAGCTTTGATCCTCAAGCTCACTTCGGGCGCTTTCCCTCCGGGATTTACTCTCTTCTCTCTGTCGCGTCGCCTTAACTCCGGCACCGCTGTCCCTTCCGTTAAAAAACAAGATCTTGGCGTTACTGTCAGTTGCCTTAGGACGTTTGATATTCCAGGTTTCTTGGTGAAAACCTGCTGCGGTCGGTCAACACCACCTCTCGGTAGGTTCACTTGACTCAATCCGCGCGCGGCTGACTGGAAACCGGCTGGAAGGGGGAGGGGGCGTTGACGTGCGCGTGCGCCTTTGACCTACTAGTGAGCGCGCGTACGTGGAAAGATGTGTGCATTGAATCGATATTTGATTAAACCTGATTTATCTCTGACATAAACAAGAATGGATGGTTTCTACTGTACACGTGGCAGTCACCAAACAAAACACCAGTGTTGTTTTGTGTGCACACTATCACCTTGATTTTTGTGAATTCCTCTTTAACCTCACATTTTCATGTGTATGTTCCCCGTGCTTGCTTTATGCTTTCATTTCATTTATGATTTTATCAATGGCAGATAAGAACAGCCAATGCCATGGCAAACCGACTTGACCCAGTCAAACAACTTTGTCAGTGCGCCTATACAACAGTTATTACTACAGTCAGCTGCAAACAGCATGGCAGCCTCCATGAAGTGCGTTTGTGTTACATAGCAGGATTTTGGCAATCTTTTCAAGGATTTTGATCATTCTGTGAGTCTCAGTATCTTCAGACACCATTCTGGAAACTAAACTTCTTTGGTCTTCTGCCAAAGAAACTGTAAGTAACTTTAATACTTGAGGTGATGACGTAGTTGAAATGGACCCATACATAGAGTAACGTTAGTGTTAGGTGTATGTCCATATGACATTATGGGACAGTTTGCCTCTGTTAAATGGCAGAGGTTATATCTATGATCTTTATAGATCTGATAGATCAATATTCAACAGAAATGAGTTGCCTATGCAGTCTGGCTGTTGAGTGGAACATATCATATATATATCATTTATTGTAAGCAATACTTCCTAAAAATGTGTTTTGATGTCATGTACAGTAACCATAGGTCTAAAAGGCTTGAGAGCTGTTAGTTTTGTCCTTCCAAGAGACCCAAGTGCAAGTAAATTTAGCAACAGTATATCAAGTAGTTAGAACAACTAAATTATAAAATTACTTGTCAGCCAGTGGTGTATAGTGCACACTGAAAAATGATTCATGGGGTTTGTGGATGATGCTCAAAATAAATACGTTTTTCAGCATAGAAAAAATACATTTAACTTTTTAGGAGGTTTTTGACATTTTCAAGTAGGGTGGAATTGAAGTAAATAAATTAGAATATCTTTAATAAAATAATTTGACCACTAAACATCACCACAACCTTTGGATAAATATTAAGTTGATTCAAGTTAATTAAGCTTTTTGAGGTCAAAGCAAATCATGTTGGTTGTACTAAACTAATTGGGTTTGTTAGATTGTGAAAGACTCATAGATTATCTCAAAAAGGCCAGAGCTGGACCAACTTAAAAAAGATGCATGCAAATTGTTACCTTATTTTTTAAAAGTTGAACCAGTAGATTATGTTTTTTAATGTAGTTACCAGGGGCTCCAGTGCATACTACTGTGACAGGCCCTGGTGCACACTACTTACTAGTTATAAGGCGCACACACACACACACACACACACACACACACCACTGGCATTAAAAACACAATAAAGACAGTTATGTGCTCACTTTGTACTGCTCTTATTAAAACAACCTATCATGTCCACATCTCTGACCATCTAACCTTCACTCTACAGGTATGCATCCCACATGTTGACAAAGAAGCTTCCACCCCTGAAGGGTTTCCTGTCACTGGTTCCCAGACGTGCCAGTCACGTTGCCCGTCAGCAGTATGACGTCATTGTTGTGGGTGGGGGCCATGCAGGGACCGAGGCTGCAGCGGCAGCGGCCAGAGTGGGAGCTGAGACGCTCCTGGTCACACAGAAAATACAAACCATTGGTGAGGAAAATATGCTTTGTTTTTCGTCTTGGTGCAGTTTTAATCTTGTTTTTTACAGACCATTGACTCTTACCTGTGCGTGGTCCAAACATCTCTCTCCTTCTCCCTTTACGTCCCTCAGGTGCCCTGTCCTGTAACCCATCCCTGGGAGGAGTAGGTAAGGGTCAGCTGGTGAAGGAGGTAGATGCTCTGGATGGTCTGTGTGGTCGAGCAGGCGACTGGGCTGGGATCCATTTCTCCATCCTGAATCGTAGTAAAGGCCCCGCTGTGTGGGGCCCAAGGGCCCAGCTGGACCGCCAGCTCTACCGTGAATTTATTCAGGTATGTTATACACAAATGTGGTTAAATTTTCTGTGTTGAGCGTAATGGAATTTTTGTTTTATGGTTAATAATGTTGTTAACCATGTGTCTGCCTGCTGTTTCTCATTCAGTCTGAGCTGCTGTCCACGCCCAGGCTGACGGTGCTGGAGGGCTCAGTGGAGGAGCTGCTGGTAACAGAACCAAACCCAGAAGAGCCTGGACAACACAAAGTCACTGGGATACGTTTGGGTAGCGAGCAACTGAGAACCTTTTTAATATTTTTCGTCTTACCTGTAGAGCTATTTTTCCGTCTAGACTGTTTTGGTGTGAGATGCCAAGTCCCGGAAAAATCGGCCGTACAGATGTTCTCCTTCTCTTGATATAACGGAACAAGATGGCACTCAGCTTGTGGTGCTCAAAGCAGCAATTTAAAAAAAACAAACAAACAAAAAAAAAAAACTCAACAGCAATGTCTCTTTCCAGAAATCATGATCCAGTTACTCAAGATAATCCACAGACCTTGTTGTGAGCAGTTTCACGTAGGATTTATTTTCTTTCTACTAAACTACACCTGCTAAGTGTATCACCACACAGAAGGAAGCGTGCATCTACTGCTAGCTCACCTGGCACCACTGAGCTAGCTAACATTTCAGCTCAACTGAGAAGGAGGCCATTTATATTTACATTGGCACTGTCACAAGCATGAGCCCCTTGTCCATGAGTAGATGCACATTTCCTTCTGTGCGGTGTTAGGGTTACAGTTTGGTAGAGAGATGCGCTTTGAGCACCTCAATCCGAATAAATCGTCTTCAATATGCATTTTTCTTTCTCCATTGAATCATTTTTAATGTTCTAACTAAACTGTAAATATCGCACAGATTGTTTTTGAGAATCTGGAGTTTGTTTGACATCTGATATCTGACAATTGCACAAACCAGTAAAATGCACTTTTAAAAATTTCCAAAACAAATTACAGAAATAAAAACGCTGCCTGTTAATCAGTTAATTAATTTGCACTTCCTCTGACATCCTCTCAGCTAACGAAAGCCACCCGATCTCAGCCAGCTCTGTGATTCTTACCACTGGAACTTTCTTGTCCGGCTCCCTCTTCGTGGGCCAAAGCACGTCCCCCGGGGGGCGGATTGGAGACGCTCCATCGAGTCCTGGGCTGTCCCAGACACTGAGGGAGAGGCTGGGGCTAAGGACAGGCAGACTGAGGACTGGTACCCCTCCCAGGATTCTGAAGGATTCCGTAGACCTTTCCCAGGCTCACCTCCACCCCCCTGACAGTCATCCTACTCCATTTAGCTTCATGAATACACACACACGCTGCAAGGTGAAGTTTATTTTAAGTACTCTAAGTTTAAAAAATGTAAGTGGTCTAAAAAGAGCTGTCTAAAAATGTTTTTTGACTTCTACTTTTATTTCGAAACTTAACACCTCTGCAGCCTGAAGAACAGCTGCCATGCTACCTGACCCACACTACTCCTGGTGTAGAGAGAGTGGTGAGGGAGAGTCTTCATCTCAATTGTCACATACAGCAAGACACCAAGGGTCCCAGGTACACACACACACACGTAACTTGGTATACAGATTGTTCCAAAACTCAGGATTGATACTTCTAGTCCTCGTCTCTCGTAGGTACTGCCCCTCCATTGAGTCGCGAGTGCTTCGCTTCCCAGGCCGACAGCACCAGCTGTGGCTGGAGCCCGAGGGGTTCACCTCTGACCTTCTGTACCCTCAGGGTCTATCCATGACCATGCCCCCTGACATGCAGCTCCTCCTCATCAGAGAAATCCCTGCCCTGCACAGAGCTGAGATCCACACGCCTGGTACGCTGAATCCTGATCGATCTGCACAGCAACACCTGATCTACAGTACATTTAAAAATCAGATACAGTTATACAGCATGTGTACTGTGTTGCCTCATCATTCTTATATTTTGGGCTTTTCCAGGGTATGGTGTGCAGTATGACTTTGTTTGCCCGACTCAGCTGAGCCCTGCGCTGCAGGTGAAGAGCACACAGGGTCTATTTCTGGCCGGTCAGATTAACGGCACAACAGGGTACGAAGAGGCTGCCGCACAGGTACCTGCTGTTTTCTGTACACTACATTCAGATATTTAGGATTCATACAATAATCGTGGCTCAGGAAAAACATTTTTTGTCTTCTGCTTCTGCCTAGCAGTACACGCTTTGGGCCCAATTAAAGAGTAGTCTGCAGGTCTCATAGTGTATCTCTCTGGGGCGGCAGTAGCTCAGTAAGGACTTGGCTTGGGAACTGAAGGGTCGCCAATTCAAGTCCCTGTATGGACCAAGTATGTAACACGGACTGGTAGCTGGAGAGGTGCCAGTTTGCCTCCTGGGCATCACCAATGTGCCCTTGAGCAAGGCAGTGAACCCCCAACTGCTTGGGCGCCTGTGCAAGGCAGCCCCCTAGCTCTGACGTGTGTGTATTTTGGGCCTGTGTGTGTATGACAACAGAGTGGAAAAAAATTGAATTTCCCCTCAGGGATAGATCAAGTATATCTCTTACTCTTCTTCTTCTCTGCAGTCTGTGCAGCACAGAAAGGTAATCCTAACCTTTACCCACATTTTCGCTTTGGTGTTCATTTCTGACGTTAAATGTGTTTTTGAAAGTACTCCATTACTCGCTATTAATATAGTACAAGTGCTTGAATATGGAGATTACTTAAAATGCCCATGCTTTGTTATTTTATTCCAAGTCTGCTCCATAACTGGACATGGATATCGCTAATACACCATTTTAAGCCGTGTAATTTCCCCTGCAATTATGCAACAGCCTGTTTAACCTCTTTATTACTTTCTAATTAAATAGCAGGCGTTATCTAAATGTTAGGCGGATCACGTACTTGCATTCCCCTGGAGAAACACAATGAGGAGCTTGTTTTCTTACTGGTATTACTTGTAATTGCTGTTTGTATCCCTGGGAGGAGGACTCTTCTTTCTCACGGCAAATGTTGGGGATCTACTGTTTGCACTAATAAGGAACACACGATGCTTTACACTTACACACATACTCATTTGCATAACAAAAGACACCCACATTTAGCAAAGTGCTTTAAAACAATGGTAGGAAAAGCACAGTGGTTCCAACTACACTGAAACAGAAGGTATTTAAACTCTTGTGTCTGTCTGTGTAGGGCCTGTGGGCGGGGGTGAATGCTGCCCGCTTGGCGCTCTCCATGCCTACACTGGCACTGTCTCGGACAGAGAGTTATATTGGAGTTCTCATTGATGATCTGGTGAGTCGAGGCGTTACAGAGCCGTACCGCATGTTCACCAGCCGGGCGGAGTTTCGAACCTCTCTAAGGCCGGATAACGCTGACCTACGCCTCACTCTGAAAGGTAGGCAGCATAGACTGAATAATAAAGATGGACGACATGACAGCTCCTCAAAAGTGAAGCCAAAACATCTCGATTGCTTCCTGGTGGTTGGCTGCAGCATAAATTAAAAACCCTGCTCCCTCCATGTTAGAGAATGAGACATGGGCCAAACTAAAGATAATCAAAGTACAAGTCAAAAACAGTGGTGTCCATTTTCCTGATAAGTTTGTTTATAATTGTTTATGTGATGCTATAAAAAGGAGATCTGATGTCATGATTGACAGCTATGTGTGCCAATTCGTGTGCTTGTAATCAATGGCGCTGTTCCCGAAAGGTGATATTGTGGAGAACACTACTGCACAGACTGTACTAAGATGGCGGCAGTCATATTTTGGCTTCATTTTTGTACACTGGATGGAAGTAGAGACGTGTTGTCCATCTTGATATACAGTATCTGGTAGGCATAATGTCTGGTACTTGAATAATGTCACAGACAAATATCATGAGGTTATGAGGGGCCCCTACTTTCTGTCCTTTAATTTTCTCCTCTCATAAACCTTTTCCTCCGCCAGGGTTTGAGGAGCTGGGATGTGTGTCCACCTTGCGCTACCAGGAGGCTGTGAGAGTGAGGGACAGTCTGCAGGATGCACTGGCAGCCCTCGAGGCTCTCGCTCTCTCCACAGACAACTGGAGAAAAAAGCTGCCCGACATGCGTATGAGTGAGGCCAAGTACACAACACTGACGTGAGTGACACTTATGTGGAATCACCAGTGTAAAGATGCCGATCTGCCCAACTGAGCATGCCTGGTGTTTGACTTCAAGATGCAGTCAGCAGTGGTCAACTTTTGGTCCTGACTGTTACTCTGTGGCTTCTTTTTCAGCGGTGGGAACATGCTGCAGTACAAAGATGTGTCCTTTGAAATGCTGGCATCTGCTTTCCCAGAGTGCCTTTCACCTTACATGGAATTCTCACAAAGACTTAAGATAGAAGGTAAAAACTGGTATTTGACATTTTGAGGCAACAGAGAAAGGTAACCCTGCATTCATGACTCGATTAGGCTGCATTCACACCAAATCAGCTTTTAGAGAAACGCAACATGACATCATGCTGCAGTGGGCAGCAACGTAACAGGTGATCATACCGGCACACGCCCGCAGTCAACAGACACAAGTAATAGTCTCCTTCTACCATTTAATATTGAGTAAAATAAATTAAGTATGTATTAAGAGCTCATGTGTACTATCCTACGAAGGAGAGCAGTCACTCGGTCTTTTGTGGCAGTTATGATAATGAATTTTACAGATCTGTTGAGCCAACAAAAACAAACCTACTGAATACAAATACTCAGTTGCTGAGATGGAGAGATTGGCTTTCTCTTCACCCTCCACTCCCCCACAAATGAGCCATTTGTGACGCTCCCACACCACCACACAACCCTGCGACTAATCGCTGCAATGCCTGATTTGGTGTGAATGCAGCTTTTGCCTCAAACTGTTGCTTTGGTTCTGTGTTCTTTAATTAAGCTACCATAACACAGTTCATTCTTTCTCAATAAAATATTTCTCCTGTTACGAAGCTGTGTACAGGCCTCACTGTTACCTACAGAAGAGGGAGATTGAGAGAATTCAGAGGGAGGAGAACATGTCTCTCCCACAGGACATCGACTATTTCTCTCTGCCAGTGTCTCTGTCTCTGGAAGTCAGAGAGATTTTGGACAGAGTTCGACCGAGCACTGTGAGTACAGTGTGTTTGTTGCCTACTATCAACTTTTTGGTATTCTTTATATTTTCAAAGAGCAGAAAATGGTTGGCTAAATTAACTTCATCTTTGTGTGGTTAAATGAAAAACTAATTCATACATGCCATGCTTTGTCCTCCAGCTGGGTGCTGCTACACGTTTGCAAGGTATAACTCCAGCTGCTATCGTCCATCTCCTCCACTACACGGTACAGAAGGAGAAAAGAACGCACAGAAACCAAGCGGACCAAAAGGAGGACAGAGAGGAAGACATGTGTGCAAGAAATGCATCTTTACCTCAGTGAAACAATGACTCGTAAATGTCTTGTAAAAATGTATGTATTCCTGAAAATGTACAAAAGTATAAATTAAGGTTTTTGTAAAGTTTTGCTTGGGATGGAGACATCTTTATATTGTTTACAACAGCGTAAGAAAATAAAATGACATACTAAACATTCTTTCATAATCTATCTCTGCTCCTCTGTTAGCTGTCCGACTACCTGGTGATGAGCTCTAATCCTGTTAGTAACATGACTGTGAACAGCAGTAAACTCAATGTGACCTTCCCAGTGTCGGCACTGTTAATGGCAATGTGCCCGTCCAGCTCAGCAGCGCCTCTAGTGAAGAAACCAAACGGAAACTTCCAGTTAGGCTGAGGCGTGCCCCTGGGGGGTTCTGGGTAAACTGTAGTGTCAACAAATGTCACCTCAGTGGTTAGAGTGATCGGAGACGACAGAGGACACTGGAAAAAAGATGGAAGGAGAGAGTTTGAACATTTTTGAAGAGGTGAAACAATGTGTTGCAGAGACAAGAATGTTTGACACTGGCCTACCTTAAAATTTTGACACTGGAAAATGTATTTGGCCCCCAGGATGAAGTTCTGGGGAAGGTCTAGGAGACCCTGGCGGGCCCACAGTACTCGGATAGACAGAGAGTTGGGGAGGACACAGCCTGATTCACATGTTTCCTGAGAGAAACAACAAAACAAAAGACTGAATAGCAGGAACACAAGGTTATAAATTTAAACCACAGGCACACAAAAGCCTCTTTCACACATAGTTCCCAGTAAATTAGTGAGAAAACCTTTCAGGCACCCAAAGTGATTTTCCCTGTTTACACAAGCTGCCTTATTGGGCAGCTGTGGCTCAGGAGGTAGAGCAGGTAGTCCACTAATCATAAGATCAGTGGTTTGATCACTGGCTTCTCCAGTCCACGTGTTGAGATATCTTTAAGCCCTGAATTGCTCCTGATGGCTGTTCCACCGGTGTGTGTGAGTGTGTTAAAAACTGAGTAGCAGGTGGCACCTTGTACGATAGCCTCGGCCAACAGTGTGTGAATGTAGCACGTGGTCAGAAGACTAAAAAGTTGCCATACAAGTGCATTTATATGCACTAGATTCAGGAACATTTCTGTCTTGCCCCTTTCACACATGCTGTGGCAGTACAGGAATACAAGGTGACAGTGACAGTCCTGCAGATGGTGGTAATGCAACACTTACGGATGCCAACTACCATAAAACTCAGCAGCAGAAGAAGAAGGGACAAGGCCAGATGTACGTGTACCCTGCAGAGGACGTCTCTTATTATTTGGCAGGTGAAGAGATGTTTTTGGTGCTCGTGTTTTTGTGAGTTTGTGAGGCAAGTAATGAAACTGTAAACAAGTCGCGGATTCAAATATGTCGTTAGTGGAGTCTTGTGATTGGTTCGCTAACTCCACATAAAAGCATTTTTCATCAGATGTCCGGAACCATTTACATGTGTGTCCCGTCCCAGCAATGCTACTGCTTTTATTCACAACGCAGCTGTACCGGCATTTTCCCTGAAATGTTAGTAGGTGTTGAGGTGGGAAATTGCCGGTACAAGTTTCCCTGACTATCAATCCCGGTTGTGTCTAGGTGGTAACCCCAGATTCGTGTTAACCCCCTCAAGATTTTATGCTCTGTGTTTCACATGATCATTCTAACCCAAACCATGATCCTTCCTTAACTCTAACCAAGTGCTTTTTGAGCTTTGACCTCACCAGACCTCAACTACAGCAAAACAATGAGACAAGAACATTTTTAAGCAACTTTTCACAAATCTAGGGTTACCATCTAGCCACAGCTATTGATCCCTGGTCCCATTCACACACGACCCCATGACCCCAAGGAAATGTTCCTGAACATATCATGAATGGAATGCATGTGTGAAAGAGGCTAATGTGCAGTTTTAGCTAATCCAAATTTGCTCAACACTGAAAGCTATTAAATTTCTTACATACTTTAAATTCCTGATTCAGTTGTACCTGCAGGCTGACAGGACACTCCTGAGTGATGACTCTCGTCCAGTCTGGTTGGGAGCCCATGTTCATGGCGATCACATCAGGAGTAGCAAGTCCCTGCAAGATCCCGTAAATCTGGGAGCGCAGCTCTGAACAATCACCAGATGGAGAACTAAACAGCACAAGGAGAGAGTGCAATGACACAAAGAAAAATAAATAAAACTCACTGTTTCAGAATTATAATCTTAAAAACTGGGCTCATTTTCAGCAACTCAATGTCAGAGGCCAAGCTAAGTATACTCACCTAAAGGTGCAGCCAGTGATGGTGTTGTGTGTGAAGAGGACAGCTGCTCGTCTGCTGGGGTCAGAGGAGCACTCCCCACTCTGTGACACCCCCAATGTGCTCAGCTGACTCGCTGTCAAGGAAGCATGATGCCTAAGTAACACAAAGCTAGCTGGATAAATGAAACAATGGATTGAAATAGTGAAGTACATGATGTTGTTTTGAAGGATACAGGCTGCACTTCTCCATCAAAGCGACCAATGACAGGAGATCCCACTCTCAGTCCGACCGCAGGGGTCGGTCCTCCTGGAGTGGGGCTCGGTGTTGCAAGCTGGAGGAGAGAAATGATATTAATGTAAGCATCTGAATCCAGAGTTCATTTAGTGATTACATCTGTAACTTTAACAGGCTACCTGGAACTGTACAGAGTGCGTCTGCAACAGCAACTGATTTGGATCCACATCAGCTAAGACTACGTTCACTGTTGCATATGTGAGTTCTCCTCTGCCTGTGTATCCTATGACAAACTCAACCTGCAGGAGATTCAGGAAAAGGAGAATTAAGTGATGGATTTCTGATTTAGGAAACAATTTGGGGAAGAACAAATTTTCATGTACTCACATTTTTCACCACATTGATGCAGGAGTTGTTTTGTTCACTTGGTGCAGGCCAGTCAGACAGTGGAGTAACTGAGATCTGAAACAAGAGTTAAGACAGAAGAAAAACATGTCTTTAAATGGCATTAACTCTTCGTGTAAAACCTTTTTTAAGGTAGAGAATACCTCTGAATAAAATAAAGAGTAAATAAAAATAAAAAAAGAGGTGGATGTCTGTAACCCTCGTCATAAACGATGTATTTTTTAATGCACATGCTGTACCTTTATAGACTGATGACTATCACACTCAAGAGGCTATACTTGTTAGTTGATAACACTCAACAAGTTTATTATTTATGCAACAGTTTAAGATTTTTGTAGATACAGTAAGGGATATTGCTTCATTCTCGTGCCTTGTGACATGCAGGAGAAAAAATCAAATGCTAGTGCAGCTGATTTCATAGGCTCACTGTTGATCAAGATGTGAAGGACAAAATGAAAGTGTTCCTGCTTATGTCATGTATGGCTTTAATAATAATACTACATTATACTTATATAGCGAACGACAGAAGGTTGGCATCGGCAGAGCGTGTGATAAAGGAGGAGCTCAGACAGGTAGGGTGGGGCCTGGTTATTGAGGGCTTAGTATATTATGAGGAGGATTTTGAGGTGAATGCACAGTCAGTAACTTACCAGAAATTCTGACATGTGTGCAGTCTCGGCTACTGGAATCTGTAATAAAAGGCATTGATGTTAGTCCTTCTACTTTGACATTCACACCAGTAATTATTTACATATAAGCATCAGTGCATGCAGACTTGCTGACCTTAATCAGGCTCAGGTCGGAGAAGTAGGAGCGGGCGTTGAGATTTGGGTCAGTGGTGCACGACTGAGGAGTTAACATGCGGGTACAGGACAGAGACACAGACCTCAAGAACCCTGCAAGCAGAGGAGAACATAAGTTATAGTGGTTAATGTGATTGTAAAATAAGGGCACAATATACTATACACACAGTAAAGCAATGACTAAGAATATTGTTTATTTTATAAAAACAGAGCACAAATATACAAAGGAAAATGTCTGCAGATTCAGTTTGAGCTTGTTCATTAATAAGGAAGCAGTTACTATCAACTGCAAAAAAAAAAGTACTTCAGGGACTGTTGGAAATCCTTAAAGGCTAACTTTGGTGTTTTTCAACCTGGACCCTATTTCCCAGTGTTTTTGTGTCTTAATGACTAATGGAGACAACAGTTTTTAATACTGGTCCAGTACTGAGCGAGACTGCTGCAGCAAGGTAGTAAAGCAGAGTGTCCACTAATCAGAAGATTGGCAGTTCAATCCCTGGCTCCTCCAATCTGCATGTCGAAGTATTTTTGAGCAAGATACTGAACCTCAAATTGCTCCCAATGGCTGTGTGAATGGTTACCGAGTAGCAGGTGGCATCTTGTATGGAAGCCTCGGCCACCAGTGTGTGACTGTGTGTGTGAATGGGTGAATTGGGCAAATAATAATAATGGGAAAAATTGGATTTCATTTTGCTGTCACTCTTGACATGAGAAGGACTGCTCACTCTGACAGGAGGAAGCTCCTGACACAAAATTCAGATGGCAGGTCTAGATTTGAAAATATTTGGGGAAACTCTGCAACACTGCGATACGCAACACTATTACACACTGTTATTTGGTGTGAACTTACTTGCAGGGTTGCGGTTGACGCAGAATGCAGCGGCGACCCCTGGAGACGGCTGACGGAGGACACCTCGCACAGACGAGCCAGAGAAATATGTCTGGATGACATCATCAACCTACAGAATGAGGAGAGTGTCAGTACTGTTGAGCACCTTTAATCTCAAAAGAGTTTTACATTTAATACTATAGATACAATATTGAGAGTAGAAAGATATGTGTTTACCCTGTAGAAATCTCTGCTGTGGCTGCTGCCTGTAGGTGCTGGTGGTGAGAAATGGTACGAGTCCCCTAAAGCTGGATATTGAGGTAGAGCTGGGAGGGACTGTGGTGATTTATCTGTTGTGAGTTGCAGATTTTAACTGCATTAGTGGGGGATACTTTAATGTTGCTTATTAATATGCTCTTGCAAAATTAGCTGTAACATAATCACCAATTCCCCTGGTGACAGCACTGATGATTGTTCATTCATTTTAGATTAGTATATTCTAATTAAATCTACGTACCTTCGGGCCGGACACAAAACAAGGAGTCAGTCACAGTGACAAGAGACGAATCCACGTTGGCCCTGAACATCAGCCATTTCTCAATACAAACTCCTGAACTGAAAAATACAATTAAGAAAAAAAATTTAATTCTAAAAAATGTGCACTTTACGAACTATAACTTTAGAACATGTGCAAAACACTTACATGGCTTTTTGTGGACATTCGGTGAAGACAGTGCTCAAGTTTGCAATACCACAATTGAGTGTGTCACAACAGCAGCCGATGTCACAGAAATCAGGGGTTAAATCACAGAGACAACCTGAATAACAACAGAGAAGATGTGTGTTAGTCAGGAAAACTTTAGCTTTGTGTAAAGTCACAGAATGTTCACTGGTTTAACAAGAGCACATGAGAAGACAGTGTCAGTCAAATGACTTTATATGATGTTATTGATTTTATTGTACACACAGTTAATTGTAAAACGTGAGTTTGACAATGTTTGTGACAATTGCTCTGTTGTTCTTTTTCCTGTTCTGAACAGGAAAGAATTCTTTAAAGACCTTAATCTCTTACACACACACACACACACACACACACACACACACACACACACTTTGCCCTCTTTTTTCTTTGGAGAATCACAGAATAATATTGCATTTATTCTGTATATGGCAGAAAAATGTGAGTGAAATATAAGCATGTATGCTCTGCACAGAGGACTCACAAAGTGCACTTATATAGTGGACTATAACCTGAAGTTTATTACTACTACCATTATTAAATGTATCTAGGTTAATCTGCAAATTTAAGGAAATTATGATGACTGCAATGCTTTTGAGTTGTATATATACGGAAGCGTATTGCATTCACTTGACAAATAAAAAAAGCCCTGTTTTTCTGAGTATTTTTTTTCTGTTTTTCATAGTAATTTATTTATTTTTCTGTTTTTCGGGGTAATTTTTTTCTGTTTTTCATGGTAGTTTTTTTTTCTGAACGAGGAGACGAGATACTTCAGAAAAACAGAAAATATTACTCAGAAAAACAGGGCTTTTTTAATTTGTCAAGTGAATGCAATATGCTTCCGTATATATAAACCTGAATACACACTACCAAATTATATCATGGGATTTGAAAAAAATAACTGGGTCTAGTGGGATACAGTTTGATGGATCATGTAGCACCTCTGTTTATCAGACCATTAATCAAGTGTGAGAGGCACTTGGCAGAATAGACAAGTGACTGCAGCAGAGTGGAGACAAGCTGGACTGAGACTTTCACAACATGAGAGATGAAAAGGGGCAGGTGTGTGTTACCCTCTGAAGTCACCACAGGTTGGACTGTGGTTGCAGGGGGCGCTTCAGTGACCACAGTGGGAGCTTCAGACACACTCAGCGACGTGGTTGCTGTGTAGTCTAGGGTGGGCTCCACGGTGGAGGAGTCCAGAGTGGGGTCCAGACTAGAGGGGTCCAGAGTGGGGTCCAGGGTAACCGCCTCAGTGGTCCCTACATTGGTGGAGCCAGCTGCCGCTGTACCGCCTGGAGCAGGGGTTGCTGAGCTAAGAGGCTCCCCAGATATAGGGCTGGGAGTGACGGTTGAGGTGACCCCTGCTTCTGTGGCTGCGTGAGCCAAACGTCCACAGAAGATGATAAATATCTGAACTAACCACCACTGACGAGAATTCATTTCTTCAAGGAGACATGATGCGGTTAGCGGTGCTAAGTCTAGTTAATAAAATAGTTAAGTGTTAGCTTAGATAACGTTAGCTTCACAGATAACTGGAATTATTTCTGCTACGACGCTACGACTTCCCACCCATTGCTACTTACAATAAAATACAACTACGTTAAAATAAAATAAGCAATTTAGAGAACGTTTTACATTCGTGCATTTAGCTAAACATGCTAGCCATAAATACACCTTGTTACTAAGGAAGTCGTCACGGCGACTTCCGTTTCGCAGACAGTGCTACCGTAAAACTTGTAAAAGAGGAGACAGATTTTTTTTTTTTTTTTTGGCAACTACTTAAATTGATGTCATCATTCAGCAATGGTCTTCCCAGGAATTTGTGGTTATGCTGACATATCTGTCATAGCATTTACTGGCTTTTGACTTTGTGCAATATTCCAAAAACATGTGGATTATTTATTTATTCTGATTATTTAAAGGATCCTCTTTAGCTGATGTCATGGTAATAAGCTAATCCTCCTTAGGCCCACAACTAACATATAGTACATAACAAATTACATGATGGACATTAATTGCATTAATATACTTAACATTACATTCATATATAATTCAAAGTCAACACTGTGCATACAATAGGGTGGAATACTAATTAAAAAGCATATATAGATTATGTTTAAAAAGAATAGATGGTGTGAATGAGAATTCTGTGCAATATTTCATGACTATGCGCAATAATTTATCATACTTACTCCGCTTTAATGTCCTGTTTTTATATTTATTTATTGTTTTTATAGTTGGTATTTAGTCTTTAATGTGCCTGTTTATCTGTGCACTTCTGCGTGTACCTCTGGACACACCTAATGTCGTTGTACAGCTGTACAACAACAATAAAGTCATTGATTTATTAACTGAATTGCATAACTCATGCAAAGGGAAATGCAAATCCTATTAAATCCTATTATCCTATTAGAGTTGTACCTCCTACTATTCAGTCAGTCATTTGCATGCCAATAAATGCCTCTGCATATTCTTATTTATAAAGGATATATATTAGACAGCACCAAAATGCATGACTTGCAGAGTTTAGCATGCAAAAACAGCAAATTTTTCATTAGAAATTACTCGTAGCAGTTGTTCGATAAAGATATCACATAGTTGTTGTGCTGTATATGCTTTTATGATGTTCTGTGCCTGGACTCTACAGAGGTATAAGGTCTGTTGTCTCAGTGGAAGCAGACACAACTGATATATTATGGAAAATGGGGATGGAAAAACAGTGGCCCTGTGTGATCAGTGTGCACAGTAACCTCAGCAACCAGGAGAACATTTCAACCTTTTCAGTATGTACATATCCATTTACCCAAATTTATGTCTTAGGTCTTACTCTTCTGAAGAAAATGGATACCCTAAGAGAGTTGTCAAGTTTCACAGTACAGTGCCAACAAAATGTCTTATCATATTACTCTTCTGTGTATTGTTTGTGTAAAACCTATCTTCATCGCTCCCACCTGATCGTGTGTAAAGGTTGTCCACACGGCACGCGATGCAAAAGACAACCTGGTGAGCTGCAACGTCTCAGACTGTATGAATATGTCCCAGCCTGAGCCAGGGCCCTGGGGGGGCAACATGCCCAAGTTCATGCCAGGAGAGAACAATTAGATCAAATCACATTCCTGAGAGTCATTTTACTCGCAGTCAAACTCATTATTATTCTGCTATTTGTACAAAGCCTCCAGAAAGGTAGAAGGCATATCTTTGGATCTGTGACACTATGGATAAAGAAACTGATTCTCTTTCCTATAAAAAAAAAAAAGGGGGAAACAACACAGAACACAGGACGTGCACAATCTCTGTAGGTTAATAGTGCTGGAACAGTTTAAAACGCAGTCCCTCAGTGCATTGCAACTTACATAAGTGACCAGAAGGAAACCACTGTACTTAAAGCAGCTGAGTCAGCAGACGTTTTTATGTGAACTCATAAAGGTGGTTTTGGGGATGTGTGCTCTGAGGGTGATGTGAGACGTAGGGGAGTCATGGGAGTTCCCGTGGTGATAAAGATTTTACAACAGTTGGTCCATCTCTTGCCTTTAAAGCCTCATGGGTTAAAGATTATGGTTTGTGTCATTATTATCAAGGCACTGGCCACTGGAAGAATCAATGTTCTGTTTTGAGGTCTGAAGATAAACATAAATCTTTGTCGTCTGCTGCGTCTCCTGCCCTGTCTTGTTTCAGTGCTCCTGGGCTAAAGCGGTGTGGTGGTCCTGGGATTGATGATGATTTTGAGCCCTTTATTGCTGAAGCTTTTGTGTCTTTGCTGGGTTATGAGAAGCATGTGTCTATAAGGTTTTTGCATCTGTGTTGCCTTTTTCACTTGCAACAGAAACAAGGGGCCTAGCTCTGATGCATGGACAGAGATGGCGTTGATACCTGTACCGTAGCATAACATGACACTTGAGTGTGATCTGGTGGAAGGTGTTGTTGCAGTCAGTGTGCACCCTCGCCTTGTGATTCTGGGAAACAATCTAACTGGTGGTGCTGTGTGGGCTAATGTGCCATTACTTCCTGTGGTTACTCCTAAACCACTGGCATCAGGGGAGCCAGATGAGAGTGGTCAGAGGTTTCCTTGGGTGTTTCCAGTCAGCGCCTTGATGTATGCACAGAGTCGTAGTGTAGCTGCTCCAGACTTGCAAGTGGGTTATAAAGGGAGTTGAAGTACATGGTTCCCCTGCCTGATCTTGTCCCTGTCTGTCACTTGGAGGAGTAGAGTGAAGTTGAACAGGTTGATTCTATATTCCTTATTGTTAACATCAGTGTCTCTTGTAACTGCTTTGAGGACAGTAAAGTATTATCTTTATTATTATTTATTATTATTATTTATTAGTCCCTCATCATGAGATACTTAGTATGCCTCAATAGCCACAGGAGATTAGCAGCACCCTGCAATGCCGCAGACTCCAGTGAATGTCAATCAGATACCACCTGAGATTCCCTTTTTGGGATAACAACGTTTACCTTATCTAACCTTTCTGTTGTTCTTACCTACGAACATAAAGCTTGAAAAAGACACACTTTGAAGGGACTGTACAAAGTATCTTTGCTGTTAATGTTTGACAAAGGATGTAAAGCCAGCCGAGAGAGGAGCAGCAGAGCAGAACCAACGTACCAGTCTTCACTTAGACATTACAGTCAGCTTCTAGTTTTTGGGATCCCTTAACTGAGCTCTTGACAGTATCAGTCATGTCGGAGGAAAAACAGTTGTCCTACAGCGAAGCCATTCAGAGGGCATGTGCCTCCATCACTCGCTTCCCTCTCATCCCAGTCAGAGGAGTTCCTCTCATGAGCTTGATCGCCAACAACTGGGACTCCATCTGGGCTTTCCGTCCTGACCCCTCAGACCTCCTCATTGCTACCTACCCCAAAGCAGGTACTTCAGTTCAGGTCTAAATGGGTAATCCATTTTGGACAGGACTTTTTGTGTCATTTTTATTTTTATTGAAGTTCTGTATTGTTCACGCAGTTGGCACCATTTGTGAAATGTAACTAAGGAGTCTGGCTTTGAAGAGAGCATAGGTACATTTGAGTTTAGTTCCCTGTCCAGGAATGTAAATATAGACAGTGCTTATTTAAGTTGCCATTTTTGCCATATACTGATTTGAAGTGAGGATTGCTGGTAATTTGTATGCTGATGTTGTCCAGTGTCAAGTCTCTATTTGATCATGTGACGAGATGATACATTACATGTATACATTATAGTTAAATGGTAAATGGTAAATGGACTGCACTTGTGTGGCCCTTTTCTAGTCTTCCATCAACTTAAAGAGCTTAAACAGTATATGTCACATTCACACACACACATTCACACACTGGCGGCAGAGGCTACCATACAGGGTGCCACCTGCTACTAACCATTCACTTGCACTCACGCTCCAATGGAAAAGCCATCGAGAGCAATTTAGGGTTCAGTATCTTGCCCAAGAATGCTCGGGATTGAACCGTGGGCGACCCACTCTTCCCCTGAGCCACAGCTGCCCCATGAATACTTGTGGTCTGTGTGTTACTGTAAGGTAGTTTAAAGGTACATTGTTCCTTTTAGAAATACTGGTAAAACAATTCAGTTGTTCTGATTGTTTATCATAATATTCCATTTCATGTTATTGAGCCAGGTGGCTGGGAAGGCTACATACAGAAGCTAATATACAACCGGGGTGGGGGGTTCCAACCCCGGGGTGGGGGAGCCCTTCTGTGCGGAGAGTTTGCATGTTCTCCCTGTGTCAGCTGGTTTTCTCCGGGTAGCATACAACTGGATAAATGAGACTTTGATTCATCAAGAATTTTCTCAGTTTTTTGATTCTTCGTTTGCTGAAGGCATACCAGAAAACCATGTTGTTCATGACATTAAAGTTACACAGGATTAGTAATTGATAAATGGTCATTTGGGGGTGAAGTATCCTTTTAAATAAAGCGCCCATCATGGAGGGAAGCTGACAAGACAAACAAAAAATCAATTAAAAAAGTACACAAACTGGATCAATTTAAGCAAACCAGTAGCCACTGTTGGCCAGTCATCTTGAAGAGTGAGGGCTAACATTCAAATTGATGAATTTCTTCCAGTAAATTTCCCGGTAATAACATCTGTAAAATTGTCACATTATGGAAAATACGTCATTCTAACACGAGTTTATGTGTTGTTGTTTTGGTGTGAGTGTACAATGGGATATCTCCTCGAACGTTTAAGATTTTATACTATACATGGAAAGTATCCATTTCATTTGTCTCAGTGTTAATTTGTGTTTCTGGGACATAAGGGACCACATGGACCCAGGAGATAGTTGACCTGCTCCTTCACAATGGAGATGCTGAGGCCTGCAAACGAGCCCCCACATCTTTACGCAGTCCTTGCCTTGAGTTCTTCTCCCCACCACCCATCCCCTCAGGTGTGTATTTAGGTGGTTATGTTTATGTGCCAAATCCTCTTTTATTTGGGCACACTCTATCTATTGACATTATTTCACTTCCCAGATATTTATTCTAGGAAAGAAACTAAAATGGTGCTAGTTTAAGTCAGTGGATGATTATAAAGCAGCTGTAGGATATCTGTCCATCTCTGTGCATTAAAGTGGGACTCATGTAACATTACCATAACATGGAAACTGAGATAGTGTGGAACAAAAGTATGTTTCGGTGCCTTCATACATATCCTACATATCAAGGCCTACAAATCCTTCTAAGTGAACTTATGTTTCAGGTCTTGATCTTCTACAGAACATGGATCTTCCAAGAATCATCAAGACACATCTTCCTTTTCAGCTGGTGCCTCCTGGATTTTGGGAAAACAAGTGCAAGGTGAGGCTCAAACTGTCAGATTCAACTGAGAGCAAAATCCTGCGGTGAATTTTATTGCCTCACATGATGCACAAAATGGGGTGAGAGGTTACAGTGCAACTGCCTCATTAGGTTACCCAGTGTCTGCATTGTTGTTATAATCCCTTTTTATATTTCCCTCCTGGTTGTGTGTAAAGGTTATCTATGTGGCACGCAACGCCAAAGACAACTTGGTGAGCAACTACCACTTTGATCGTATGAATATGTACCAGCCCGAGCCCGGGCCCTGGGAGGGCTACATACCCAAGTTCATGCGAGGAGAGTGTACGTATTAAATCACATTCCCAAGTGTCATTTTACCTTTATTCAAACTGGTTGTTTCTGTTTGCACAAAGCTTCTAACTGAACAGAGATGTTACAGCCACACTGGTGCATTTACCCACGCCACCACCCAGAAGTTCTGATGTATTTTAAAAGATTTAAATATGTAGGACTGGCTGGTGTAATCCACGACACCTTAGAAGAATAAATGTCCTTACCCCACTGTTTTTCCCTGTCAGAACCTTATGCCTCAATGACCATAACAAGATTAACAGCACCCTGCAAGGCTGTAGAGTGAAGGTGATGCCAATCAGGAGAATATGTTCCTTCAGTTCTCCAAAAGAATTTCATCTGGTGTATTTTTATACTTAATTTCTGCCTTGGTGTTGGATTGCGCTCAATACACTAACTACTTTTTGGTTTGGGACCTTGGGATCCATTTTGCTTTTGGAAGTGTTGATGACCCTGCTGTCAAATCAAATCCACTCTATTTTATTTAAGATTAATACACTGTGCACAAAAAAATATTAGGCTGATAGGTCCAGTAGTATGTAATATTAGCTGTGGTTAGACAAATACACAAATGCATGGATGCACGCATGCACACACGTATGCTCAAATGTGTGATCCCCTCCAAGCTTGTGCCTGGCAAAGAAAATTACTTTTTAAAGTGGCTTTAGGTAATA
The DNA here is from genome assembly GCF_011397635.1 of Epinephelus fuscoguttatus. NCBI lineage: Eukaryota > Metazoa > Chordata > Actinopteri > Perciformes > Serranidae > Epinephelus > Epinephelus fuscoguttatus. The sequence continues at coordinate 18,815,261 of NC_064771.1, forward strand.
ATTCTCTGATAACAATGTACAGCATGACTACTTGTATACATAGGCAGCCTTAGCTATGTTTCGCCATTTCAGCTGAATAGGCCCTAGATAGATGGATGGATGGATGGATGGATGGAAAGGTAGATAGATAGATAGATAGATAGATAGATAGATAGATAGATAGATAGATCTATAATAAGTAGCCTACATTTATTACTATTATTTAAATATTTGTTACAACTTATAAACCCTTTAAAAGTGGACTGAGAGTAATGTTACCGTGAAAGATGCTCAGAGAGTTTTGTCTCTACAGTGGCCTGGGGCTCCTGGTACGACCATGTGAAAGGTTACTGGGTGGAGAGAGAGAAGAAGAACATCCTTTACCTCTTCTATGAGGACATGAAAGAGGTACAGAGAACATATGGACTCAGTATTACCAAAGCATATTCAACGTACTCTTACCATCATATTTACTTTTCCAGAATCCTCGGCGTGAAGTGGAGCGCATCATGAGGTACCTCGACTTGTCAGTGTCTGATGAGGTCATCAGCCGGATTGTGGAGCTCACATCCTTTAAGAACATGAAGGAGAACCCAATGGCCAACTACTCCTTCGTCCCAGCACCTGTTTTTGATCGCTCCATCTCCCCCTTCATGAGAAAAGGTGCATCAGTCTGCTCCTGGTCTGGTCTAGAAGGAAGATATTGATCAATATGATTACAAACGAGCAGAGCAGGACACGTACCAATTCTAAAGACAGAAGACCTTGAATATCTCATGATGTATTGCAGTTAAATCAACAGTATAAGCTTCACAAAGACAGAACACACTGCTCTGTTACTGGCTTGTTTCATATTTTGTCTTCTGATTAGTCTATAAGCAGAAATTTAATCTGAAGTTGTTTTGGTGTTTATTTCATCTTTTATAATAAGAATATTATATCATAGATATAGATTTGATATAGATTATTATAATAAGATGTCACTGACAGGCTCAGATTATTATTCTAAGTGACACCATTATGGAAAGGATCCCTATAGAGATAGATTTTATTTTGTTTAAGAGTAAGATCTTTTTTGTTTAAGTAGAAACAGTGATCATCAAACTCCCTATCTGGTGGGTTTGAGGATGGTGTGTCCCAATGGGTACTGTCAACCTGCCATACATGCCACTCACTGAGTTAACCTCGCCTCTCCACCACACCTACCTGCCAGCCTATCACCTATCCACACATCTCCCACTCCTGCCCACTCCTGGATTAAACCTGTTCCCCTAGAAGTTAGTCTTGCTTGGTGTTTCACTTGCCTGATTGTTCTGTTTGTTGCACGTGGTTTCATTAAAGCCAATTACAAACTGTCCTTCTATTTGTAGTGCTGCTATTGGGTTCTTACCATACCCTTGACATGGTGATTTCAAGTCTGTTTTTGGTTACACAACATGGGTCTCTGTAGGGATCCTTTCCATAAGTTGTCAGACACCTATAATAACCATCTGAGCCTGTCAGTGGCAAAAAACATCATTTTTAGTGGACTTAAATGTGCTCAGTTGCTCACAGGGCTGTAGCCCTCTCGCTCAATGACTACTTTCAAAAATTGTTCCCATAATTTACTTAGACACAAAACATTAGAAAGGTTGGAAAATACCAAAGTTCCCCTTTAAGACTTTGTTTCTTGATTATTTGCAAATAACAGCACATATGGTCACTGAATTATATATCTTACACTGCCGTATTCTCTTCTGCATTTTCTCTTTACAGGTGAAGTAGGTGATTGGAGAAACCATTTCACACCCGAGCAATCGAAGATGTTTGATGAAGATTATGAAAGGCAAATGAAGGGTGTCAACTTACCGTTCAGGACCCTCATCTAATGGATTTTGGGTGTCCAAACTGATACAGCTCTGCAAACTAAAGACCTTTGTTGACCATTGTCTTCGCAATTTATTGTTTCTTATCTGTGAAATAAAAGTAAATAAAGGCTAAGTTTCCACCGAGGGAAATGGTTTCAGCTTTTAAAAATAGACAGGAGGTCTGCGTCACTGGGAGGTATCCCAGCAAGCATTTTTTGGTTTAAAAAACGTCTAATAGCCGTCTACATGAAGACCTGACGTCTAGGCTAAATCACGGCTGAATTTGGGCTGTCAGTGAAAATTTGGTAGACATCTAACCATAGCCAAAGTGTAGACGTCATCAATTATATGGCTACGTAGAGACCATGTCCAAAAAATGGAGATAAACATATCTTAATTACTGTTGACTCTCCATACGTGATTGAACATCATACTGCATGCCATCTGCAATGGCGAAAATTACATTTAATCAATTTCAAAATGAAATCGGCTACATTTGGGTTACATGTAGCTAGACTAAATCGGAGCTAAATATAGCCAATACGTTTAAATCACGACTATTACTTGCTGGGATAGTTACATTTCTGGGGAAGTGGATGTCAGGCTACGCCGTAGGTATGGCATCGATTCGACGCAGAAGTATAAATCCTGCTTTATTTTGTTAAAAGTAACAGGGTGATATGCAGCCTGTGAAGAATCTTGTACTGAGTCTCCTTCAGTCTATAACATGTAAACGTGGATCTGATCTAGTCTACAGCCGCCTGCCAGTCATTTTCAATGTATCTCTTTACCATTTAAATATCTGGCAACTCGTATGTGTCAGAGGAACTGAAAAGTGAATATAATGATGATAAAAACTGTTTTACATTTTGGTCCTCCAATATAAAACTCACCAAATCACTCACTACAAGGGAGGTTAACAGGAAAGTTTAGCGCAGAAGATTTAAAACACCCTGTTTGCAGATATCCAAAGAAATATTCCTTATTGGTAATATCAATGTCTCTGATGCTTGGAGAACAGCAAAATATAATCTTAACCAGATGATTTCTTGACTTCACTGTTTTCCTGCATGAGATACTTAGTATGCCTTAGCAGCCGCAGGAGATTAGCAGCACCCTGCAATGTTGCAGACGCCAGTGAATGCCAATCAGAGGTGAATATACCACCTGAAATTGTCTTTTGGAATAACAAAGTTTACCTTATCTCACCTCTCTGTTACTCCTACCCACAAACATGAAATAAAACATGTTCTGAAGGGATTGTACAAAGTATCTTGGCTGTTAATGTTTGACAAAGGATCAAAAGCCAGCCAAGAGAGGAGCAGCAGGGCAGAACCAACGTACCAGTCAACTGAGGTCTCGACAGTATCAGTCATGTCAAAGGAAAAACTGCTGTCCTACAGCGCAGCTATTCAGACAGCAAATGCCTCCCTCTATCGCTTCCCTCTCATCCCAGTCAGAGGAGTTCCTCTCATGTGCTTGATCGCTAACAACTGGGACTCCATCTGGGCTTTCCGTCCTGACCCCTCGGACCTCCTCATTGCCACCTACCCCAAAGCAGGTACTTCAGTTCAGGTCTAAATGGGTAATCAGTCTTGGACAGGACTTATTTGTGTTTTAATTGAAGTTATGTTATTGTTCGCACAGCTGGCACCATTTGTGAAATGTAACTAAGGAAGGTGAATTAAGGATGACTGGGACACAAGGTCAAATGGGACAGTGCAACTGTACAGGGTTTATATTCTCACCTGCTGAATGACAAGAAACACTTTTGCTGAGCCATAGCAGTGAGTGAGTGGGGCAAGATTCAAACAGGAAGTTGACCCTGCAGTGCATGAGACGAGGAAAATTACATGAGGTTTAGCTAGTTTTAATCATAAGGTCATAAAATTGTCAGAGCTAATACACTCAGCCAACATTTGTATGTGGGACCCATGTGGGCCGAAAAATGGAATGAAAAATAGGCCCTATATTGGATTGTCCACGTGTTTCACGTTTGCCCCATGCCAATTGCCCACATGGGTGAGTTTGTCCAAGTGGGCCCCACATGAGTCATGCTGTGGCTACCTGGGTACAAAGTGGGTATAGATCCAAAATGGGCATCTTATCTGGGGTCCACTTGGGTAAAACCCACCCATGTGGGCAAATGTCATGAAGCAAATATGGAACCCGTGGACAGTCCCATATAGGGCCTATTTATCAGCCCATGTACTACCCACAAGGGCCCCACATACAAATGTTGGCTGGGTGTAGTACAAACCTTTGATGGAAACATGATTATAATGTGCTACTGCTCAGTAAAATCAGTAAAAATGTCTTCATATCTTGTTTGTAGTTTTGGAATGAAGCTGATTTTATTTTGTCCCATTCACCCAAACACAATGCCTTTGGCTTTCCTTGTTTGCGCATGGAAGGGCATAGAGGTGTGCTCTCTCTGCCTTAGGCTTTCCATGTAGGTGTGTGGAAGAGGCTTTCTGTGTAGGCCCGAGGAAAAGTAGAGAGGCCCCAGAATGGAGCCATACCGCCAAATATAATACTGCAAATGGAAAGAAAGTTTTCTTTGACTAAGGTGGTCCTGACTGAAACATATTTATGGACAAGCTGGATTTTTTGTTGTGACAGTGAGAAAAGACAGCTTTATACTGTATGAACTGTGGACGGACTTTAAAAAAAAAAGAGCCTTGGGGTCAGTTTCCTTAAAAGGGTATGTCACGCCCTCTTGAAATATGATATAACTTTCTTTCCTCCTCAAATGAATAGGTCACGTCTTTATTACAGACATGTATCACTTGTTTGGCTATTTTTATTTATTTATTCATGGCCAAAAGCTTACAGAAGGAGTACAATCAAAAACCATCCAAATCACCCCTAATTCCCTTTACATTTACACAGGTGTTTGAGAAAATACAAATGTGAATATTACGTGAGTATTTACATTTTCTGTTTCTTTATTCTTCTACTCATCTACATATCGGAAGAAAACATTTTACTTTTTGCTTCACTACTTTTTTTGCCCAAAAAATTATCTTAAAAAAAAAGTACACAACTTTATTACTCAACAAAAGGACCACCATCCAGTGCTAATTTGTGTTTCTGGGACATAAGGGACCACATGGACCCAGGAGATAGTTGACCTGCTTCTTCACAACGGAGATGCTGAGGCCTGCAAACGAGCCCCCACACCTGAACGCTGTCCTTTCCTGGAACTCTTCTCCCCACCACCCATCCCCTCAGGTGTGTATTAAGGTGATTATGTTTATGTGCCAAGCCTCTTTTATTTAAACACACTCCTATTCTCTTAAAACGTAACTGCAGTGGTGCTAGTTTTAAGTTATTTATGTGATATCCATTCATCTCTGTGCAAATGGTGTGGGACTCATGTAGCATGAGCACAATGAGAATAAGAATAGGAATATACGTACCACAACTACTTGGGCATGGCCAATCGCTGGCTTGGTTAGCCAGGGCCTTAAGACGACAAGAAATGAGCAGTTTCAGTGCTGTGGTATGTTCTAAAGCCTGATAGAAATCCTTCCAAGATACTATTCTCTTTAAGAAAGGAGTTTATGTTGCACTGAAACTACTTTTTACAAGTCTTGTACCAATGAATGAGAGGTTGCCTATCGACCTATAACTGGTCAGTGCATGTACATCTGGGTTTGGTTTCTCTAGTATTACAACAGCTGTTTTGAAGGCACCTGGGGAGGTGCCTGAATTTCCAATCTTCAGGGCTTGACTTGAAACACTGTCGAGCGCCCTCTTAGAAATGTTGTAGGTACAAAGTCGATACATGGGGTCAAGGAGTTACACTGAGTGACAGTCTTGCAAAGCTCAGGTAATGTCACAAAGCTCAGTTTCCCCATGATTACATCTTTGTTTGATGGTTTACTGATGTCATCTGCCTTTACATCAGCAGCAATAACAGCTCTAACTGAAGTTATTGAGTTTTTTAAGAACAATGCAAGTTCTTCACTCTGTGATGCAGAGAACTGCAGACAGGTGGGGGCAGTGTTGAGTAGCTAATCTATTCCAGACTTCCCAGTATTGTCTGTGATATTGTTGGGAAAGTAATCCTTTTATGTCCGAGGTATTGCTTGTTATGGGCAGCCGTCGCTTCTTTGTATATCTTACAGAGAACTGTAGTTTTCCTCCATTTTCTCTCAGCTGCTCAACAGATTCCCTTAAAATCTCTTTAACACTCTTATTGTTTAACCATAGGGAGATTCGGCCAGTCTAACTTTTTTAGCCTTTAGTGGAGCAACAGTATTTAAGGCAGATGACAAAGTATTGTTTATGTCATTTACAGAGTAGCCATAGCTGTATGACTCAGAGAACTCTGCTTCAGTCTTGCCATCTTGAAATGTCTTTTTTTTTAAACCAGAACTTCACCTTTCGTCTTTGTTGGGTTTAGTTTGGCACCAAAAAACACACAGTGATGGTCAGAGATAGGTAACTCTGATACTGAAACATTGTCCATGTTTAACCCTGCTGTTATTACAAAGTTAGAGTGTTACCAGTATACTGATGAGTGGCTTCATATACATGTTGGGTAAGTTCAAAGCTGTCAAGTAAATTAATTAACCAAGAAAGATTTGTTAGTCAATGATGTCACATTAAAAAGAGCTAATATCAGCTTTATAACATGGAATCTGAGATAGCGTTGAACAAAAGTTTAATTCTTTCATACGTACATATCCTTTTCTCTGAACTGATGTTTCAGGTATTGATCTTCTTAACACCATGGATCCTCCAAGAGTCATCAAGACACACCTTCCTTTTCAGTTGGTGCCTCCTGGATTTTGGGAAAACAAGTGCAAGGTGAGGCCCAAACTGTCAGATTCAACTGAGAGCAAAATCCTGAATTTTATTGCTTCACACTGTAAACAGGGTAAAAGGTTTATAGTACGATGCACATAAACAGGATGAGAGGTTACAATGCAACTGCCTCATTAGGTTATCCAGTGTCTGCATTGTATTTATAATCCCTTTTTATATGTCCCTCTTGATTGTGTGTAAAGGTTATCTACATGGCACGCAATGCCAAAGACAACCTGGTGAGTTACTACCACTTTGATCGTATGGACCAGACCCAGCCTGAGCCCGGGCCCTGGGAGGGCTACATATCCAAGTTCATGCGAGGAGAGTGTACGTATTAAATCACATTCCTGGGTGTCATTTTACCTTTATTCAAACTGGTTGTTTCTGTTTGCACAAAGCTTCTAACTGAACTGAGTTAATACAGCCACACTGGTACATTTACCCACGCCACCAGCCAGAAGTTCTGATGTGACTTCTACATTCCACTACACCTTAGAAGAATAAGTGTCCTTACCTAAGTGTTTTTCCCTGTGAGAAACTTATGCCTCAATGACCATGACAGGATTAACAGCACCCTATGAGGCTGTAGAGTCAAGGTAATGCCAATCAGGAGAAAATGTTCCTTCAGACCTACAAAAGAATTTCAACTGGTGTATTTTTACATTCAATTTCTGCTGTGGTGTCTGACTGCCATCAATACACTAACTGCTACTTTACTGCCACATATGCATTTTCAGTTTTTTGGTTTGGGACTTTGCTTCTGGAAGAGCTGACAACCCTGCTGCTGCAAATGTTCAGGTTTTAAGTTTATTAAACTGTTATCAAAACCATTCCATTTTGTGAAGGGTTTACACATTGCCCACAATGGTTAGTCATTTTGCATAATATAAAACAAACAAACAAAAAAAAAAGCTAAAAAGTGGGTGAGAGGCTGAAGGGTGGGACAGGGAGGGGTGGGAGTGGACATGTGGGGCAAGAATTGATTTGAACGCATTGATATTGTTAAATTTCATGACATTGATAAGTACCAGCTGGACGACCATGTCCGCTTCGGCCTTGCAAAGTTCAGGGCTGATTTAAAAACAGTGCTGATCAATTATCAACAATTTTTTTTGTTAGGAAATGTCCATATTAACACCAGCCCTGGCGTGTTTGATCACAGTACAGTCAGTTCATGTCAAATCATTTTTTAAGCACTGGAGAGGGACTTCTGTTTTTATTTTGGATTAGGGGAGGGGCATACAAATTTAAATGGTTGTATTCTGTATTTATATTTTGTTAATTTTTAAGGAAAACATTCCTTCCAAACCTGCATGTTTTCTTTAAAAACTGCAAAAATTTTACCATTTATTATAGCAGGAAACTAAAAACATTAAGGCATTTGTAAAGACATTATGGTTGGATTTTTAAATTTCTGACAGTCCTTGAAAACATTATGTGGAACAAATGCTTCCATCAGGAAAAAAGCATAACCAAATCTGACCTTACAGTAGTGATATTATATCAAAATCACTTTGTTCTATGTCGCATGTCAAATTTGGCCAAAAATAAAGAATTCCCACAAGCTTACCAGTCTGCACAACAATAGTGGAAAACCAAGGCTTTTTTCAGCTCCAGGATTTCTCCTTCAACTTTAAACCTTTACCTTTCAAACATCAAAGGGTAAGTTTTAAAAACCTTATATTTTATAGTGGCAGGAGGGTCATGCATTTTTCACCAGTCACTCAGGGAGGCTCAATGAAAACTATTTGTAGCTCTGAAGGAGCAAAATAAAGAAAACAAAATGAAGTCACACCCCAGACTCCCCCCTCCTCTGACAATTTAAGAACAGTCCCCAAGACATCTGCAATCACAAATGTTTTTGGGGTTATTGCACTAATCCATCAAGCCAGCAGTTGTAAATATTAACAGGTTGTTAATAAATAGATTTTGGTCCAGAATCTCTGCAGCCCTATCCCAGAAGGTAAGTGGATTAACTGCTCATCAGTGAGTCTTCTTAATGCTCAGTATGTTTTGTGTCTACAGTGGCCTGGGGCTCCTGGTACGACCATGTGAAAGGTTACTGGGTGGAGAGAGAGAAGAAGAACATCCTTTACCTCTTCTATGAGGACATGAAAGAGGTACAGAGAATATATGGACTCAGTATTACCAAAGCGTGTTGTATGTACTCTTACCATCATATTTACTTCTCCAGAATCCTCGGCGTGAAGTGGAGCGCATCATGAGGTACCTGGACTTGTCAGTGTCTGATGAGGTCATCAGCCGGATTGTGGAGCTCACATCCTTTAAGAACATGAAGGAGAACCCGATGGCCAACTACTCCTTCATCCCAGCGACTGTTTTTGATCGCTCCATCTCCTCCTTCATGAGAAAAGGTGCATCCGTCTGCTCCTGGTCTGGTCTAGAAGGAAGATATTGATCAATATGATTACAAATGAGCAGAGCAGGACACGTACCAATTCTAAAGACAGAACACCATGAATATCTCATGATGTAATACAGTTTAATCAACAGTATAGGTTTTCACAAAGACAGAACACACTGTTCTGTTACTGTATTGTTTTCTATTTCATATTATCCCTGTCCTTCACATTATACAGTACGATGGTGCCCCCTAGAGGTTCCTGGACTTCCTGCCTTTACTTTTTTTTTTTTTTTTTTTTTTAAGACTATGAGAACTTTGTGTTCCATACAGCTGAAAAGATTATTCAATTAATTGATTAGTCTGCAAGCAGAAAATTAATCTAACACCATTTTGGTAAAAGCTTCATCTTTTTTTTCAAATCACCCTCTACAACAATGTGCCCTAAAATGTGAAGCTTTACTGTTTTTCTTCATCTTGTAGTATAGAAATCTGATGCGGGCCATCCTGAGGTTTTATTTGATGATCATGAAATGGAAACAACTGCTGTGCTTGCCTTTTTTCAATTGTTTACTCATACAACCTATCGTTTCAAAGCTATGCTCCTTATAGTTTGATTGATGCAAACCTTTTCAAGATACAACCACTACTGCAGGTTCAATAAACACTATTGTCAGACAAAAAACCCTAACAAAAAACAGATATAACTCACCTATGAATCATTATTTTGATCCACCAATCCATATCATGCTGACAAAAATGGTGCTCATGTTGTGTTCATGCACTCCCAGTGGTCAGGACGATCTATATCCAGTGAAACATTAAGTCCGAAGATATTATTACGTCCATAGATTTCTACAAACTTTCACTGCATCGTTTCAAATGTTAGTATTTGTTTGTGTATTTACCATAATTTCTTCCATTCGCGTTTAAGTATGCCAACTCCTTGCTACCAAAATGAACAAAAACTCCTGACCTTTTGATTGACACCTCACTTGAGCCAGTGGGAGCTTCCAATGCTGTTGCTATGGCCCCGATAGCCAAAGAGGGTCTGTGTTGAAGGAAGGTGCATCCCTCACACTTCCTGGTCTCATAGCCAATCAATAGATAGTGATAGGTCTGATGGTTTATGGGTCTTGTAGTCAATGACACTCTGGAAATCTGGTTTGAACTCCTGACATGAGAAAATAAGCACGCTAAAATTAGTTTCGGTTTCAACAAAAAAGATCTTACTCCTAAACAAAAAGGTCTGTCTATGTAGGAATCTTTTCAATAATGATGTCGGACACTTATAATAACAATCTGAGCCTACTGAAGTTATCTTTTAAAGAACTTTCGTCTAGTGACTGATTTATATATCTAACACTGTCATATTCAATTCTGCATTTTTTTGTCTTTACAGGTGAAGTAGGTGACTGGAGAAATCATTTCACACCCAAGCAATCAAAGATGTTTGATGAAGATTATGAAAAGCAAATGAAGGGAGTCAACATACCGTTCAGGACCCTCATCTAACCAATTTTGGGTTTCCAAACTGACACAGCTCTGCAAACAACAGACCAATGAACCAAAGACCGATGAACTGACACTGCAGCACTCAGAAGGCAAGAATACTGTCAGAAAATCTGACGTGCTGAACACCAAAACAGAACATAAATAAAAATAATTTGAGTCTGGATGTTAAACACTGTAATCATACAATGAAAGGATCAATAAAAATGTGCTCCACAAAACAAGTGAGTTGGTAGTCATCACTTGATTGCAGCTTATCACGTAAACAATATATAAGACCAAAAGTGTTGTGACTGAGTGGACATGCCCATTTTATGTCATGAGACCTCCACCAGAGTCTGCATTGAGATCAGGAAATGAGTTTCCTCTGTGGGGTGGCCTGGTTTAGCCTTTGAGATAGGGTGAGGAGCTGTTGCTCCTTATGGCTATGTTGAGCTGGTTCAGTCATCTGATCAGGATGCTTCCTGTTAGAGGTTTTACGGGCATGTCCAACTAGTGGGAGGCCCTGAACATGCTAACGAGATTATACGTCTCATCTGGCCCAGGAATGCTTCAGATTCCCCCAGGAGGAGCAGGAAAGCATTCCATCTGGAAAATAACTTGCACTCCCAATGAAATGTTTCTTGGAAATAGCAAATATCTCCTTTATGTGCCGGGAGGACAGTAGAGCATTATCTTTATAAGTTGATTTATTGATCCCACTGTTTTTCTCCTCAAATAGGAGATGAGTGACTCCCTTCAAGGTTGCAGACTCCAGTGAATACAACACCTGAAATTCCCTTTTGGGATAATAAGGTCAACCTTATATCACCTTTCTGTTATTCTTACCTACAAACTTAAAATTATGCTCTGAAATTTAAGAAAGGTAAACAGGTCACCTAAGTTTTCTCGGAGACACGGTTTGGAGGGAATGTACAAAATATTATTGGGTAAAATAAATAAAGGATAAATGCAAAAACAAAAGAAATAGAGATAAAAGTGGTAAAACATTGAATCACATGTTGAAATCATACACAAGTTGCAGGCTAAAACTACTCTATCATGAAACATACATATTGCTTTTTCTTGACCCTCCCTCATCTTCCAAACACCATGCTTATAGTTTATAATGCATTTTTCCTGCCAAATATTTGAAGCCTCAAAACTTTCACTGCCTTGGAAAAGCAGGAAACATTATGCAACTGTTTTCACAAGCTGAGTAAATTGACCTTTATGTCTAAAATAAGAGGAATAAAAATTACGTCTATTTTCAAAATTCATACATAATATTCCAATGGTCTACAAAAAAGTTAACATGGGCAATTGTTTCCCCAAATCCAGAAACTAGAGAGCTAAAACTAACTTCAGCTTAGGACTGAATGTTACAATCCCTTGATGCACATACTTGAGACGATGTGTGGGAGTAATAATGCTGTCTGGGAGTTTCCGAGTGGGACCCAAAGGGTTAAGGTTAAATGGACAGAAAAGTAGGAAAGAGCAAAGGTAGGTAGACAGTTAGAGTGAGCATAGGGAAGGCAGAGCCAAGGAGAGACATCTGTGCAGAATGAACTCTACACCGCCAGACCGGGCTGTACACTGTACCTCCCCCTACTCCCTTATTGTGATGAGGGAAGAGAGAAGAAACTAACAGGAGAAAAACGTACCTAACTTTAATCGAGGTGGAGTTAAACTGGCCGATTGTTGTTGACCTTCTAGCACTTGTGAGTGAAAGTTGGAGCCATGCTGGGGGAGTGGGTGGAAGTTTAGGGAGGGTAAAATCTTCATTAGAGTCATCAAGTGGGTAGCGCCCTTCACTGGTGTTTCCATGATAGGCCCACAACACCTCCAGAGGGCTCACTGGCATCACCTGGCGTCCCAGGTGCACCAGTGCCCCCCCACCACTTAGTGGTGAGTGTGGTGACGGTGAAGTGTTCCCTTCTGCTTCTATACAGATTCTGTGAAGCTTCCATTTCATTCACCATTACTCACTGTCTTGGTTCCATACTGTTGTTTTATTAATGGATGTTATTTGACCGCTGTTTTAGTTCCAGAAATACTCACCTACTCTGTTGGAGCTGCACCAGCCAAGAGAAAACCCTGAGCTCCCAGATGTGAATGTGTGGACCTGCACAGATTTACATCAGGATGTTACAGAAGCATGTGTTTACCGACTTAAGTTGCATCTATTAGCTCAGTGAGTAGAGCTGGCACTCCATTAACAAAGGCAATGTCCTTGCTGCAGCATTGTGCCATTTCAAAATACACTAAGACTCGCACAGGAAATGTACAATTTGCATACAGTCTTTTTCAAAATAGACATATTACATGGGTGCAGAACTGGGACCAGTTGCAGCCTTATTTTCAAGGTCTGGATGTGACCGAGGACGAGACACCTCCACCTGGAGTAGTATCCAGCTGGGCTTTATCTAGAGCTTGCCATATTTCAGCCGCGCTTTGGAAAGCAGAGCTAAATGTAAACAAACATGGCACCACACCGGTAAGGTAAGACAACACGTTTACATGTCGTTTTCTATATGTTCTCTGAAAAAAAGCTTGTTTAGTGAACTAACTTTGCACTTGAAGTATGCCTGTTCACTTACGTTTTAACAGGTCTGACGCTACTATGTGCCCCGGCTGTATCTAGGCTAACGGCTAACATGCTAACTATTATTTTTATGTCACTAGTCACTTGAAACAAATTTAGGACGATAGGAGACAGGTTGAAATAAACCGAAATTTCCCTTTAAAGTTTACTTTCACTAATTACATATCACTACCTTCTGAACAGTATTGCTGTATCAGCATACTTCATGCCCAGTTCAGAGTAAAATTCAATGAGCTGATCCATACTGGGACGATGGTTTTGGAGCAAATGAGTGGAAATAGACAGGACTCTGAAGGAATGGAAAAAGAAAAATATTGCAGTAAATATATAAATCTTGCTGTGACCTTTAAGGGGCTTTGTATTCTTCATCTTCACACACACGCCCATACATATACATTCTTGCACTTCTCTCTTTGTGAGGACCCCTATTGACATAATGCATTCCCTAGCCCCTTACCCTACCCTTAACCATGACAACTAAATGCCCAACCCTAACCCTTAGCCTAAACCTAATTCTAACCTGAACCCTAAAGCCAAGTCTTAAACCTGAAACAGGCCTTTGAGAAAGTGAGGCTGGGCCAAAATGTCCTCACTTTGCAAGACTGTCCTCACTCTGTCACAAAAATACCTTTTTTGGTCCTCACTGTGTAGCATGTACAAGTACTCACACACACCCACACAAAAACGAATTTGCTCAAAATAAAGCTTTAGATTGCTTTAAACATTAAATGAGTTTCTGCACTTCAAAATATTGATTCAAGATTGTAAATTGCTTTCGGTAACTTGAGCTGAGCTTATTTTTAATGTAAATATTGTTTCTACCTTAAGCAGGATATTGACTGTGGAAATCCTGGAATGCATATTCTAAACAAACTGAGCTGAGTGCTCTGGACACAAATGAATTCACGCCCAGCAGACATGCATCAAACAGCTGCATGTCTACACGTAAAATGTTTCTACTTTGCACGCTTATGAAATCTAAAATGAGAACAGCAGACGTTTCTCAAGCTCTTTTCTTTTTACTGCCATTTGGTCATCTGTTTTTGTTTACTTTAAAAGTGTGGGTCCAAAGGTAGGTTTCAGCTGGAGAGTGTCAACAGCTTTTCTGTCTCTCAGTAAAAGATTAGTTTTTCTTTATAAGAGATATTGACAAAAACTCAAGCTTCATTGTTGAGCTCTCAGATGAAATGTTCGATCTTTTGCACTGAGTGTGTGATTATAGTTTGCCTCCCTGTGGTAGGGCTCTTTTAAGACCCTCCCATATCCCTTCCTCAAATTACAGAGCAAGCAGTTGAGATAGTATTGTGAGCAAAAGTGGAATTCATAGGCAACTGGGAATGTTACATAAGGGCACTTTAGTGTTCGTCGGCTTGTACAAGTTCCAGTGATCGCAGACAGAACCTGGTGCAAGCACTCAGACAGCCAGGTTACAAAGATAGAAAGAGGGTGAAAAGAAACCCATTTCAGAGTGACTGAAGCACTTAGGCTTCAGCTGGGAGTTCAGGACGGATTGTTTTTCAGATGTTGAAGAGGATTCAGGCTGAAATTCAGACGAAATCAAGGAAGGAGACCAAAACAATAGGCTCCCGGCCAGCAGACAAGGAAACAAGGAAGAGATCATGACAGAGTGACGAGGTTGTCGACACAGTGAACAAGCAGGAAGAGATTCGCAGGCAGCTGGAATTTATGGTGTACAAAAAGCAAATCAACTGTGAATGTTTGACAAAGGACTGAAAGCCAACTGAGAGAGTGTCTGCTGGGGAGAACCACCCGACCGGCCTTGTTCAAGGCATTTCGCAATTAAATTTTGGATTCTGGTTTTTGGTTTCCTCAACTGAGCTTTTGACAATATTAGTCATGTCGGAAGAAAAAGAGTTTTCCTACAGTGCAGCCATTCAGGAAGCACATGCCTCCATCACTCGCTTCCCTCTCATCCCAGTGAAAGGTGTTCCTCTCATGAACTACATCGCCAACAACTGGGACTCCATCTGGGCTTTCCGTCCTGACCCCTCGGACCTCCTAATTGCCACCTACCCCAAAGCAGGTAGTTCAATTCAGGTTCTGTTAGTGCTTACACAGTTGTCATCAGTGGTAAACTGTAACTGAATACATTAACACAAGTACACATTTAAGTATTACTTAAGTATTTACATTTTTTGCTACTTTATACTTCCATTCATCTATTTATCAGAGTGAACAATGGCACTTTTTACTCCACTACATTTATTTGACATCTTACGCTGTTTTCAGATGAAGAGTTTGCATAAAAAAAACATATAACCTTATAAAATGAAGCATGATGTCATTGTAAGGATACTGGGGGCAGCCTTTTGTGTTGTATCTTGATGCAGGGGGTCGGTGGTTAGGTTTAGGTTTGGTTTAGGCAACAGAGCTACTTGGTCAGAATTAGGAAAAGATAGTTTATTATTATTGTTATTTTGAGAATATGCTGCTTGTGAACTAACCCTTTAAAATGCCAAAGTCACACAATACCACAGACAAACTAACTAATCGAGGCAGCAGTAGACCAGTAACTCCTGAGGTAAAATTACACTTTCTGTCAATGGAGTCTGGCTTTGAAAAAAATCATTGATAAGTTTTAGTTCAGTTCCCTGTCATAAACGTTGTGTATTTGGCAAATACTGAGCATATAACTTGATTAATAGACTTGGATTGTTGCACAGGAGTTTGCAAATGGTTGTTTTGATATATATATGTAGTACATAACTTACATACTGATGGTCATTTGGGGGTACTTTAAGTGAAGTACAAGAATGCTTCTTCCACCATTGCAATAAAGCTACTATGACAGATGGGATATCTACACGAACTGGTAAGATTCAATACTGTACATGCAAAAGTATCCAAGTCATTCAACTCAGTGTTAATTTGTGTTTCTGGGACATAAGGGACTACATGGACCCAGGAGATAGTTGACCTGCTTCTTCACAACGGAGATGCTGAGGCCTGCAAACGAGCCCCCACACCTGTCCGCAGTCCTTTCCTCGAGATCTTCTCCCCACCGCCCATCCCCTCAGGTGTGTATTAAGGTGGTTATGTTTGTATGTGTGTAATCGTGCCAGTTTAAATTCAGTCTATCTTGAAGTGCACTTTGTAGCCACAAGTATTTGCTGAAATTTAAGATATTATTTCCATATCCTCCCGAGACCCTGCGTCCTATACTTTATTCTGCTAAACTTAGTCTGCAGCCGATCCCGACACAAAAGTGGACAAGGTGCAAAATCTGATCAAATTTTATGGTTGAAATTTGTTTATTTGTGCTTAATAACATCTGTAGTTTAATATTGCGTACAAATTTTTTATATCTTTAACTTATATATTTTTAGATATTTTACAAATATTGCGGTCCTCATTTGAGGACCCTGGAGCTTTACTATTGTATTATCGCAGCATTTTATGTCGGCCAGTTAATTGTGACAGACTGTTCCTAGAGACAAAAAGGACGTTCCTAATGGAGTGTGAAGCAAGGAAAATTATTTTTTAATTATTTATTTATTTTTATATTTTTGGGGAGGCATTTTTGCCTTTATAGATAGGATAGCTAATCGTGAAGGGGGGAGAGAGAGAGAGAGGGAATGACATGCAGCAAAGGGCCACAGGCTGGAGTCAAACCCGGGTCACTGCGGCAACAGCCTTATACATGGGTCGCCTGTTCTATCCACTGAGCCATCGATGCCCCAAGCAAGGAAAATTTATACAGAATTATAAAATGAACAAATCACAAGACTTTTAGAAATGTTGTATTATTTGCAATTTTGTTTTTCACAGCCATGTTCAGGTGTTACAATGCACAGTTTTAAACAGACTTGAACAGTGACCCCCAACCCACAGAGTTACAAAATGTTTTGTTGTTGAACAAAATGTTCAGGCATTGAAATATACAGTTTTTTACTGCATTACACACATGTGACTACTAAAAATAAACCCATGGTCCTCATATGCAGACATCCTTTTAGTTTTTTATACTTTCTAAAATACTTTTTGTACTACTAATCCCAAATAGATAGAAGAAATTGCATACCAAACAAAAGCTGGGGTCTCAGGAGGATATACTGACTGTGCCACGCATGTCATCACTCACAAATTCCAAAAGGAATGTTTTCATAACGGCTTGTTGTTGCTGGGTCAACTAGTTATTAACCAGGCGAGCTGCCCGAGTGACAGACTCAAGTGGAAAAATGGCAGTTTTGGCTAGTGACCAAACTAAAAATTGTCTGGTGGGATTAGTGGCCTATTTTTTTCCGTAGTCTGCTGTAGGCTAAGTGAAACCTGATTTGGCTAAGATTTACCAAAGTTGAGCATTACCCATGCTGTCTCTTGTATTCTTGAATTATTTATCTATTTTTGTAAATTACATTTTAAAGCTGCATCAATCAATTTTTTGGCCACTAGACAGCAAAAAATACCCCCCCGAAAAAATACTTGTAAATGGGTGACTCACCAACAATAATGACCTACCTCCACATTCTTCAGATGTGGAGCATCTTTAGCATTTATTTTTCTTTCTAACCAAACACTTTGATTTCCGCCATCTCCTCAGTTGGTTACTTCCCTTGCTAAATGCTTGATTATGCAAGCTAGTTAGCTAGTTGCTTATTTGAATCTTTTTGCCATTTGGTGCTGGACAGAATGTGGTTGGAGTTATTTTTCTAGAAATGGCTGTCTACAGGGGTTGATGGGAGCAGCTTGGACTTAAAAACATAGAGTGCCCCAGGGATGACGTTTTTTCTGTACCATGAAGCAGAAGTTAGCAACATACTGGCTCCCTTGTTAAAAAGCCTATGGGAATTTTCCACTGGGTTTTGGATAACTGCAGAAAATAAGCTCAGTGGCAAACAAACATTTATAATACTTACATGTTTTGTGGAGCATAATTCCACAAATAACATTTGAATTAAATAATGAATGATCAGAAAAGGGCACACACACAGCAATAACAGCACTCCCTCATGTGGTATTGCTTAAGGAAATATGTTTATGTGCGGCGTGTTAGAGGAGAGACCCAATACTCCTATGTCTGTAGGGTAAGTGTGAGCTACAGTTAGCAGTCAGTTAGCCTAGCTTAGCATAAAGAAAGCTGGACACAGGGCTATCCTGTCTCTGTCTGAATGTAAGAAAATCCTCCTGCTAACTAAACTAGCAAATTATCAAATTATCTTTATGCTAAGCTACAGCTAACAGGCTGTTAGCTGTAGCTTCTATATAGTCTACAAACATGAGAATGGTATTAATCCTATCTACAGTGACTCTCAACAGGAAGGCTAGCACACATCCCAAAATTTTTATGTGCTGCTGAAAATGTGAATGATCAGACAACAAAAAAACAAGGTAAAAGAGGCTAAGACAGAGTTAGATGGCAGGCAAACTCTCAGATTGTGGTACTATGGGTGACTTTGCACTAAATCTTTGTTTGCTACCCTACAAGATAACAACTGACTTTTGCCAACAATTTGGCTGCAGCAAACACACCCTACTGTGCACCAAGTCCTCTTTTATTTGAACACATTGTATTAAATAACATTATTTCAACTCCCACATATTTATTCTAAAGCTAAAAAGAAACTAAAATGGTGCTAGTTTTAAGTCAGTTGACGCTCTCTTGCTCTTACATATGCAATACCCTTTTCCTGAACTTAGGTATTGATCTTCTTAACACCATGGATCCTCCAAGAATCATCAAGACACATCTTGCTTTTCAGTTGGTGCCTCCTGGATTTTGGGAAAACAAGTGCAAGGTGAGGCCCAAACTGTCAGATTCAGCTGAGAGCAAAATCCTGCAGTGAATTTTATTGCTTCACACTGAACAATAAATGCATGTTAACAGGGCAAAAGGTTCATGATACCATGCACATTAATAGGGTGAGAGGTTACAATGCCACACAACTGCCTTATCAAGTTACCCAGTGTCTGCATTGTTGTTATAATCCCTTTTTATATGTCCCTCTTGATTGTGTGTAAAGGTTATCTACATGGCACGCAATGCCAAAGACAACCTGGTGAGCTACTACCACTTTGACCGTATGAACCTGACCCAGCCTGAACCTGGACCCTGGGAGGGCTACATACCCAAGTTCATGCGAGGAGAGTGTACGTATTAAATCACATTCCTGGGTGTCATTTTACCTTTATTCAAACTGGTTGTTTCTGTTTGCACAAAGCTTCTAACTGAACTGAGATATTACAGCCACACTGGTACATTTGCCCACGCCACCAGCCAGAAGTTCTGATGTATTTTAAAGTATTTAAATATGATAAAGTGGCTGGTGACTTCTGTAATCCATGACACCTTAGAAGATTACCTCAGTGTTTTTCCCTGTGAGAACCTTATGCCTCAATGACCATAACAGGATTAACAGCACCCTGCGAGGCTGCAGAGTCAAGGTGATGCCAATCAGGAGAAAATGTTCCTTCAGACCTACAAAAGAATTTTAACTGGTTTATTTTTACACTTGATGTGTGGGGCAGGAGCTCATTGGAAGGCCCTTACATTCTTAAATTCAATGATACAGATAAGTACCAACCAGTCAGCTCTGTGTCAGCATTAGCTTCCCAAGGTTTGGTGCTGTTTTGAAACACTAGATGGCGTGTGGAGCCATTTTCAATCCATGAAATATCAGGTTTAAATGTGGTCATTAGTCACTGAATTTAATTTACAGCATTTTAGTGCTGTAATAAGAACATATTTTGGGTTGTCAAATTGTAAAAAAAAAAAAAAATCCCTTCAACTAGTGTGTAACTTACTGCAGCATGACACTTGTTTTGATGTTTCAGCTCTTTAATTCATCAGGAAGGTTGTTCTGATGGATTGTTAAAGCACTTCCTGTCCAGACAAGGGTTTCACAACATCTGGAACAATTTATTAACAACTTAAAACCATTTACAGATGGAGACCTTGTGGAATGTTGGAAAAAAATGTTTCTTGGCTGCATCTTAACAAAATCTTGCCACAGACATGAGCGCTCGGCAAAGTACCCAAAACTTCCTCTGTGGTAGTTCTGCTACAGGAGGTGTCTCCAGGAAGACATTTTGCTATACACATTCCACATTCATGACAGAAGAGACTTGATGATCACTGAAATTAGGTGGGGACAAAAGCGGATATATTGATATTGGTATCGGTTATTGGCCAAATTAGTTGTTTTATATCGGCAAAAAAAATCTAATATCCTGCATCCCTAACAAAGTGTCTTGTCCATAGCGATGAGAAGATTCAAAGCTGAAGCAGTTGTTGATCACTGCTGGCTGGTTAAAGGTTCAATGTGTAAGATTTAGGCGGATATGTTGTTTTCTTAAGTGTATAATCACATGAAAATAAGAATCATTGTGTCTTCATTACCTCAGAATGAACCATTGATATCTACATAGGGAGCAGGTCCTCCTCTAAGGAGATTGCCATGTTGCACTATGATGTTTCTACAGTGGCCCAGAACAGACAAACCAAACACTGACTCTAGATAGGGCCATTCGCTTTTAACGTCAGCCTCCACAATGAATAGAGATGGAAAAACGCTAATCTTTTAAACATGAAACTGCTTTAGTCAGTGTTTTTACCAGTTATAATCACCTGGTCCGTTTGTTTGGAGAGGAAGAGACCTCTGTGGATAATTTGGCTCCCAGTAAAAACCTCCTGAACCCTGAACACTTAAAGAATTCTATCAGGAAAAGTTCAGCTGGTTGCAATCTGCAACCTTCACCACTAGATGCCACTAAATCACCCAAATTCTAACACACTGGACTTTTAAGAGAAGTGGCTAGTCGGCAGTCGATGATGGTATAAAGTTGAGCGCGCATGATGAGCCTGCAGTGGCTTTAATCAATATTTTTATGGCAATGATGGTAGCATGACTACTTGTATGTGAAAGGTGTTTGTAGTGGTGAACCTACAGAAAATGATCACAGAGTCAGCCAACAAAACACATGAGGACATCTGCAATTATAAATGTTTAATAGGGGTTGTTGCACTAATCCATCAAGCTAGCAGCTGTAAATATTAACAGGTTGTTAATAAATAGATTTTGATCCAGATTCTCTGTAGCCCTGTCCCAGAAGATAAGTGGATTAACTGCTCGTCAGTGAGTCTTCTTGATGAATTAAAGAGCTCACTAGAGCCAGAGGGGTTTTTCACAATCTGGCAAACCAAAACTCACTGACTTATAATTGATCTATAATGATAAGTACATTCATTACGACTATACAAATATTTGTTACAACTTATAAACCCTTTAAATGTTGACATTAACCCTGTTATTGGACTGAGAGTAATGTTACCATGAAAGATGCTCAGAGAGTTTTGTCTCTACAGTGGCCTGGGGCTCCTGGTACGACCATGTGAAAGGTTACTGGGTGGAGAGAGAGAAGAAGAACATCCTTTACCTCTTCTATGAGGACATGAAAGAGGTACAGAGAACGTATGGACTCAGTATTACCAAAGCATATTCAATGTACTCTTACCATCATATCTACTTTTCCAGAATCCTCGGCGTGAAGTGGAGCGCATCATGAGGTACCTGGACTTGTCAGTGTCTGATAAGGTCATCAGCCGGATTGTGGAGCTCACATCCTTTAAGAACATGAAGGAGAACCCGATGACCAACTATTCCTGCATCCCAACACCTGTGTTTGATCACTCCATCTCCCCCTTCATGAGAAAAGGTGCATCAGTCTGCTCCTGGTCTGGTCCAGAAGGAAGATATTGATCAAAATTAGTACAAATGAGCAGAGCAGGACATGTACCAATTCTAAAGCCAGAGCACCATGAATATCTCATGATGTATTGCAGTTAAATCAACAGTATAAGCTTCACAAAGACAGAACACACTGCTCTTTGTCCTTCACATTATACTGTATAGTGGCGCCCCCTAGAGGTTCCTGGATTTTGTTTTTGCTTTGCTTCTGTTTTCTTCTCCTTTTTCGATAATATTTCAAGCTAAATACCCCAAATCTCCTCAAATGTGAAGATTCTGAGCATTTTTTATTTTTATTTTTTACAGTTTTCTGAAATTTCATTTATAACTAATCAGCCAGAAAAATGTATCGTTAGTTACGGCTCTACTGTTCAACAATAGATGCTTTTAGGGAAAATAATTTAAAGGGTAAGTTCAGTATTTTCCAACCTGGGGTCTCATTTATAAATACTGCGTACGCACAAAACGAGGCCTGAAAGAGGCATACACCACTTCCCACACAAAAGCTGTGATCTATAAAAACAGACTTCATAGGAGAAACTTTGACCTGTGCTTACAAACATTTTGGAGATGGGATAATGGCAATGCAGATGGTGAGGTGGAAGCCTGATTGTAGAAACTGTCGAATATTTTTGGTGTGCACACCACTTTTGGCTGTTTAACTTACTAATAGGAAAAATTCTGGAGCCTGGTCCAGTATCCAATGAGAAATAGGCTGCGCCCTGCACTGTCAATTTACATCTACTAAAAGTGCTGTTTTTTGCCACTGACAGGCTCAGATTATTATTCTGAAACAGCACCGAAATCACTATCGCCAAGCCAAACGGACTTCACTTAAATAAACAGTAATGTTATGGTAGTAAAACAAACTTCATTTAAAGGTGGCAGACATAAAATAAAACTCACAGCAGGTGTCCAACAATCACCAGTTTTGGATTGGTTGAAATCAACCCCATAATTCACCCAGTTAGATGTGAAAATAAATATGCTAGCTCTATACGCGTTAAAGTTACTGTTTATTTAAGTGGAGTCTGGTGGGTTTGGCGATAACGATTTTGGGGCTGTTTCTGGTTAAACAAACAGGTCTATCTCTGTAGGGATCCTATGCATTATGCTGTAAGACACTCATAATAACAGTGTGAGCCTGTCAGTGGCAAAAAGGAAATTTTAGTGGATGGGATTACACTACAGCCTGTTTTGCCATTGTTGGTTGCAGCCCTCTTGCTATACTGGACCAATTTCAAAAATGGCTCTTCCAAATATTCACTTAGACACAAAAACATACTAAAGTTGGGTCCAGGATGGAAAATATTTCAGTTATCTTCCAAGAACTTGCTTCTAGTTATTGATGAATAAATCTAACACCGTCGTATCTTCTTCTGCATTTCCTGTTTACAGGTGAAGTAGGTGATTGGAGAAACCATTTCACACCTGAGCAATCGAAGACGTTTGATGAAGATTATGAAAAGCAAATGAAGGATGTCAACATACCGTTCAGGACCCTCATCTAACCGATTTTGGGTTTCCAAACTAATGCAGCTCTTCAAACCAAAGACCGATGAAACAAAGGCCAGTGAATCAGAGACCGATGAACTGACACTGTGCAGCACTCAGAAGGCAGAAATACAGTCAGAAAATCTGACATGTGCTTAACACCAAATCAAAAACATAAATTAAATGAAATTGAGCGTGGATGTTAAACACTGTAATCACTGCGCCTCCTGATGGAAACCATCCAAATGTACATTTAAAGGATCAATAAAAATGTGCTCCACGATACAAGTGAGTTGGTAGTCATCACTTTATTGCAGCTTATCACGTAAACAATATATAAGACCAAAAGTGTTGTGACTGAGTGGACATGCCCATTTAATGTCATGAGACCTCCACCAGAGTCTGCTGACCGCATGGAGCTTATAGAGAGCGCTGGCAGCTGGAGGCATGTGGTTTTTCTGCCCATATGAAGTCATTTTGCAACCCTAAACCACACTGTACAGAGCCCAGCCAAAGCAGGGAGGCTGCACGAGACACGAGCAACAAAGACTAGAATAAAAGTAATGAGCTGGAAAGTCAATCATATGAAAATGGACAGAGGACACAAAAACACAACAGCTGAGAATATCCAAGTTTAACAAAAAAAAATCACTTTTAATACATACTTTATTTCTGAGAATAAAATCTTAAATATTTGAATACTTTATCAGCAAAGATACTTCCCGTCATTTACTCAAATCTCCTTCCTTATATAGAGGCTATGTTTATGTAGAGTTTTTTTGAAAAGTTTTTTGTTTGTTTTTTTTTTTGTCAGTTTTTCCATGTTTTCTCCTCTCTCTTCTATTGGTTGGCTCGCTATGGCTACTTGATCTTCTCTCTCTTCTCCGCCTCATCCTCTCCAACCCTTAAGATCCTCTTCTTCTACATCTCTATTTAGCTTCTGTACCTGGTAAAGAGAAAATGGAAAATCAGGGAGGGAAAGGACTTTTGGGCAACAATGGAAAGCGACGCAAACGACAAATCAGACAGAACAAAACTTAAACTACCTATGCAGACAAACATGATCGCTACTGAGTCAAGGCGCCTTCTCGCTAAGAAAGCATGACGTAATCTATGAGACAACAGCTCACTTCAGAGTGATTTATTTTTGACATCAAATCCAATGAAAGCAGCAAGCAAACTAAGTTTCTACTCAAGCCATTTTGCCCAAACAGCATATCAATCCTATTTAAAAATTCTCAACACTTAAGGGTATCTACAGATATCAGACACTTAAATGAAATACTTCTTAAGATCATTTTATTATCAAATTTAAAACAGATTTTTGGACAAATCTTTTTCTTATTCAAGTTTTGCAGCAAAGAATAAAGCGAAGTAATATGTATGTAGTCCCATGCAGAGGTAGGTTTTAAGAAGAATATGGATATAAGAGTGAGAGTTCGCTTAATCTACATTTTGCCAACAGGTCAATGCAAATATAAAGTAAAATGTTTGTGGCAATTAAACCCTCACAAATTCAAATTTAAGACTATTTAATTACTTTTAAGGTCCAACATTTTTAACATTAAATTTGAGATATTTTTAAGACTATTTTTAAGACCCTCCATTTTGTAAAACATCTTTATCAGTCCTCACATTTAATAATCATAAGCAGTGTGTGAACATTTGAAATGGTTTCTAACACATTATAGTGTGGTTATAAGTGGATAAACAGATATTTTAAGTCGTAGATTTCACAGACCACTAATTCAACTGTGATCTGTTGGGGTTTTGTTTTTTTTGGCATTTGGTGTGCAGTGTACTTGTTGGGACGATTTGGTCCCTATATTTGGCTGCAAACTGAGTCCTCCTTGCTATTACGTTGCTCTCAGGAACAAGCAGCTGCACACCCAGACCCAGGGTGAGTCAGTATGAGATGGAGGCAGCTCCCCAGAGGAAGCCAGGCTTTTCCCAGTCGGGCTTTGAGAAATTGTTATTTTGTGTGTTCTGTTTAGAAGTGGTGAATTCACAGCTCACAGTAACTTCAGGTCTAGTCTGCAGGATTTAGTGGCACCTGGTGGCTGAGTTTGCAGATGTCAACCAACTGAAACTGCTCCCATGTGTCAAAGGTGTAAGTGAAGGCCCTATGTAGTGCCAGAGTTGGACTTGTCTGCTCTGAACTACTGTAGAAACAACAGGGTGGATTTCACTGAAGACGACCCGCTATATGTAGATATAAACAGCTCATTCTAAGGTCATGAAAACACAACGGTTCTTATCTTCAGGTGATTATAAACTGATGAAAACAATTTATATTATATTATATTCATTCATTCATTTTCTAACCGCTTCATCCTCTTGAGGGTCGCGGGGGGGCTGGAGCCTATCCCAGCTGACATCGGGCGAGACAGACAACCATTCACGCTCACATTCACACCTATGGACAATTTAGAGTTATCAATTAACCTAGTCCCCAATCTGCATGTCTTTGGACTGTGGGAGGAGTGCCCGGAGAGAACCCACGCTGACACGGGGAGAACATGCAAGCTCCGCACAGAGGGGCATATATATATATATAAATATAAAAAATATATTATATTTCTGCCAATATATTTTACACATCCTGTCCTAAGTCTTACACATTGGATCTTTAATACAAAACAAAAACAAAAATTCTGGCTTTTGTTTGACATCTAGTAAAAAATGTTGCTGCACATTTCTGATCTGTTTTTGTGTAGATAGCTCACATGAACTCGAAGGGCTAACTAGGCTTGTTTGCCATATTACTAAAACATCACCGTCACCCTGAACGAGCCCTGTTCAAACTCTCAAACTAGATGGAAAAAAAGAAATCAATAGTTGAAAATTCTCACTGAACAGCCAAATTCAATTTGACAGACATAATTCTGAGTTAGGTGCAACCCTATTGTATAGTATTTTCAACAATTATAACTTCTCATATTAAAACATTTCCTGTACAATTACATCTGAGTAATATTATATTATCATTCATTATCTGCTTATATATCATCATCCTGTTAAGAGTTAAATCTGTTGATAACAATGTCAATTAACACTGTTAAAGACCTTACATCTGCTCACAACTACATTGTAGTGCATTATAAACTATTATTGTTTAAATACTGCTCCTACTGAGGAGGATTAAAATCAAGTGTTGCTGAAGGCTTTTTGTTGTACACCAACAATATTAAGCTTTTTTGCAAAACTTGTATCACAACAGGCACTGGTCCCACTCCTACCTACAAACAGAAACAACCCAAAAAACGCTGAAACGCCAACACTTACAGCCGTTCAGAGGTGACTGACTCACCGTCTGAGGCATCTCATGAGCCGCTACAAACACAGAGCTCAGAGGAGGACATCAGATACAGAAAGTAGCACTCACTCAGGGATCTCCCTGTTCATTAGTCATCGTGTCACCTTGTCAGTTTTGACAGATTCACTTTTTTATCATATCATAAGGTAGTAGGAAGAAGCCAGAGGTCCACACCAATAGGAGTGTGGCAATACACAAACTAGACACCACCGAGGACTGATCTGCATAAGAGCAGGAACATGCGCAATACAGCGAAAAATACACCAACATGCACATAAACTACAGACACAGTGATAGCCAGTGGAAGTTCTAGTCGTGGAGTACCTTGCTTTAGTTACAGGCTAATGGTGGTGGCTTGACTGAATTTACACTGGAAATCAACAAGGGTTAAGTGAGTTAATGGTGAGGGAGAGATGGAATTAGGCAGGTTAAAAGAGACATTGTCAAATGTGATGAATTTGTAAACAGATGAAGAGATGATGTGATAAAAATGAGATGACAGTACAGGATGAAGAAGGATTACACTTAGTTCAAACATTAATGAATATTTAATGAAAAAACACAACAGTATTAATACATTTAAAAAATATTCAAGCTTGTCAAAAGAGATTGAATTGTTTTAGAAAATAAGGTAAATATTAATGTGTAGATATATTTATATGTTAGAGTGAATGCGCAAAAAATGCAAGGGTACTTACACTCAACGTAGTTGCGGGCAATGAACTTCAGCACCTCATCAATGGCGATGACGGGGAAGGAAAGCTTCAAGACTACCAACCACTGGTCGAGGTTCAGATGAGTCAACTTGAAGACCATCTGGGGGGGCAAAAGAGCGGGAGTCAGAACTGTTGGGAAACTACGGCTGAGAGCAACTACGACAAAAACTAGTGGAGGAGACTTCAGAATAATTCCTACAACTGGGAGATTTACAGACGCAGCTCTTAAAGGACAACTTCAGTATTTTTCAACCTGGGCTCTATTTCCCCATGTGTATGTGTGCGTATGATTCATGGGTACCACTCGTTCTAAAATTGGTTCAGTATTGAGGCGTGAAACAAGCTAAATCAGTAAAGGGGGCAAATGCGTCCTGTATAAAAGTGCTTTTTTTCGCCACTGACCGGTTCAGATCGCCAGTGTCATCTCTGTAGATAGCATATTGTAGTGGCCCTGGGGCAGTGGTGAGTGTGAATGAGTGGAGTCAGCTGTCAGTCAGTGTTGGAGCAGAGAGGGGGAGGGCGGCCCCACTGGGTACTGTAAGTGAGTATGTGTGTATGAAGTGTGTGTGTTAGCCTACGCTAGAAGAGTCAGAGTTTGGGACGGAGTCTTTTACGTGCTATCCCCTGGGAGTTTTTGGAGTGCTCAAATAAACAGGCCTTTTTCCCGAACACAAGAACACGATGTCGCGCAACACCCCGTAACGTTACAGCTTTCACAGGCTGCCTTTGTTGGACGGCGAGATGCTGAAGTTGTGGCTAGTTGTGCTACAAAATGGATGCTAACACTCCTCTCCAGACACTGCACCTTGCAGACCATCGAGTCTGCAGTGCTCACTTCTTCCAAGATGACTACTGCCAGCCGAAGAAGAGAAGACATACAATCCTGAAACACCTCTTCCTCAAGAGAATGGCTGTCCCACGAGTAGAGAGAGCTACAGACACAGTGGAGCAAAGCTCGTGACATCACACAGCCCAGAGATAAGGGAAAGGCTAGTATGCTATTTACAGAGATAACACTGGCAATCTGAACCGGTCAGTGGCGAAAAAACGCACACTTTACACACACATACTCACTTACAGTACCCAGTGGGGTAGCCCTCCCCCTCTCTGCTCCAACACTGACTGACAGCTGACTCCACTCATAGCACTCATAGCCCAGGTTGAAAAATACCGAAGTTGTCCTTTGACGCCCCGACACACCAAGCTGACATCAAAGAGCGAGAGGTGAAGAAGGCCATGTGTTGCCTCATCTCACATCACCTGTGTTTTGGCCACAAAGTTGCACCTGAACAAACCGCAAACACAACAGCCAATGGCCAACTAGCAGGTATGTTCTGCACCTGCGTGAGAGTAAATAACTCTCTGTAGCAGAGCACAGAGCAGCGGAAGTCTGACAGGATGGATACAAGGTGCTGCTTAGCAGTTAGCACATCAACATCACAACCCAGTGTCGGAAGACCAAAGAATATTTACGAACAATAGCACAAAAAGTTTGTTTCGATCTCACTCCCTCTTGACTTAAGCTGAAGTTTGCTTTCCTCACTTCCATTTCTCTTCGTAACCACTGAGCTACACTGTAAATCGGAGTAATTTCATTCACCAGCGAGCTCCGCCAGCTCGAAAAACTACCGACAAGGGGCGTGTAGTGCCAATGGTGCAGAACACACTGCAAAAACTAGGGTCAACATTGACCGCCGGCTGACTGTCGGGTGGGTGGCTGACTTACGGGCAGAGGGTCGACATAGATGATCATGAAGTGCAGGGACATGGAGAGGGTCATAGCGGCGAGCAGCCAGAAGTTGCTCCATGGAGGCATGCGCACCAGAGACTGATTCTCAGACAAGCTTGAAAAAGAAAAAAATGAGAATGAAAATGAGAACGTGTCACCTGAGGAAACAACTGGAGCCATTATGAAATGTGTCATCATCACATCTGGAGAGTTACCTGTTGAGGGCGTTGCACATCTCGATGGTGACCAGCACAGACAGGGCCATGGTCATGGGAGGAGCAGCCTCAAAGATCTCACACTCGACGCCAGCGAAGTGCTCGTTTTCTTCCTCGCACTGCATGAAGTGGGACTGTACAGAAGAGGTGAGGTTAGTAAGTGTGTGTGTGTGTGTGTGTGTCTGTGTGTCTGTGTGTGAAAAAGAGCATGAAAGAGAGAATTACTTACCAGCTGGTAGTAGGTGACACCGGGGCCCTCATCATCATAGAGGAACCAATAGGCAGCACCTCCAACAGTGGCGGCACCGACGTATCCTGTTAGAACAAGTGAACAGCGTCAGTGTAGGCGATGGTTTTTCCTGCCTTTAAACAAAATCCAAACATAATGTCCAAAGTCCTACATACCACCAATAGCCATGTATCTGAAGAACAGCCAGCCAGAGATCAGGGGCTCCTTGGGGGAACGTGGGGGCTTGCCCATGATGTCCAGATCAGGGGGGTTGAAGCCCAGAGCGGTGGCGGGCAGACCGTCAGTAACCAGGTTGACCCACAGCAGCTGGACAGGGATCAGAGCCTCGGGCAGACCCAGGGCAGCAGTTAGGAAGATACTGATAGAATAAAAAAGGAAATAATAAAACACATGGAAGGTCAAGTGTAGCCAGAGACAGAAAGGGTGTGGATTACAGTGCCTGTTGCGTAAGCCACTCACCAGACGACCTCACCAACGTTGGAGGAGATGAGGTAGCGGATGAACTGCTTCATGTTGTTGTAGATAGCTCTGCCCTCCTCAACAGCAGCCACAATGGAAGAGAAGTTGTCGTCAGCAAGTACCATCTCAGAGGCACTCTTGGCAACGGCAGTGCCAGAGCCCATGGCGATGCCGATCTCGGCCTTCTTCAGGGCAGGGGCATCGTTCACACCATCACCAGTCTGTGGTGGGTGGAAGGGAAGCATGAATTACACAAATGTACAGACATAACATGGACATGCTGTAAATACTGAACACAAAACCACAAAGACAAGTACTCTGATGCAGCTGCGCTCTCACCATAGCAGTAATGTCATCATAACCCTGCAGGTACTCCACAATCTTGGACTTGTGGGATGGCTCCACACGGGCGAAGCAGCAAGCCCTACGCACAGCCTCGGACTGTTCGTGGAGGGGCAGATCGTCAAACTCACGTCCGGTGTAGGCCCTGCCCTCAACATCCTCCTCCTCAGTGAAGATGCCAATGCGACGGCAGATAGCGATAGCGGTTCCCTTGTTGTCACCTGAAATATGGAGAAGGAGAAGTTTGGAGGGGAGTGGATAGAGTTGTTTTAAATTCTGTATACTGTAGATACGGTAGAACGGTGACAGTGAATGTTTGAACAAATACACTACACACAAGAAGAACTTTATATAAAAGTAGGGATGTACGTGTGTTTACATTTAGATAACAGATTCTCCCTGTAAGAGCACATTATATATTAGGTTATATTTGGTCAGTTGGTCAGTTGGTTGTTGGATATGCTCCTTTCTGACCAAATTCACATTGGTCGCTGCTGTTACTTTCAAAGGCCATGTGTCTACCAAAATGTTTTTTCCAACTTGAAAATGGCAGTTGTTGTTTTTTAGCACTTCCACAAGTATGTGATGGTTGGTATTTGTCCTGCCCCTCCTCCACTGTGATTGGACGGCTGGGTAAAAAGTGACAGTGACTAGCGCAGCATTTTATCCAAAGTTAAGTCTCTTTTTTTTTAACAGACGCGTGAATGTCAAGTTCTGTAACACTTTATTGGACACACAACACTACCAGGGATAACATGCAGATGTTTTTCCCCCCTTGACCGATCAATTGCTTGAGGAGTAAGTAGAATTTCAGTCAACCAAGATGTTGAGTCTGGTTGAGTACAGTCTTAATCAATACATTTCTGTATCTGTAATTCATCCCACCCATAATACTAACCAGTGATCATAATGACACGGATTCCAGCAGCTTTGCACAGCTCAATGGAGCCAGTGACCTCCTTGCGAGGGGGATCCAGCATACCCACGCAGCCAACAAAGGTCAGGTCAGTCTGAGGAGAGAAGGGCAAATGGAGTCATTCAATAGAAGTTTTCATGTTCGTCACAGCTGCGCCCACACATCTCAGTATCGAAGTTCTCACCTCATAATCCATAAACTTGGTTGAGTCCTCGAGGTTCATCTCGTCCAGCTTCAGTGGGCTGTCACGGGTGGCCAGGGCCAGGCAACGCAGGGTGTCACGGCCGGTACCCCAGTCCCTGATCACAGTCATGATCTTCTCCTTGATGGCGTTGGTCAGGGGCACGCGGGTGGTGCCAACACGCACATATGTGCACCTGTCAATCACACCCTCAGGGGCGCCCTGTGGAGAGAGCAGTAGGATAATTTTATGTTAGGTTGAATGCTACACTGTCAGAGCGCTGGCTTCTGACCAAACGCTGTGAGAAGGAAGACAGACGCAACTTGCCTTCACAAACATCTTGGCACCACCATCACCCTTGGTGGGAGTGCAGTACACGGACATGGACTTCCTGTCACGGGAGAACTCCAGAGTGACGTTCTTCCTCATGAGCTGTTTGATCACCTGTTGGATGAAAGGGGTTTTTATTAGATCGTATCATTAGATAACCTGTTATTATTATTATTTACCTTCTCTCTGATGTAATAAATTACAATTAGCTGTGGATATAATTTTGGATAAACCAGAGTTCTAGTTTTAAATTCAAATATATTATAAGATGAAACATATTACCGGGGGCGCCCTGAACAAATTTGCCTAGGGCTCCAAAAATGCTAGAGCCGGCCCTGTACTCACTGTTCGTGTGTTGCTTTGTTAGTGTTTTGTCTTTTGTCTTACAGTTAAAATTCAAAAAAGGGCAAAAACAACAAACAATAAGAAAATGAATTATCCTCAACATGTAGCAAATAGCAGGAGAAAACTTACTGAGCAGCAAGCGTTGGCTCTCTCAATCCTGGACAAGCTCTTCACGTTGGTGTTGAACACGTTCATCTTCTCAACCAGGCAGGACAGGGCGGTCTCAGTGGCCTCACCGACCTTCTCATAGATCTTCTTGGCCTGAAGAAAAGGAAAGAAATGTGTTTAAACTGTGGAAGGTCGTGAGGTTTCAGTGTATGAAATGCGCTGCATGACTTTATTACTTTACCTCGTTGTAGTCCAGAGAGGAGTCGTTGCACAGGGCACAGATGGTAGCCAGCTCAACAAGTCCGTCGTAAATGCTGCAGTTCACCTTGGCACCTCCCTGGGAACTGAAAAAGAAAGAAATAATTAGATATAAATGTTTATAAATGTTTTCATGGGCTTGTTAATGAATGCCTGATTTGGAACCCAAAAAAAAAAATCAACTTACACCTCGCCCTCGGGGGTGTACTTGGAGCCAGAGATATCGAATGCATCAAGGTCAACGTGTTCACCTTCAACGCTCTTGACAATGAACATCTGTGGTGTAGAAAACAAAGACAGTTTTAACTGGGTCCGAAGTAGGCTAGGGTTTGTAGATAAACAGTCGAAAACAACTCAGTTTCCTTTTTGAGTTTGAAAAAAAAAAAAAAGTTTCCCTCACCTTGGTCACACACATCTGGTTGGTGGTGAGGGTGCCAGTCTTGTCGGAGCAGATAACGGAGGTGCAGCCCAGGGTCTCCACAGAGGGCAGGCTTCTGACGATGGCGTTCTTCTTGGCCATACGGCGGGTACCAAGGGCCAGGCAGGTGGTGATGACGGCGGGCAGACCTGAGAGACATTGGTGAAAACTGTGAGTGTGATGAAGACACTGCGGAGGAACAAACAGCCCTCTCACACTCTCACTCCATCTGGTCTCATGACATGCTTCCCTCACCCTCGGGGATGGCAGCCACAGCCAGAGCAACAGCGATCTTGAAGTAGTAGACAGCACCACGGATCCATGAGCCTCCGTGGACGGGGTCGTTGAAGTGGCCAATGTTGATGGCCCACACGGCGACGCAGATCAGGGAGATGACCTTGGACAGCTGCTCACCAAACTCGTCCAGCTTGGCCTGCAGAGGAGTCTTCTCCTGCTCGGTGGCAGCCATCTGGTCACGGATCTTACCGATCTCAGTGGAGACTCCGGTGGCAACAGCAACACCAATGGCCTTGCCGGCAGCGATGTTAGTGCCCTGCAGAGCAGAGAAGCAGAAAAAGGTAAAAGATTTTGTCGAATCGCCAGTCCAAAACCCAAAGACTCTTCATTTACTATTATTACTAACAAATAAAGGCACCAAATTCTCACATTTAAGAAGCGAGAATCAGCAGCATCAACAGTTGTTTTACATTTTTGCTTGAGAAATGACCAAAACAAGTGATTGATCAGCAAAATAG
The DNA here is from genome assembly GCF_011397635.1 of Epinephelus fuscoguttatus. Taxonomy (NCBI): domain Eukaryota; kingdom Metazoa; phylum Chordata; class Actinopteri; order Perciformes; family Serranidae; genus Epinephelus; species Epinephelus fuscoguttatus. The sequence goes on from NC_064771.1 coordinate 18,848,900, forward strand.
TTGGCGACTGATACTAATCTATTAATCGACTAATCGTTCAGCTCTAATAAGAAGAAACAGGAAAAATCTTGAAACACAGTAAAGAAAAATACATTGATGTTGATAAGGCGCTTACAGAGAAAAGCATGTTCTTCTTGTCCTGGTTGACAGCTCTGGGGTCGGGCACAGCCTCAGTGTGCTTGATCACACTGACGGACTCACCTGAGAGAGAAAACAGACAATCAACTCAGTAATAAGCCAGCAGAGTTGGGACAGAGAAACACATCTTCTGTAGAGTGAAAGTTTCCTCAAAGTTTACCAGTAAGGATGGACTGGTCAACACGCAGGGTGGTGGACTTGATGGAAACAATCCTGATGTCAGCGGGAACTTTGTCACCAACTGTTGGGAATCACAAACCAGTCTTCATTAAAATTAAATTGTCATAGAACAGTTTTCGTATTTACATTAAACATAAAATAAACACAGCTGGTAACTATATATATATTAATTATATTAAACAAATTGTCGGTTCTTGGTCTGAAGATGTACGCTCACTGTTTTGCAGCTCTGAGTTTAGTGATGCTTTTTTTTAATAATGAAAAGCTCAATATTGGTTTGTTAAGAAAATCTGTGTTTTGTTACAACGATGGAAAAGAGAATTATGTTGTATATACTTTGTCTAAAAAGCAAAGATCTCTATGTGCTCATCTGAGATCTGGTATATTACCTTCTACTGTTGAAAGTGGACAGTATTTTAATCTAGAAGAAGAAAAGCAGATCGGTCCAATGTACTGCTCAAACAATATAGAAAATGAGTTTCATTTTATTTTCTACTGCCCTTTAATTATGAACTGCGCAGTGCTTTGTTTGATGGGAAAAGGGTGAGTATTGATTTTGTAAACATGGAAGATGTACAAAGACTTAGATGGCTGTTCACATTTGAGACACATAGATTGGCCAATTATCTGGGTAAGGCGTGCGAGAGGAGAACGGGGGCTCCTTGTTTGAGCAGTTGCAGTTTGTTAGTGTTTCTTTTCTTCTTCTTTTCAAGGGCCAAAGGCATGACTGCTGAATGAATGAATGAAATGTATTGCCCACCCACCAATTACATCCCTAACTGAAAAATAATTAAACAAATGTTCACATTTATGGTCAAAGAGATTCTAAACTTAGAGCCAAATGCTCAGAGTAATGGGGAGGGGCAGCGAGAGAGGCAACAGGTGTACACTGACAAATGAACAGAAGTGGGCCGTAGCAGTGAGGGGAGAAGAGGTGCGGCAGGTGCTAGTACGGGTATTTATACTCATGATTTTGCTTTCCCTCAGTCAGCATGTTTTCACAGCAGTGCTGCTCATGTTGCTTTAAAAAGACACGAGGCTCTGCTATCAGGTTTTACCCAAATTCTTTCTTTACCTCAACAGAAATATGAAGAAACCCACTGGATCTTTGTTGTATCTTCTCACAGAAATTTGACACAGACTGTGATATTACAGATCAGGCTGACAGACTGGGGTTCTGCTCTTTAAGAATGATCAACAGTCATGACATTTCTTACCAGACACCTCCACAATGTCTCCGGGGACAATTTCTCTGGCCTTGATCCTCTGCACACTCTTTCTGTCAGAGCGATAAACCTTGCCCATCTCAGGCTCGTACTCCTTGAGAGCCTCGATGGCATCTTCAGCATTACGCTCCTGTGGCACACATACAAAGACACAGTCAGCTAAAACGAAAACACAAACACACATTTACAACTTTTGAGTCACACTCTAACAGTCATCAATAAACTCATGTCAGCACGCCTGTTTATCCTTGCGTAAATGTAATCCATACTCATGGTGTCCTTGGTCTGGCACTTGCAGTGTCCTCCAGTAGGCTTTGAGTCATTACACAAAGCACTTACGCACTGATACACAGCTACTGATGACACATGAGTAGGTCAAATCTATGACCTGATGTTTGCCATGTATTGTTATGGCAGTTATTTTTCAAATAAACACCAATTACTGAGTGGACAGTGGTGCATGGATCTATGTTTATATGCATAATCTCAGGGAGCGTGCAATGAGAAAGTACATGCTGAGTTAAGAGATATTTAGAGCGATAAAATCTTGCAATGAAACAAGAACGAAGCAGCTGATTTTGACACTTGGCGGGGATGTGATGTTCCCGTGGTGACTGATGCCCGACAGCAGTGTCAGTTACTTACTGGCATGCATGTAGAAGAGCATGACTTGCATAATGCAAATCATCCATCGCCTATTTGGTGAACATATCGTATTTTTCTTCTTGAATTACGTGAATAATATTGTTTATTTGAGATTTACTCGATGTTGTAACAGCAACTTTGGAGCACACGCCAGCTATTTTGAGTTTAAAAGTTGTAAAAGTTGAGCAACCACATCTGGGTATAAAAACATGGCAGTAACTGGAGCCTGTGTACTTTCTGTCATCATTGCAATGGATATGTGTGATTGCTCAACGTGCCGCTGGGCCTCGTCACTGACCTGCCACACTCCAACAACGGCGTTAGCGATGAGGATAAGAAGGATGACGAAGGGCTCCACGAAGGCGGTGACGGTCTCTTCACCTTCCTCAAACCAGGCCAGCACCTGAGGTCAGAGTGGTAGAGGGCAAATCAGTGATGGCGTGTGAGCACAGGACAGGAGACAACAGTGACAGCAGGCGTGTGGAATAGCACGCAAATACGTATTAATGTGCTTTAAATGGACAATTAACATTTAGATTGTACCTGAAAGAAAAAATTGATGGCAGCTTTATAACCTTGTTATGCATGATGATTGATGATGGTTTTAAAAGCTTGATTATACAGGCCATTTTATGACTTGGTATACTTTTAAATCAGTTCCTTTTTTTCCCGGTGTTGACGCCTGTTATTTTGATAACATATCTGCATGTCATAACATGATTACATAATCCTCATTAATTTGATCTCAGTGTCCCATAACTCCTTGCTCCTTCTGACTTCAACACTCTCTCTGTGGAGGCCCTTCGTTCCTTCCTTCAGGCCTGACCTTTCCCGAAGGATTCAGTTTCTCTCCTTAGCTTGGGGCTTTCTTAAAATAAACCCTTACCCCTCAGCCCCCCTAGACTTCTCTGACCCCCATCTCTCACTGGCTCCTCAATATTCGCCTTCTAAGGCCATCATGACAGCTGCCCAAAGGGGTGAAAGCTGGGTGCGGGAATTAATACACCTCATACAAGCCCTTGCAATCTGTCTCCCTCCTCTCAAGTTGTCGTCCTCAAAAATACACGGAGGGGTGGAGGGACATGGAGGGGGATAAGAGGTCATCTGGACAAAGTGACCAGGCAGAAACTATCAACTGCAGCATGCTTGTTTACTCGCAGTTTGTTTGATGGGGTCTAAAGTTATATGGCCTGTTTTCAAGGTGGCAATCAAGAAGGCCCCAAAGATTAATGTGCCAAAAATGTAAAAGAGAGAAGCACAAGTTTAATCCTCTTAATGAGAGTTGTGAAAGTATGCACCTGTTTTTCTTTCACAGATAAAAGTTGAGTGTCTGATCCCACGTGGTGCCAGTGTCACGTGGACTTTGTAGCTACTATTATGAGTACTACAAATACTACTGCTGTTACCTACTGCAGTTTACAATTACTGACATGTTTAAAAAAAAAAGACTTGTTTACTTACAAAAGAGATGCAGGCAGCCAGCAGCAGGATCCTGACGAGCAAGTCCTCAAACTGCTCAATGATCAGCTCCCAGATGCTCTTACCTGAGAGAGACAGACAGAGACAGACAGGGATATAAATTAATGAATAATTATCACAAAATATAAACGTGATGACTGAAATATGCAAATGAAAGGTGCAAAGGAAAGTGTTTTCAGTGTATAAACGATGGATTTCAGGTCTTTGTTGCTAAAGATGACAATCAAAATGTAATACACATTTCCAGTACAGTGCTATCAGTGTGTGGGCATCACCTGTATGCAACATTATAACAACCCTTCTGTGGACGAGGGGCTTTTTTTTAATATTAATGATGGGTCAAATCAGGTGTCTGGAAGTTCTCATTCAGATTTACACATTTTATTTGTGTGGCTGGATAAACACTTACCCTCCTCAGCTGGCAGCTCTGGAGTTGGACACAAAGGTGAAGGAGGACAAAGGTTGTGGAGACAGAAAGACAGGACAATTGATGATTAATATACAGGAAAGAAACATGGCGTTCATCAAGGAAACATTTTCAACAACACTTCAACAAACTAAATGTGGCCTCAAGATCTTTGGTTTCTTAAACTTTCACCTTTTCAAAAACCTATGTGTTTTATGCTTAGAGACTGCAAGTGCTGTACCGAGATGCCTGAAATTAAAAAGCCATTGTTCTGTGTTTGATATTGAATCAGCTTTGACTTGTAACCTCGGCCTGCTGAAAACCTCACTGCAATGGCTGGTCGCTTTATAAATTCCTTAACTTGTAAACAAAGTATAATATTCTGTTTAATGGCAGCTGACTAAAATGCTCCGAAGCAACCGAAACATCACTGTGAAAATAAGAATTCTTTTAGATATAATACCCTACTACAGTTTTCTAATTTGCCATTCCACTGGTTATTGATCAGCAATCATATCACGGATCATTTAGCCGTAAGCCATCTAAGGACCTCCCCTTTCTACCCGGCCTAAAATTATCCGTCTCTCCTGTTAACGCCCGCCCCATATATCACCCAGGAAGCTTCTTGAGCCATCACCTGTCTCTCTCGCTCTCCAGCCATCTTCTTTGGCTATCTTTAAATAGCTCTTCAAAGCCCTCAAAGTCTCTGCTTCTCAGTGTCTCTGCATTTCTACCAGCTGTTGCAACTCCTCTCTAAAAAAGCATCACATGCAAAATCTCAACCCAGCCCGACACAACAAGTATATCTCATCTCCACTGGTGTTGACTCAGGAGAATCCCTCCGGAAACTACCCGAGGAAGTTTACTTTGAAGAATATTTTAATGCAAACACTCAGATATTTCTTTAACTGTGAAGTGAGAGATTTCTCTTTGTGGCCTAGTTGCCAAACAGTGACTTTGTGAGTCTTTCCTCTTTCAGTAGGCCTCCCACCCCATCCCTGACACCCACACTCACCATTGAACCCATACTTTTCCAGGTTCTTCTTGAACTGGTCGGGAGTGAGACCACTGTTCTCGTTCACTCCGAAGTAAGCCAGGCATTCTGCCGGGACCTTTGTGTGTGCGTTCTCCATCCTCTCAGGATAGACAAGGGATTGCCCGTCTAACCGTGCCTATCCACGCTCTTCTACCTCTTAGGTGTTCGCTGCAGTTTTTACCCTTGTTCCACCACCCGCGCCTAGAAGTGTGGCACCCTCCAATTCAGGAGTGCTGGACTGACAGAAAGAGCGAATAACCGCATGCACGTTCAGGGTTTTATACCACCAAAGGGCTCAGGATTGGTGGACACCCCGCTGACACACGCCTCCAAATTCCAGCATGGGAGGGCATGGTGGGGGGGGCGCGGGTGGGGCTCGAGGTGGAGCAATAGGGAGGTGGGATGGTGGACTTGGACAGGAACTGTGGACAAGGCTTGGATTTGGAAAGGAGGTAATGCAGGAGAGTGGTGATGAAGGGGCTGGAGGGTGGGGGTCGCACCGTGGATGAAAATGAGATCTGTTTTTGGAACATGCATGGTCAGTGGAATAAGACGAAGGGAGAAGGTGAGAGACTGAGACAGGAGATCATCCAGAGTGGAGAGGGGGGAATTGGGGGGGCACATTGAGTGATGGCTCAACTGGTTTCTGCTGAGGAAGGTGGCTGAGCCAGAGAGGGATGAGTAAACTGGTAAGAGACTAAAGATGGTTGACAAATAATTTAGTACAAGAATTAGCTGGCACTTTTACATGGACAATGTGAGTTAGACATGTTGGCACATTGACACATGAAGTTCAAAGCTCACCCAAGAAACAAGAACTTTGTGCAGCAGAACTACATCATCTACTGTCATCAGCATGTCTGCAGAGCTCTGCAGAACTGCTCATAATAACAGAGACACCAGACCTGATAATGAACCCAGTTAAGTAAGGCATGGGAGCAGTAAAGGAAAAGTGAGTGTGTAGTAGAGGAATGACCGCTTGGGAGCTGGAATGCCAAGAGGACAGTCTGCATGTCACACTATCACACCACAGAGGAAAAGCCCCGGCTGCAGATACAGGAGGATCAAGTTTTATTTCTCTTTTTTTATGAGGAAGAGAGGGCAGTGGGGAGATATGGAGCAGCTTAGGTAGCTGCATGAAAGATGATCTGGCTGAAAATTGCTATTTAGTGAGGTACAATGGCCTCTTGTGGCGTATTCACAGCATTGAATTTGTTATTGGGAAATAAGACATGTCACTTGGGTTCATCAGCTGGAGTCACTCTCTATTTTTATTCTTAAACCTGTACAGTAACTAAGGATTTGATCGTTTATGATCATGATGTCTTGCTCGCCTGAAAATGTCTTGTTTCTGACAACGATATGTCAGTAACACTACATGAAGTGACAATACAGTATGCATCATGAAGTTGAGCACAAACTCTGTTGATTTACAATTTGTTTTAACAGCAGTAAACAGCAGTAAACAGGCTGCTGGGTGGTGCAGACAGGAATTCAAGTTGCTGTTGCTAATCAATAAAGTGACAGGTGTTCCTGTAAGAACAGCAGTGGTCACTGCTCACCACCTCTGACAGCTACAGGGCACATTTTTGTTGCAATCTATTTATTCCTGTGTTACGTTGCTGTGTAGTGTCAAAGTGTCAGCCATAGTCAAAGATAAATTTGTTTCCGGTGTGAAATAGTCCTTACTTAAAAAAAATGCACTTATTGGTAGTTATTGCATAACAAAGTGGTTCCTCCAAAGCTTATTTTTGGTGCAGAGAAATGTTGACAGCTGTCAGTGTCAGCCTTCTGGACCATTAGTGTTATCCCTCCTATTATCCTTGAAGTCAATTTGACCAAAATCCATGTTTAACAACTCGAAAAAAGTGCTTGATTTCTTTTTTTCTTCATATAAAATAACTTTTTCTAATTTAATGGGAGCAACTGGGTCAACATAAAATTAACATGATGTTATATTTTTAATCTCTTGTATACATTTTGTACCCATCTGTGTTCTTTGGGGTCAATGAAGGCTGTTTTAGCCATTTGGAACATATGAGAAACATGAAAAAATACACACATTTGTTAATGTTTTTTTGGGTGCTATTGAGGTCACTGTCACTTGCAACCTGCCAACCTGCCATAGCCATACCTGTAGTAGTGGGAGAACCCCTCAGTTTTCCCACACGGTGGGGGAGGGGAGATATGTTTCCTGCGAGGACACTGATAGTTCACACAACATAAGGAGGATCAAACTTATACAGGCTTGTACTGCAGCCCTCTGAACCTTTCTCTGTGAGGTCTCTCTTTAAGAGTTTTTGTCACAGCTCTTTGACAGCAAATGTGGCAGAGTATGTGTCTGGATAATGTTGAAGAGGATCCTGATTAGAATAAGACACTCGAGGTCATGTTGTCTTTTAACCACCAGAAGATTCTGTTCTCTCTCAGCCTCCAAGAGGGGACATGTATACCCTCCAGAAATGGAAAGTTATCATGGTCCCTCTCCCCAGTTTAACTGTTTGGGGACAGTGGGAAAGACTTAGGCTATGTCCACATTATAACCAAATGTGGTCCAAATTCTATGTTTTCGCTCTCATGTGATACAGATCTGTTTATTTTTTAGAGTGGTGTAGAGACAGACAGTCATATTAGAATTCATGTGTATTTTTCCACGCCACAGCACAGGCACAGATTACTCATCATAGTGTCAGAGCGATCCATTGAAATTACAAAAGGCTGAACCACTGCTGCTGCGGTAGGCTGCACCAATCGCCAGCCAATAGGGTCCAACTGTCAGATGCTTTCTAACCAGGACAGCTTGCCTACATGCTGTGACAGTTGTCATGAGGCGCCGACAGAGATATTGGAATGTAGCCCTGGACATCCTAAAGTTTTGGAGGAACTGGTCCTCGATTTAACGCACCACATCGTAGCCCCAACACTCCTGACTCTTCTCCTGACAGAACTACCCGCAATAGCTGCTAATAGAGGTAATGGACCAAAAGCTTATTCGTGCAATAGGCCGTTATCCTGAAAACAAAGGCCTATTGCTCCAAAATTACTCACACACTTCCCCAAACAGAAGCACATGGCTAATTATAATGCAGAATGACGCCATCGGATCTTCCTACTATTCCAAAGGCATGACCGGCCCTGCTCTGCCACTGATTTTCTTACCCTAACCTTAACTAATCCCTATAGTCAGGGGGTATGATAACATCATTCTGCATAGTCAGGGCCAAGCTTTAGTTCATCAGGTAGACTATGTACCCCATGTAGGCTCCTCGAAGGAGTCCTTGGCAGCGGCTCAGGTTCAACTCAAACCAGTCGCTCTTTGCTGCCTGTCATCTCCCTGCCCTCTTCTTTCCTTTGACTCTTAAGCTGACCATAGTAAAGGCAACAAAAGTCCTACAAAAACAGTATGGGTCACTTCAAATATTAAAATGAACAATCTAAGCAGAGAGACTGGATCTGGGGAGTGATCACATTTGAGCATTAAGCCATAACGTAAATTACTTGCACATTAGGTGGTTCATTTTGGCAGGAGTGTCCAAGTCAAAGAGCTAAGCAACATCTTGGAAAGGCTGACACTGAAATTTGAAAACTGTCCTGTGTCATACGTTTTGTGACAAACTTGCAGCAACACGGGATGCATGGGACAAATGGGTCAAGTGATGACCCTTTATTTACAATCCAGGCCCCCACATGGCTGTGGGAGAATGTCAGGTTGCATTTCGACAGATGGTACATGGCAAACAAACCAGGCAAATATGGTATCAAAATATGGGCAGCACGTGATGCACTGTCCGCCTATGCCTGGAATATCAAGGTGTACACTGGGAAACCCACTGGGGAGGACAACAGGAAAAAGAAGATGGAGCTTCTTTATGAAGCGAATAAAACACCAAAAAGGTCTTTCTTCCAGATTTTGAGAGGTTGGGATTTTTTATTCTATTTTAGTTTTTTTTTTGTTTTTTTAATTGGGGTGCCTGACACATATAGCTGGGTCATAATTTTTGTTACAAGGACAAAAGATATCAGTAAATTTGAGGTTAACAGGAGGGTTATACAGTATGTTTGTGACTGATGCTACTGTATCATATTTATGCCAGTGTCACTTAAAGTGTGGCCATCAGGCATAAAAAAATGTGCTTAAGGGGAAAAGTAAAACAGATGTGTGCATCAGAGAGGCCACTGAGATGCAGTACATTCCCCACAGTGTGATGATCTACACAAGGGTCATACATAGAGCAGAATGTAATGACTTCAACATAGGAAAATAAAACATGTTGTTGATGTGTTGTTTGAATCAACTGACACAGAACTTCACAGTAAATAATAATAATAGTATGAATTTTGTGACTTTATGTCCTGGTTTACTTATAAAATAAATAAATAAAGTGTTTTGGGCATCATAGTAACAATATGACTGGTTCCTAACAATCTTTTTATCACTGCTCACCTCCGGACGTTTTCTTTTACAGCTGAAAATCACTGCTAAAGTCACTCTTCTACAATCCAGTTGTGAATTGTTTATAATTCACAACAACTTACACCACAGTGCAAGTGGTGATTTTCACAACTGCCTTGTAACTCAAACAATTTACATGAACTCAGCGGCCCACATCATGGTGTTAACGACCAAAGTGTGAGCTTGAAGGACTCCTCATTACCCAATAAAACTGACAAAGAACTAGAGGCTAAAAGTCCCTCTAATTCTACAACAATTTGAAATTCAACATTATTTCAATGAATAGTTGGTTTTTCAACTTGATATGTAATATATTTTCATTTGATTTAAAATGCTTTTCATTGGGTTCTTCTTTTATGCTAACAACAAATAACATGCTATGGAAAAAGTTCATAAAGGAATGTTGGTTTTACTGATTAATGTATCTAAGTTTATTGATAATGTATGTATAGTAAGAGAAAAGATTATGGTAAAAGATGAGAAACAAATAGTACATATAATATCCAGTGACTTGCTCAAGGACATTCCAGCAGGATGGATGCTTCTAGTAATGGAAGACCTAACTCAGGTTGTGAAGCTGAAGGGTGAATCTCTAATCACAAGGAACCCCATGGACTGTTATTGAGCCTGTCCATATTTTTTCTGTAAATAAACAGATGAAACATTATTTTCCATATCTTACTTACAAAATTAATTAAATTAAAAAGAGAAAATGCTTGCTTTTTTAATTGATTACAGCTCATTGTGTTACTTTGGACTTTTATGATCTATTGATATGATTTTTATATGTTGATACTGCAACTATATGGCTCATTTTTGTTGTGTTTGTGTTATCTATCTATCTATCTATCTATCTATCTATCTATCTATCTATCTATCTATCATAACTGAACTGAAGCCTTCATCTCAAAGTCACCAGAATCCACTAACAATCTATCTGTTATTTGCAAAAACATTTCATAGCTCTAAACCTCAGATGTATTTTTAGTACTTGTTGAGTAACTAACTGCTGTTCACAACTATGAGGACATATACAGCATATACATTTCTTATTATTAGCCTATTCTTTACACAACTGTGACCTTCTGCTGCTGCTCCTCAACCGAGAATTCCTAAAATAGGAGGTTGTTTTTGTGGCAGCTTTCAAGTTTCCAATCAGCTGCCGGTGACCAACTGACCCAGCCCTCTGGCCTGCTGGTGAGGGGCATTTCCTTTTCCAACATGTACAGAGAATTAACCATAATGTAGTACAGTAGAAAGCCAGTATAATATATGCATGCTATTCATCATATAAACATTTATGCCGCAAATATGTTGAGAAGATGTGTTTATTCAGAAAAATTTGAGTATGTATTTAATTATTTCCTTTGATTACACTGGCATTCAAAATAGTATAAGAATGATTAGTATGATGATGTGTGTGCAAACTCATAAAAACCTGCAATGCTCACATAGTTTGTACATGTGTAAGTAAGCTGAACTGTACATTAAACTTCAAGGGATGAAATGTATTACTTTGGCATTTAGCTTTATGTTCCATAAACTTTATGTTGTTCCCAGACATAAAACATTTTACTCTGACTGTGTTCTGCCAGTGTTCCCATCTCTGTTTCACCCAGCCGTTCTCCAGGCCTCAGCTGTTGTACAGCCGTTCTGACCTCTGAGATTTGGGGGCTGTGATAGGGGTCGGCCTGTCAGTGTCTCCCTCAGGGCAGTGCAATGACATTTAACTCAATATCCCAGAAGGATAAGGTTTCTCCCCCGTCCCCTCCAACTTCCGCCTCAGTCTATTGCTGAAGTGTCAGTGGCCTGTGGGTGCAGGGACTACTACAGCGTAAACCCCTGTAAGTCAGGACAACCATCATCGCCAACTCCCACTGTGGTGCTAACATGCCACGCCCTCGTGCCAGGCTGAGGGATCACCATGTGCCGCCTTAACCCATCAAGCCCTCCCTCCTCCACTTGTGAACTCTATATGTGTTCCCAGTTCTGTACAAGTGTTAAGTACTGTGGCAGTGCAGCTGTACGCACGGCTATCTTATGCAACTAAGTCTGTCTCTGCTGACTTGCACGGCACAAGCAAAGTGAGAGGGACAAGGCAACATTTGTGAGTTAAAGACGTGGGGCCAGGAAAGACTGACATATATCGTAAAGAAGGTTATTGTTATTAACAGCTTATTCTACAGGTTACAATCGTATGCTGTCCAGCTTATTATTATCATAATTTGTGGGGGTATAATAAAGTGAAGGAAGCCACATTTCATTCATCTAATGTTATGAAAACAACTTGTTTGTTAGTAAGGAAATGTAATTTTTATGTTTAAGTAACATATTGATTAAAGGGACAGTCCTGTTTTTCTTAAGTGTGATTGTTTGAGGTACTTTATCCATAATAAGTGTATTACCTACAGTAGACGGCGGTCGGTGCTCCAGTTTGGAGAAGCAGACATAAGTACTGCCACGGAAGCTAAGCCTTGTACTGCTGTGGAGGGGGGCAGCAGCATGGTGTATTACAGCCACCTAAAAATGCTTCTTTTAAGTGGGCCTTTATTGGGGTGGCCACGATACATTTGCTGCTGCTACCATCCACAGCGGTACACAGCTTTGCTCCAGTGCTGGTGTTGTGTTAAGTCTGTTTCCCCATCAAATAGCGTTTTGCTCCGGTAAAAATGTGTAGCGCCTCTCTTGTGGCTAGGGTTAGGGATAATCCTACGTTAATGTGGTGTCAGAATAATTGGAAAAATTTGTTCCTGACAGGGATCATTCATGCAAAACACCCCCTAAAGTTGGAAAAACAACTCAGGAAAGTCTGCGAAAAGTTTGGTATCAAGTTGAGGTCATATATACAAAAACATGGCATACGAAATATGCAATTTGTAATATGGTATGGGGTTGTAACCATGTGTGACCTAAAATAGATTTTAGAAAAGTTATTCATTAACATTAGTCAGGTGAAGCAAATGTTTTTTAGTTTTAGGGGATGTTCAGGTGCAGTAACAAGTCTAGGACAAAAGTTTTTTGTAATAAAAAGCTTCAAACTGTTATCAACATGTTTAAATGCTCTGAGCAACAAAATACAGCACATTGTCTTTGCAGTGTCCATGTTGTTTCCACATTACGACTCAAGGGTAAAGTTGGCAGAACAACTCAGGAAATGGGACCGTATGAGGAGCATGGGGAATTAGTATTAGGTTTGATTCAGATTTAGGTCAAGGGAAACACTTAAACAGGGAAATAGTCTTTGACAAAACATCAGTACTGCTTTCTATTTCTCCAAACTGGGTGAATGCAATCTGCATTCCACTGTAGATAATATACTGACTATGGATAAGTGCCTCACACAACCCCACTTAAAAAAACAGCAAATTTTCCCTTTAAAATAACATACTCCAACTAAGCAGACAGTAAGCAAGCAGTGAGATCAGACTGCAGCTGCATCATCCTAGCCACACTTAGTCTAGCTTGCATTCATAAACCACAGCACTGTTACACTCTTTAGTTTTTTATGCACATGCAAAATAAATTAGGAACGCACATTTTCACTGAGCAGCCGCATAAAATCAAATAACATGGTATTGACAGTGAGGACGTAATTAGTACTGGGCAATAAGGCAATGGATAAAGGAGCTACATAGTCGGAGTTAGCTGGGTACTTGTTACAGCATTAGCTAATAGTAATAATAGAAGTGGCAGCTGAGTCTCTGAATCCAGAATTCCTCACGAGATATAAATAGACCAGGTGACACTGTGCTGCTGGGCATGGCACCACCACAGCTTTGCGGCTTTTTTATTTAAGAATGCAGGACCTTTAGCGCAGGCTCGTAAGTCTAACTTTCAACTATTGGGGTAAAATAAGATCCCATGTTGGAGCGCAAATTTGACTCCAGTGTCATCAGTATCCATGTGGTACTTTAGGCCGAAGAGTTCTTGGTTGTTCACACCATTCCACACACTTAGGGCTGTACTATATAAACCATGGGGGAGCCGACGGGAAAGTGAGCCTGTTGATCAAAAGTGGCTTTCTTTCTACTGACGTGGTGTCATTTACTTGGCTCTGCATTTTTAGAGGCTGCTGTTGTTAATTTACATTAGAGACATTATTTCGGAAAACGCAACGTCTGCAGTACGAAGCCCAGCATCCTGTTAGCTTTACTGGCTGAGATAAAATCAGATTTGACTTACAGCTGCCTCGAATCAGTCAATGTTCATTTTAGAGGAAGTCCCAAAAAGAATTTTGTGGCACAGTGGTTACAAGACTACACAAAATTCAGAGCTTGATCTAGTATTGTATGAACCACAGAGGTGGGTACTAACAACTTAACTGGGTTTTGGTTTTGTGGGTACTTTTTGGACTAAATTTGTGGAAGCAGTTTAGATGCTCAACTACATTTTGAAAAATCTATTTATTGAGTTTAATTGCATTTGTGGTACATTTTCTTTACCTTCTTTTATCCCAGGAAGTTACTTCTCAAGATGATTTGATTTTTCAGTGGATGGTTCAGAGCCTGACTGTTTTATCGGTAGGCTGGTATTGGCCTATCACGGATATATCTTTGTCATGTTGTCTGATATGCAACAATATCAAAACTTAATTTTTTCAGAATATAATGCAAAAAATGCTTGGGTAATTAAGAAATGGTGTCAACACATAGTTTCTCAAGAAGCAGCTCTAAGTTTGTTTTGGAGTTCCGCAAGGTTCTGTGCTCGGACCAATCCTATTTACTCTATATATGCTTCCTTTAAGTAACATCATTAGAAATCACTCTATAAATTTCCATTGTTATGCGGATGATACTCAGTTGTATTTATCGATGAAGCCAGAAGAAAGCAATCAATTAACTAAACTCCATAACTGCCTTAAAGACATAAAAACCTGGATGAGCACCAATTTCCTGATGTTAAATTCAGACAAAACTGAAGTTATTGTTCTTGGCCCCAAACAACTCAGAGACTCTTTATCTGATGACATAGTTTCTCTAGATGGCCTTGCTCTGGCCTCTGCCACTACCGTAAGAAACCTCGTAGTAATATTTGATCAAGATTTGTCTTTTAATTCTCATTTAAAACAAACCTCACGGACTGCATTTTTTAATCTGCGTAATATTGCGAAAATTAGGCCTATCCTGACCCGAAAAGATGCAGAAAAATTGGTCCACGCTTTTGTTACCTCAAGGCTGGATTACTGTAACTCTCTATTATCAGGTAGCTCTAGTAAGTCCTTAAAAACTCTCCAGCTAATTCAGAATGCAGCAGCACGTGTACTAACAGGAACTAATAAACGCGATCATATCTCTCCTGTTTTAGCTTCTCTGCACTGGCTCGCTGTAAAATCCAGAATTGAATTTAAAATCCTACTGTTAACTTATAAAGCTCTAAATGGTCAAGCTCCGTCATATCTTAGAGAGCTCATAGTGCCATATTATCCCACAAGAACTCTGCGCTCTGAGAACGCAGGGTTACTCGTGGTCCCTAAAGTCTCCAAAAGCAGATCAGGAGCCAGAGCCTTCAGCTATCAGGCTCCTCTCCTGTGGAATCATCTTCCTGTTGCGGTCCGGGAGGCAGACACCGTCTCCACATTTAAGACTAGACTTAAGACCTTCCTCTTTGATTAAGCCTATAGTTAGGGCTGGCTCAGGCTTGCCCTGTACCAGCCCCTAGTTAGGCTGACTTAGGCCTAGTCTGCCGGAGGACCCCCCTATAATACACCGGGCACCTTCTCTCCTTCTCTCTCTCTCTTGTATCCTATTACTGCATCTAGCTAACCCGGCCATTCTGGATGTCACTAACTCGGCTTCTTCTCCGGAGCCTTTGTGCTCCACTGTCTCTCAGATTAACTCATACCGCAGCGGTGCCTGGACAGCGTGACGTGTGTGGTTGTGCTGCTGCCGTGGTCCTGCCAGATGCCTCCTGCTGCTGCTGCCATCATTAGTCATTAGTCATACTTCTACTGTTATTATACACATATGACTATTGTCACACATGTATACTGCCAGGTATTAATACATACTTTCAACATATTGTACCGCAGTAGCCAGAACTACAACTATAATATTATTACTTTCAATAATGTTGTTGTAAGCTACTGTCATTACCTGCATCTCTCTCTCTCTCTCTCTCTCTCTCTGTCTCATTGTGTCATATGGATTACTGTTAATTTATTATGCTGATCTGTTCTGTACGACATCTATTGCACGTGTGTCCGTCCTGGAAGAGGGATCCCTCCTCAGTTGCTCTTCCTGAGGTTTCTACCGTTTTTTTTTTCCCCATTAAAGGGGTTTTTTTGGGGAGTTTTTCCTTATCTGCTGTGAGGGTCTTAAGGACAGAGGGATGTCGTATGCTGTAAAGCCCTGTGAGGCAAATTGTGATTTGTGATATTGGGCTTTATAAATAAAATTGAATTGATTGATAAGAGACATTAATCCTTTGATGTTATTATTCACTCAACCCAATTGCCTGTACCTACATTACATTTGGACGTTATTATGTAGCGGATATGTTGAAACTTCAACAGCACTTAATGTGTGGTTATGTTTTGGTTCTCAAATGGTGTGCTGCAGCACAAGGTGTGCTATGGGATTTTGTGATAACCACACATATTTATTGCAATTTTCAACTTGGCCTATACAAAAAGTAATGAATGAATTTTTAACTGACTGTATCAGTATGTTGTGCACACCTATTTCCTAATAAAGAGGCAAACTTTGCCTTAAAAATTTTAATTTAACATAATTTAAAAATCTTTCACAGGGAACCCATTTGTCATTCGCGCATAGGCATTATTAGTCTGTGACACATTACATTATCTTACATTATTTTAAATGGAGTTAAATATTTCACGAGTAATACTTGGTTGTCAATTGTAAACATTTATGTTGTTATAGGAGTGATAAAATGGGTTATAGAAGCTATTGGGCACACATATAAATACATGCGTGCCTTGAGATTTTGGCTTGCCTTTTGCTGTGCCTTGGGCACGAAAAGTTTGAAAACCACTGGTTTAGGCACAATAACCACTTGGTTAAGGTTCGGAAGAGATCATGTTTTGACTTAAAACTACTGGTTTTGGTGGCACAATTCCACCGGAAAACACAGTGATGTCTTAGTGTAAAAGAAACCAACTGTTTCTCGTGGTACTATCCCAACTGGAAACACAGCAATGTCTCTGTAAATGAACAACTGCTCTTTGTGGCACTATTCTGGCAGGAAACACATTAATGTCTCGGTAAAAAACAACCACTTTTTGTGGCACTGTCCTCGGGGGAAACACGGAGACGGGTCGCTTAAAAAACAACCAGATTTGGTGGCTACAAAGCCGCTAAAAACACAGTGGTGACTTTCTAAATAACAACCAGTTTTGTTGTTTGTTGGTACTAAACAGTGGTGTGCAGCTTGGAAAGCATCTCGCCCAGGTATCACACCATCCACCATCCCCTCCACTTCCCGATGATAAAGTCAGCTCATATACTACTTTATCACTTTAGAAACACTGATATGACACGTATGAAACATACAAATGAAACAAATCTGTAGTTTGCAGAAACGTAGATTTTCTTCTGGCGCTTCTTCTGGGCTGCCTCACTAATGATTTAAACATTAAACCAGCACAAAAATCACAATAACCAACATGAGCCACCAGGTTCTGAACAGACACAAATAAAACAAACACTAACAAAAAGTAACATTTGCACATCACAGCTGAGCAGACGGTGAGGCGCAGTCAAGCAGATCTTCACGATTAGTTGCTACCTAGATTGTTAAATACATTGGTGGAAGGTCAAACAATGAGTCAATTATTTTATCTTTGATACAACTCGAATATAATCCTGTCTAGGAGCATCCGACATGTCACTCAGGCTTATCATATCATCGACACGAGGGATTCCCGTGTACTGACCGCCGAAACTCGACACGCTGAGATGAACAGAGAGAACGAGTAAAGAGTAAACAGTTCACAACACAAGCCGTTCTTTAGCAACAACAGCAGTACACAGCTTCCTGTGTGTTTGATCGGGAGCTGATCGTTTTGCCTCAGATCTCATAAATAAAAAAAGAGCGTGTTGTCTTTTCAGCACACCTGATTTCCACACACAAGGTAAAATATCTGTTACAGGTTGTCACAGGTTATCAATAATTATGAAGGGCTGATCTATGCTATCTTAATTCAAGGTCAGCGACTTTATGTTTTTTAATTTAAGAAAAAACAAGTAAAGAGTTAAGAAACACAGAATGAAGGGGATCAGTGGTCAGTTGGCAGGTCTTCACTTCTCTCTTGGTGTCACTGTCTTGGTAGTGGACCTTGCTTTACCTTCCTGGGACCTTGAGCACCCTTGCCATGCCTCACCAACTTCAACGGCCTCTAATTTGTCCATGTCTGCCCCGGCCCTCAGCTCCATCTCCTTCTCATGCATTTGAATCAGTCACAATATGTCCTGCCAGAGACCTTTCTGCGTCTTTTCTTTCACTTCCAGCCGGGTGGCAAGAGCCTGCCTTTTAACTGAATGCTCACTGGAGACTTTTTATCTCAGCACAGTCTTGGCAAAGAGCCTCCAGGATCTCAAAGCCACTAAGACTGTCTCGTTCTGCTCCCTCGGGTCATTTTGCTTCTGGAGCAGCTCCACAATTTCCTGACGGAGACCACCCTGTCCATCTTCTCTGCTATGTGTCTGATGGCCATGCTCTTGATGCTCCTCTTCATTCTGTTGAGTGTCAGAGTTCCTCTCTGGCACCTTGAGGACCCTTTACATCTACTATGCTTCTTTGCAAAGTGCCTCTACAACGTTGACTACCCCAGATTTGTCAGCCTCTGCTTGGGCCACTGATTGTTTTTCCTTCTATAGGTTCTGGCTCAGCTACCTTTCCTCCTGTAGGCCTCCCACCTTTGTTTAAGCTCAGTATCGAGCATCTGTGTTGTAACTG